>NW_024062697.1:1337500-2537500 GCF_006381635.1 Hibiscus syriacus | reverse complement strand
TGGAACATATCCCTCTCTTTCAAAATTTGATATTCCCTGACTGACAGCGGAACAAGTCTGCCCCGATTCAATATTCCCTAAGTGATAGTGGAATGGATCATGTAACACCCATAACCCGTATAATTATACCTATACAGATTATAAATGTCATCAGAATTTTTTTTAAAACCATTCTATTATTTCAAAATCGATTTAAACTTTATTTTCTTAAAATGATAAAAAGATATTATCAAATTATCATATCATATTAATTAATATTTGATTTATACAAATTTAAGGCAAAATATTTTTTATGAACAGTGACATGAACAGTATCCGTGAACAGTGAACAGTGTGCCGATACACTGCTACAGCAACGTGAACAGTACATCGAAGCACCAAAATTTTGAATTAAAATTATGTATCGATGCACTGCTATAGTACCGCTATAGTAACTGCTACAATAATTTCAGCATTATATACAAACTCATAAAATTACCATTTTGTTTCTAAATTTGTTCACAAAGCAGATAAAACATTAATAATTACATGCCACTAATAAAGTCAACATTACATCTTAGGATGTCTTACTGATATAGAAATATACTTCTTCATGCTTGATACCGTCTTGAACTCTTTATTCCACTACTGGCTTTTTACCTACGCTTGAAAATCATAACACGCTAAGTATATACTTAGTGAGGCAATTAAAATAATAAACAGTGCAATACAATTCATGCATTAATTTCAATGTCAAAATCAATTGCCATAAAATCATGTTACCAACACATCCAACATTTTACCATGATCAAAATAATATAATTGAATATAAAATTTCTTACCAATATACTTGCCATTATTTCCATAAGTTCATAGCTTATTTTCATGTTTACCATTTATTAACCAAAAATTTGTAAACCATAGACAATAGCCCAATATACAACCCTGAGGACCCTGGGTATTCGAGTAATATTTGTACCGTAGTGCTACATATAAGGTCGTGCCCACCATATACATCGAAGTTTATTATAAACCTGCAGTTGCTATACTCTATGGCATGCCAACTATACCTGTCCCTCAATGACTTACTTGGGCATATAGTCTATTTTATTTAATCAATCCATGGCAAAGTATATTATCATAATTTAACATTGGCAGTTCATACCCGAAATAACATTCATGGTAAAATATCACATTTTCCAAAATCAATGCATCATTATTTCATACTATAACATATCAATGTCATGTCAATTTATAAAAATATGACATAATATCATACTGATATAAACAAGGTCGACTTATCGCAAGTCTTCCTGATGATGTATAAAACATCCATATATAATGTCATGAATGTATTGCACTCACCTTTACACTTTAAAATTTTCCAAATATATATATGTGCCTCACTATTGTCCACAATAAACCCTTTTCTATTTGACTTGCTTCAATCACAAATCAATCACAATCTGTATAATTCACAAATTCATAACAATACATATGTTAGTTTTGTACTAACATAAACATATCCCAAAATAGCTCCATAATATATTTGAAACTCGGTATCTATCAAAATACTTATCTCTTAATAATTCCTTTTAACATTTGAACCAACTTTTCCAATTTACATAAAATGGTTATTCACCATTTTATCACTTACATTCTTAATACCAATAATTCCAGCATTGAATTTATTTCCATTCAAATGCTTTTACAAAAGCATAATTACATTTAAGTACCCCAACTATACAAATATTATACTTAAATCACAAATCTTTTCAAACTTCCAAAATAGTCATTTTTCACGTATAACACTCATTTAAATTCCCAATCAACAATTTCCAACATAGTACATCAATTATACAACACTTATACAATAAACCCTCAATTTTTCAGAATTTATGAATTGATCTCCAACTTGTCAAAATTTACAAAATGGTCCTCAAATTTTTCTAAGACTTGTCGAATACTTCCTTCATCATTTCCAAGCCATATAAAATTTTTCCATAACTTTTCTCACTCAAACAATCCATGGCCAAAACTTAAAGAACAAGTCCTAGAAAGATTAAACATGTTCTAATCATCATACATGCTTAAATATAAATCTACTACCTCACAAACATCCATATTCATCATCAATTTTGTGATCCCTTATATGAACACAAACCCTTAAATTTGGGATCTTTGAACACCAACAAGATTACCATGCAATATTGGTACCAAAAGATAGAGTTTTTTGCGTATAATAATTTTCTATTTATAACTTACTCAAAATCCTAAGTAAATTGCTTGAATATTTAGTTGAAGCTTTCTCTTACCTTAGGAGAAAACCCACGGAATCTTGGATGAGGAAGAAGCTGAAAATGCTCCACCAATATTGATAGTCTAATATTAAATAATCCATCACATGGCATAATATCACATAATGGCATTTTTTATTCAAATAAATAGAAAATTCCATTTTTTCCATTAATGAATCTCCATATTCACCATAAAACCTATACACCTCATTCTTATCATCTTTCAAAGTCAACGATGAATTATTTTGACATTCATTTACGAAAATTTCCATAAATTTTCAAAAATTGTGTTTTAGTCACTAAATTCCACTATTTTGGTTAAATATGAAAAATTGCACATTTCCAAACCAAATTTCTCTGATCCAATATATTAAAATAATATTTCCAACCATTTTGTAACATCCTTCAAATTTTTTTAAAATTCCAATTAAATTTGAAATTACCGATTCCTTGTCGGCTTTAACCCTTTCTAATTTTTCTTTACTAAAATTCCAAATCCAAAATATGATTTCCATAAAACCCTACTCCCAAGAGTAAACTATCTATTAATGGAATAAAATTCTTTTTTAGGAACTTTATCACTTACTTCCCTAAAATTCTTCCAAGTTTTATACTTTAACCATCAAACTTTCAAAAGTTACATTTTGGTCACTAACCAAAATTTGGGGTATTACAATTCTCCCCTCCTAAAAAAATTCGTCCTCGAATTTTTAATATATTTATGATGAAAACATATGAGGATATTGCTTCATCATGTCCTCCTCTCTTTCCCACGTAGCTTCCTCAACTTTATGATTTCGCCAAAGCACTTTAACAAGGGGAATTGTCTTGCTACGCAGTTCTTTGATTTCTCGAGCTAAGATCCGAACTGGTTCTTCTTCATAAGTCAAATCTGGTTGGATCTCAATTTTCTCTGGTGCAATGACATGTGAAGGACCGGATCGATACTTTCTAAGCATTGACACATGAAACACATTATGAACCTTATCCAATTCTGGAGGTAATGCTAACTGATACGCCACCAGTCCAACTCTCTTTAATATTTCATAAGGTCCAATGAATCTTGGACTTAATTTTCCTCAAAACGAAATATCTTTTTACAATGTGATACTTTAAGAAAAACTTTATCACCAACATGGAATTCAATCTCTTTTCGCTTCAAATCTGCATAAGACTTCTGACGATCAGTTGCAATCTTGAGACTGTCTTGGATTATTCTCAATTTATCCTCAACCTCCTTCAATAAATCAGGGGCCAACCAGATTCTGATCTTTTAACTCGAACCAATTTAATGGTGTCTGACATTTTCTCCCGTATAAAGCTTCGTAAGGAGCCATCTTGTTGCTAGATTGTTATTGTAAGCAAATACTGCTAAAGGCAAATTCTTTTCCCAATATCCTTCGAACTCAATCACACATGCCCTCAACATATCCTCCAATATCTGGATAGTCCGCTCAGACTGACCATCCGTCTGTGGATGAAATGCCGTACTGAAATTCAATCAATTACCCAAAGCTTTATGCAAAGAATTCCAAAATCTTGAAGTAAACCTTGGATCCCTGTCAGATATGATTGATACTGGAACTCCATGTAGCTGAACTATCTCATTGATATACAACTCTGCATATTTATCCAATGCGTAATTCATTCGCACTGGAATGAAATGTGCCGATTTAGTTAACCGGTCAACTATCACCCAAATGGAATCCTTCTTATTTGATGTCAATGGTTGCCCTGTAACAAAATTCATAGTAACTCTCTCCCACTTCTATTCTGGAATAGAAATTGGTTGTAACAATCCTGAAGGGACCTATTCACTCATTGACACGTCAGACATGTAGCAACAAACTCCGAAATGGCTCTTTTCATACCCGACCACCAAAATAGACTTTTTACATTATGATACATCTTATTCCCGCCTGGATGCATAGTCAATGAACTATAGTGTGCCTCAGAAAGAATATCTTTCTTCAACTCATCATCATGTGGAATACATATTCTTCTTCGATAATACAGACATCCATCTGATTTGATTTCAAAGTCCTTAGTCTCACCTTTTTCCATTAATGAAATCTTTTCCAAGGATCTGACATCTTTCTTTTGTAGCTCTATTATCCGATCTAAAAGCATCGACTTTATTTTCAATTCAGCCAATAGTGTGCCATTTTTTTCAACAATAGCCGCACATCCAAAGCTCTCAAAGCTGTAAAAGTTTTCAGACTAAGTGCATCTGCTACAACATTTACTTTACCTGGATGATAATCAATGATCAAATCATAGTCCTTTAAAAGTTCTATCCATCTTCTCTATCTCAAATTGAGCTCTTTTTGAGTCAACAGATATTTCAAACTCTTATGATCCGTGTAGATGTGACATCTCTCACCATACAAATAATGATATCAAATCTTTAGAGCAAAAACTAACGCTGCTAGCTCAAGATCATGAGTAAGATAATTCCTCTCGTGCGTCTTTAATTATAGACAAGCATAGGCTACCACCTTACCATCTTGCATAAGTACACAACCCAAATCATTATGAGATGCATTACTAGACAGCACATACTCTTTGTCCGATTCTGGTTGTACCAACATTGGTGCTTCTGTTAAAATCTTCCTTAAAGCTTCAAAACTCTCTTGACATTTCTCATTCCAAGCAAATGAAACATCCTTTCGCAAAATTTTGGTCAAAGGAGAAGCAATCATTGAAAAGTTTTTCACAAACCTTCGATAGTAACCAGCAAGTCCCAAAAAACTTCAGACCTCTGTAACATTCTTTGGAGGTTTCCACTCCAATATTGCTTGAACTTTCTTAGGATCAACTCTTATGCTTTCTGCAGAGACAACATGACCAAGAAAAGAAACTTTGGATAACCAAAACTCACACTTTGACAGTTTGACATATAACTTTTTATCATTAAGTATCTCGAGTACAATACGAATATGAACATCATGTTCTATCTTTGTCTTTGAGTATACCAAAATGTCATCAATAAAGACCACCACAAATTGATCTAAATAAGGTTTAAATACTCAATTCATCAAATCTATGAATGATGCTGGAGCATTTGTCAACCCAAATGGCATTACTACGAACTCGTAGTGTCCATACCGTGTTCTGAAAGTTGTCTTTGAAACATCTTCCTCTTTAATCTTTAATTGATGATATCCCGATCGAAGATCAATCTTAGAGAAAACTTATGCTCCCTTAAGCTGATCAAACAAATCATCAATCCTCAGAAGAGGATACTTGTTCTTTATAGTCACCTTGTTTAACTATTGATAATCTATGCACAAAGGCATTGATCCATCTTTCTTTTTCACGAATAACACCGGTGCACCCCATGGTGAAATACTTGGTCTTATAAATCCTCGATCCAGTAGCTCTTTTAATTGAGCCTTTAATTCTCTTAACTCCATTGGGGCCATTCGATAAGGAGTCATCGAAATAGTCGTTGCACCTGGGAATGCATCAATCCCAAACTCCACCTCTCTATCCAGAGGTAATCCATGTAATTCATCTGGAAACACCTCTGGATACTCTCATACAGTTGGAATACCTTCCAACTTAACTTCAGCAGTTCTCATAACCAACACATTTGCTAAAATTGCTTGACATCCCCGTGATAACAATTTCTTAGCAGTAAAAGCTGAAATCACATTGGATAAGAGATCTACCCTTTCTCAAACAAATGTTATCTCTGAACCTGTTGTATCTTTTAAAAACAATCTCTTCAAACGAAAATCTACCCAACCATAGTAGGAAGATAGCCAATCCATGCCTAAGATTATCCTGAATTCCTCAAAAGGCAATTCTAATAGGTTTACAGGAAATTCCACTCCTTGTATCTTTATCGGACATTTGTTACTAATCCAACAAATATTCGCACTATGGACCAATGGATTGATTGCCACAATATCCCTATAAATAGGTTCTACAAAAAATCCCCCTGTCTTTAACCAGTTTTGTACTAATATACGAGTATGTAGAACCGGGATCAATTAATACAAACGCAAGTTCATCAAAGAGATAAAAGGTACCTGCTATAATCTCAGGAGCATCTCTATCATCAACTGTCTTGATGTGATAAACCCTTCTAGTAGTTCTGCCTTCACGATTAGATACAGTCTCAGATGTACCAGGTTTACTCATTTTGCCACCTCTACCCTTATAAGGTCCCGATACTGTCTGCTCTGGATTTAACTCTGGACAATGCCTTTTATAATGACTCGCTTGCCCACAGTTATAACATCTTCCTTCAGCAAACCAACATTGACCAAAATGTCTTCTTCCACAAAACTTACATTCTGCAGTCGGACGAAACCCCAAAATTTAAGTACCAACCAAAAGTTGCCAGTGTCTGCTTGGATTTTCCTCCAGAAAATCCTTTTATGCCCGTGGATACTGAGGAAGCATAACTTTTCTCCTGTTAACCCTTGTTGCATTTGGAAAATGATACAAAGTAAGAGCTTCCAAACATTTTGTTTGTCTGAGCCTCTTTCGTCTCTATATCTTCAAGGTTAACTTTTTCTATAACTTTAACCTTTTTTACCACTTCTTGAAAAGCAGTAAAATGATAAGAAACCATAATTCTCTTATACTGAGAATCCAATCCAGAAACAAATCTATCAATTCTAGATTTCTCAGTCGGAATAAGCTCCGAAGGAAATCGACTCAGCTTGTGAAATTCACATTCATACTCATAAACTGTTTTACCGGATTGCTTTAAGTTTAGGAACTGTTGCATCATCTCATTGACAAACACGTCCCCAATATACTTTTCCTTGAATTCCCTCACAAATAATTCCCATGTGACCTGATCAGTGGAAACTCGTACGACGACTGTATTCCACCACACACTGGCTTGCTATATCAGTAGAGACACAACCCCTTCCAATTTTCCTTGAACATCACAAGGAATCCTGTTGAGCATATTCTTAACATCATTCAACCAGAAATCAGAGGCCATCAGATTAGCATCAGAATCACCTCGAAATTCAGGTGCTCTTATCTTCCTTAGTTCTTTCGGAATAGACACTGGGGTTCGACGATTAATAATATTATCTAAGGCTTGTAAAAACAACTCCCAAATCTTGAACAGGCATATCATGTTGATTCAGATTAGACAACTCTACATTCGGCTGAGCATTGGGTGGATTCTGGTTCACCTCATTACTCCCACTCTGAACAGGAGTAACGTGCTCGCCTGCCCTACTCGATTCTTGATGATCTGACATCTAAACACATCAAAATCATTGTCCATTAGTAAAGAGTAACTTTACTCCTAATAAGCATCATCACAGTATATATACAACTATCAGTAACTTTTGACATCTTAGTGGCATGTATAAACTATTTAACTTAAAACAAACTCGGTTTAGTCCTAGAATCGGCTAAACCTGTAGCTCTGATGCCAATAAATGTAACACCCATAACCCGTATAATTATACCTATACATATTATAAATGTCACCCGAATTTTTTTCAAAACCATTCTATTATTCCAAAATCGATTTGAACTTTATTTTCTTAAAATGATAAAACATATTATCAAAATTATCATATCATATTAATTAATATTTGATTTATACAAATTTAAGGCAAAAGATTTTTTTATGAACAGTGAACAGTGTACCGATATCTACTACAACAACGTGAATAGTGCATCGATGCACCAAAATTTCGAATTAAAATTGTGCATCGATGTACTGCTACAGTACTACCACAGTAACTGCTACAGTAATTTTAGCATTATATACAAACTCATAAAATTACCATTTTGTTTCCAAATTTGTTCACAAAGCAGATAAAACATTAATAATTACATGCCACTAATAAAGTCAACGCTACATCTTAGGATGTCTTACTGACATAGAAATATACTTCTTAATGCTTAATGTCGCCTTGAACTCTTTATCTACTGGCTTTTTACCTACGCATGAAAATCATCACACGCTAAGTATATACTTAGTGAGGCAATTAAAATAATAAACAGTGCAATACAATTCATGCATGAATTTTAATGTCAAAATCAATTACCATAAAATCATGTTACCAACACATCCAACATTTTACCATGATCAAAATAATATAATTGAATATAAAATTTCTTACCAATATACTTGCCATTATTTCCATAAGCTCATAGCTTATTTTCATGCTTACTATTTATTAACCAAAAATCTATAAACAATAGACAATAGCCCAATATACAACCCTGAGAACCCTAGGTGTTCGACGTAATATTTGCACCGTAGTACTGCACATAAGGTCGTGCCCACTATATACACCGAAGTGTATTACACATAAGGTCGTGCCCACCATATACACCGAAGTGTATTACACATAAAGTCGTGCCCACCATATACACCGAAGTGTATTACACATAAGGTTGTGCCCACCATATACACCGAAGTGTATTATAAACCTGCAGCTGCTATACTCTATGGCATGCCAACTATACCTTGTCCCTCAATGACTTACTTGGGCATATAGTCTATTTTATTTAATCAATCCATGGCAAAGTATATTATCATAATTTAACATTGGGCAGTTCATACCCGAAATAACATTCATGGTAAAATATCACATTTTCCAAAATCAATGCATCATTATTTCATACTATAACATATCAATGTCATGCTAATTTATAAAAATATGACATAATATCATACTGATATAAACAAGGTCGACTTATCGCAAGTGTTCCTGATGATGTATAAAACATCCATATATAATGTCATGCATGTATTGCACTCACCTTGACACTTTAAAATTTTCCAAATATATATATGTGCCTCACAATTGTCCACAATAAACCCTTTTCTATTTGACTTGCTTCGATCACAAATCAATCACGATCTGTATAATTCACAAATTCATAACAATACATATGTTAGTTTTGTACTAACATAAACATATCCCAAAATAGCTCCATAATATATTTGAAACTCATTATCTATCAAAATACTTATCTCTTAATAATTCCTTTTAACATCGGAACCAACTTTTCCAATTTACACAAAATGGTCATTCACCATTTTATCACTTACATTCTTAATAACAATAATTACAGCATTGAATTTATTTCCATTCAAATGCTTTTACAAAAGCATAATTATATTTAAGTAGCCCAACTATACAAATATTGTACTTAAATCACAAATCTTTTCAAACTTCCAAAATAGTCATTTTTCACGTATAACACTAATTTAAATTCTCAATCAACAATTTCCAGCATAGTACATCAATTATACAACACTTATACAACAACCCCTCAATTTTCCAAAATTTACGAATTGATCTCCAACTTTTCAAAATTTATGAAATGGTCCTCAAATTTTTCTAAGACTTGTAGAATACTTCCTTCATCATTTCCAAGCCATATAAAATTTTTCCATAATTTTTCTCACTCAAACAATCCATGGACAAAACTTAAAGGACAATTCCTAGAGAGATTAAACATGTTCTAATCATCATACATGCTTAAATATAAATCTACTACCTCACAAATATCCATATTCATCATCAATTTCGTGATCCCTTATATGAACACAAATCCTTAAATTTAGGATCTTTGAACACCAACAAGATTACCATGCAATATTGGTACCTAAAGATAGAGTTTTTCGCGTATAACAATTTTTTGTTTACAACTTACTCAAAATCCTAAGTAAATTGCTTGAAAATTTAGTTGAAGCTTTCTCTTACCTTAGGAGAAAACCCACGGCAACTTGGATGAGGAAGAAGCTGAAAATGCTCCACCAATATTGATAGTCTAATATTAAATAATCCATCACATGGCATAATATCACATAATGGCATTTTTTATTCAAATCAATAGAAATTCCATTTTTTCCATTAATGAATCTCTATATTCACCATAAAACCTATGAATTTTTTAGACCTTGATTTTCGAAAATTCACATGAATTTTCAAAAATTGCGTTTTAGTCACTAAATTCCACTGTTTTGGTTAAATCTGAAAAATTACACATTTACAAACCAAATTTGTCTGATCCAAAATATTAAAATAATATTTCCAACCATTTTATAACATCCTTCAAATTTTTGTAAAATTCCAATTAAATATGAAATTACCGATTCTTTACCGGGTTTAACCCTTTCTAATTTTTCTTTACTAAAATTCCAAATCCAAAATATGATTTCCATAAAACCCTACTCGCAAGAGTAAACTATCTATTAATGGAATAAAATTCTTTTTAGGAACTTTATCACTTAATTTCCTAAAATTCTTCCAAGTTTTATACTTTGACCATCAAACTTTCAAAAGTTACATTTTGGTCACTAACCAAAATTTGGGGTATTACAGATCAACTCTCCCAGATCTGATATTCCCTTCAGAAGAAGCGGAACATGTCCCTTTTTTCCAAGATTTGATATTCCCTGAATAACAGTGGAACAAGTCTACCCTGATCCAATCTTCCCTGAGTGACAGCGGAATGGATCAAATCCCCCATATCTGATATTCCCTTCAGAAGAAGCGAAACATGACCCTCTTTAAAGATTTGATATTCCCTGAGTGACAGCAGAACAAGTCTGCACTGATTTAATCTTCCCTGAGTGACAACGGAATGGATCAACTCCTCTAGATCTGATATTACCTTCAGAAGAAGCAGAACTTGTCCCTCTTTTCCAAGATTTGATATTCCCTGACTGACTGCATAACAAGTCTGTCCTGATTCAATCTTCCATGAGTGATAGCGGAATGGATCAACTCCCCCCAGATCTGATATTCCATTCAGAAGAAGCGGAACAAGTCTCTCTTTTCAAAGATTTGATATTCCCTGAGTGACAGCGGAACAAGTTTACCCCGATTCAATCTTCCTTGAGTGACAACGGAATGGATCAATACTCCCATATCTGATATTCCCTTTAGAAGAAGTGGAACATATCCCTCTCTTTCAAGATTTGATCTTCCATGAGTAACAGCGTAACAAGTCTACCCGATTCAATATTCCCCTGAGTGACAGTGGAATGGATCAACAACCCCATATATGATATTCCCTTAGTGATAGCAGAATAGATCCCTTATCATATTTCAAAACATGAAGTTGATCGGACGAAAAATGCATTATATCTTTGTCTTTACCCTATTCTTGTTGACACAAGAATGGACAGAGATGGGCAACTATCGACACTCATTTTTCGTCCCATTCGATATGATTATTATTATTATTATTTTATTTTCAAATCCAGCAAGGGCCCAAAATACAAAATCTGGCCCAATTTTAAATCAAATTATCAGGACCCAAACCCGGCATAATTACAAGCAACCCAACCCAGATGGAAGCCCAAGCTTAAAGCCCAACTGAACCGACCCATTCTGGAGCCCAACAACCTGGTTAGGGTTTTACCCTATCTCCACATCTGCCGCCAGCTCTCAGCCCAGATCAATCCTCAATTAGGGTTTTCTCTTCAGTGGTTGCTGCCTCTCATATAAGCCGTCAGATCTGGACCCATCCAACGGTCCAGATCGAGCAAGTTGTTGTTGACGTTTCACCCACTACCCTACCACTGTCTCTGCCACCAACCGAAGGCCCTGCAAGTGTCAGAAAATTTAGAACATTTCAACATGCAACCAAACACCAAACTCACACGCCATGTAAGTTAATTTTTTTTAATTTTTTTGTAATCATTTCATAGCAAAAATAAGGAAAAATATGTAAAATCGAGCTTATATAACCCGAAGCAAAAAATGTAACAGGGGTCTTCCATTTGAGTTTTTTTCAGTGTCGAATAAAAGCAAAAAAATGAACTTTCGAAAGGTATACATTTTTTTACTGTGTTTTTTATGTGTTCAAATAAATAAAAAAATGGAAAACAAATAAGTAGCTTTGCATGTAAGCAGAAAATGAAAAGGGGTAGATCTTACCTTAGTTAGGGGAGTCAACGAAAAGGAGCCGATTTATCTTCTCCGGTGGCCAGAGTGTGAAAGTCGAACGGTTGGGTTTGCTTTAGGTTCGGTTAGGGTTGTTTTTAGGGAGTTTTAGCCCTGAATCTAGGCTTGGGGGTCTAGATTTGAGTATTTAGGTGATTTTGGGGGAGTTTGGGGATTTCGGCCACTGTGTGCGGAGGCCGGAAGTTGGCCGAGCGAGGCAGCTGAGAAAAAAAAGTTTTTTTAAACCATGGCTTAAAATGAAAAAAAATAAAATCTTAAGTTGTATTTATAAAAGAAATTTCGAGGGAAATTACACAAGGGACCCCCGAGTTTCAGAATTTTTTTGCATAAAGGTCACTAAAAGGGACCAGTTTTGTTATTTTTCCATTTATACTTTTGCCTTATAAATCTTTGGTTTACTCTCGATTTAGTCCCCCTAGTTTAGCCGTGTTTTGCATGTTAGTCCATGTGGGGACTGTTTTTATGATCTGCCCACTTTTATGCATATTTTATATTTTTAGGGTTATTTGTGATTTAGTCCTTGTATGTTTAGAGTGTTTTTGCATTTCAATCCTGTAGTGACTATTTATTTTTTTATTATATTTAGGGACTGATATTGTAATTTTACCCTTTTTATGTGAATATTTGTTTTAGGCTAAAAATTTTGGAATATTTATGAAATAGTCCCTTATGTTTTTGCATGTTTATATTTCGAACCCGAATGCTTTTTTATTTATTTTACTTCAGCCATGTAATTTTAATTTATTTTAATTTAGCCCCATGTTTTATTTATTTTTATTGTAGCACTTAATATTGTAAATGTTCATTTTAGTCACTTGTATATTTTATTTTATTTTAATTTTGCCATTATAGTTTGATTATTTATGTCTTAGTCATACTTTTATTTTTCTTTTAATTTTTGCATGTTGTTCGAATATTAATTCATTTTAGTCCTAATTAATTTTGCATGATACACTCATAAGCATCACTTGACTCGAATCAAAATAAATTGACTAAGGGTAATATTTGATCATTTTAATATTTTCGTAAAGTGATTGTCTTAACATATAAGAAAGTTACTTTCGATAATTTTAAAACGAACGTCTATCCCATTTAGTGACCCGAATTAAATCGATTTTATTTTTAAAATTTGGTGATCAGGAAAAAGATCATGTTGTATTAATTAAATTCATCGAGAAAAGACTATTAGATCGAATCTAAGGTCTCATCTCAAGATATTTAAATAATTGAACATCCTTATTCTCGTTAAATATCAGTAAAATGAATAATTAATTCCTTGTTTATTATGATTTTTATTTGTTTTACTTTTGCATGTGTTTTTCAATAGATTTTCAAAACAATAACATTCAAATCGACATTGAGAATAATATTATCTTTTCATTTCAGTCCGAGTAATAAATGACTGCTTTAAGGTACGAGAGGTCATTTATTCTCGATTGGAAATCATCAGAAATTATCATTTTCATTCGAATCACCATGTAATTTTAAGACGAAATAGTAATATCCCTTTATTTCAATTGGGGTAATAAATGACTATTTTAATGCACAAAAGGTCATTTATTCTCGATTGAAAATAATTAGATATTATCGTTTTCACTCTTAAATTTATTTTGGGTGTTATTATTTTGAAATTGATAGTGAAATTTAGAATGGAATTTTAATATTTTCTTATTTCGATCGAAGTAAGAATCGATTGCTTCAAGGTATGAGAGAAATAAATTATTATTGTTTCATCCAAAAATTTAAAGAATATTATTTTAGGGGATCTTAAATTAAAATAGACTCGAACTTGTAAATTTTGTTGCAAGGACAATTAATTAATTGACTAGGTACCGATTTAGGGCGTTGTAGGAGTGTTAATCATTCCCCACACGTAACCGACTCCCGAACTCAAATTTTGGTAATGCATACCGCAAGTTTTTCGTTTTAATTAAAATTAACATTTTATTAAAATGGCAAATACGTTTTTGGGTGCCCAATCACACCCAAATTAAATATTGGTGATGACTCCTCGAACCACGTTTTTATCACTAATCGGTCATTCCAAAGAATTTTTTTCGAAACGATGCCCCCTTTTCTCCCCTCCGAGAAAAGATCATTTCAATAGACTTAGCCAAACTAGGGATTATGGCCAAATCGTGGAGATAATGGCATGGATTATATTGAAAATGAAGATGGATTTGATGGAAATAGATGGATAATTGTCCTATCGAACCCTCCTAGTCGTAATGAAAAGGAAAACTCGATAAATGACTCTAATCAACCCTCCTAATCGCAATGAAGAGGCAAACCGAAGTATGAAGATCTCTCTCACAAAGAAATTGAAAAGAACTTAATAAAAAGAAGCTTTGAAGGCACAAGTAATCACACTTAAAAAGATAAACTCTCAATGTATTGTATTCAAGAAAAGATGTTCTTTATAATTGAGGGATAAGCAACCTTTTTATAGGGTAAAAGATGTCCTTGCCCTAACATGACTAATGAATAAAATAGTAATAAACTAATATTTTAACTTGATATTAATTCCTAAAATAATAAATCTAATCCTAAAAGATAATGCATCAACCTATATTGATTATATTACAAATAATCAATAAAATATTGAAATTTTCTAATATTTACAAAATTTCGTATGTGATTTTCTGCATGCTCTGTCTTCACTAAAATGGACATATCTTGAGTTCCCAATGTTGGATTGAGGCAATTCAAGAACAATTGGAAAGCTAAGAGACAATAGGTCATAACTTTAGAAGACATGTCGACCAAATAGAATTAGGATCACATTCAAAAACAAGTCGCAAGTCTGTTTCTCTTCTACTCCATTTCCAAAGCTTGGTCATGTGGATCAATTGGAAGTGTTCGTCTATTTTCCTTTGATGTAGATCTTGTGATGCATGTATCAAGAGCTCAACTAGTGTTCGGGATCTAGATCCAACGATCCAGATTATTCACCTCCCTAGAGCGTGAGATGTACGTCATCTCCAGTAGGCAGACGCGCCGATAGTCCTAACACCAGTGCTCTCCACACACCCCACGATAACAGGCTGCTCCTGTTTTCCATCGAATGCACATGAACAGTGGGAGCGTAGAGGTCCCAAACGTTCGTGCGTGTATCTCTCACGGGAGAAGATTAATTGTCATACTTTCTTGGCAGCGACGATGTTAAAAAATTAGGGTAAAACCCTAATATTTATTACATCTTGATCGTTTGATCTAGAACATATCCAACAGTTGATGGGCGACTGTGCATGCAAGGGCTATAAAACCCTAAGCTTACTGAATGAATTTGGATCGTCAGATCGAAGACGAGTGGATCTAGGGGGTGCGAGAAAGTCTCTTGTCATTCGTTGGCGGCGCTGATGGCTAGGGTTTCATTTACCCTTGTCTTGGTCTTCAAATCATGACCGTATATTCAAGATGAATACAATGATGAATAACTGGCATAGCTAAAAGGGTTATCAAAACCCTAATTGTTTATTATATATATATATATATAATATTATATTATATATAATATATATATATAGTAATATCGTTGTTGTGTTCAAGTACATTGTTAAGAATATCCCTATTCCCAGGTGGAACTTTATCTCGCCCCCTAACATGATTGTCGCCCTATCATTTGATGTCAATAAGCTAGGTCTTGAGGTTGACGAGATTAAATGCGACGTTGCTGGTGAAAGTATATTTATGGGTGGACCTTGGATTTAAGGTTTAAGAAATTGAATATTAAGGGATAATAAATATAGTGTTTTTATAGGAGTCAAATGGCTGATCAAAATATTGGTCAACGTGACCAAACCTTGACAGCTCAACATCCCAAACATGCCAAGTCAACTTTTTATGACAAGGATAATGACGCTTAATGACACAATGACCATTTCATTACTTTTCGATAACGTCAATAATTGTTCCGTTACTTACGAAACATCAGTGGAAAAAAGGGAAAGAGAGTCCACCAGAGCATACCTTACACAACCAATACATGAATTGTATATACATAAATGAAATATATATAATGATAGACTGTACAATTGAAATGAAAACTCAAGACAACCAATTCAATATTAAAGTAATGGGCAATGGGATGCTTTCCCCACCAACATTAGATACTATCTATCTATCTCATCAAATCTTTGTTAAATTCAAATAATGGAAATTGTCTGTCAAGGGATAAGTTTAGGGCTATAATCAAGAGTGAAGAAATGGCAACTTGAGCTAAATCCAGTGAAGTTATGGCTACTCAGACCGAGTCACATTATATCTACATTTACTGACAAAGTGAAGAAACGACCAAACACATTCATGTCTCCTATCTGTATCTTTATCTCTTCTGAAAATCCTGTTTGAGTAAAACATCTTTTACAAACATTTATGTCATGTCTATTGTGATTTCTATATAGAAAAGGAAGAATTTGTAGTAGGCCTACAATTGAATAGTATATAGAAAATCGAATTGTGATTAGTAATAGGTGGGGTGGTTGTGCAGCTTAAGAGTCTAGAGGTTCGTTCCGGTGGGCAGAACACATCCAAATGAAACCACGAGACAGATAATCATCATCTATTTTCTCTTTGTTTCCTCCTGCAATAGAAGCATTCTGAACATGGAGGTTTCATTTTACTCGACTCAAGTTTAAAACTTACTGGGTGGTATTTTCAGGTCTTCTTGTAGAAAGTGTTAACTGTTTTTAAGTATTGTTACACATTTTGTTAGTTTGTTAGATATTAGTTATTGAGTTAGTTACAGGAAATTGTTTATATAAAGGACCTATTTGTTGTAATTAAAAGTATGAGGAATAAAGTATAATTCTGCCCAGACTTCATTTTTGACATGGTATCATTTTAGCCCAGACCATTCTTAGGTCGTCCTCACTCTTCCCGTGTTTTTCCTTCCACCCACAATCCTCTCCTCTCGATTAGGTTTTGCTCTCTGCGATTTCCCTTGACGAGATGAATACCTCTGAAACCACCGCCATTCTTGATTTCAGCCATCCCTTATTTCTACATCCGTCTGACACACCTGGAGGCGTTCTCATTTCTCATCGCCTGGTTGGCATCGACAGTTACAACTTATGGAGCCGCTCTATGAGAATTGCGTTGCTGGCAAAAAATAAATTAGGTTTTGTTGATGGCACTTGCTGCAAAGAGGACTACGATCAGTTCTTGCACCCTCAGTGGGAACGCTGTAATGCGTTCGTCTTTTCCTGGATTCTCAACACGGTCAGCAGTGATCTCTCGGCTGGAATCGTGTTTTCTTCAAGCGCTGCTCACGTCTGGACAGATTTGAAAGAACGTTTTGACAAGGTAGATGGATCCAGAATTTTCTTCTTGCATCGTGAAATTGCCACTTTAAGCCAAGGTGATTCTACTGTTTCAGCTTACTTTACACGATTAAACTTTTGTGGGATGAATATCATGCCCTAGTCCCTCTTTCGGCCTGTAATTGCAAAGTTTCTCAACAAAATTCCAAGCATATTGCACAGCAGAAGCTGTTGCAATTCCTTATGGGTCTTAATGATACTTACTCCACTATTCGCAGTCAAGTCCTTATTATGCAGCCTCTGTCAAGCGTGAATCAAGCATATTCTATGATTGTGCAAGAAGAGGCACAACAAGCTCAGTTGTCTCTTGTTTCGGGAGTCACGGCTATGTACTCCAATACGTCTGCTAACTCTGGTCGAAGGCGGTTCACTGGTGTTTGTGACTTTTGCAAAGTCAAAGGCCACAAACGTGACAACTGTTATCGCTTAATCGGGTTTCCTCCTGATTTCAAGTTCACAAAAAAGAAGAATCCTCAGGCAGCTCTTGCTACCAATCTCTCGTTACCTTAATCTGATCATGACTCATAATCTGGTGGTTTCAGTACAGTTCAGTCTGCTCCAGTCTTCACAACAGCTCAGTATCACCAAATACTTGAGCTCTTAAATAAACCTCCATCGATTGATGTTGTTGTCAATCTCACATGTATTACTTCTAAATGCTTACCTGCTTCTGATAATTCACTTTGTTGGATCCTTGATACAGGGGCTACTGACCATATGGTGTCTGATATCCATTATTTACAGTCTCTTAATTCTTGTAAGCCTAGTTCTGTCCATTTGCCAACTGGTAAAACATTTCCCATTACCCATACTGGTAACTTTCATTTTAACTCAACTGATGTCATTCGAAATGTTCTATATGTTCCTGATTTCAATCATAATCTACTATCAGTGTCAAAATTAACCAAATACCTCAATTGCAGTATCATTTTTTACCCTCGTTTTTGTGTTTTGCAGGATCTCTTCACTGGGAAGATGAGGGGGATTGGTAGGCAGGCTCATAGTCTCTATATGTTTAATTCCAAGGACCTTGTTTCTGGTTTGTCATCCACACATTTTAGTTTTGATTTGTCACCATCAAAATGAAGGTTGATTCTAGTTGTATGACTGTTTCTTCTTCTAATAATACAATGCTTTGGCATGCACGTTTAAGGCATGCCACTTCTGTCAAAATGCATAAGACTCCTTTTTTGAGTTCTCTTTCTTTGAATGAAAACAATGTTAAACAATGTTCTACCTGTCCTCTTGCAAAACAGTCGAGATTGCCTTTTCCTATTAGCTCATCTAAATCACTTAAACCTTTTGATTTGATTCATGTTGACTTATGGGGCCCTTATAGAATCTCAACACATAGTGGTCATAGATCATTTTTAACAATTGTAGATGATCATACTAGGCTATCTTGGGTTTACCTGTTGAGACTTAAGAGTGATTCTCTTTTGTTTTTTAAACAATTCTTTGCGCTTGTTCAAAATCATCATTTTGCTTCAGTTAAGTATATTCGTAGTGATAATGGTGGTGAGTTTTTTAGTGATCATTGTTCTGAGCTTTTCTCTTCACTTAGCATTATTCACCAAAGCTCTTGTGTTCATACACCCTAACAAAATGGGGTTGTTAAACGCAAACACAAACATCTTTTAGAGATAGCCTGTGCTCTTCGTTTTCATTCTCATGTGCCCATTAAATTTTGGGGTGAGTGTGTTCTAACTGTCTATTATATCATTAATAGGCTTCCTAATGCCATTCTAAACTGGAAAAGTTCGTTTGAAATCTTTTATCACAAGTCACCTAATCTTTCTCATATGAGAGTGTTTGGTTGTCTCTGTTATGCAACCAAAGTTAACTATAAAGACAAATTTTCTCCAAAGGCTTCTCCTTCTGTTTTTATGGGATATTCATCAACCCAAAAGGGCTATCTCCTTTTCGATCTTCATGCAATATCCTTTTTTGTCAATCGTGATGTGGTCTTTCATGAAACTGTATTTCCCTTCTCATTTCCATTAAACAAGCCTTCTCCTTTTTTCCCTGCTCAACCTCCCGTTGTTGATTCTGATTTTCTTACCCTTGGAATTTCTACCTCATCTAATCCAATAAATTTAGTTTTACCTAATCTGTCTTCTTCTTCTTCTGCATCAACTCAAGTTTCAACTGGTTCACCAATTCACCCATCAAGCCCATGTTCTAGTTTCCTTGCTCCACCTGAAAATCAGTGTCCACCTCAAAGAAGATCCACTAGGGTTGTCAAACCTCCTAATTGGCTACATGACTATGTTCTCTCCTACCAATCTTCATCTCTTCCAAGTAAGTATCATGTTTCCAATTTCATTTCTTATTCTCACTTACCCTCTAAAACTCAAGTTTTCTTATCTTCCACCTCTCATTTAAGTGAACCAAAAACATATTCTGAAGTCATTACTAACCCTATTTGGATCCAAGCCATTAAGGAAGAGATTGATGCTTTGTAGTCAAACAACACTTGGTCTATAGTCACCCTGCCTTCAGGGAAAATTCCAATATGGTGAAAGTGGGTTTACCGAATCAAGTACAAGGCTAATGGTGATGTTGAACGTTTCAAAGCTCGCCTTGTTGCTAAAGGGTTCAATCAAAGAGAAGGAGTTGACTTTGTGGATACCTTCTCCCCAGTTGCTAAACTGGTCACTGTTCGAACTATCCTTGTTGTTGCATCAATTTTTTCTTGGCCTCTTTACCAAATGGATGTATACAATGCGTTCTTGCAAGGTGACCTGGTTGAGGAAGTCTATATGACACTACCTGATGGTTTTTGCAGCCAGGGGGAGTCTAAGGTGTGTAGGCTGCACAAATCACTTTATGGACTAAAACAAGCCTCTAGGCAATGGAATTTGAAGCTAACAGAAGCATTGCTTATGGCTGGTTACATGCAGAGCAAATATGATTACTCAATGTTCACAAAACAGCAAGGTAGTGATATATTTGTTTTATTGGTGTATGTTGATGATCTTTTAATTACTGGTAGTAATGAAGTATTGATAGCAGAACTAAAGCATGTCTTGAATAAGAACTTCAAAATGAAGGATCTTGGAGAGATGAAATACTTTCTAGGATTAGAAGTTTTAAGGTCAAAAGCAGGGATTGTGTTGAATCAAATGAAGTATGCTTTAGAGTTGATTGAAGAAACTGGAGTAGGGGGAGCTAAACCAGCCTTGACTCCTCTAGAGCAGAACAAGAAGTTTACCACATTTGAGTATGATGAAGCAATTTGTAGTAATGAACAATTGTTACAAGACAAAACTGTTTTTCAGAGACTTATAGGTAGACTAATATATCTGACTCACACAAGGCCAGACATTGTCTATGCTGTTCATTTCCTCAGTCAGTTTATGCATAAACCAAAACAATCACATCTTGAAGCTGCAATGAGAGTGGTAAAATACATCAAGAAAAATCCAGGACAAGGGATTTTATTAAGTGCTACAAGTGAGTGCAGATTGATTGCCTATTGTGACTCTGACTGGGCTGCCTGTCCTATGACTAAAAGATCTATAACTGGTTTTTGCATTAAGCTTGGAATGTCTCCAATTTCTTGAAAATCCAAGAAGCAACACACTGTTGCACGCTCCTCTGCAGAAGCTGAATATAGAAGCATGGCAGGGACGGCTGCAGAAATAGTTTGGCTGAAGGGTTTGTTGGGAGAATTGGGGTTGAAAAACATAGCACAAGCTAAGCTAATGTGTGATAATAAAGCAGCCTTACAAATAGCAGCTAATCCAGTTTTCCATGAGAGAACCAAACACATTGAGATAGACTGTCACTTTGTCAGAGAGAAGATTCAAGAAGGCTTGATACAAACAGAACACATCAAGACAGGAGAACAACAAGCAGATTTGATGACTAAAGCCTTGGGTGTACTTCAACATGAATATCTAGTTTCCAAGTTGGGATTTAAAGACCTCTTTACAACCACCAACTTGAGGGGGAGTGTAGAAAGTGTTAACTGTTTTTAAGTATTGTTACACATTCTGTTAGATTGTTAGTTATTAGTTATTGAGTTAGTTACAGGAAATTGTTTATATAAAGGACCTTAATTGAAAGTATGATGAATAAAGTATAATTCTTCCCAGACTTCATTTTTGACACTTCCATGAGTATCCGATGAAGCTTACGATTCTCCTTCATAATTTCTTCAATGATTTGCTGATGTTTCAACACCTGAATGAAAGTAGAAATTTCAGTACAAACGCATTTCTAAACAAGATGAATACAAACATGAACCATACGCGCATTGAAACCTAACATCTGCCATGCATAAATCCTTTTGACAAATGGCTACTGCTAAGGTCCAACATGCATAATTGTGTTTTTCTGCTAAATAATCTCTGAACTTACCAAAGGTCGAAAAAAAAAGGGGAATTACCAGTAGAAGCATGTTGTTTTCAGTTCGCAACCGCCCGACCTACAAAACAACCAAACCCAAGGTAATAATTGCTTCTGCTTACTGCGATAAATGATAATCAAAACCGAAACAAATGCAACTGCTTGTTGTATGTTAAAGAATATTCTTTTGTTAGCCTTCCATTCCCAGCTACTCTTTTCAATTGCCGAAGTGAAATGATATTTTCTCTTAAAAACAAATGAGCGAATCTCAAGCATAATATTGCACATATTTAACCCATACACCTTTATAAGATTTTATAGAAATGAAATTCCACATGCATAAGCATAAGCATAGCTTTGCATACCAGTTCGTTTAGGCTAGTTTCATCTTCCTTCAAAACCGGATTTTGCAGAAAACTATTTAAGAATCTTTTCTCTTCGAGTTCCAAAGGATGTTTCAATGGGAGATTTTGATGATTCTTGTTAATAAGCCAAACCTCTGCTCATATTTCCAGGTCCGGGCAAGCCTTGAGATTTAGGATCTGCTTGACCAAATAGGTTTTGGGAGGGTTCATTTGTTGCTGTCAAACCACTTTGAATGGGTACGGGTAAAGCATTTTCATTGAAGGGTGAATTGGAAGCCATTCCAAACTTCATCATCAATGTTGCCATTGTTTCCTAAAAGTTTCAGATTATAAGTTTAGATACACTTAAGAAAAATCACAATAAAGAAACAAATACTATATAAAAAATTATACATACCATAATACAACATTGAATTTGATGCACCACCCTGGGCTTCACAGCAAGTCCTATAATGCAAACAACTTTTGCTATAAAAAACGCATTTCTAGTTCATATGATTGACAATGAGTATCGAATTATTTGTAGCATAGGGATAAAGATATCAATGTCGGTTTAAAGATTGAAAGCAGAGCTGGTTCGATGACTATACTCATTTTGTAGAGGCTTATCACATAGAACTTTCATACAAAAGAATAAATTGAATTAACTATTTGAGAGAAATAATCAGCAATTCCTATAATCTTGGAATATTAATCACACATACTGTCAATACCATGATACATTATAATCAATATTATAATAAGTACTCGGCTATTTCTTCTCAACATGATTGCAGACCAACACCAAAACCATGGCCGAGACCAACTCCACATCCAATCCCAGCTTGAGTGTTCTTAGCTCCCAATTTCAATAACTAAAAAACATGAGAAAGACTACATAAGCAGATCGGGAAATATCAAACAAGCAAAATCAATGTCAATGACGAACATAAAGTTGTGTATGTAACTTACAACACCGTTTACATGTCTGCTAACACCAGAAAATGCATTCGTTGCTCCTCTAGTTGCAGTCATAACTTGGCCCAGCATAGGTATCGCACCTGATTATATACCATAGTTAACACAAGATCAGTGAAAGAATACTCATTCATTCTTGATCCTAGATGCAACTATGTGATGAAATATTATTGATGGCCGTAAATAGAAATTCCAGAACTTGTATGAATCTATAGGTATTAACCAAAAAGGCTAACTCACAGAGCATATTTTTTAAAGAATATATAGCAACACACAGAGGATAAAACAAAAGCAGCTAAGGGCATGGAACAGGATTGCTATTTAGCAAATTTAACGTCCAACAATTATGAATTCCTTGACGGCATACACTTCCACGGAGATCCTGAAATGGCTAACCCTAGAATCCATTCACTGTAGGCAACTTTAAGATGTTTTGTTTTTCGTATCGGAGTCTCAGTATATATTGTGCAAAACACCATCACAATACGAAAGTGATACCAAATGGTAATAATGCCTAGGATTTAAATTAAAAACTTGGACTAACAAATGGTAATGCTAAAACCACTCTGACAAAAATGTTCAAACTTTAACAATCTATAAATCAATGATTACACCATTTCAAAAACTATAAACATCCATACAAAAGCTACTATTCATCCACTTGCACACATTTTTCCCATCACAAAACATAGCCAATATGCTTAAGGAAACAAAACAAAAGAAAGTGATGCCAAAACAGATACAAGTTTCCACGGGAAGAAAAATGGAAAAATTGTCATCATTCTTGGGAGAAAACAGAACACCTCAGTTCATCTTCACAAAAAGTCAATGAATCCATGTATATGTAAAGAAAGTTGAGACTTATGAGCAGTACCTAGATTTAACGGGCGACCCACGCCAATACCACAACCAATTCCAAAGCCAATGAATACTTGACCCACTTTCAGAGTTGATGGATTCTGTAATCTGATTCCATAAAGCCTTTTCTTTGATTGGTTGATGCCACCGATTTATTGTCACAACGATCGATACTACTCTCCATCGTTCAAATCTCTTTGAGCATTAAAGATTCGCATAGGAAAATCACTTGCGCAGATGGGTATCTTTTTCATGTTCATCCTGCTGCTCCTTTTGAAAGGGCTGGAAATCTGGGCTGTGGGTATTTGTTTACTTGGTGGGTCGAGGTGGAGTGATTGTAAGGGATGGGAAGTGAAAACCAGAAAGCATAAATCCATACAATTAGGTATTGAAGTTGCAAGTTCACACCGACTCAGTTTCTGTTACCTACCAATTTGATTAGTTCGATTGACTCGTAAAATCTTATCACTAAACCAGCAACTTTATAGAGATGGTAATAAGTTGGAGTGGGTAGGATTTTTTTGTTATCTTCGATCTGAAAAATATATTTTTTTCATTCAAACTCGACTTGAATGGAATATTTTTCTACTCAATTTTGATCTAACCCGACATTTTGAGGTATAAACTCAATTTGAATTGGCATAAAATATGGACCTAATTTAAAAGTATTATAAAAAGAGGAACTATTATAGTAATTATCTATAAATTTATATAAAAAGAGTAATACTATTATCCAAGTCGGGTCAAAAATTTCTCATCCTCCACCTCCCTGGACCTGAAACCTTTTAAAAGAAAATTGATCTTATCCGATCGAGTCCTATCAAAATTTATCTCTTTTGAATTGAATTATGATCCCTAAATTCATAGGC
This sequence comes from Hibiscus syriacus, assembly GCF_006381635.1. Taxonomy (NCBI): domain Eukaryota; kingdom Viridiplantae; phylum Streptophyta; class Magnoliopsida; order Malvales; family Malvaceae; genus Hibiscus; species Hibiscus syriacus. The sequence goes on along the minus strand of NW_024062697.1, from coordinate 2,512,584 downwards.
AATTTTGGAGCTCGAGTTAGACTTACGATTAGAGAAAATTGTCTTTATCATCTAATATTCTTTCCCAGCTAAAATCTGGCTCAACATGAACCAACAACCACCATTTCATCTCTGCCACATATTCCCAATGACATTTGGGGCCATTTGGATCAAGAATTTTATTATTCCACCCAGGAATATTTTTTTCCTGATTAATATACCCATGTTTGGATATACAAGATTCCCAAGTGAGGGTAATATTATAATACTAACAGTAAAATTTTGTGGGTTTATTCCGAGAATGTTATTCCCATATGTGTCTTAGGTATAATTTTATTACCGGGCTTAAGGGCTAAAATACTATTCTTTTCCCCGTGAATTTGCCTCTGCGATATCTTCTTCTCCCGTGAGCTTGCCTGCGAAAAAATCGTTGTTTTCCCATTGAGATTCTCCTTGTAAGACTTTTTCTCCACTCCCTTTCATTTATTTTGCTTTCCCCAACTTGTTCCTTATAAGGACTTTCGTCCTTCTCACTTCCCTGTCTTTTTCTATTCAAATTTTTTTGTTATTCTCATCTCTGTTTTTCTGTTCTTCTCATCTCTGTGTTTGGCAATTGCTGAACATTGATTCTGGAGTTGGAATTAATTTCATATGCATAACACAATAGATTTCAATCTTCCACCATTCAAGAAATTAGCGGGTCTTTCTTCATTTCTATATTTTCATTTTCTATGATTTTATTGGTTGATTTTATAGAATATGGTTAGGGTACTCATTTTCTTTTTGATTTTTTATTCTATGATTTAGGGTTTAGTTTGTGCAATTGGTGAAATGCAAGTTTGATTCAGTTGTTGTTCTTACCATTTATTTTGCATAAGTCATAGTTTGCTGAACTTTTTTAGTTTTTGTTTTCCAGTTTGGTTTATTCAAACACCTGGAAGTCACATGGAAACTGGAGGATCGTTGGCACATGCAATAAGAAAGCCAACGCTTACGCAAAAGGCTATTATACACCAAAAGTTTGGGAGTAAAGCTTCTTATTCAGTAGAGGAAGTAGAGGAACCTACTCAAAATGGATGCCCAGGATTGGCAATCCTTCAGAAGGGGCCTTGCCTTTATCGATGTACCTTGGAGCTTCCGGATTTTACTGTTGTGTTTGAGTCCTTTAGGGGGATGAAAAAAAACTAAAACAAAGTGAGTTCCACGCTGCGACGATCTCTGTCACTATGGGGATTGATATATTCCACGAAAATGCCCATCCTCTTTACTTACCTATTTACTGTTAAACACCAAAACCCCAAAGCTTCGGTTCCCGTAATCTTCCCGATTATGGATGTTGATCCTCGTCTATATGAACAAATTGTAAGTTTTTTAATCTTTTCTCCCATTATGTTTTTCAGTTCTAAAATTTGGGTTCTTTTCGCCAAATGTTGATATTGTTTTATGCATTCAATATGTTTGGTTAATTGCATTGTTGCAGAATTTTTGTTTTCCTAGAATAATCCCAAGCCTGATGTATTTTCTTTCTTTATTGAATTATAAGAAGTTAGGGTATTGTGCAATTATGTTGTTTAATCAGTTTGGTGTAGTTTAATGGGTTCATATGGATTTTTGTTAACTATGAGGGTTCGTTAGGGTTTTTAGATTTTCTCTCTATTTAGGTTGAAACTAATTCCAAGAACAATTTTGTAATAATGGATTCTGAATTAATTGTGGGTTATATTAAATGTGCATTCGATTGGTTTTGCAGTAGTTCTAATATGTAAGGCTCTTGGGGTTATCCTGTTATGGTTGACCTATAAATGGGATAGGAAGTGAACCTTTACTCTTGGATAGAACCTTGATGTTGACCTTATGCATCAGTATTAATAAGAGTATACACTATACAAAAGTTGTATGTGGTACTGGGCTCAGTATTAATAAGAGTATCAAGTAAAAGACCATACCAACAGCAGAACCAACTCTTTGTAGAACACCCAGTTGACTTTCTTCAGAAAAAATATAATAAGCAACACTACTAGATGGAAGACGAGGTCGCATTATGTAACTGAGAAGCAATCTGCGAACTACCAAATTAACCAGAAACTTTCATGCTAACCAAAGAATGAGTAAGTAAATTTGAAATTTTTGGAGCAAAATATCATGCTAAGGTCTTAACTTATAACCTGAGACATTGCAGCATCAAGAAAAGGGTTTATATCTTTTAGCCTTGGGGTTGGACTAGAAAGAAGTTGAGTTGACATCGCAACAAGCATGAAGTTGAGCAACTCCTGGTGTAAAAGGGATGTCGTAGGATTTGCGAGGAAAATAATGTAATATTAGGAGAAAATTAAGCAGAAATGCCAATGTAAAAAAATGCATTATTAAGCCTTGGTGTACCTTACATCTATTGTACCAATGAAGGTAAGCACATTATGCATTACAAGATTCTCAATCTTTTGATCTAGACATTATAAATAAAAATCAAGTCATGACGCGATTCATCAGTAAATAATGACTTGTCAAGATACTCATTTACAAACTTCAATTTCAAAACTCACGAACAGATAAGGATGAAGAGCCAAATAGTTACAGATTTACCAGTCATGAAATCCTTAGGAACCGATTCATTTTCATGAAGAGACAAGCATAACTTCTTCATGTTGTCACTCTGTGAATTCTCAATTATGTACCTCAAAAAAACCGATGAAATATACACCGCATTAATGGCCTTCAAATAAACCGGAGAGGAAGCACCAGATGTTAGAATTGCCTCTTGTAAACACCATGAAAGGTGAATCAAAACCTTATGCTGACCTTATGCCCAGTATGTTCTTTCAAGTCTGAATTCTTTATGGTTCTACTACTTATTCTTTTTTTCGAAATCATTGTATAGTGTATACACAAATTCATTCCATTATGCATGCATGACCTAGCACGTAAATAACATTCCAATTTGTATAATATTTATAACATTCACTTCAAATAAATTTAAAGGCACCAATGCAGGGAAATTTGGAAGCTATTTTGTGTGGAAAATATTACCCAACGGAATCATCGTCATGGTCGATTCAATATCATAGTGAAAGTTAAAAATCCCTAAATTAAACATGATATATTTTTTATACAAATTATGTTGAAGTAAAATTTTAATATATTTTTCAAATAAATTATGTAAAACTTAATATTAATTAAAATTATACATGATATATTTAAATAATAAAATAATATATTATCGATTATTTTTTATATAAATAATTTTTATTTAAATATATTATCGATGAATTTTTATATAAATAATTTTTATTTAAATAATTAGAATTTCACACCTTAAATAATATAGAACAAGGTTAATTTGGTAAAATATACATTCCAGTAATCTTTTATTCCTTCAACCAAATACGGTAATCTTACATTCCTGTCAAACCAATCAAACACAGTAATGTAACATTCCTAGTAATCCTATTCCCTGATAATCTTTTATTCCCACTGGTAATCTTACATTCCGTGAACCAAACGCACCCATAGTGTTAAAATTATGGGGTTTTCTCTAATCTCAAACCCATCATAAACTTTGAACCCTTCACACGGCATAACCATGGCAATGGCCTCTTCCCATATGCATCCCAATTCTCCTATGCCACTACCTTCTTTGTACAATTCTCAAGGTAGAGGAGTTTTGCAGAGAAGTCGGTATCGAGCTCAACCCAGAACCAAAACCATCCGCTCGGTTATCATAAAAGCTTCAGCTGATGTTCGAAAGGAGTATATTGTCATCGTCGGAGCTGGGATTGCCGGCCTCGCCACTGCAGTGTCCCTTCACAGGTCTAAAGAAAACAAAAAGCTATGAACTTTCCTCTCATATTTCAGCATTTAAGTTATGATTTTGAATTTTTGATGTTAAAAGATTAAACACACCAGGCTAGGAATTGGGTCGGTGGTTCTTGAGCAAGCAGAGTCACTTAGAACTGGTGGAACCTCACTTACCCTTTTCAAGAACGGCTGGAGGGTATTGGATTCCATTGATGTTGCAGACAATCTGAGGAGCCAGTTCCTTGAAATCGAAGGGTATGTGTCAATTTCACAAGCTTCTTGTTTGCAATTATTTTAGTGATTTGAATGTAATGGAAATTATATGAAACCAAAAGAAGGCTTCAGAGTCGTATTCTGAACTTGTTCATTGCATCAGCCGTACAGGATGGCGGTGAATTCAGAGGATGGAAGGGAGTTACGCTCCTTCAGATTCAAAGATGAAGATTAAACGTAATAAAACTTCAATGTTCCTTGAGACAATAGTTTCTTTGTCACGATCTCTCAACCAATAAGATATTCTCATCTCCTTAGACAGTGTTACACCGGCATCGTTAAGCTGACATTCCGGCCACCCTCAAGTCCATCACCTGAAGGTGGTTTGCGATGTTCACACTCAGAACCTTCCTATATGTGAGTCTACTTTGCAACTCCAGTACCATTTGATCATCAAATGGTACTATGGTTGTGAAAAAAAGACGCTGTAAGAGGTTCTAGGTTTGAAACTGAGAGCATACTTTCAGGCAACAGTCTTGAGGGGGCTTTGGACTGGGTCGTGTTCACGACCCTGATGTAGCACTACCTTGAAAATGAAAGCATCTTGTCTGTCAATAGGTTGTGACACTTCATTCCATCAAAAAGATATTGATCGCTTGACGCTTGCAACCAAGAAGTCCGTGCAGTGGAGAGGAGAATACTACTGGAGACGCTTGCCAATGAGTTACCACCTGAGATAGTTCGATTTTCTTCCATGTTAGCAAATATCAACTCCAGTGAAAATGGTGAAACTCTTTTGGAACTTACGGATGGCACCAGATTACTTGCAAAAGTTAGTTAACCTTAACCTCAAGTTTCGGCATTGCTCGCCCCCGGAACTGTGTAAAAGGAAATCAATTGAATATTGTTTCTTTGACAGATAGTTATCGGCTGCGATGGAATTCGGTCTCCAATAGCCAAGTGGATGGGTTTCTCTGAGCTGAGGTATGTAGGGCATTGTCCTTTCCGCCGACTCGGATTTTTCCCCGATGGGCAGCCATTTGCAGCAAATGTTAACTAAATCTATGGAAGAGGTTTGCGTGCTGGATATGTTCCAATATCTCCTACAAAAGTTTACTGGTTTATCTGCTATAACAGCCCCTCTCCAGGTTCTTTTTGACTGTAGAATTCAACCATAAATGAAATTGCGAATTATTTTGACACACCAATTCTTCTGGCATGGCTGTTACAGGTCCAAAGATCACTGATCCATTGTTGTTGAGGGAGCAAGCAAAAGAGCTTGTAAGCAACTGGCCTCGAGCTGCTTAGATTGATTGATCTTAGCCCGGATGAGACAATAAGCAAGACCCCACTAGTTGATCGCTGGTTATGGCCGGGTTTAAGCCCTCCTGCTTCAGCCGGCAAAGTTGTGTTGGTTGGTGATGCATGGCATCCGATGACTCCTAATCTGGGACAAAGTTCTTGTTGTGCTTTAGAGGATTCAATTATTCTCACAAGGAAGTTAGCTGATGCAATTAAATCTGGACCTGCATCTGTAGAAGATGCAATCAGGGCATATGGAGAGGAAAGATGGCCCCGAGTCTTTCCGTTAACCATACGGGCAAATCTTGTGGGATCTCTTTTGCAGTGGGATAATCAACTTGTCTGTGCTGTTCGTAACAGCATTGTCATACCTAAACTGGTTAGACTTGGACCAGTGCTTGATCACACAAATCTTGAGTTTGAGCTTCTCAAAGTATAAACATGTAAGATGTCAAGACTATAAGTAGCATGAAGGTTAAATGCAGCTTCACAGCAAAATTACACTTCGTTTTCCTTTTGAAGCTGCCAAGAAGGTTAAATGCACCTTCATTGCCATTTGAGGCTTTTCCGTCCATCATCAATGAATGAATCATGTGAAAACTACAGTGGTATTATTTATAAATTAGGCAATGTTACTCATCCCTAGTCTCCTTTTATATTGAAAAGAGATGCGTTGTCCAGAAATGACCGAACAACCACGTTGAATTCAGGGAAGAAAAACGAGTAACATGTTACAGTTGGAAAATATGCAGCACATTATGGTTGTATCAAAGCAGGAGTTAATAAGACCTTTATCTACATTAAGAAGGTCGTCCATCTTACATAGTTGAATCTCCACTGATCATGGTACCCGCAAATCGATATTCTATGGCACAAATTCAAGTATCCACTCCATTCAAAGAGGTTGTTCTGAAGTCTCATGTTTGAAGCGGACAAGTGAAAGGAATTTAGCAAGACTTCTTGCTCGGAAACTGTTGAAGATATCAAACCATGAACATGAATAGCAAGATTGAATAAATTAATGTTTCCCATCAATTAAAAATACTAACTTGTTAACAGCATTCAAGCCAGAAGTAAATGGCATTTTGCATATCATAAACGTAAACCCATTAAATTTTCGTCTCGTGCATATGTAACATCGCAAAGTGCATGAAAACACCTGCATTTTACAAAAAATAAAAAAAGTTTTCCAGAAGCAAATGAATATCAAGTTATCTATTTGAAAAGATAAGAGTTACATCCATTCTTTGATAACCTCTCAGGTTATGCATACCACTTCTTTTGTGGAACAGAAGCCCTTGAGCTCCAATTTTTGAATTAGATCATCCCATGAACCAAAGACTTTTGATTTCGCTATCAATCTTCATACCCTTGATTCTGCAAATAATTCAATAGTACACTAAAAAAATGAGACTATAAAGTCAAAATGTAATTTTATACTATATCTAACTTCAATATACCTTGTAGACACCCGTTTTTGTCCGGGTTTTTTTTATCGTTATTTTATTATTATTATTATTATTATCGTCATCTTATTATTTTATTATTATTTATTATTACATATTTTTTTTTTTTTTTTTTTTGCAGGCCAAAGCCCAATACAACAAGGCCCAACCAAGGCCCAAGCACGAGCCCAAGTAATTAGGGTTTTAAACCCTAAACCTATCATCATTCAGCCGCCGCCGCCGCTTCTGTCGGACTTCCAGCCGCGCCGCCGTCACTTTTCCGGCCCACTCCGATGGTCCAGCCGCCGTTCCCGCGCCACCATCGTCATCTACAGTGAAAAATCAATCAAACAGCAACCCCATCAGTGACTAAATCAACCAAAAACCAAACCCCAAATTAAAATACCAATAAATCCCTAAATATTCGGGATTTATATCTTACAAAATCAGAGAAGGACATGGGCTATTCTAGACATCATCATCTCACCAAACGAAGCAAAATCGACCATAAATCAAGCAGATATCAGAAAAAAGGGGGGGTCATTCGGTTGGTAAAAAAAACAGAGAGAAGAACAAGAGAGGATTCGGGAGGCCAGAGAAAAAAAAAGAAGAAGAAAAAAACATATATTCGAGACAAAAAAAAATAGATGAAGGGAGGAGATTTTTACCTTTCTAGGGTCTTCATTGGAGTCCCTAACTGTTGAGTTTAGATTGAGAGGATGCTGCGGTGTTCTTCGAGCCTTATGAGGCTCGGTTGAACCATGGGTAATAGAGGGTGAGGAACCGGAGGTCTTTGGGGGTTTATTTAGTCCCTGTGGCCACCGATCTACGGTGGCCAGGGAGCCCTTGGTGCTCTGTTCTCCTCGTGGTGAGGAAGCAAGAGGGAAAGGGGAGAGTATAAAGGGAGAGATGAGAGCGGCTGAGAGAGGAAAGTGAATGGGAAATAGGGTTTCAGAACCCTTATTGGGTCTTATAGCCTTCAAGCAAAACGGCGTCGTTTGACCAAGGGAGTCTGAGCGTCCGCAAAAGGGTATAACTACACTTTTAATCCCTGTGACTTTGTAAACTTACGCGTGTTTCTTCAAGGTTTGGGGGGGTAAATCTTAGTTTAGGTCCCTCCTGGTTTGTAACATCTCGTTGTAGCCATTAATGAAATCTCATAATATTTTATTTGGGCATTTATATTTTCCTTTTTATTTTAGTCCTATTTATATTAGTATTTTGTATGTTTAAATATTTAGATTTTAGCTGTTAATCTTGTGTATTATTCATTTTGGTCATCATATTATGTTTCTATTTGTTTCATTTTTGATATAATATTTGCTCACATTTCGTTTTAATCACTATTTGTTCACTAATGTGTGTAGGGTAAATAATTGTTTTGAGCCCCGATTTGTGAATGAGCTCATCCTAGTCCTTATTTGGTTATTGATGTCTTTGATGATTTTTGATTTCGTAAGGAAGTTTTGTTAACTTTCTTTTTAGTCCCTAGTTGTTGGCATATTGATTTTATTTTTATTTTTATTCTAATTTGACCACTAATTTATGGTACTTTCATTTTGGTCACTAGATTTATGGTTAATCACGATTTAGATACCTATCTTTACCATGTTGTTCATTATAGTCACCAGGAGGTTCATGTTATTTGTTTATTCTGATATTGACATTCTGTTTTATTGTGTTTCAATTTGGTCACTATGTATACTATGTTGCTTATTATGAATTTAACTACTGATTTTATTCTTTTTCATTTTAGCCACTGATTGATCACGTTTTTTATTTTTTTATTTTTTTAATTCTGCTTGTATATTTCGATTTATGCGTTTTAGTTACTTGTCTATAAAGTTTATTTATTTTATGTTATTTGTATGTCATATTTTCATGTATATATTTTAACCTATGCTATAATATCTATGTACATATCATGTTTCAAATATATTAATTTATTTTATTTTATTTCATACGCATGTTGCATCATATACATTTTTATACTTATTAATTTAATTTAATTTTTCCCTTTGTATATTCATGTATGAAAATATATTATTAATGTTTATTCCATTTTATTCAATGTGATTACATATGACTAATTTTTCAAGAACGCGAATTTGTAGAACGGGCGTGGAAAGTACTACTTGATCGAAGCGGTACAATCCAATACGACATTCGAACAAACACGAACTTAAAATAAATCCATTTTCTTTTACTAATTAATTTATTTTAATGATGCTATGTGTGTGTTTTTAATTTACTCTTTATTTCCTTTTATTCGAATGCAAATGTTAATTTTATTTATATTCGATTCGCATATTTATCAATAAGAGAATATTTTTTTATTGACAAGAAATAGTCGAGTTAGTTTTTCCGATGGAGGATTACTAATTTTGATATTTCTTTTCGAGTTAAAGAATTTTCTGTAAATAATTTATTCGAAGTAAATTAATTAAATTTCAATAAATAGATCACATTTTAACTTTATATTCGAATCATAAATTCCACCATTTACAACGATGTGTAAGCGACACAGTACCAATTTTGGGCGATGTAGGGGTGTTTATCCTTCCCCACACGTAACCGACTCCCGAACCTGTTTTAAATGAATCTTTGGTAACGTAGTTCAAATTTTTGTCTTATAAAACTATTTTTCTTAAAATTGTTTTTAAAAGACGTTTTTAGGTATTCGACCTACCTAACCCAAAGGTCGATGGCGACTCTATTCAATTTATTCCAAATTCCCCAATTTTTCCAAATTAGAGTCATAATTGTTTTTAAAATAATATTTAATTATTTTACTAAAAAATGGTTATGACAGCTTGGCGACTCTGCTGGGGACTTTTTTTTAGAGAGTCAGGCTGTATGTCGTTTACGTATTGTCATCTTGGTGGAAATTATGGTTTCTAGTTTTTAGTTAATTTATGATCCGTTTATTGAAATTTTTAATTGCTTCGTTTTTTGTCGTACTAACATTTTATTTTTGGCTTTCAGCTTTGTCAGGATTTTATCATTTTTCCTTGTTTTGTTTTCCTTTTGGGTCGAAGGTAGGTATGTTCCTCCTCACACACATCACTCGCATTAGCATAACATAAGCTCTAGACACGAGCTTCGATCCAAATTAGTTGGGGTGAATGCTTTGCTCTCGTAAGAATTTATTCTTCGTATGAGTTTTAGCAAATAACCCATGGGATACATACCTTATACCTTCGTAGGAATTTATTCCTCGTATGGGTATAAGGCAGTGAATCCCCTCGAATTGAACTCGGTCCGTTTGAAACCTGTAATGGGTAAGGATTGAGGGTCTGGCAGCCCAAGGGGGCACCGACATCAAGGACAATTCGAGTTCTCTTTTCCGTTAGAGCCGAAACCAAGCATATAGTGAACCGTCGAACTATCACCCTAGGTATAGTCATACCGAACCTTTGTCCGTCAGTAGGTACCCAAACTAGGTGTACACAAAGGAGGAATATTTCTAAACCCTTATCTTTTGTTTTAAAGTTTGTAGAATATATTTATTCTTTTAGAATAAAAGCATGCGAACTAAATATCATGCGGTTAGGATTGTTTTCTTGAAATTAAATCAATTTTGGGTAGATAGCATGTCCGGGTAGGATTGTTATCTATTGAAAGCATGTTTGGGTAGATATCATGATGGGGTAGGTGTTATATTCATCTCTAAATAATATTTTTATATATATCGATTGTCTTACCTGTACTAACTAATTTCTTTTCTTTTCTTTGTGTGCACTAACTTATTTATTTTCTGTTGTTTTGTTTTTTCATTCTTCTTTACATTGCATCATCATAACATAATGCGAAAATGTTGATCAGCAAGGGGATAGTCGAGAGAAAATTTTCACAAGAAGAGATAAAAGTTTTCAACCAAGCAGTCGCGTACACAGACATGCACCGAAGGCTAAAAAGAAATGCACAGAGTACAAGAAGGAGACTTGCTCAAGACGATCGTGCAACGTTCGAGACTAAAATGATGAGCCACTGATCCGATGAGTGATCCAGCAGTCGATTTTTATCTACGATCATTTCATCGCTATTTATCAAGGAGCGATACACTGACTTCCGCACCACTGGGGCATTAACAGAGTTAGGTTACAGAATTCTTTAGGGGCATCAGTTCCAAATACGAAGATACGAGACGAAGCAGTGAGCTCGAATATTGTGCATCATTCAAGACTAAAACGATGATCCATTGAGCCAAAGAATAATCCAGTAGTATATTCTCATCTATAATTATTGTTACCCATCAAGGAGCGACGCACTGACTTCAGCACCGCCGGGGAATTAATGGTGTCAGATTACAGAACGCTTGAGGGGCATCGTTTTCAAGGATGAAGATCCGAGACGAAGCAGTGATCTATTTCAGACTCAGCATCTAAGCGAAGGCATGTCTGTAAAGTGGATTGTCTTGTAATATGAAAACTTTTATCTCTGGTGGAAATTGTTCTACGATATTCATCGTTGGGATCAACATTTCCGCATTTGCATTTGCATCATTGCATTATGCATAACATTCATTTAAGTGTTTTTACACGCATTAATCATACCTTGCGGGAAACTTTGAGGAAGCACTTCTAACTATGCAACTGCATTCACATGGTACTGAGAATGGATGCAAAATTTGAGCAACTGAAGAAAGAGTTGGAAGAGAGTTTGCAGAAGATACAAGCTGAGTGGGAGGTTAAAATGGAGCAAATGCAAAAGACCACCGTGGATCGTATCTTGCAAAACCAAAAAGACCTAGTTGGCCAAATGGTAGTAAAGATGGCTGAGCTCAACCAAGGAAAAGGCAAAGAGAAGATTTCATTGACTCGTGAAACAGTTAAATGTGTGAAGGCACAGGCTAGTTCACAACCAATTATCTCGCCCAACCGGATTCCTAGTCACCTAGCGAAGAGAAGAGCCAAGAACGAGATCCCAGATAATTTGAAACAGTGGTGCAGAGGGACATTCCATGGAATGAGAGGACAAAGCTCTCACAACGGGATGGATGCAACAGAACTAGTGCTAGTTCCTGACCTGGTGCTTCCGCCCAAATTCAAGATGCCCGACTTTGAGAAGTACAATGGAACCAGTTGCCCTAATGTCCATCTCACGATGTTTATTCGAAGGATGTCTGGATACACCAAAAATGATCGGATGTTGGTCCACTGCTTCCAAAACAGTCTGACTGGACCTGCTTCTAGGTGGTATAACCAACTGAGTCGTTCTCAAGTCTGCTCTTGGAAAGATTTGGCTAGTGCTTTTCTGAGCCAATACAAGCACATGATCGATATGGACCCTGATCGAACAACACTACAGAATATGGAGATGAAGAATGGTGAAAACTTCCGACAATATGCTCAACGATGGAGAGATGTCGCATCTCAAGTGCATCCACCAATGACTGAAAGAGAGTTCATCACTCTATTCATTGATACGTTGAAGTCTCCATATATCGAGTACATGATAGGAGCTGCCAACAAGAGTTTCTCTAACATCGTCATGTGTGGAGAAATGATCGAAAGAGCAATAAAAATAGCCAGATAGGAGGCACTAGTCATTCCGACAATGAGGAAAGAGATGATAGTAGCATTGAAGGATCTTATCTAGCTAATCTGGGGACCAAACCTCATAAGGCATTCTGTCGCATCAATCCACTCCCAAGGACATATAAAGAATTGCTCCCAATGCTAGTTGAGAGGAACATTGTGACTCCAGTTCAATCCAAACCAAGAGAGACCCCATATCCTGAAGGCCATGATATTAACGCCATATGCAGCTATCATGTTGGGAGCTCGGGGCATACCACTGACAACGGCAAGACACTAAAGCACAAAATCCATAATATGATTTATTCAGGGGTATCCTAATACTAAGCCAGAGAAGTCATTGCATCAACCACTTGCATCCATAGAGATTGTTTTGTTTGAACTCGTTTTTGTTCTTTCTTCAATATTTGCTTAAATATTTTTAATCTTTGATGACTGAAATGATGCTACCTTCTAAGGTTAAATAATTGAACAAATTTTAGTCTTTAGTTCTTTGAATATCGAATGAATTACATATTCTTTTAATTCTTCAAGAATTATAGATTTTTGACATATGGCAAGATTAGACCCTTTTTTATCCTGTCTAAAACCCAAAATAAAATCTCTCGATTTTTTTTACCCGAAATAATTCCTGGTCACTACCAAATAACCAATTTTTGACATTCTATCTCTTTGAGACCTTGAAATATTCTTTTCGACCTTGAAACATTCCCTCTCTTTGAGACTTTGAAATATTCTTTCCACCTTGAAACACTGTATTTATTTTTTGAGACACAAAAGTCATACACATACCTTTCTTTGAGCCAATAAAGTCATCATCGTCTTCTTAGACGTAGAACCAACATTTTCTACCAATAAAACCTACAGACATTGAGTACAAGATGTTCACTTGAACATAAACCTTCCTACAAAGAAGACACAGTGTGGGGCATCTCGCGTCAATTTTCTGAAGACGAGCATGAGCAATTGAGACATGTTGAGAGCAAGAAGAGAAGAGGAAAAAAATAGAATTCATTCAAAATAATTCTATCATGCATTAATTACATTTTTTTCATGTGAATAAACAATTAATCTTGAAAATCTATCCCCCTAGGGATACCTCTTCTGCAAGGACTTCTGTGTATGAGATGATGAACGGCTTTCTTTCTTTATCCCTTCACAAAAGGAGAAAATATATCCCTTGTGTCCCCTTTGAGCCTGAATGATATTTTCTTTTGATTCAACCCTAACCAAGGATCACCCTCCACACTGGGGGGCAATGTGAAGGAAATCTGAGTAAAGAAAATGGATCCAAATGAGATACCGAAAGGTGAACCAGACGCAGAGTGCAAAGATCAAACCAAAGAAAAAACAAAGAGCAAAGAGAAAAATCAAAGCAAAAATCAAAGAGAAAGCAAAGAACAAAAGAGGACAAAGAACACAGACAAAGAGTCTCCTGACTTAAATGACGCATCAAGCTGTAAACTATGAGATGGATCAAGCACAATCATTTCAGAATCACTTCATTTGAAGATCATAGAACATTAAGAGAAAAACACATGTGAGCAGATTCAAATTGAGCAAGACAAAATCGAAGGCATCAGAGTTAATTGATCCTTGGTTCAAATACCCTTAAAACACATGTTTGGGCCTTTTATCCCTTTCTTTCATAACCCTGAACCATGACCTACATTACGTGCCTTACAAGTCCCTTCTAATCATACATGGATTTCTAAACAGAAGAGACTATCTACAGTTTTCATCCCGCTCATCAGGATTAATCTTTTATTTACAAAAGGTTTTCTAAAATCTTTAATGCATGATAGATAAAAAATAGCAAAGGGGGGTTCAAGACGTAAATTCTGAGTAACGTCTTGAAACCAAAGGAGGATTCGAGTTGAAAACCTGAAAGGGCGGCTCGAATATGAAGATTATTACATAGGAGACGATTGCTCAAATCCCTTGATGAGGCATCACTACATGAATGAGAACATGAGAGTTGGGAGTCAGAGAACACTTCCAATAACTGAGTACAGAAGCTACTCCATCAGATCAGAGAACATCAAATAAATGAGAACACTATACTTTTGACCAAAAATAACCACTTGAGATTTTTTATCCTTCCTTACTTAACCATCTCTCAAAGATAGCATTGATCTTGACACTTGTCAAATAGCTATAATTTATTGAAGGATTAAAAGAATAATTAATTCTTTGATATCCAATGAACTCTTGTTTTATGATTTGTCAATTGTGAAACCTTGAAAAGAGCAATATTTTCAAAACTTTTGATTAAACATTTTTCAAAACTATTGATATTTTCAGACTTTTGAAAATAAAAGAAGAAGAAAAACATTTTCAAACAAGATAATCTCTCTGGAGGCGTATCTTGGAATTCAAAAATATCTATCTGAAGCTCAATATCGAAACTGGGGCAAGAGAAAGCCAAATTTTTGGGGCGAAATTTGATGGGGCAAGGAAAACAAATTGTCTCAGGTCTAAGTTTGCAAGAGTACACCCTAGTGGAAATGCATACAAGCTGAATCAATGATAGAGTGAAGACTGCTCTCGCAACCATCCTCCTTACAGATTGAGAAACATACATCAACTCATACATACATATATACATACATCAACTCATACATACATATATACATACATCAACACATACATGCATGTTACATGATTTTGCATAGTTGCATCAAACATTTATCATCAGGTGCATTAAAGACATTTTTCTCTTGAGGACAAATTCAATAAAAAAATCAAATAAATCTCATCTTGACATCCATCATAACATCCAATATAGTCAGTCAAAAATGCATCATTTTGATCTCTCAGGAAATCAAAGCTCGGAGATGACCAGATGTCTAACTTACAGAAACAATGATTTGGGCTTCCTGAAGTCCACAATCAAGACATTTCCTCAACGTGCATGAACAAACAGACTTTTTATCGCCTTTGAGGGTGTTTTTCTTGAAACAAAATTTTTGTCTCACTTGAGATATTTTTCCACAAATTTTGAGAATTTTAAAACAAATTTTTGTCTCGCTTGAGACAATTTCTTTCAAAGCAAATTTTGTCTCGCTTGAGACAGCTTTCTAAAAACAAATTTTGTCTCGTTTGAGACAAATTCTCTTAAAACAAACTTCGTCTCGCTTGAGACATTTTTCCTTTGAGATACAAATTTTGAATTTGATTCACTTAAAACAAAATTAATCTCACCTTAGATTGTTGTTTCTTTTAAAACAAATTTCGTCTCGCTTGAGACCTTTTCCCTTTGAGATCCAAATTTCGAATTTGTTTCACATTAAACAAAGTTGATCTCACTTGAGATCGTTTTCTCAAAAACAAACTTTGTCTCGCTTGAGACAATTTCTCTAAAAACAAATTTTGTCTCATTTGAGACTATATCTTAAAGCAAATTTCATCTCGCTTGAGACATCATTTTCTCTCATAATACAAATTTCAAGGTTGTTGTACTTAAAGCAAAATTAATATCACTTGAGATTTTCAAAGCTGATTGGTCTCGCACGAGACAGTTTTCCCTTTTAACAAATCCTGAAATTGTTTCATTTGAAACAAAATAAACACTTTTGAAAACAACTTTGAGATTATTTCCATATGAACAAAATCGACAATATTTGAATCTTTTAAAACGATTTTTTTTATCTCTTAAAGACAATTTCTTTTGAGAAAAAAATCTTTGAGTTTGCTCCTCTTGAAAAAGTCTTTGAGTTTGTTCCTCTTTAAAAAAAAAAAATCTTTGAGTTTGTTCCTTTTGAATAAAAATCTTGGAGTTTGTTCCTTTGGAATAAAAATCTGTGAGTTGTTTCGTTTGAAAAAAATCTTCGAGTCTATTTACTTTGAAACAAAGTTTTGTCTCTCTTGAGACAATTGTGTGAAAAAAATCTTTGAGATTGTTTCTTTTGAAACAAAAATCTTTGAGTTTGTTTCTTTGGAAACAAAATTTTGTCTCTTGAAACATTTTCTCTTAAAACAAGATCATCTTTGAGTTTGTTTCTCTGGAAACAAGGTTTTATCCCTTAAAACAATTTCTTTTGAAGAAAAATCTGAGTCTGTTTCTTTGGAAACAAAATTTTGTCTCACTAAGATACAATTTTCTGAAAAACAAAGTTTTGTCTCTTATGACAATGTCTTTTCAAAAAAAAAAAAAAAAATCATTGAATCTCTTTCTTTGGAAACAAAATTTTGTGTCTCTCGAGACAGTCTTTGAGAAAAATCTTTGAGTTTATTTCTTTGGAAACAAAATTTACCATCTTTGAATCTGTTTCCCTTGAAACAAAATAAACATCTTTGAGATCGTTTCTCTTGAAATGAATTTTGTCTCATTTGAGCCAATTTCTCATGAAACACCGATCTTTGAGAACGTTTCCCTTAAAAAACAAATTTTGTCTCGGTTGAGACAATTCCCTTTAAACGCCGTCTTTGGGTTGTTTCCTTTGAAACGAATTTTGTCTCTTTCGAGACAGTTGCTTTGGAAAAACTTATCTTTGAGTTTATTTCACTTGAAATAAAGCAAATATCTTTGAGATCGTTTCTCTTGAAACGAATTTCATCTCCCTTAAGACAATTTTTATCAAAATCCAATCTTTGAGTTTGTTTCTATTGAAACACATCTTTGAGTTGGTCTCCTTTGAAACCATTATCCTAGAGATAACCAGCCGTCCTCGTCACGTAGGAACCGTGTTATCACCTTTAGATGGCCAGAACTCTTCATTGCGTATGAGTCGTGTCATTTCCCGACCAGATCTCTTCATCACGTAGGAGCCGTGTCAACCATAGATAACCAGCCGTCCTCATCACGTAGGAACCGTGTTATCACCTTTAGATGGCCAGCCGTCCTCATCATGTAGGAACCGTGTCATCCCCAGACCAGATCTCTTCATCACGTATGAGTCGTGTCACCCTAGATAACCAGCCGTCCTCATCACGTAGGAACCGTGTTATCACCTTTAGATAGCCAGAACTCTTCATCACGTATGAGTCGTGTCATTCCCCGACCAGATCTCTTCATCACGTATGAGCCGTGTCACCCTTAGATGACCAGACCTCTTCATTGCGTATGAGTCGTGTCATTTCCCGACCAGATCTCTTCATCACGTATGAGCCGTGTCACCCTTAGATGACCAGACCTCTTCATTGCGTATGAGCAGTGTCGTCCCCACCAACAGAACTATCCATTTTTTTTTCAAACCAAAAAGAGGAGAACCAGACAAAAACGTGTTTTCTTGTCGTCTTTGCCCTATTCTTGTTAACACAAGAATGTGCAAAGAGGGGCAGCTGTAGACACCCGTTTTTGTCCGGGTTTTTTTTATCGTTATTTTATTATTATTATTATTATTATCGTCATCTTATTATTTTATTATTATTTATTATTACATATTTTTTTTTTTTTTTTTTGCAGGCCAAAGCCCAATACAACAAGGCCCAACCAAGGCCCAAGCACGAGCCCAAGTAATTAGGGTTTTAAACCCTAAACCTATCATCATTCAGCCGCCGCCGCCGCTTCTGTCGGACTTCCAGCCGCGCCGCCGTCACTTTTCCGGCCCACTCCGATGGTCCAGCCGCCGTTCCCGCGCCACCATCGTCATCTACAGTGAAAAATCAATCAAACAGCAACCCCATCAGTGACTAAATCAACCAAAAACCAAACCCCAAATTAAAATACCAATAAATCCCTAAATATTCGGGATTTATATCTTACAAAATCAGAGAAGGACATGGGCTATTCTAGACATCATCATCTCACCAAACGAAGCAAAATCGACCATAAATCAAGCAGATATCAGAAAAAAGGGGGGGTCATTCGGTTGGTAAAAAAAACAGAGAGAAGAACAAGAGAGGATTCGGGAGGCCAGAGAAAAAAAAAGAAGAAGAAAAAAACATATATTCGAGACAAAAAAAATAGATGAAGGGAGGAGATTTTTACCTTTCTAGGGTCTTCATTGGAGTCCCTAACTGTTGAGTTTAGATTGAGAGGATGCTGCGGTGTTCTTCGAGCCTTATGAGGCTCGGTTGAACCATGGGTAATAGAGGGTGAGGAACCGGAGGTCTTTGGGGGTTTATTTAGTCCCTGTGGCCACCGATCTACGGTGGCCAGGGAGCCCTTGGTGCTCTGTTCTCCTCGTGGTGAGGAAGCAAGAGGGAAAGGGGAGAGTATAAAGGGAGAGATGAGAGCGGCTGAGAGAGGAAAGTGAATGGGAAATAGGGTTTCAGAACCCTTATTGGGTCTTATAGCCTTCAAGCAAAACGGCGTCGTTTGACCAAGGGAGTCTGAGCGTCCGCAAAAGGGTATAACTACACTTTTAATCCCTGTGACTTTGTAAACTTACGCGTGTTTCTTCAAGGTTTGGGGGGGTAAATCTTAGTTTAGGTCCCTCCTGGTTTGTAACATCTCGTTGTAGCCATTAATGAAATCTCATAATATTTTATTTTGGGCATTTATATTTTCCTTTTTATATTTTAGTCCTATTTATATTAGTATTTTGTATGTTTAAATATTTAGATTTTAGCTGTTAATCTTGTGTATTATTCATTTTGGTCATCATATTATGTTTCTATTGTTTCATTTTTGATATAATATTTGCTCACATTTCGTTTTAATCACTATTTGTTCACTAATGTGTGTAGGGTAAATAATTTGTTTGAGCCCCGATTTGTGAATGAGCTCATCCTAGTCCTTATTTGGTTATTGATGTCTTTGATGATTTTTGATTTCGTAAGGAAGTTTTGTTAACTTTCTTTTTAGTCCCTAGTTGTTGGCATATTGATTTTATTTTATTTTTATTCTAATTTGACCACTAATTTATGGTACTTTCATTTTGGTCACTAGATTTATGGTTAATCACGATTTAGATACCTATCTTTACCATGTTGTTCATTATAGTCACCAGGAGGTTCATGTTATTTGTTTATTCTGATATTGACATTCTGTTTTATTGTGTTTCAATTTGGTCACTATGTATACTATGTTGCTTATTATGAATTTAACTACTGATTTTATTCTTTTTCATTTTAGCCACTGATTGATCACGTTTTTTATTTTTTTATTTTTTTAATTCTGCTTGTATATTTCGATTTATGCGTTTTAGTTACTTGTCTATAAAGTTTATTTATTTTATGTTATTTGTATGTCATATTTTCATGTATATATTTTAACCTATGCTATAATATCTATGTACATATATCATGTTTCAAATATATTAATTTATTTTATTTTATTTCATACGCATGTTGCATCATATACATTTTTATACTTATTAATTTAATTTAATTTTTCCCTTTGTATATTCATGTATGAAAATATATTATTAATGTTTATTCCATTTTATTCAATGTGATTACATATGACTAATTTTTCAAGAACGCGAATTTGTAGAACGGGCGTGGAAAGTACTACTTGATCGAAGCGGTACAATCCAATACGACATTCGAACAAACACGAACTTAAAATAAATCCATTTTCTTTTACTAATTAATTTATTTTAATGATGCTATGTGTGTGTTTTTAATTTACTCTTTATTTCCTTTTATTCGAATGCAAATGTTAATTTTATTTATATTCGATTCGCATTTATCAATAAGAGAATATTTTTTATTGACAAGAAATAGTCGAGTTAGTTTTTCCGATGGAGGATTACTAATTTTGATATTTCTTTTCGAGTTAAAGAATTTTCTGTAAATAATTTATTCGAAGTAAATTAATTAAATTTCAATAAATAGATCACATTTTAACTTTATATTCGAATCATAAATTCCACCATTTACAACGATGTGTAAGCGACACAGTACCAATTTTGGGCGATGTAGGGGTGTTTATCCTTCCCCACACGTAACCGACTCCCGAACCTGTTTTAAATGAATCTTTGGTAACGTAGTTCAAATTTTTGTCTTATAAAACTATTTTTCTTAAAATTGTTTTTAAAAGACGTTTTTAGGTATTCGACCTACCTAACCCAAAGGTCGATGGCGACTCTATTCAATTTATTCCAAATTCCCCAATTTTTCCAAATTAGAGTCATAATTGTTTTTAAAATAATATTTAATTATTTTACTAAAAAATGGTTATGACACCTAATATCTAAGTTCTAACTTTAATCTACCTAATATCTGCAACTGAAAATAAGTAAATCCCATCAGAGTTTATCAATCTAAATACTCCAAAATAACTTAATAACCGATAAGAGGATTTAAATTGCAAAGCTTGCCCGTTCTTATGCCTTGGCCGATCAAAAGAACATACAGATATGGCTAACAATCACTCAGTGTATTTAAGTTTTTGAACTACTATTGGGTCCCTTCAAGGCAAGTAATTTATTTCACCAACTCATAACCAATTTTTTTAAACCTAGATTGTAGACAATCATAAACCCAGCAACGAACAAACTTTCACAACCAATCAAACAAAAATACAAATAGTTACTGTAAAAGGGATGGTGCTTGAACCTAGGCAGAAAAGAACCAAAGAATGAAACAGAAAAAAACGAGAACAAAAGGGATGATGTGGACGGCGTTCTCGGCAGATCTAAGACGGGACCTTTCTTTCTCGGCGGCGCGTGAAAGGGTCATATATGGGCAGTATTCGCCGGCTCAGCGGAAACGTCTCCGAGCCTTGTTGATTCGAACTCGGTGATTGGGAACGTGGTGTGGCGACGACGAACTCATCTGACACACTATAATTGCGTGCCGATCGAAGCATCTTTCACAGAAACATTGAGGTTCGAGATTAGAATATTTGTATTGGCTTATTTAGGGAAAATGGTGAAAAGAATGGTTAATGTATGTAAAAGGTGATTAAACTATGTAAATATGATATTTTTAGTCAATAATAACTTTTTAATTATTATAAAAATAAATAAATTTTCAAATTATTGAAATGTTTCTTCTATGTTATAAAATAGTAATGAATTTTGATAAACCTAAAAATCATTTTGTAATAGTTTAATAAGTTTGA
Source organism: Hibiscus syriacus (assembly GCF_006381635.1). Taxonomy (NCBI): domain Eukaryota; kingdom Viridiplantae; phylum Streptophyta; class Magnoliopsida; order Malvales; family Malvaceae; genus Hibiscus; species Hibiscus syriacus. Next base: position 2,491,357 of record NW_024062697.1, on the reverse strand, counting down.
TGGATCATTTTATAATAATTTGATAAATTTTAATGATCATCTTATAATCTTTTTGGAAGTTTAATGACCATTTTATAATATTTAGAAGTTCACATACAAAATCTTTTTAACATAGTTCAATGTAAGCGTAAGTAAAACTCGACTCAAAAAATTATTTTTTTTCAATTTCGAGTTATTCGAGTTGAGTTATTCGAATTAACTTGAATTATAAATTCGGTTTTCGAGTTCAAGTTGAGTTGAAATTTTGAATTTTCGAGTTACTCGAAAAATAGAAAATTTGACTAAGTATTTTGACAGTTTTACGATTTAGTCTCTGATGTCATTTTTTTTCAATTTCTCCTTCATTTTAAGTCTTTTTTTACCAAATTTGAACTACGTGTTCCTTAACCATAATAGATACATGTGTACTTTCAATTCCTCTTTTTGATAACAAATATTTTATTTTTCAATTCAGTCCTTTAATTTTTTATAATCTCCTTATTTCTTCACTTCATCATTTATTTTTAGTTCGTTTTTTACCAAATTTGAGCTACATGCTCCTAAACCATAGTAGAATGCTTGTTTACTTTCAATTCCACTTTTTGATAAGATTTTTTTTTATTTTTCAATTTAGTCCTTCAATTTTTCATAATCTCCTTATTCCTTCAATTTGTGATTTATTTTATGTCCTTTTTTTTTACAAAGCTTGAACCATATGCTCATATACCACAATATAACACCTATGTAGCTTCAATTACTTTTTTTTACTAAAGATGTACTCTCTTTTTTATTTAGCCCTTAACTTTTTATTTTACTCAATTTGGTCTTTTACTAAAATTGTTTGCAAATTCTTTTTTCTCATCAATTCCTTGACTCATTTATACTCTCATCAATATTTTACCCTCAAAATATTTTCTTAAAAATATAATATTATGAATATATTTCATAATTTTAGATTGTATTTGATATATTAAATAAAATTATAATACCCCTCTGTCCCATTAAATCTATCCAGTATTAACTTTTTTAGTCAAACTTTTATAACTTTGCTTCGTTATTATTTAAAATTTATTATTGATAAAAATATGAAAAATATATATTTTAAAAATCTTAAACCAAGTAATTTTAAATATATATTTTATAAAAATTTAATTATTTAAAATATTTAACATAATTGTGGTCAAAGTTTAAAATTTTTGACTTTTTAAAAGTCAATAATGGACACATCTAATGGGACAGAGGTAATATGAAAGATATATATATATCTTGTTAGATACATTCAAAAAAATTAGAACAGATCATTGTCATAATACTATAAATAATTATAATAAAATTAGTATAGAAACTCGAATAACTTGACTCGGAAAATTTTCAAGTTAAGTTCGAGTTGTAAAATACAACTCGTAAACTCGAACAACTCATTTTTTTTCACTCAACTCGACTCGATCGAATGCTCATCCCTAGTTCAATGAACTCTAATGTACTTTATTAAAAATAATAATTTATGTTAACCTTAGAATTATTTAGCGAAATATTATAAAATAAAGAGAAACATGTGAAAACTATGTGCAACTTACCATGACTTATGATATTAGTGCAATTTGGAGTGATTAGAATAGTCAAACAGTTTTTTATGACCATCGATCAAGATTCAAATGTAATTTTTACTTATCTTATGTAATTTTTTATATTTTGATGAATTATAAAACACTTATAAAGAATTAAATTTAGAATGTACACTCAAGATTTTAGAATATAAAAAGATATATTTTGAAAATAAAAGTTAAAATTAGACCCACTTTCTAAAAATAATAATAAACTTAAAATTAATGAAATTGGAACAACATCAATGATTTGAAAAATAAAGTATACTTCCATGATTTTCTTATTAAAATTATAAAAAATATTTTAAAAAAAAGGCAATATTTAACCAAGTTACAAAAAGAAATTTTAAAAAAAATAGAACACTCATATGAACCAAGTCGTCTTAATAATTAAAGAGTTGTTGTTATTTGTCTTTGAAATCTCGGATATGAGCACCATGTATGTAGGGATATGAACATTTAATATTAAATGATTAGAAATCTTTGAACATATATTACTTTACATCCACCTAGACTAATTAAAAAAAGATAATAGTCCAAATCATAAAATTATGATTTATTTTAAATCAAGTTAAACTTTTGGGTAAAGTATAGTAATGGTCACTAAACTTTTCTAAAGCTTTCATTTAGGTCCCCCAACTTTTAAAACTTGCAATACAGTTCTCCAACATTTAGTCCGTTTGCAATATGGTCACTGAACTTTTCAAGTGCTTGCATTTAGGTCCCCCAACTTTTAAAACGTACAACACAGTCCTCAATTTCATTCTAAACCCTAAATTCATTTTCGATCTCGAATTTCCTTTTTTGCTTCTCTCTTCTCATTTCTAACGTAACTTTTCAATCGGGGATGCATGTGAAATTCTAATCTAACTTTGAATTATGTAGAGGTGTTGAATTGAATAAGGGTCCATTGAGAGAAGACCCGACCAAGAGACTATCGGGACTATCAGTGATTCAAGGTGTAATGTTAGATACATGTCATCTCAGGTGAAGCATAGATGTTTGATGAAATGTTTGTGAGAAAAAATAGGGTTAGTAATGCAGAATTGATAAGTACTACTAAGATGAACTAAGTGTCATTGTTGAAAGTCACCAACAAAGATGGAATTATTTTGTATAAATGGCATATAATAATTTATTCGTTTGATCCTTGTGGTTAAAGATTTTCCAACAGATGATCAAATATAATGAAATACCAAACAACGCATTCACCTCTCAGTCTCTTTCGCTCACATGCACTGCTGTTTTGTTTTTGTTCTTCAATTTTTCGCCATGTAAAATTGTAAACCCAAGCAGTGCTCTGTCTTTCATCTTTTTATTTACAAATAAAAATGGAGGAGGAATTGCTGGAACACAACTGTTGAAAATATTTTTATGTTTCGATATAACAAACTAAGTATAGATGAATTTTCAAATTTTACAAAGATTTTTATAAGTATATTCGATTCAATTAATCGAATATCAAATTATTACTTCAAGTCTTTCAAGATCAATTTCAAACCTTACTAAATGTGTAAAATTGTGTTTTATACTTAATATATTTTTGAAACAATTTTCACAAAGTATTTTGAACCGAAATCTAGCCTAAAATCAATTTTTCAAAGGGATGCACCGATGAACCAATCCATGCATCGATGCACCAATGAATAAATTGAACATCGAATGTAGTTTATGCATCGATGCACTCTCCATGCATCGATCCACTCAGGTTTTAATGAAAACATCGAATGCATTTTATGCATCGATGCACACACCATGCATCGATGTACTTAGGCTTATTCAAAACATCGAATGTATTTTATGCATCGATGCACACTTAGTGCACCAATGCACTAAGTGTTCCAACAGTCAAAATATTTGAATTTTACACTTGATGCACTGATGCACCTTGTGTATGCATCAATGCACTAACGCTCCCAACTGATTTTATTAATTGTTTTCACACTTAAACGGCTCTATTGACTCCACTAATCATCCCCAACATTCAGAATGAATTGAAGGAGTATTTAAACAAGCTTAGAAGCCATTGATCAACAATAAGAAACAACAAGAATCAAGAATTAAGAGATAATCAAAGAGAAAGCATCAAACCTCAAGTTTGAGCATTTCAAGCCTATTTTTCATTCAATATTCATTTTCCTTTCAAGAACACTACTTGTACTCAATTGTATTCATTTTTGAGTGTTGTTTTCTTTATTCTAGAATTGTGCAAACAATCTACCTTGTGAGGATTTCCTTGTAAGTTTGCAAATTTGTAATCTTCTCTTTGAGAAAGAGTGTTCTCAAGAATTGGGTATATTCTTGAGGGAGTTGTAAGGTTATCTCTTTGGCCTCAAAAGAAAGAACAAATTACTGAATTTATTGGAAAATCCTTAATGTGGATAGCTAAGATAGTGGACATAGACTTTGGTTGAGAAAGTCGAACCACTCTAAATAGATGTGTAATTACTTTTAATTATCTGCAAAAGCTTCCACCAAAATTTTAATTGTCAATTCACCCCTCTTGGTCGATTCCATCAATCGATTAACTCAACAATTAGTATCAGAGCCTCACTCATTTGAAGGTTTAATCACCTCTTGAGTCAATTCGGGTAGAGTTACATCGATAATCAAGACATCAATGGCCTCCACTTCAAATTTCGACTCCGGTCTCGATTCGATTCCCGTCAACAAGCCTCCTTTCTTCAATGGAGCTAACTATGCCTATTGGAAGAATAGGATGATGTATTTCATTCAAGCAAGTGACATGGGAGCATGAAATGTTGTAGAAGATGGATATATCAAGCCTCTCACTCATCCAAGATTGTGGATTGAGACAAAAATGTTCCAACTCAACTCCAAAGCCATTCATATCATATTTTGTGCTCTTGGACCAGAAGAATATGGAAGAGTTTCATCTTGTACAACCGCCAAAGAAATATGGGATAAACTACAAGTCACTCATGAAGGCACGAACGAGGTAAAAGAATCTAAAATTAGTCTTCTAACACATAGCTATGAAAATTTCAGGATAAAACCAAATGAAGATATTAAAGCTATGACGGATAGATTTTCAACGATTGTCAATGGTCTCAAATCATATGGAGAGATCATTCCAAACGAAAACCTTGTGAGGAAGTTCATTTACTCACTTCCAAAATCATGGCAATCAAAGAAGACGGCAATCATCGAGGCTAAGAACCTAAAGTACTTAACTCTTGAAGAGCTAATCGGTTCCCTCCTCACTCATGAAATGATGCTTGAAGATGAGGTGGACCTCGATAAGATTGATGAGACACCAAAGGAGAAAGAGAAGAAGAAAAAAATTAAAGTTTCTCTCAAATCCAAAAAAGATGAGAGTGATTCAGATGAAGATGACGATGACGAGGAAATGGAATTGTTTGCCAAAAGGTTCAGAAAAATGACGAGGCCTAACCGAGGAAGAAATTTCAAACGAAATGAAGGCTTCAAAAATGAACCAAAAGAGAAGGACCCGATCATTTGCTATGAATGAAAAAAGCCGGGGCATGTCAAATATGATTGCCCACAATTGAAGAGAAATGGTCAATCAAAGAACAAGCACAAGGCTCATATAGCTACATGGAGCGATGAAGAGGAACAAGAAGTAGCAAACTTGTGCTTGATGGCATTCGGAGAAGATTCTAAGGTAACCTCTAACTCATTTGATTTAGATGATTTATCTTAAGATGAGTTATTAGAGGAATATAATGGGTTGGCTTCGGATTATGAGAAATTATTTTTAAAATACAAAAATGATATTTCAAAATTGAAAAAAATAATAATATCATATCCAAGACCAACAATGATCTTGAAAGTAAAATCAAAGATTTACAAATCAAACTAGAAGAGTTTGAAAAGAAAAATACTGATTTGCAAAATTTACTTTCAAGAGTCAATGATAATCATAAAAAAGAAATTGATGATTTTAAAGCTTCTTTTGATAAAGTTGAATCAAAACGTTTTGAAAAATGAGAAAATTCAAAAATCAACTTTGTTTGAAAAAGTTTTAGAAACTACAATCATAGAGGTCCCCGAAGAACCTCTAATGGAAAAATCGTTAGAAGAATATAGGTTCCTAAAGAACTCATTACTACTAAAGATAAGGATATCCTACACAAATGGATACCTAAGGGGACTAGGGTTTTGGAAACTAATGAATATGGACCCAAAATAATTTGGGTACCAAAAATCAAAAATTAATTTATGTTAGTAGGAAAAGGAGCATTGCTACAAGGCACGGGAAACAAACTCAAACTCATGGTACCTTGATAGTGGATGCTCAAGACACATGACCGGAGACAAAAGCCGGTTCATAGAGCTCAACGCCAAAAATGGAGGAGAAGTGACTTTTGGTGATAACTCAAAAAGTCACATTGAAGGTATAGGCACTATAGGTAATACCTCTTCCATACAAATTAAGAATGTTTTATATGTGAATGGATTATAGCATAATCTTTTGAGTATTAGTCAATTTTGTGATAAGGGATTCAATGTCATGTTTGAAACTAATGGTTGTAAAGTTATTGACATTGCATCTAATCGAATTATGCTTGTTGGTCATAGAATAGGAAACATTTACATGGTGCATTTAGATTCTATAGATATGACTAATTTATGCCTAGTTGCTAAGGATGAGCATGATAGCTGGTTATGGCATAGGAGACTAGGACATGCTAGTATGAGTGTTTTGCAACGGCTAATTCAAGGATACTTAGTAAGAGGGTTGCCTAAACTAAAATTTGATAATGATAAAATCTGTGATGCTTGTGCTAAAGGAAAATAAAAGCGAGTTTCTTTTAAATCCATTAATGACGTATCAACTAGTAGAGTATTACAATTGATCCATATAGATCTTTTTGGGCCAACTAGGACTACTAGCTTGGGTGGAAAACAATATGCATTTGTCTTGGTAGATGACTATTCTAGATATACTTGGGTTCTATTTTTAAGTACTAAAGATGAAGCATTAGAACATTTCATCACATTTTCAAAAATAATCCAAAACGAAAAAGGTTACTCTATAACTAGTGTTAGAAGTGATCATGGCACTGAATTTGAAAATCTCGTATTTACTGAGTTTTGTGATTCTAATGGTATTAGTCATAATTTTTCAGCACCTAGAACCCCTCAACAAAATGGAGTTGTTGAGAGGAAAAATCGAACTTTAGAAGAAATGGCTAGAACAATGCTTTGTGAAAATAATTTGCCAAAATATTTTTGGGCGGAAGCCACAAATACCGCTTGTTATGTTGTAAAGCGAGTAATGATTAGGCCAATTTTAAGGAAAACTCCATATGAAATTTTCAAAAATAAAAAGCCTAACATTAGCTATTTTCATCATTTTTGATGTAAATGTTTTGTTTTAAACAACGGTAAAGAAAACCTTGGCAAATTTGATGCTAAAAGTGATGAAGGAATTTTTCTGGGTTATTCCTTAAATTCTAAAGCTTATCGAGTATTTAATAAAAGAACTTTAGTTTTAGAAGAGTCTATACATGTTGTTTTCGATGATAATCCACTTCCAAGGAAGGATTCTTGTGTTAATGATGATGTAGGTATTGTACAAGCAAATGACGTTATACATGACGTTGGAGAATCATCATCAAAAGAAGAAACAAAAGATGAGGAAACTCATGATCCTCTCGAGAATCCAACCATTGAAGAAATAGAAGTATCTTATCCAAGAGAGTACAAGTATGTCAAGGATGGTGAAATTATAGGTGATCCATCCAAAGGGGTAACTACTCGATCTTCTCTTAGAAATATTTGTAATTATGTTGCATTTATTTCATGCATAGAGCCTAAGAACATCAAAGAAACATTAAAATATGAACATTGGATTATGGCTATGCAAGAAGAGTTAAATCAATTTGAGAGAAGTAAAGTATTGACATTAGTTGAAAGGCATAGTAATAAATCTACGTAGGTACTAGATGAGTATTTAGGAATAAGCTTGATGAAAGTGGCAATATAGTGAGAAACAAGGCTAGACTTGTTGCTCAAGGGTATACTCAAGAAGAAGGCATAGACTATGATGAAACATACGCTCCCGTAGCTAGGATGGAAGCAATTAGAATGTTATTAGCATTTGCATGTTTCATGAATTTAAATTATATCAAATGGATGTTAAAAGTGCATTTTTAAATGGTTTTATAAAAGAAGAAGTGTATGTGGAACAACCTCCTGGTTTTGAAGATTCAAAATTTCCAAATCATGTTCTTCAATTGACAAAATCTCTTTATGGTTTAAAACAAGCTCCTAGAGCTTGGTATGAAAGATTGTCAAATATTTTAATCGAAAAAGGTTTTTCAAAAGGGAAGGTTGACACTACATGTTTTTAAAGCATAAAGGTAAAGATTTATTAGTAGTTCAAATTTATGTTGATGATATAATATTTGGTTCTACTAATGATGTTCTTTGCCAAGAATTTTCTAAGCTAATGCAAAGTGAATTTGATATGAGCATGATGGGGGAGCTCTCATTTTTCTTGGGACTCCAAATCAAGCAAAGAAAAGATGGCATCTTCATCAATCAAGCTAAGTACGTCAAAGATATGCTCAAGAAGTTTGGACTGGAAAATGGGAAACCACATAACACTCCAATGAGCTTATCAACAAAGCTTGACATAGATGAAGGAGGTAAATGTGTGGATATTAAATTATATAGGTCAATGATTGGCTCTTTGCTTTATCTAACTGTAAGTAGATCAGACATTATGTTTAGTGTTTGCTTATGTGCTAGATTTCAATCATGTCCTAAGGAATCACATTTACTAGTTGTTAAGAGAATCTTTAGATACCTTAAGGACACTCCTAGTTTAGGACTTTGGTATCCTAGAGACTCTAGCTTTAGCTTGCATGCCTTTTCTGATGCGAATTATGGAGGATGAAAATTAGATAGGAAAAACACCTCCGCTACTTGCCAATTCCTTGGAAATATGCTGATTTCTTGGTTTTCAAAGAAACAAAATTGTGTTGCATTATCTACCACTGAAGCGGAATACATTTCAGCCGGTAGTTGTTGTGCACAAGTTTTATGGATGAAACAACAACTTTTTGATTAAGGAATTGAAGCAGGTACTATTCCTATAAAGTGTGACAATACCAGTACTATTTGTCTCACTAAAAATCCCATCCAATACTCTAGAACTAAGCACATTGAAATTAGACATCACTTTATTAGAGACCATGTCGCTAAGGAAGATATAATTCTAGAATTTGTTGATACTTTGCACCAGTTACTGGATATCTTTACAAAATCTTTAGACAAAGAAAGATTTTGGACACTTAGGAGAGAATTAGGTTTAACTGGCCTATCTTCACTTAGTGTTTAAAATATTTTTAGCACTATTAAGAATAAATGAAAAATGCTTATAATAAAATTTTTTGATTGCATTATTTGCTATTAGTTAGGGGGAGTTTATATTCTTTGGTGAAAATTAACTTTATGTTCAAATGCAGTTTAAGGATTAATTTGATTGATTGAACATGATTAATTTTCAATATATGAGTTGCCAATACCACTAGAGCTAATTAATTTAGCATTTTGAGTGTTTAAAATGGATTTTTGACATTTTTTTGCTTAAAGCATCGATACACTTAACAGTGCATCGATGCATCCCTTTGAATGTGCATCGATACACCATGAAGGTGCACCGATGCACTCCTTAAATGTGCATCGATACACCATGAAGGTGCACCGATGCACTCCTTGAATGTGCATTGATGCACAAGGCCATGCATCGATGCATCCGTCGGGTTTTGGTTAAAAACCCTATTTCTCCTCTTTATCTCAAAACCCTCAAAACACCTCTTTACCGCCTCTTTCTCTCTCTCAACTCTCCATTTGTCTCAAATCAACGTATTTTTGATAGATTTCAATCGTTCTTCAACTCCAAATCCTGCTTATATCATTAATTCGTGCAAAACGACATCACATTCCTCTCAAATTTGAAATTTTCAAGGTAATATTTCAAAACCTCTGTTTTATTGACTTTTGAATTTATAACTCGTTTTGATTAGTTCTAGGATGAACATTATATCGGGCGTTGATTATATTATGTTTCTAAACTAGATTTCACAATCAAATTCGTCAAAAACAAGCAATTTTTCAACACTGCCTTTGAATTTTCGAAATAAAAAAAATGCTATTTTCTAAAATCATTGTTTTTTATTTAATTGTATTGTTTTCATAAAAAAACTATATGAATTATGATATCTCTAAATGTTATTTTCAAATAGTTTTCAAAAACTTTGCCCATTAGGATTTGGTTTAGAGAACCTTGAATTATTGTGGACTCAATTGAGTTTTGGGATTGATTATTTTGTATACATGTGTTTCAAAATTACAGGTTACATTTCTAATTCCGTTTCCTAAATCATGTCAAACCCAAAATGCCCTAGATCTTCATCGAGTCGTTCAAACCGACCTCCCTTTCCTCCTCAAAATCCAAACTCGAATGACCAAAACATTATAAGTTCTTGTTTTAATATGCCTGAGCGTCGTAGGGATGAACTCTACCATAGGTATATGAACCCCTTCCAATCTTATAGAATCTGGGAAGAGCATATTCCTTCTGTTCAAGCCATGATTGATATTGACTTCGAATACCTTTCGATTCTCAAAACATGGAAGTTTGATAAACTATTTTCCCTAAAACCTATCGTCTATAATCAGTTAGTTCGCATTTTCTACTCTAATGCGGTATGTATTCAAAACGAGACTCAATGTGGGACTATAGGAATTAGATCCTATCTTTTAGGACAATATATTCATATTGACTACAAGTCTATCGCTTCACATTTTGGGCTAGATGACGTTGGTTTATATAATGAGAAAGAAACTATGGAACATCCCTAAGTTCCAAATGCTAGTGTTAGTACTCTACGATCTCATCACGGTCATTTTCTTCATTTGATGATATCTTGGTGGTTTAGACCATTCAAAGGTAGGTAATCCACTCTTCGTATTAGGGATTTATGGTGGATGCACTGTATCAAGAATAAGAACAAAATAAACTCGCCACACATTATATTTAGTGAGCTAGTGGATACCATAAACATTATTCCTTCAAAACATGTCGAAACATTAGTTTATGGATGTCTTCTTAGTAACCTTTTTATCAAACATATCTTAACGTCTCTCTTGACAATCCCGTTCCTCTCCAAAACCAAATCAATCTCACCTCGTTGAAGAAAGCTGATTGGAAACAAGATGAGGAAACTAGTCAATGGGTTTATCGACCCTCTAAGCAAACTCCAGGAGTGAGTTCTTCACGAGCACCTCCTGCTCCTAGCTCTTCTCGTGCCCCTCCTCCTCCTCCTCCGACACCGACTACGATGATGATCCCGAGCTTCAAGGATTATTTCAAGACATTGACGATCCCGACAATGCGCCGACACCACAAGAGGATCAAGTGCCTTCATATTTTCGTTCATTTTTGGAGACATTTGATCTACGGTTTGCTTCCATTGAATCCCATTTGACTGCTAACAACGAAGCGGTGAATCATCGCTTAGACACTTTGGAAGCTCAACAAATAGAGTTTCAACGGCAGATGCTTGCACGTATGGATGCTATTTCTCTTGAGATGCAAGCTTTATTTCCTCCTCCTCCCGATCCTTCTATGGACGAGTAGACCTTGATTTGTTTTTATTTTGGATCATCTTAGAACTTTTCTTGTTAAAACATTTTGAATGCTTTAGGATTGTTTTCCTTTGATTGTTGGATGTTTGAATTTGTTTGGATATATATTTTGGTTGATTTTGATATTAAATCTTTATATATATATATATATATATGCTTGGTTTGAATTTTCTTTTTGTTATTAATACTTATTTTTGCACCATTAGATATATTTGACCAATTATCCATTAGATGTTTATGAATATTGCTTATGAAAACTAATGGCTAACATTTTTCTTGATCTTTGATCTTAGCAGCTTAAGTTATATTTATTAAATAATCAATTGGCTATGTTTTTCAAAAATCTTGTTCAAAACGTTTTAGAGTCTTTTTGATTTAACAAAAAGGGGGAGAAGATGCATCATAGTAAGGGAGTAATTTAATTTTCAACTTTTCAAATTGATTTCAAAAATAAATTTTTAAACAAATCTTAAAATTACTCAAGTGTTTTGTTATATCAAAAAGGGGGAGATTGTTGAAAATATTTTTATGTTTTGATATAACAAACTATGTATAAATGAATTTTAAAATTTTTCAAAGATTTTTATAAGTATATTTGATTCAATTGATCGAATATCAAATTATTACTTCAAGTATTTCAAGATTAATTTCAAACCTTACTAAATGTGTAAAATTGTGTTTTATAACACTGATTGTGTGTTATTTCTTAGCCTCTCCCCTCACTTGCAAGAAGGTATTTATTTTCTCTTTTGAGCTATCCGAAAGTAAGCTTTTCCTCTTTCGCATTTTCTCATTTTCAGCTCACATTGTGTGTTTTTTGTTGAAATTTTTATGTTTCTAGATCTGCATATCAATGATCTGGATATTCAGTGTTAGTTTTGAACCAAAACCATCTAATTTTCTTTCTTTTTTTCAAAACTTTAAAATTTTTTGATCTTCTTGTTTGGTTTTTCTTTAAATCAGGGAATTGGTTGTGAGTATCGACATAGTGAAATCACCAGGCTCAATCTAAGAGACTGTTGGTACTAGTTTACTGGGAATTGTATTGATCTGACCTATGGTTTTCGGTGTCCTGTGAGCTCGTATTCTTTTTAATAAGTTCATGTTGATTATGAGACTGATATATAGTGAACAAATTGGATTTTTTACATGTTTTGGAAATTTTACAGTTGAATTGTATTGAATTATAGCTTTAGAAGACAATTCTGCATGCACGCAACTCGAAAGGCATCATGACAGTGTAGTATATTTGGAGCAGCTACTTGACCCTATCATGGTGCCTTTCGAGTTGCGAAAGAGACTGAGAGGTGAATGCACTGTTTGGGATTTCATTATATTTGATCATCTGTTGGAAAATCTTTAACCACAATGATCAAATGAAGAAATTATTATATGCCATTTATACACAATAATTCCAGCTTTGTTGGTGACTTTCAACAATGATACTTAGTTCATGTTAGTAGTATTTGTCAATTCTGCATTTCTATCCCCATTTTTTTCTCACAAGCATTTCATCGAACATCTATGCTTCACCTGAGATGACCTGTATCTAACATTACACCTTGAATCGTTGATGGTTCCGATAGTCCCTTGGTCGGGTCTTCTCTCAATGGACCCTTATTCAATTCAACACCTCCACATAATTCAAAGTTAGATTAGAATTTTCCATGCATCCCCGAATAAAAAGTTATGCTGGAAATAAGAAGAGAGAAGCGAAAAAGGAAATTTGAGATCGAAAAAGGAAATTTGAGATCGAAAAAGGAAATTTGAGATTGAAAAAGAATTTGGGGTTTAGAATGAAATTGAGGACTGTGTTGTAAATTTTAAAAGTTGGGGGACCTAAATGAAAGTGCTTGAAAATTTCAGTGACCATATTGCAAACGTACTAACGACAATGTAACGGTGAGGACCATATTACAAACAGAGTAAATGTTAGAGGACTGTATTGTAAGTTTTAAAAGTTGAGAGACCTAAATGAAAACTTTAGAAAAGTCCAGTGACTATTACTATAATTTACCCTAAATTTTAGTCACTTTTACATATGCTATTCATAATGCTTGGTTTGGGCCAAACATTACCCCAATAAGTGCATCATCTGTATTCATTTTCTCAAATCCAACAATCCAAAAGACTAGACAAAAGAGTACACTTTTTCGTTACATTTTTTAAACTAATATGATTTTCATTTTTTTTATATTTAATGTGATCCTCCAAGTCATAAATAATAATCAATGTGATCAATATTTTTCGTCTTTAAGTAATAGTTTTATCATTTTATGCTGACGTTACACGTCAACCAACTCAACCACCAAGTTAATGCTATTATAAATTGAGTAAATTATGCCAGTACATGCACTTCTGTTTGAATTTTAAACTCCTTAAGTAAAGCATTCGAAGTCAAATTAAAAACAAAATATTTTCTTTAAAAGAAAATTCTCCTTTTTCATTAAATTTAACACCAGAAAATTATGATCGACAGAAAGGTTTTTAATAAAGAGAGTATGGAATAACGATTGCTGATGGTTGTTTCCGTCATCTGTTCCGTATCCGGTGCCGCCGTCGGAGATGATCGGGTACTGCAAACGTCAGTTCTCTGTCAACGTTTTGGCGACGTTTTCATCACCCAAAAATAATCTCGTCAATGTGAGCTTTTTTTTAATCGACACATTTTCCATTTAACTTCAAATCATCGAATAAAATAAAAAATTTGATAGTTTTGTTGGATTTGCAGTTTGGGTTATTAATTGTTAATTAATTTGATAATTATTGTTGTTCTTCTAACTGAGATTTCCATATATGGAAAATAAATTTAAGTTTTTTTGAGTAATGCGGTGGTTGATCTTCCGACGAATGGAATCGTCGATGTGCCATTGGCCCGAATTGGTGAAGGAATTACTGAATGTGAACTGCTTATGTGATTGAGGTGAATTAGGGTTTGAATATTTGTGCTTGGATTCAATGAATGCAGCCTAATTTTGTGGGGAAATGAGTTAAGACAATGGCCATTAACAAGAAGGTGAAAACTTGGAGTTTGAAGCTATATTTTTTTGGGTTCATCACTGTAGATAAATAGTTTGAAGCTAGTTTTCTGAGTTCATCACTGTAAAGAGTTATTAAAGAGTTTTTAAAGTTTAGTGATCAAAATAAAAAATAATATAGTTGAGTGATGAATGATATAATTTTTCTATTTATAACAACATTAAAAAAGACGGTCAAATGATCATATTGAGTTATTTCATTAAGTTAGAGGGTCACAAAATAACAGAATCGGTAAAAATAGAAAACATTAGTCAAATGATTATATTGAGTATAAAAAAAATAAAGGGCTAAATCAATAATTATAATAAGATGATTGAATATTTATTATCAAAGGAATAAAAATATTTAAATCATATATTATTTTATAACCATTTTATTAGATTGATAATGAAAACGATTGAGTTTTGTAAATATTCCCGTTAAAAGGAACCTAATAAACAAACTGACGTTTTATTTAATTTTCTTTTTGATTCCTTTTCAATTTATAAAACCAAATTTTCTTTTTGATTCCTTCCTCCCTCCCCCTTCGCCTTCTGTTCAGAAACCGCCAATTCCAAATTTTCCGGCGATTTTCCAGATCTGTCGATACATTCACTTTAATCTTGGTAAAAATAAATAAAATGTTTTATGTCGTTTTGTAGCCACAGATTATATAATCCTAATTTGTGCTCGTCATCTGTTATTTTATCCTGTATAAGAAATTTTGACCATTTTTTACGTTCAAAATTTCAAATTAGTTTTTTTGCTTTCGATATTCTTTAGGTATGAGGGTAAGCTAATTTATCTGTTCTTCTTTCATGTAATTGGGTTCTAGTTCTACCCCTCTTTTCCGATATATATATATATTAATTTCAGAATAATCTTTATAAATTTCTTGATGAATTAGGGTTTCTGATATATTACCCTAGAATTTCTTTGAATCACGATGCTGTCCTTCTCGTAGAATTCTTGAATAGTTTGATTAAGGGTTAGATGTCTTTGTGCTGTGTTTCGTTTAACTTTAGATATGCAGGAGCAATGAAACACAACAGATTTTCTAGGTGAAATAGTAGCACTTTGCTTTCGAATTATTGTTTGAGCTCTGGTTTATCTTTTATGTAAACATTGAAATAATAACATACTTTTGTTGTTAAATTGTGGCTGATCGTCAACTTTATTATACTAAAAGGAGCTGATGTAGATTCTCATTGGAAACCCCAGGAATAATCCTTTTAAATTCATGTTTGCTAAAGAAATTCTGACATCTGCATTGGGGTAAACCAGCCATGTTAATGAAGCCTATGTATTATCATCCTCCTCAAAATTGTCTTAGTCTACCATATATTCATCTTCGTTACTTTCATTTGGGATATTCAAATTTAATCTAGATTTTTTTTGGCTTATTGGCTGTTTGATTGGTTAGTCTGCATAGATTTTATTAAAATTGATTCGATATGTATCACTGCTCACCATTGCATACGATGAAAATCATAGTGTTGATGCTTGTTTTCCTGTTTTTCTTATTATTGTGATGTAGTTTCTGGTGTGAGGATAAGAATGTGATTATTTGGACTGCAGGCATGTGCCGCCAAAATTCATGCTTGCATTTGTCTGCAGAGGAAACAGATACAGCTGTAGAGAATCTATTAATATATTGCAAGCCTGTTGAGTTATACAATATTCTTCATCGCCGTGCTTTACACAATGTAATACCTCTTCTTGAGCATTGCATTCTCTATATTTGATCTGTTATATAGTTAAAGTCCTTCTTAGATGTGTTTTTTTTGTCCATGAGATCCTCCTATTTGCGCTATTTGGGAATTCTTGCAAAGATGTTCACTATTTTTGGTCAAATTTATACACAATAATTCCAGCTTTGTTGGTGACTTTCAACAATGATACTTAGTTCATGTTAGTAGTATTTGTCAATTCTGCATTTCTATCCCCATTTTTTTTCTCACAAGCATTTCATCGAACATCTATTCTTCACCTGAGATGACCTGTATCTAACATTACACCTTGAATCGTTGATGGTTTCGATAGTCCCTTGGTCGGGTCTTCTCTCAATGGACCCTTATTCAATTCAACACCTCCACATAATTCAAAGTTAGATTAGAATTTCTCATGCATCCCCGAATAAAAAGCTATGCTGGAAATGAAAAGAGAGAAGCGAAAAAGGAAATTTGAGATCGAAAAAGGAAATTTGAGATCGAAAAAGAATTTGGGGTTTAGAATGAAATTGAGGACTGTGTTGTAAGTTTTAAAAGTTGGGGGACCTAAATAAAAGTGCTTGAAAATTTCAGTGACCATATTGCAAACGTACTAACGACAATGTAACGGTGAGGACCATATTACAAACGGAGTAAATGTTAGAGGATTGTATTGTAAGTTTTAAAAGTTGGAAGACCAAAATGAAAACTTTAGAAAAATTCAGTAACTATTAATATAATTTACCCTAAATTTTACTCACTTTTATATATGTTATTCATAATGCTTGGTTTGGGCCAAACATTACCCCAATAAGTGCATCATCTGTATTCATTTTCTCAAATCCAACAATCCAAAAGACTAGACAAAAGAGTACACTTTTTCCTTACATTTTTTAAACTAATATGATTTTCATTTTTTTTATATTTAATGTGATCCTCCAAGTCATAAATAATATTCAATGTGATCAATATTTTTCGTCTTTAAGTAATAGTTTTATCATTTTATGCTGACGTTACACATCAACCAACTCAACCACCATGTTAATGCTATTATAAATTGAGTAAATTATGCCAGTACATGCACTTCTGTTTGAATTTTAAACTCCTTAAGTAAAGCATTCGAAGTCAAATTAAAAACAAAATATTTTCTTTAAAAGAAAATTCTCCTTTTTCATTAAATTTAACACCAGAGAATTATGATCGACAGAAGGGTTTTTAATAAAGAGAGTCTGGAATAACAGTTGCCGATTGTTGTTTTCGTCATCTGTTCCGTATCCGGTGCCGCCGTCGGAGATGATCGGGTACTGCAAACGTCAGTTCTCTGTCAACGTTACGGCGACGTTTTCATCACCCAAAAATAATCTCGTCAATGTGAGCTTTTTTTTAATCGACACATTTTCCATTTAACTTCAAATCATCGAATAAAATAAAAAATTTGATAGTTTTGTTGGATTTGCAGTTTGGGTTATTAATTGTTAATTAATTTGATAATTATTGTTGTTCTTCTAGCTAAGATTTCCATATATGGAAAATAAATTTAAGTTTTTTTGAGTAATGCAGTGGTTGATCTTCCGACGAATGGAATCGTCGATGTGCCATTGGCCCGAATTGGTGAAGGAATTACTGAATGTGAACTGCTTATGTGATTGAGGTGAATTAGGGTTTGAATATTTGTGCTTGGATTCAATGAATGCAGCCTAATTTTGTGGGGAAATGAGTTATGACAATGGCCATTAACAAGAAGGTGAAAACTTGGAGTTTGAAGCTATATTTTTCTTGGTTCATCACTGTAGATAAATAGTTTGAAGCTAGTTTTCTGAGTTCATCATTGTAAAGAGTTATTAAAGAGTTTTTAAAGTTTAGTGATCAAAATAAAAAAATAATATAGTTGAGTGATGAATGATATAATTTTTCTATTTATAACAACATTAAAAAAGATGGTCAAAGGATCATATTGAGTTATTCCATTAAGTTAGAGGGTCACAAAATAACAGAATCGGTAAAAATAGAAAACATTAGTCAAATGATTATATTGAGTATAAAAAAAATAAAGGGCTAAATCAATAATTATAATAAGATGATTGAATATTTATTATCAAAGGAATAAAAATATTTAAATCATATATTATTTTATAACCATTTTATTAGATTGATAATGAAAACGATTGAGTTTTGTAAATATTCCCGTTAAAAGGAACCTAATAAACAAACTGACGTTTTATTTAATTTTCTTTTTGATTCCTTTTCAATTTATAAAACCAAATTTTCTTTTTGATTCCTTCCTCCCTCCCCCTTCGCCTTCTGTTCAGAAACCGCCAATTCCAAATTTTCCGGCGATTTTCCAGATCTGTCGATACATTCACTTTAATCTTGGTAAAAATAAATAAAATGTTTTATGTCGTTTTGTAGCCACAGATTATATAATCCTAATTTGTGCTCGTCATCTGTTATTTTATCCTGTATAAGAAATTTTGACCATTTTTTACGTTCAAAATTTCAAATTAGTTTTTTTGCTTTCGATATTCTTTAGGTATGAGGGTAAGCTAATTTATCTGTTCTTCTTTCATGTAATTGGGTTCTAGTTCTACCCCTCTTTTCCGATATATATATATATATATATTAGTTTCAGAATAATCTTTATAAATTTCTTGATGAATTAGGGTTTCTGATATATTACCCTAGAATTTCTTTGAATCACGATGCTGTCCTTCTCGTAGAATTCTTGAATAGTTTGATTAAGGGTTAGATGTCTTTGTGCTGTGTTTCGTTTAACTTTAGATATGCAGGAGCAATGAAACACAACAGATTTTCTAGGTGAAATAGTAGCACTTTGCTTTCGAATTATTGTTTGAGCTCTGGTTTATCTTTTATGTAAACATTGAAATAATAACATACTTTTGTTGTTAAATTGTGGCTGATCGTCAACTTTATTATACTAAAAGGAGCTGATGTAGATTCTCATTGGAAACCCTAGGAATAATCCTTTTAAATTCATGTTTGCTAAAGAAATTCTGACATCTGCATTGGGGTAAACCAGCCATTTTAATGAAGCCTATGTATTAACATCCTCCTCAAAGTTGTCTTAGTCTACCATATATTCATCTTCGTTACTTTCATTTGGGATATTCAAATTTAATCTAGATTTTTTTTGGCTTATTGGCTGTTTGATTGGTTAGTCTGCATAGATTTTATTAAAATTGATTTGATATGTAGCACTGCTCACCATTGCATACGATGAAAATCATAGTGTTGATGCTTGTTTTCCTGTTTTTCTTATTATTGTGATGTAGTTTCTGGTGTGAGGATAAGAATGTGATTATTTGGACTGCAGGTCATGTGCCGCCAAAATTCATGTTTGCATTTGTCTGCAGAGGAAACAGATACAGCTATAGAGAATCTATTAATATATTGCAAGCCTGTTGAGTTATACAATATTCTTCATCGCCGTGCTTTACACAATGTAATACCTCTTCTTGAGCATTGCATTCTCTATATTTGATCTGTTATATAGTCAAAGTCCTTCTTAGATGTGTGTTTTTCGTGTCCATGAGATCCTCCTATTTGCGCTATTTGGGAATTCTTGCAAAGATGTTCACTATTTTTGGTCAAATAGATTCTTTGATTAATCTTTACCCCATAAGTCAGAAACTGTGTAGCCTTAATTTGGTGATTTGAGGAGGTATGATGCCTCATAGCATGGTCACCTACTGTTTTTCCTGATGGGACCACATTCTTTGTATCAGTCTCTACTTTCTAATCTAATATCATGTTCTGCTTCAGCCCTCATTTCTTCGAAGATGTCTGAAATATAAAATTCAGGTGAGGCGTAAAAAGAGGTATGAACTTTCCTTTCAATCTATGCTTTGATATCTGAAGTAACACTTTGAATTTTATATATCTTATTTTCCTAAAGTATGATACTTGCGAAGTACTTTTGTCAGGGACCATCTGTTTTCATTTTCCCCTAGTAGAAAACTTTAAGTTTATATATATGAAAAAATCATAGTACTTGGAGATCCCTCACAAGAACAACCAGAAATAATCTACTAGTTCTTTAAGCGGATGATTGTTTTGTCCTTGAGTCAGGATTTTGTGATTAAGGCTGACAAGTACAGTTACGAAGTGGGAAATATATATTTCTCTGCTATTTAATGCTTCTGAAAAGTAGAAATATTCTTTGATGTTTGAATTAAAGTGCTTTATTGGCAATTAAATTCATTATAAAGGGAAAATGAATGTTGTTTAGGTGAGTTTATTGAATATCTTGATGAGAGTCGGTTCCAAGTTGTAACATGTTAAGAATTTGATTTGCGCAGTTGGGAAGATTTAGTACTAGAAGATTGTCTTCAAGACATATGCCCTGTGACAGTTTCAAAATCCTACAAGTCTCCATATTTCTAAGCACGGCCCTGAATTTTGTTTTTTCAAATAACAGTGTGAAAAACAGTCTAAACAGATTACTTCTATTTTCCAAGAATACAATTAGCGTTAGTTGTAGGCATAAAAGATATCTCCAAATTACCAACTAAAGTTGATATTGATTGCTGGAGTTCTATATTTCTCCATTGACCTTATACTTAATGTCTACTGTTATAAACTTTTCCTAAAAAAGGAAAGAAAATTTATGCATTTCTAACAATTATGTGTTTTCTTTCACTTATTATGTTGTGAACTTATCTATGATCTGTTTGTGTAGGTTGAGGGCCGGAATTGTAATTTTCAACTATAAGGATTATGACAATATGCTACAAAAGACTGAAGGTTAATCTCTTTATCTTCAATGAACTCTGCATTGTACATAATGTTTACTTTATCCCTTTAATGGCTAAAATCGGTTCTCTGAGCTCTAATTCCCATGTTCTTTTTTAATCTTTTGAACTTGCAGTAACTGAAGATTTCTCTTGTCCCTTTTGCTTGATGCAATGCGCAAGTTTTAAGGTGGATACAAATCTATTATCTAAACATATGATATTAATTATCATATTTATAAAGCATGATTTTCTTCTTGTATGAATCTTTTGCTTCTTGTTCCCAAGTATTGCAATTTGTCGGATTCAAGCATTGTTCTGATTTTTGCTATACATAGATATCTAGTTCTTTTTTTGGAGCAACAAGCTTGTTTGACACAGACCACCTTGATTTTGTTCACAGGGTCTGCGGTATCACTTGTGCTCTTCACATGATTTATTCAATTTTGACTTCTGGGTTAGTAGCTCAAGTTGTAAAGTGACTTGCCACTCAATTGAGATTTTCCATAAAGACTATTGAAAAATTGTCTTTATTGTAGGTAACAGAGGATTATCAGGCAGTTAATGTCTCGGTGAAAATTGATTCATTGATATCTGAGGTAAAAAATTTCCTTCAAGATCCACATGGAACTTAGATTTGAATGAGGAACA
Organism: Hibiscus syriacus; assembly: GCF_006381635.1. NCBI lineage: Eukaryota > Viridiplantae > Streptophyta > Magnoliopsida > Malvales > Malvaceae > Hibiscus > Hibiscus syriacus. The sequence continues at coordinate 2,470,003 of NW_024062697.1, read as the reverse complement.
ATCATGCTGCCAACAAAGATGGTATATCATGTAATTTTGGACTTGAGGGAAGAAGTGCAAGTAATGGTTGTTGGTATGGGGTGTTATGTTGTTCATAATTAACAATGGTTGACTATGAAAATAAAATATCCTTGTTTCATTTCGTATCTTCTCTAAATTTTAGAAAATCAATTGTGACTAGGCAAAAAACATATCTTCTCTAAATTTCAGAAAATCATTTGTGATTAGGCAAAAAACATTGACTTCTCAAACTTCAATATCCTGCCAAAAATTCTTGTTACAGACTTTGGCAAATGGAGTAGACCCACGAGGAGAAACTTTCTGCTTCTGGTAGGGTATAACTATTTGGTACATCTTGCCGGAAATAAATACTGGTAGTTCAATGGTAAAAGGAATTGCATGTGCAGCTCAAAACCTCGAAAGCGTAGGTCTACATGCCCTTTGCAGAGTGCGAAGAATGTCAATGTACAATTTTTGGAGATGGACTCGCCCAAAATGTTAAGTGAAAGCAGGCAGAATGGATTTCTGGAGAATGATGATGGTAATTTTTCTAGTAACGTGTTCAGTTTACATTGTTATCCATCTTTATGTTTAATTCTAGTCTCTTATTCTTAGTGTGTGAACTGTGAATGCTTTACATCTTGAAATCACCGAAGTAATTTTGCAACTTAATAGTAAACAATACTAGAAAGATGACTCATATTTACCTTTCTTTAACATAACTTTTGAACTCTCTGAAGGTGAGAGGGCTTCCAAGTCAATTCCTATTGAGAAAGATGCGCTGAACGGATGGCATGGTCTGGAGAATTATGGATCTGATTATGCTAATACAACTGAGTGTCTTGCACGGGTCGCAACTAGTTGTGATGGTCCAGGAGTTTCAATTGCAATGGCTCATTCTCCTCTGGACCCTGATTGTATTAAAACATTATCTGTAACTGATACAGCTCCTCCTCCTGCCAAAACAAGGAAAATAGTGGCAGAACGATCTGATTCTAAGAAGTATGTTCTCTATGGCAATTTTTCCTCAGTCAATTCCTTTTTGCAGAGGGCTTTTCTTTTATATATTCTCTCTCTCTCCCCCCCTCCCCCCCTTTTTATCGCATTGCACGATATGCTTTCTGCACTTCGTATTTTGTTCCGCCCCTTAGGTTTTGTTTGCTAATAGAAAGTGTTACCTTCTCAAATCACCAAAGTTTAGGCATGCTATTTTTTTTATTTTTTAACGTTTCAAAATGTTTTTCTCTTACAGCCGCATGCTCCTGTTGAAACGCCAATTCTTTCACTCACACCGAGTTCAGGTGATCAGTTTTAGCCATCTGCTTAGTTTAATTATTATATTAGACTTTTCATGAATATCCATGTCATGTCATGATATCTCCATTTTCTTTTTATAATATTATCTCTCTGAATGTACTGAAAAGTTCTTATTGTTTAACTGAAGCTGATGGCAATGGACCAAGTAACGTCTGATAGAGACAGTGAAGACGAAGTTGATGATGACATTGCTGATCTTGAAGATCGCAGGGTACAATTTACAATTTTGCATCTAAGTATTTCTTTTATTTTTCTGTTCTTCTCATTACGCCAAAATGCCTGTTTAGGTTTTAGATTTTGTGGAACTCACTTATGAATTCTATTATTTTTAGTGCATTAGAACTTGGAAGAGTTTATTTTTCCTGATGCTGTTCCTGTGAAACAGTGTGTGCAAGAAAAAGGTTTTTCTTGATTCTTGTTTAATGTCATTTTAAGTTCAGTCATTCGAATCATAACTAGGAAGAAACGTCAAGTTGGTTTGCATGCAGTAGAATTGAGAGGCAAGTCTGCTCTAACTATTAATAATTTCTTCAGTATGACATTTGAAAATGATTGGGAAAACTGAATCAGTGGTCAATGATATAAAATTCTTAACTCAGCAATTTAACCGACAAGAAATGTGTTTTAGTATTTTGAGATCATAACTGCATAAGTATATAATTAAGAAGAAAAAAAATGTATTTAAATCATTCAACATGATTGGGGGCCAGAATAGCTGGTGAGCAAAAATTTTACTATTTTGGGTTTATAAAATCTTCAGTTGTGATAGGAAAGTAGAGTCATTAAATAAATAGTGATCTGTTGGATTTAGACAACGAATTCTCTTCATTTGTCTCAACTAGAAATAGTTTGCTCAATTCTTGCTTGTATTTTACGAGCATTAATTTGTTCATGGTCCGAGAACTAGTTGCATGTTTAACCAAATCTTCCGATTATTCTACTTCTGAGAATAGAGAGAATAACAATAATAACAATTTGTTACAGATGCTTGATGATTTTGTGGATGTTAGCAAAGATGAGAAGCAGATTATGCATCTTTGGAACTCGTTTGTTAGAAAGCAAAGGTAGTCTAGTACTTTTCTTGCCTTATCTTGTCAATTGAATTCATAATTATCATTTACTTTTCTTCTCCCTTAACCATTCTAATAGTTGTATGTCAAGAAATTATAATAAGATTCTAGTACTCGATTTGGCACCACATAGAACTGTTTTCTTGTGGTCTTCTTTCTGATTAAAATAGTCTACTGATTCATTCGACAGGGTTCTGGCTGATGGTCACGTTTCGTGGGCATGTGAGGCTTTCTCTAAACTCCATGGGCCGTACTTGGTCCAAGCACCTGCTCTGTTTTGGTAATGTTCTTGAAAAATTCTTACTCATTTGTTTTGACTGCGTAAGTTGTATTTTGCCAACAATAAGAATAACCACTTTTGGAATTTGGTAGAGAAAAGATTAACTTATGAATGATATGCATAGCAAATTAGCAATCTGTTATGAACCTTTTTAAGCAACGTATCATCGACACCTTCTTAGGATACTGCAAGTAATACAAGTATTGTAAAACTTTGTTGAAATGAATTTTCTTATTAATGGTAATTACAAATTGCTGTTATCTTTGAGATATAGATATATATATTCTGTCTCAGGTGCTGGAGGTTATTCATGATAAAACTTTGGAATCATGGTCTTCTTGATGCCTGCGCAATGAACAACTGTAACCTGATACTTCAAAGTTGCCAAAATGAGGGATCAGATGCTACGAAAAGATGAAACATAAAATGGAGGCTACGCGATTTGTTTTTACTCTGATCGAGCCCATTCTTTCCATGATTCGATCACAATATTCTTCAACTTAGCTGGAAATTGATTCTTAAAATAATTCTTTCTCCAGGTAACTGAATGCTTCCTTTCTCATTAATCATTATTGTAATAGCAATACCTTAAATATTCAACACTGGCATTAGGTTCACTTTTCTAAGAAGTAAACTGATTTCAGTCTCATTGTTTTTGTTCTGAACTGATATGCTAAATACACACACACATGTATGTATGTATGTATGTATGTATGTATGATTGGTTCATAAGTCGAGTTATCTGTTAATAATTGCACACGCTATGAATTCTGGTCACGCAGAAGAACGTACGTTATTGATAGAAACATATTACGCGCCTTTCACATACTCACCTAAGGGAATGCTTTTGGGATTGCCAAAAGCACTTATCGGCAGCAAAAACATTCCCAAATTGTTTAATGCTGTTCCGATACGTTTTGGGTTTGTGTATATATTATATATATATATATATTTAATTAATTATTTATCCTCTTAGTGTGGTTCTTGAATTATTTTTACATTTAATGTGGTCCTCAAACTTAGAAAAAAAAATCCAACGTGACCCTTTGACCGATGATTTTTATTGTTGATTTGGTGATGTAGTAAATGGGTTAAATTGATTTTTTTATTGAGTTTGAAGGTCATTAGTTTTTTAGGAGTTGAGGGGCTTTAATATTTTAGAAAAATAAAAATATTTTTTATATTTAAAATATAAAGTTATTTAAAAAAATAAATATAGATAATATCAAAAATAAAAATTAAATGAGTAAAATATTAAAAATATAAATTATTATTTGCTATCTTAAGTTTAATATGAACTTGTACATTCTGCACAAATTTTATTTTATATATTTACTTTTAATTATCTTAAATTTCAAATGTTTTTCTATTTCAAATTCACTAAAGTTTTATAAAATTGAATTAAATAAATATTATAAATTCTTATAAAAAATAAAATTTAAAAGTGATAAAATTAAAATTTACCTCTAAATAAAATAAAACTTACATTAGGAGTCGCTTCTAAATTTAATGAATTATTTAACAATATTATTTTCAATCATTCTAGTTAATATATATGTATATATATATATATATATATTAGTAATTTAATTTTTATTTTTAGTATTTTTATATTTAATTTATTATATGTCTGTATATTTTATATTTTAAAATTTAAATAATAATTTTAAAAAAATTTAAATAAGCCTAAACTTTAAAAATAATCAATTTGACCCTTAGACTTAATAAAAAAAATCAATTTAGCTTATTAGTTACATCATCAGCCATCACAGACAGTCACGTTAGTATCGTAGATATGTAAACGCTCATTTTGTCTGGAATTTCATTCGAGTTTTGTTGATATATTACATATTAATAATTACTTAGAATTACACATTATTTATGTTTGTGGTTATACATACATATATTTAGGGGTATATGAAATTATTATTATATACGTATAAATATATTACGATAAACGTTAGTGCACTAATTAAATGTCTTATTTTTACAGGCCCATTACATCCTTCAACCCATTTACAAGCCCCACGACCAGTCACATGTCGATGATGTTTCCATATACCGATCGATGAAGAGAATATGAACTTTATGGCAAGAATAATAATCTTTTGAAAAGAAAATTATTATTTCCTAAAGTACAGTAGATCCAAATCAATTTAAGAAGGAAAATAATCTCTCTTTTATGAGGAGAAATTTTCAAATCTCTTAATAAGGGAAAGAAGATCCTCTTTGAAGAAGATAAATAGTCATTCCTGCAAATTAAAAAGGGGAGGTGAAAACCAAAGTAAATAAAATAAGAGAGAAGAGAGACTCCCATTTTCGGCCGACATTCATTCCTGGTAATCGGAGGATTCATTCTACGACCCGAACGGTGGAAAGACTCCCAAGACACCGATGAACAACATATTTTAAAATCAAGTTGATCCAACAGAGGTCGACAACAAATCGAAGAGGGAAAGTTGAAACATTTATCGTCTATTTCGTGGTGCTAGAGGTCGTTTCATGTGAAAAGAAGATCGAATCCGAGACCACGATGTCAAAACGAAACATCCCGTGAAATTTCGGCTCGAACAGTGACCGATGACTGATGGCGTGCGACAACGTACGATGATCGGCGACGAGCATTATGGTGGTTTTATCGTCGGCCCTTGAAAACTGGAGCTGAGGTGAGTGGACCTTCTTTATTTTCATCTCGTGGAGATAGAGGAAGAATAAACCAAATTAAAATTTGGTTTTCATAAACACGTGTGCACTGGTCACACCTTCCAAGGGTGTAACCCATTGGTTTTGGAATCCTTAGGGCCAAATTATTGTTTTCGTCCTTCCAGGTTTGGAGACATTTCATTTGTTTGCTTGAAATCATTTTTCATTGTGATTTGGCCCTCTAACTTTTATTTGATGCATTTTGACTTTTTTGTTTAAAAAAAGTAGTTGTTTGTATTGGTTTTTCATTGTTGATATGTTTTCATACATGTACAAATATATGAATGATTTAGTTGTGAATCGCATGGCATTTTTGTTATGAATTGTATTGTTACTTTCATGTGCATAACTTGACTTATAAATACATAATCGGATTAAGGGTAATGCCCTTTTAATTTAAAATATTTTTAAGGGGCTTGTCTTAACTTATTAGAGAGCCACTTTTGACAATTTTAAATTGAAAGTGTATCCCAACAGTGAAACCTAAAAAAATGATTCATCATTTAAAATTTGGGAACAAAAGAAAAACAAATGTTCGATTATTTAAATTTTTCGAGAAAAGATTTTTAGAACTTATCTAAGGTATGGTCTCGATATTTTTAAATAATCGAATATTCTTCTTCTTTCTAAAAAGGCTTGATAATTTTAATTTAATCTGTTTTGGGTGCATTTGAATATTTTTTAATGTAACTGTAATATTTCTTTATTTCGATTGGAGTAAGAATTGATTGCCTCAAGGTTGAGGGGTTTGTTTCTTCTCGATAGGTAATAATTAAATATTATTAGTTTCATTTTAAAATTCATAAATTGTTGTTTTATGGGATCATGAACTAAATTAGATTCGAATTTATAAAATTCATTGCAAAGACATTAATTAATCGACTAGGTACCGATTTAGGGCGCTGTGGGGGTGCTAATCCTTCCCCACGTATAACTGACTCCCGAACTCGATTTTTGGTAACGCAGACCTCAACTTGTCATTTTAATTAAAATTAATTTTTATTTAAAATGAAAAAATATTTTTGGGTGCCCAATCACATCCTAATCAAAGATTGCTGGCAACTCCTCGAACCATACGTTTTTTTTTATTTGAAAGGAATCCTAAATTTTTCGAAACAAGATGTTTTTTAAATCACATTACTTTTTAATTAAAAATTAATCAAGAAAGAGATAATTAAAAAATGGTGTGTTTTTTTTTAAAATCTCACTTAAGGAAAAAATCGTTTTGACAGCTTGGCGACTCCGCTGGGGACTTTTTTAGAGAGTCAGGCCGATAGTCGATTAGTTAATTGTCTTTGCAAATGAAAGTTATAAATTCGTTCTAATTTGGTTTTTGATCCCTTGTTTGGTTTTAAATAAACTTTGTTTGCATTTTGATTTGTAATTTGATTAACCAATAAATAATTGTACTGATATGTTTGCTAATGGTTTCAGATTAATTGTGTGTTTTAAAAGGATTTGGGAATTGATTTGAGTGTTTTGTGATTGTGTGTTTTTTGCTTTTCGTCACACACTACACAGTTGCATTATCATAACATGAGCTATAACCTCGCTCCGTCCAAATTAAGTAGGAGTGAGAAACTACTCCCTCGTGTGGTTTTCACCTCCGCATGAGATAGTGGATCGCTCCTGGAGCTCACGCCTTATGGTCCTCGTGATGGTATTCACCTCCGCATTGATATAAGGAGGTATGTTCCCTCAAATTGAACTCGATCCCCAAAGGCCTATGATGGGCCAAGATTAAGGGTTTGGTAGCCCAAGAGGGCACCGACAAGGACAATTCGAGAACCTATTACTCTAGAGCTGAACCCAGCATATAGTGAACCTAGAACCCGAATCTAGGTCAAGCCTGACCCAAACTTTAAGAGTCATTTACTTTCACTTTCCGAATAAATGTATGCGAACTAGAAATCATGTGGTTAGGTTTACTTTTCTCGAATAAGCATACAAACTAGATAGCATGAGATTAGGTTTTTAATGTTCAAACAAAGCATGGGGGTAGATATCATGTTTGGGTAGGATCTGATAAAGCTTGATTGGGTAGCCAATATGTGAGGGTAGGATTCATTAGCAAATTATTATCAATGATTAATTTATTTATGTTTACTTACTGATTTACTTTTATCTTCTCTTTACTTCCTTTTGTTTTGCATTGCACTATCCATTTCATGGTATTGATTCGTGATCTATGCCATATAGAAGGCTAGTAATATGGAACGAAAGGTTTAAAAAGATGTTGAAGACAATGTAGATGTTCTGAGATGGTCTGAACAGTCCCAGCTGACCAATGGAGGTAGTTTGATGCTAGGATACATGTCAGAGTTGTTTGGTTACACTCACATCAATGTACGTAAGAATGATCTGAGTGAGCTAAAAGAAGTTTGGGGAAGATGTGAAGCAGTCGATAAACAGATGTCTTATCAGTTGTATGGTGATATATCTTATCTACTGGATGTTCTAATTGATCAAACTCTGTTTAGAGCCTTGGTGCAGTTTTGGAATCCCACTTATAGCTGTACATTTGGAAGAGTGGATCTCACACCTACTATATAGGAGTATTGAGCTTTGATTTGTTGTCCGAGGTCTCAAATGGACAGAATATACACCAAATTACCAATCACTCATTCATTCAAAAAGAAATTGCCCCTGATGACTGGAATGAGCGAAGAATGGGTTGTTAGAAACACCAAGAAGAAAGGAAACAGTGAATGCATCTCTTGGACTACTCTGAAAGAAGCAATTGATCGTCATCCAGACAAGAGAAAAAAGCTTGTCTTGTTTACTTTAGGGATTTATGGACTTGTCATTTTTTCGAAGGTGTTGCGATATATAGACGTATCGGTTGTTGACTTGTTTGAGAGATTAACTAAGCATGTAGACCTTGTTCGAACCATTCTAGCCGAGACTTCTTTGAGTTCTTGTAGACACGAAGGAGAAGTTTGGTTTATATGATGTGCGCCCATGCTACTAGTATGGATTCTTAGTCACTTCAAGCATGTTGAAATAGCACCAGGACGAGTGTTTCTAGATGGGTTTTCTCCTTTGAAGGATTTACTTTCTAAAGAATGTCACGGGGGTTTTACTGAAGAAAAGTGGATGGTTATCTTCAAGGATATCAGAGATGGTGATGTATTGTGGTGAGCTTCGTGGAATATCTCTTCAGATATACTTTACAGATGTGGAGAGCGAAATTAGGTTCCTTTGCCAGTATCTGGGGTTCTGTAGGGTATGCACCTCTACTAGTTTCTAGACAGTATGGGTCAAGGCAAATCATTCCAGCCACATTGGACTTATCAGAGCCAAATTTTGCATTCAAAGGAGAACAATACAAGAGTAAAGTCAAGGGGTTACTGATGCATGGAAACATACTCGTTGTGTGAATCTCTTCACATTTGATCTCGAGTTATCTCAGGAATACGAACAATGGTGGAGCAATCGAGTAAATGATAATATCCCAATGGTTAATCCTAAAAATATCTAGCCTATGGAAGAACACCTGAGAGTGGTGCCATCTCCGTTAGAGTTAGCTAAGCGTGACTTCGAAGAAGAAATAAAGCAATGGAGAGTGACCCTGTAAAAGTTAGAGGATGAAGTATATCAAAAAGAGTTGGAAATTGACATTCAAAAGGGTCAGACTGATCAAATTGAAAAGGTGGAGAAGCAACTTCGACTGGACTTTGAAGATCTTCAATCATCCTACCAACGAATGGTGAAAGCCCAGATAGCTTCCAGTTCAAGTAAATCATTTGCTGAATGGAGACAAGAAGTGGCGATCCTAAAGAGAGAAGTCGAAGAAAGTACAAAAGAGCTAAAGAAAAATAGGAATCAAGTCAAGATTCTATCGAAAGAAAAGAGTTCTTTAGAGCAAAGATTACAAGAAAATCAAGCCCAAAATGAGTATTTGAAAGGGAAGATTTCAAGTTTAGAGGTTGCATTATGACGATACCAAAGCCGGGAGGGTAGCTTAAGCCGTGGATAGGTTGAAAGTCTAAAGAAACGAGTGAGTGAGCTTGAGGCTATGGTTCAGGATTTTTAGAGGGGGTATGTAGTGGCGTTATCGGTGGGAGCAAGTTCAGGTGAGAGTTAAACAAAGAGATGACCTCATTGCTTGCTACTTAGAGCATGCTCAAGGAATAACTCAATATTTGGTCAACTTGTCTCATGAAGTTGTTGCTGTAAGTGAAGAAATAGAGCCTGAGGTTGAAGAAAACCAGATGATTATAGAGCTGCTGGAACATATCAAATAAATAGGAGAAATAGTGCAGATTTATCTGTGATACGTTCCAATCTTGTAATTGAACTTTATTTATAAAAAAAAAAGTTGTTCTAAGGAGTCGTTCTAGGATCAACACCCTGCATTTTTATTTTTTACACCTCATTTTATTCATTCATAATCATATATTTCATATTCATTAATAAAATATCAAAATTAACTAAAAGGGACTATGTGACAGAATACTGGAAACCTCCAAGCATCTTTATAATCCTAGGAAGAAAGTCATGGATGAAAAAATCACTCAAATTGAGAAAACTCAGCTAGAGTTGCAAGAGAATATGAGGAAGATGCAAGAAGACATGTTGAATGCTCAAAAAGAAATGTTTTCCAAGTTTGCAAGTCTGCTGGAAGGAAGGAATCCTGAACATGGAAAAAGCCCTGTGTCTGGAATTATAACTGAGGGACCACTTTACCTCTCAGGGTTCACCCTAGCACAATCTCAGAATGTTCAAGAAACGCCTGTTCATACTGGGAAAGTACACATCAATCCAGTCGGTGCCTCTATGAATTTGTATCCTCGATCTAGTTCACATCCTTAAGAATATCAATACCTCCAGGTTCCTGATCTTGATGAAGAAGATAGAAAAGAAAAAAACAAGCAATTAGAGGAAAAATGGAAACTGTTAGAAGGGGAATTCAGAGCTATAAAAGAAGATGCCAGTGTATATAGACTCGATGCTAAATAATTAAGTCTAGTTCCTGATTTGGTTTTTCCCCTGAAGTTCAAGATTCCTGACTTTGAGAATTTTGACGGTACTAGGTGTTCTTCTGCTCATATTATGATGTTTTGTAGAAAGATGACTGGATACATAGGAGATGATTAGTTATTAATAAACTGCTTCCAGGAAAGCTTGACAGGTTCAACAATCCGATGGTATAATCAACTGAGTAGAGCTAATATTAGGTCGTGGAAAGACCTGGCTAAATCATTTCTTGAGCAGTATAAACATGTGAAGAATGTTAGGCCTAATAGAATGATGTTGCAAGACATGGAAAAGAAGTCTAATGAGAGCTTTAGACAATACACTCAAAGATGGAGAGACGTGACTGTGCAAGTTCACCCACCACTAGAAGAGGAGGAGACAAATATGTTTTTCATCAATACCCTAAGGGCTCCTTTTTTCACACACCTTATAGGTAATCCTTATCAAAGTTTTGATGATATGGTTATGGCTGGAGAAATGATTAAAATGGTAGTAAAAAGTGGAAAGCTCGAGGGAGGGGAGTCTAATAAGAGACAACCAATGAAGAAGAAGGAAAATGAAGTTAACAATGTGAGGAAATATGAGTCTAATAATATCATCATGACTCGACCTCAGGGAACATGATCATCAACTCAAAATGACAATAGACAAGGGGCAAGGGACTAGAGAAGAGAATATAGAGAAAGACCTCAATTCGATCCGATCCCGATGACTTATAAGGAATTGTTTAAGATATTATATGATTTACATGTGGTTTCACCTTATCATGTGTCACCAATACAACCTCCTTATCCCAAATGGTACGATGCTAGAGCTCAATGTGAATACCATGCAGGGAATCCCGAACATTCCATCGAGAACTGCACTGCATTTAAAAATGTTTTTCAAAGCATGAGAACAAGAAATATCATCAATTTTGGCGATAGCGAACAACCGAATGTAGCCCAAAATCTGTTGTCGAACCATGCAGGAGCAGAGATTAATGCAATTATTGAAGAGAAAATAAGGAAGATTATAAATAATGTTAGTGAGGTGGAATCACCCATGCATTGGGTGTGATGTCAGATGATTAAGGTCGGATTACTGAAACCTAGTCTGTCATGTGATCAAATTATTAGTGAAGAGGTATGACATTATCATAATTGTGAAGTACATGTCATAGAACAATGTCCTGATTTCTTAGCTCTGGTACAAGAAATGATGGATAATAAAGATATTGAGCTTTTTAAAGATGTTGTTGAAGAAGAGGAGGTGGAAATTTGTGCTTTTGAAAGGTCGTAAAAAGGGGTCTATAATGCTAGTTGTCGCCTAATCATTACTCCCAAGACTCGAGTGATAGAAAAGGTAGCTCAGAAGGTGGTTATTAAACCTCCATCTCCGTTCCCATACAAAGATAATAAATAGGTACCATGGAGGTATTATTGTCAGATGAGAGAAGCAACAAAAGAAAGTGAGGAAATATGTGAGGTGATACACTTTACCAGAAGTGGCAGGTGTATTCTCTTAACCAACCTAAAGCACCTGCGAAGAAGGTTATTATTGATAAGGGAAAAAATGTTGATTTGCAGATAAAAGAAGATGAGCCCGTCATTAATGAACCTGTAACGGAGAACTAAATAGTGAAATTCTTAAAATTTTTGACACAGTGAGTACAACATTGTTGAGCAACTACATAAGCTTCCTGCCCGTATCTCTATCTTATAACTTATTTTGCGTTCAGAGGCCCATCGAAATGCCTTGTTAAAAGTTTTGAACTAGAATTTTGTGCCAAAAGAATTTCCCATAGAAAAGTTGGACCGATTAGTTGCCAATATACAAGTTAATAACTTTTTCTCTTTTTCTGAGGATGAGATCCCTTATGGGATGATAGGTAGTCATAAAGCTCTGCCCATCACAGTTAGGTGCAAAGGACACGTCCTGTCCAGAGTATTGGTTGATAATGGTTCAACTTCAAATGTAATGCCCTTGGTGACTTTGAAGAAGTTGCCAGTGGACACTACACTTATGAGAAATTGTCAGAGTGTGGTTTGAGCTTTTGATGGGACTAAAAGAGAATTATTAGGCAATATGGATATTCCTTTAACCATTGGTCCATCAACCTATGAAGTGGAGTTTCTTGTGATGGACATTATGCCTACTTATAACTGCTTGTTGGGAAGGCCTTGGATTCATCAGGCCGGTGCAATTCCATCGACATTGCACCAAAGTTTGAAACTTGTAATTGATGGAAGGCTAATATGTATTCATGTTGAAGAGGACATCATTGCGTCTGTTTCTGCTACTGCTCCGTATATTGAAGTGGAGGAGCAAGCTGTTGAATGTTCTTTCATATCATTAGAGTTTGTTAATGCCACATTTTTGGCTGAAGGCAAAAGGGTACCAAATCCTAGATTGTCAAATTACACTAAAATGGAACTTAACCCTCGAAAGAGGAGCGAAAGTTGGAAAAGGGTTAGGAAGTCAGTTGCAAGGAACTTTGCATCCAATTTACCCTATTGCTAAAAGGGATCAATTTGGGTTGGGGTATCAACCGACTTTAAGAGAAAAGTTGAGAGGCATTAAAAAGAGTCAAGAAATGAGAAAGGAAAGATTGGTTGGAGAAGACCTTAGCTGGGAACCCATGACCTTCCCACCGTTGTGTAGTACTTTCGTATCAGGAGGGCATATGTTCCAAAAGAATCCAAGAAACAAGGAAATGATGGTTGAGGATGCCTTGGCAGATCTAGGCATCAATGTTATAACAGATGATGAATTTGAAGAAATGAGAGCTACAGGCATTTACCCTGCACCACCGGGCTTCGTGTTGAACAATTGGACCATGGAGGAATTGCCTGTAGTTTACAAGCCTTTTACAGAGTAATACACTAGAACTTTTCCCTTTTGTTCATACCCTGGGGCAATAGGTGATTTTATGTAAAGGGTTAAGCTGATTGTTTTTGCTTACTTTCAATAAAATATGCATTCTTATTAATTCAAAATGGCAAACATTCTCCCATGCATTTTTCATTCTTTGTTATATGTATGTATGTATTATTTATTTCTATTTATTTATATGGGAAAATATTCTCCCATATGTATATATATATCTTCTCCTTCGTTATTCTTTCAATAACTCAGATATCAATAATATGAATACTGATGACCCTGACCCAGAGATTGATTTCGAGATACCTATATGTCAAGGGAAAATTGAAGATTGTGATGATGACGAGGGACGTGAACTACCTTTTGAATTGCTAAAAATGGTGAAAAAGAAAAATAAACAGATTCTGTTGCATGAGGAGCTTACTGAGATCTTGAATTTGGGGACATATGAAGATAGGAAAGAAATAAAGATTGGTATCACTCTGTCTGTTGGAGGACGAAAAAATTTGATAGAATTGCTTCAAGAATACAAGGATGTATTTGCTTGGTCATACGAAGATATGCCAGGTTTAGATATAGAATTGTTTATGCACAAATTACTGATAAAGCCTGAATATAAGCCTGTATAACAAAAACTGAGAAGGATAAGACCTGAAATGTTGCTCAAAATTAAAGAAGTGAAGAAACAATTTGATGTTGGGTTTCTTAAGGTGGCCAAATATCCTGAGTGGGTAGCGAATATCATCCCAGTACCAAAGAATGATGGGAAAGTTCTAACGTGTGTCGACTACAGATATCTCAATAGAGCCAATCCAAAGGATAATTTTCCTTTGCCACATAGACACTTTAATGGATAATATTGCTGGAAATTCTTTGTTCTCATTTATGGATGGTTTCTCTGGCTACAATCAAATTAAAATGCACTGTAAAGATATGGAGAAAACGACGTTTGTTACCATGTGGGGAACGCTTTGTTATAAAGTAATGCCGTTTGGGTTGAAGAATGCAGGGGCAACATATTAAAGGGGTATGGTAACGTTATTTCACGACATTATGCATAAAGAAATAGAAGTTTCTGTCGACGATATTATTGTTAAAGCCAAGGAAGAGAAAGAACACATTGATAATTTAAGAAAGCTTTTTCAAAGGCTAAGAAAATGCCAGCTAAAACGAAACCCAAATAAGTGTACTTTTGGGAAGCTTTTGGGATTTATAGTAAGCCGAAAAAGAATTGAAATAATCCCGATAAAGTAAAAGCCATTCAATATTTTTTGCCCCCACGAACGCAAAAAGAGGTTTTATGATTTTTGGGGAGATTGAATTATATAGCTCGATTTATATCGCAGTTGACTGAAAAATGTGATCCCATATTTCACCTTCTTCGAAATAATATTTCAGGAGAATGGATCAAAAATTGTCAAGAAGCTTTTGAAGCAGTTAAGCGATATTTGTTGAATACTCCAATCCTAGCGCCACCTCTCTCAGGCAAACCCCTAATTCTTTATTTGTCAATTTATGAAAATTCAGTGGGGTGTGTACTGGGGCAACATGACCAAACTGAGAAGAAGGATAGGGTTATTTATTATTTTAGTAAGAAGTTCACTGAATGTGAGACCAAATACTCACCAATTGAAAAATTGTGTTGTGCTTTAGTATGAGCTACTAAAAGGCTTAGATAATATATGCTGTATCATAATACTTGGCTTATATCCAAGCTTGATCCTTTGAAGTATCTAATGGGTGTGCCTGCATTATCTGGAAGATTAGCTTGTTGGTAAATCCTATTGTCTGAATTTAATATCCAGTATATAAGCTCGAAACGGTTAAAGGGAGCGCTATAGCGGAATTCATTGCAAGTAGGGCTTCTGAAGAATTTGAGCCATTGAACTTTGATTTCCTAGATGAGGATTTAATGGTAATTTTAGTGGAAGAAGCAGTTACATCCACTAGTAAATATTGGAAGTTGAAATTCGATAGTGCTTCAAATGCCATGGGACATGGAATTAGGGCAATTTTGGTCTCACCAGATGGAGAGCATTATTCTTTTACTAGTCGACTCAATTTTGATTGTACAAAAAATATGGCTGAGTATAAGGCTTGTTTTCTGGGTCTTAGAGCTGCCGTTGAACGTAAGATAAAAATGCTCAAGGTATACAGGGATTTAGCTCTGGTAATTTACCAACTTAGGGGAGAATGATAGACAAAATATCCCAAGCTTGTAGAATACCGTAAATTGGTTATGGAACTTGTTGAAGAATTTGAAGAAGTAACTTTCAATTACCTCCCCAGAGAAGAGAATCAAATGGCAGATGCTTTAGCCACTCTGGCAGCAACATTTAAGATGAATGAGAACTCAAATATGATGCCCATTGAAATGAAAGCTTATGAGTATCCAACCTATTGCTTAAATATTGAAGAAGAAGAAGATGAAAATCCCTGGTATTATGATATCTTCCAATGTATAAGATATCAAAGTTATCCTAAACAAGCAACTGAGAATGACAAGAGAACCATTACAAGAATGGAATCAGGGTATGTGCTCGATGGTGAGACCCTATATAAAAAAAGCTTGGATCAGGTCCTATTAAGGTGTGTGGACACTAAAGAAGCCAAAACAATTCTTGAAGAAGTGAATAAAGGAATATGTGGTACCCATGCCAATGGGCATATAATGGCTAGGCAAATTATGAGATTTGGGTATTTTTGGTCAACTATGGAAACTGACTATATCAATTATGCCCGAAAATGTCACAAATATCAAATTTATGGAGATATGATACATACCCCTCCTCATTCGTTGCATGTGATGACAGCTCCGTGGCCATTCTCAATGTGGAGCATGTATGTGATTGGAAAATTTTTGCTTAAAGCTTCAAATGTCTATCGTTTCATTCTGGTAGCAATATATTACTTCACCAAATGGGTAGAAGCAGCTTCCTATGCAAATGTTACCCAGTCGACTGTATGTAAATTCTTAAAGAAGGAAATCATTTATAAATATGGTTTACCAGATAGGATTATCTCCGACAATGCATTGAATTGAAACAATAAGATGATGGACTCAGTCTGTGAGCAGTTTAAAATAAAACATCATAATTCCACCACTTATCGCCTAAAGATGAATGGGGCAGTGGAGGCGGCTAATAAGAACATCAAAAGGCTCATAGAGAAGATGACCGAGACTTACAAGGACTGGCATGAGAAGTTACCATTTGCTCTATTTGCTTATCAAACTTCAGTACGAACGTCGATTGGGGTAACTCTATTTTCTTAGTATATGGGATGAAAGCTGTTCTATCTATTGAGGTGGAAATTCCCTCACTTTGAATTTTTACAGAGGTGAAGCTAAATGAGGCAAAATGGGTACAAGCCAGATATGACCAATTTAATTTAATTGAAGAAAATAGATTGAAAGCTATTTGTCATGGTTAGATGTACCAAAACGTATGATACGAGCATATGATAAGAAAGTTCACCTTTGAGAATTCCATGAAGGAGATCTGGTGCTTAGAAGGATCTTACCAATTCAAAAAGATTTTCGAGGAAACTGGATGCCCAACCGGGAAGGATTTTATGCTGTCAAGAAAGCCTTTTATGGGGAGCTCTTGTCTTAACTAAGATGGATGGATTGGAATTACCCTATCGAGTGAATTCCGACGCTGTTAAGAGATATTTTGATTGAAAAAGAAGAAAAAGAAAATGAAGAAGAAAAGAAAAGAAAAGAAGAATAAAAAAATAAAAGGGGGTTCAAGATGAAAATCTGAAAAGGGCATTTTGAAACCAAATGAAGCCTCATGTTGAAAACCTGCAAAGGGTGGCTTGAGTTTTGTTTAAATTCAGAATTCGTGCATGGTGGAGGTTCTGAATTGATTTTTGAAGTTGAAAGAGCTCCTGATATGGGTAGTAACAATGTCAGTTGGTGATTAGGGTGTGGACTAAAGATTAATGAGTCTCGATGGAAACAACCATGAGAGAAATTCAATGCACATGAGATTTAATATTGGTATATAGAATCCAACATTTAGAGATTTGGTAATTTAGAAAGAGCTTCACACCCTTACGCATCGTCATAATTTTAGAGATCCTTTTGACAGAAGCTACACTCGAGTCATTCTAACAGCGTGCTAGTTGAAAAAAATCTGTATTATTGATATCTGAAGACGTTTACTCTCTTGTTCTTTTACTTCTTCCAGTTAAAAGTTTCCAATGTATTTACCTAAATTTCTCTACATTTATATAAATAAAAATATGTAATTTTTTGTTAATTTCCCTTTTGCAAGCATTTTGTTTTGAGAAGTAAAAACATATAGCTTAACTTGAAGTACATGAGATCATTGTGTATAATTATGCAAAAAGTTTTGGAAAATGTAGGTATTCTGAAGTTGATAATGGTTTTTACATGCAAGTCTATATAGTTACGAGAAATTAAAATCTTGGAATACATAGAAAGTCTCAGCCATTAAAATATGACCCAGAAATGATTATTACTAATCAAGAAGTTGGTCATTGGTACTGGCGGGGTTCAAGAAAGAAAAAAACCAAGGTCCTGTTGAACTGAAAGATATGGTATCAAGATTGTTAACTGGGGTGAAATAGTCAAATGTTCTATGCCCAAGATGAAGCTAAATTTTATTGAGATCAAAAGGAGATGCTGTTCTTTTGAAGAAGAAAATGCATTAAATTTCACAACAACATACATTTTAAGCATGAATAGGATCATGGCATTCATAATTACATGATTACTTAAATATCTACAGGGTTCCCAAATATAGTTGAAGATTGAATATATTGAAACATCAAGATGGGGATAACCAGTTCCAAAACCTTGAAAGAAGAGGGAGCGGACCCATGTTCTGAAGATTGTTCAAGTCCTATACTCCTTGAAAGAAGAATGAGCGAACCCATTTTTCGAAGATTGTTCAAGTCTTATACTCCTTGAAAGGAGAAGGACCGAACCCATTTTACGAAGATTGTTCAAGTCCTACACTCCATGAAAGAAAAGGGAGCAAACCAGTTTTTCGAAGATTGTTCAAGTCTTATACTCCTTGAAAGAAGAAGGAGCGAACCCATTTTTCAAAGATTGTTCGAGTCCTATACTCCCTGAAAGAAGATGGAACAGACACATTTATCGAAGATTGTTCGAGTCTTATACTCCTTGGAAGAAGAAGGAGTGGCCTCATTTTTCAAAAATTGTTCGAGTCCTATACTCCCTGAAAAAAGAGGAAGCATACCCATTTGCCGAAGATTTTTTGATTCCTATACTCCTTAAAAGAAGAAGGAGCATACCCATTTTCTGAAGATTGTTCGAGTCCTATCCTCCTTGAAAGAAGAAAGAGCGGACTCGTCTTCAGAAGATTTTTCAAGTCTTACTTATCCTGAAGTTACAATGGAATGGATTAATCTTTTGAATTTATCATGGCCGGACAAATTTGACCATCTTTTGATCTTTGCTCTATTCTCGTTACACAACAATGAGTAAAGAGGGGCAGCTGTAGACGCTCATTTTTTCCAGAATTTCATTCGAGTTTTGTTGATATATTATATATTAATAAATTACTTATGATTACACATTATTTATGTTTGTGGTTATACATACATATATTTAAAGGTATATGAAATTATTATTTTATACTTATAAATATATTACAATAAACGTTAGTGCACTAATTAAATGTCTTATTTTTACAGGCCCATTACATCCTTCAACCCATTTACAAGACCCACAACCAGTCACATGCCGATGATGTTTCCATATACTGATCGATGAAGAGAATATGAGCTTTATGGCAAGAATAATAATCTTTTGAAAAGAATATTATTAAAATTCTTAAAGTACAATAGATCCAAATCAATCTAAGAAGGAAAATAATCTCTCTTTTATGAGGAGAGATTTTCAAATCTCTTAATAAGGGAAAGAATATCCTCTTTGAAGAAGATAAATATCCATTCCTGCAAATCAAAAAGGGGAGGTGAAAACCAAAGTAAATAAAGTAAGAGAGGCTCCCATTTTCGACCGACATTCATTCTCAGTAATCGGAGGATTCATTCCAGGATTTGAACGGTGGAAAGACTCCCAAGACGCTAATGAACAACATACTTTAAAATCAAGCTGATCCAACGGAGTTTGACAACAAATCGAAGAGGGAAAATCGAAACATTTATCAGTTAAAAGAATATCGAATCTGCGACCACGACATAAAAACAAAACTTCTCATGAAATTTCGGCTCGAACAGTGACCGATGACCAATGGCGTTCTGCGGCGTACGGTGACCGTCGACGAGCATTCTGGTGGTTCTATCGTCGGCCCTTGAAAACTGGAGCTGAGGCGAGAGGCACTTCTATGTTTTCATCTCGTGGACATAGAGGAAGAATAAACCAAATTAAAATTTGGTTTTCATAACACGTGTGCACTGGTCACGCCTTTCAAGGGTGTAACCCATTGGTTTTGGAATCCTTAGGGCCAAATTGTTGTTTTCGTCCTTCCAGGTTTGGAGACGTTTCATTTGTTTTATTGAAATCATTTTTCATTGTGATTTGGCCCTCTAACTTTTATTTAATGCAATTTGACTTCTTTGTTTCAATAAAAAAAGTAGTTGTTTGTATTGGTTTTTCATTGTTGATAAGTTTTCATATATGTACAAATATATGAATGATTTAGTTGTGAATTGCATGGCATTTTTATTATGAATTGTATTGTTACCCTCATGTGCATAACTTGACTTATAAATACATAATCGGATTAAGGGTAATACCATTTAAATTTAAAATTATTTTAAGGGGCTTGTCTTAACTTATTAGAGAGCCGCTTTTAACAATTTTAAATTGAAAGTGTATCCCAATAGTGAAACCTAAAAAAATGATTCTTCATTTAAAATTTGGGAATGAAAGGAAAAAATGTTCAATTATTTAAATTTTTCAAGAAAAGATTGTTAGAACTTATCTAAGGTTTGGTCTCGATATTTTTAAATAATCGAATATTCTTCTTCTTTCTAAAAAGGCTTGGTAATTTTAATTTAATCTGTTATGGGTGCATTTGAATAATTTAATGAAACTGTAATATTCATTTTGTAACACCCCAACCCGTACCCGACCCGAATACTAGTTTGAGGTGTCACATTGACTTTTCAAACTTTAACACTTGAAGAAAAACCCCAGGGAATTTAAAACTTGTTTAAAATAAAATACTTTAATTTACATAAAAGAGACCACAAAATAAAACTTGATCAGAGTACTCAGAATTAACGACTTATTACATGCCAACACTCTATACACAACAAAATACATACTTTGTCGATTACTTCTGATCTGATCTTCTAGTAATAATACTGTCCTTGCCACTTCTATTCTTGCTCTTCACGTTTCTTGGTACCTACGTGTAAATCACTTACACGCTAAGTCATAGACTTAGTGAGGCAATAAATAAACATGCAACAGTAGATTCATGAAAATGCATTCTTACCATTTGATCATGATATTTCCTATGACATATATAATCAAGTCATGCACACATGAAACTTACCTTTTTGCATCACTTTCACTTTAATTTATATTTCAATTGCTGTTGTTGTTGCCCATGTATATTATTGAGAATAGAGGTATATGAGTACATTGAGGTTGTGCACCAATGCTGTCACCACAGCTCGTATAAATTCCCTCATGGGGCACCGAACATTTGTTCAGTATTCATCCCGAAGGACTGCTATATATGTCCCGTAGGACCACTATGTCCCGAAGGACTACGTCCCGAAGGACTACAATACCCTCGACTCTTGGCATGCCAACTATACCTATAGCTCTCGTATCATATACTATGGGAATTTATTATGAATATATTTCTCATCACTTGTTCTTTCTCTTCTGTCACATACCACATGTATGTGTAACCATATATTTCATATCATATCACATATTGCATATTCATATGTCATTTCATATATTCACATAGCTTATTTCATTTCACATTGGTCATATCTCATAGCATATATCACATATGCATATAAGTATGTATATCATATCATATATCTTATGTTTCATGCTCTTATATTTATGCATATCATGTATTCATGTACATATAAGAATCACATATCAAATAACATTTTAGGAGTCACTTCTTACCATAGTAACTCCATCATTGGCTCATCGCAAGCCAAGGTTCGTTCAATAATATAAGTACAATTAAAATTGCACTCACCTTAGCTTTGCTTTGATTCGATTATAATCCTTTGATTATTCCGGAACTTGTTTAGGCTCAATATCTACATAAATATATCATTTCAAAACAACTATCAAAAGCCTAAACTTTAAACTTGATGTTAATAACTTAAACCGGTTTAATGAATCAAATTCCATTTTTTCATTTAGGGGGAATCGATACCCCCCCAGGGGGAATCTGTTCCCGGGGAATCGATACCCCCCATGGGGGAATCTGTTCCCCCTGCATATACTGGAATTTTATTCCAAGAGGGGGAATCGATTCCCTTCATAGGGTATCGGTTCCCTCTACCCAGAAATTGTATTTTAACCCTGAAAATCATCAATTCTTCACTTAATTATTCTATTTTAAACCCCTATCATGTCATTAAACTCAACTACCATTACTTAAACCAACTTATATCCATGAAAATCATCTATAAATTCAAAATCCTATCCTTCATATGTAATTCAAGAATCATACTCAAATTTCAATATGTTCTAAATACCATTCTAACACTTCATATTCCTTAATTAGCATGATGACAAGTCAAATTTAACTTCAAATTCAACTTATCAACTCTTTTCCATGATTTCATATAAAAACTCGTTTTCTTAAATCTCTTATAACTTCTTCATCTTTTTGTTTTAGAACAAATTAAGTTTTCCTTAAGCTTAATTATCATCTAGTGATCATAACCCAACTTTTAAAACAACAAATAACCAAGAAAATAGAAAACTCACCTTTGCAGTGGCTTTCTCTCGTATGGAAGAACAAAGAGGAGAAGAAGAGTTATTCTTCTTATCCCTTTCCCCCGTATATATCCTCAACATAATACAATTTAATCATTTAATGGTTAAATGACCATTTTGCCCTTTAATTCTTTTAATAATTACTAACTATCCTTCTAGATAAATCATTGAATTATCCAATTATTCTACTTTAATCACCAAATTCTGAAGTTTTACAATTTAATCACTAACCCGTATTTTGGGATGTTACAAATCTCTCCCCCTTAAGAAAATTCGTCCTCGAATTTTCATTGTAAAAAGAGATGGGGATATTGAATCTTCATGTCCTCTTCACGTTCCCACGTCGCTTCTTCCACCTTGTGATTTCTCCATAACACTTTGACTAATGGAATAGTCTTGTTCCTTAATTGCTTGACTTCGTGAGCCAATATTTGAACAAGTTCTTCCTCATAAGTCAAATCTGATTGAACTTCGATATCTTCGGTAGTCACAATATGAGATGGATCGGATCGATATTTCCTAAGCATGGAGACATGAAAGTCATTGTGGATTTTCTCCATTTCAGGTGGCAAAGCCAATTGATATGCCACTGGTCCTACTCTCTTAACGATTTCATATGGTCCAATAAACCGAGGACTCAATTTTCCTTTACGTCCAAATCTTAATACTTTCTTCCACGGAGACACTTTCAAGAACCCTTTATCTCCGATTTGAAACTTAATTTCTTTCCTTTTTAAATCAGCATATGATTTCTGTCTATCAACTGCAGCTTTCAGATTATTCTGAATGACTTGAACTTTCTCTTCCATATCCTGAATCAACTCAGGACCAATAACTTCTCGATCCTTAAGTTCATACCAGTTCAAGGGTGTACGACATCTTCTTCCATATAAAGCTTCATATGGAGCCATTTTGATGCTTGACTGATAACTATTGTTATATGCAAATTCAGCAAGCGGAAAATATTTTTCACACGATCCTTTAAATTCGATAACACAAGCTCTTAACATATCCTCCAAAATTTGGATAGTTCGTTCAGACTGACCATCTGTCTGAGGATGAAACGCTGTGCTAAAATTTAGTCTTGCGCCCAATGATCCATGTAAAGACTTCCAAAATCGTGACGTGAATCTAGGATCCCGATCAGAAACTATGGAAATAGGTACACCATGTAACCGTATAATCTCTCTGATATACAACTCAACATATTTATCCATAGAGAAATCAGTTCGTACCGGAATAAAATGAGCTGACTTAGTCAACCTGTCTATAATCACCCATATTGAATCTCTTTTGTTCGGAGTTAAAGGCAATCCCGTCACAAAATCCATTGTTACATTCTCCCATTTCCATTGAGGAATTAAAATTGATTGTAACAGTCCCGACGGAACCTGATGCTCAGCCTTAACTTGCTGACAAATCAAACATTTTGATACAAATTCCGTAATGTCTTTCTTCATTCCCAGCCACCGATATCGACTCTTGAGGTCCATATACATTTTGTTTCCTCCTGGATGCATCGTCAATGGACTACAGTGAGCTTCCATTAATAAATCATTCTTTAATTCATTAACATATGGAATCACTAGCCTCCCTTGATAATATAAGTTCCTATTAGTTTTCATCTCATAATCTGTACATTCTCCATTCTTTATTTGCTGCAACTTCTTTGAATACTTTTCATCTTTAGCTTGCAATTCTTTAACTCGATCTAACCATGATGGTTTGATAGTCAATTCTGCACAAATTGCACCATCTCCACCTAATGATAGTTTAGCATCTATAGCTCGTAAGGCTGCAAACGTCTTTCGGCTTAAGGCATCCGCTACCACATTTACCTTTTTGGGATGGAAATCAATCACAACATCCTAATCCTTGAGAAATTCCACTCATCTTCTCTGTCTTAAATTTAACTATTTCTGAGTCATCAAGTACTTTAAACTTTTGTGATCCGTATACAAGTAGCATTTTCACCATACAAGTAATGACGCCGGATCTTTAAAGCGAACACTACTGCATCCATCTCCAGATCGTGTGTCAGATAATTTTTCTCATGCGGTTTTAATTATCTCGAAGCATAGGCCACCACCTTGCTTTCTTCCATTAATACACATCCCAAGCCATTATGAGACGCATCACTATACACTACAAAGTCCTTGCCAGACTCAGGTTGAACTAACACTGGAGCTTCTATCAAAATCTTCTTTAACTTTTCAAAACTCTATTGACATTCTTGAGTCCAAATAAATTTTACTTCATTTTTCAAAAATTTAGTTAGGGGTAATGTTATGATCGAAAAGTTTTTAACGAACCTTCGATAATAACCAGCTAACCCCAGAAAACTTCGAACTTCTGTCACATTCTTTGGAACTTCCCACTCCAGAATAACTTTAATCTTTTGAGGATCCACTTGAACTCCTTCTGTAGAAATTACATGTCCAAGAAATGTCACTTCATTCAACCAGAATTCACATTTAGAGAATTTAGCATAAAGCTTCTTGTTTCGTAAATTCTGTAAGATAATCCTCAAATGAGAACTATGCTCTTCCTCTGATTTTGAATATATTAAAATATCATCAATGAAAACCACCACGAACTGATCCAAATATGGTTGAAAAATTCTGTTCATTAGATCCATGAAAGCAGCTGGTGCATTCGTAACTCCAAACTACATTACAATAAACTCATAGTGAACATATCTTGTTCTAAACGCCATCTTTGGAACATCTTTCTCTTGAATCTTTAATTGATGATAACCCGAACGTAAATCAATTTTTGAGAACACTGAAGCTCCCTTTAATTGATCAAATAAATCGTCAATTCGGGGAAGTGGATACTTGTTCTTGATGGTCACTTTATTGAGTTGTCTGTAGTCAATGCAGAGACGTATTGAACCGTCCTTCTTCTTAACAAATAAAACTGGAGCTCCCCAAGGTGATACACTTGGTCTAATAAAACCTTTGTCCAGCAATTCTTGTAATTGAATCTTTAATTCTTGCAACTCTTTTGAAGCCATCCTGTATGGTGCCATTGCAATGGGCGCTGTTCCTGGCATTATCTCAATATAAAATTCTACCTCTCTGTCTGGAGGTAAACCTAGCAATTCTGTAGGAAATACATCAGAGAACTCTCTAACGATAGGAATTTCTTCAATCTCTTTGTCTTTGGCTCTTCCATCCAATACACTAGCAATGAACCCTTGACATCCTTGTAACAGTAACTTCTTTGCCGTCATCACTGAGATCACATTTGCCAATGGATTCCACCTTTCACTAAACACCACGATTTCTATCTCTTCTGGACTTTTCAACGTTACTCTTTTCAGTCTACAGTCGACATTAGCATAATAACGATATAACCAATCCATTCCCAGTATCACTTCAAATTCTTCAAAAGGTAATTCCATCAAATTAGCAGGGAATTCAATTCCCTGAATTCGTATGGGATACCCTCGACTCACCATATTTACCCGAGCATTGTGTCCTAACGGATTCGTCACTATCACCTCATTGTTAGTAGCTTCTAATTGTATGTTCAATTCTCTCACTAACTTACTAGTAATGTATGAATATGTAGAACCCGTATCAATCAATACCATAACCCGTTTATCAAACAACAAAAAGGTACCTGTTATAATCTCTGGGTCATCCCGATCCTCATTGGTCCTGAGATTATACACTCGAGCAGTGGAACGTATCTCTTGTTGAGCAGAGGACTCTGACTGAATTCTTCCTCTGCCTCTACCTCTTCCCCTTTGGCCTGTAGAAATAGACCTCTCTGGCTGTGCAGATTCATCGACTACTCTAGGACAATCCCGAACAAAATTTCTGGTCTCCACACATCTATAGCAAGCTCCAGAAATCCTTCTACATATCCCTGAATGATTTTTTCCACAATGTTGGCATTGTCTGTCTTGACTCTGGTTAAATCTCCCAGCTCCAGATCCTACTGATTGAGTTTGTCTGCCTCTCATCGGATTTGATCCTCTATCTGAGGATACCACTGACTCTGATCTAGCTTGAGGTCGAGAACCAGCATCTCTGCCTCTTTTTGACGGTGCGGAACTCGAAGAAGTACCCGTTCTCTTGACTGTTTGAGTCCTTGAATTTTCAAATCTCTCATTCTGAGCTCTTTCCAAAGCTTTGGCACGATTGACTACCTATTGAAACAAGGATAGATTCAATACAATCAACATCTCCTTTAACCGAGGACGTAACCCCTCTACGAACCACTCACAAGCATCTTTCTCAGTAGGAACAAGCTCGGCAGCAAAGCGACTCAACTTATTGAATTCACACTCTTACTCATATACAGTGTGATTCCATTGCTTTAGATTCATGAACTCTTGCTTCATTTGACGAACAAATTGATCTCCGATATACTTATGTTTGAATTATTCTAAAAATAATGACCAAGTTACTTGGGCGTTAGTTATTCTCAATGTAACATTGGTCCACCAGATCCTTGCTTGTCCTCTCATCAAGGAAATTACTCCATCTAGCTTCTCAGCATCGGAACAATGAAGTCCCGTAAGCATGACCTTCACGTCATTAAGCCAAAGGTCTGTAGTAACAGGACCTTCATCGGCTTCCCCTCTAAACTCTAGAGCTCCTAATCCCTTCAACTCTTTCGCAACATTCATTTTTGGAGTTGAAGTAACAGGAGGTTGAAAACGCGTCAATACCGCATCTAAAGTTCTAAAGAATACATCTTGATCATTCACATGCACTCCAGAGGGTGTCTGTTATTCACTCTGCCTGGCCAGAGCAGGTGAATTACTACTTTCAGCGGGTATATCATCTCCCACTTCATTTCTTGAACTACCTTGTCCGGACATCTATAAAAATACAATCATATAGTTCTATTAGCACAACAGTATACTTACTATTCCATCAGATCAAAACTTTTCACTATTTTATTGGCATGTATACCTTATAAAACACTCAAGACTCCAGTTTATGCCGAGAATCGACTAAACCTTGGCTCTGATACCATTAACTGTAACACCCCAACCCGTACCCGACCCGAATACGAGTCTGAGGTGTCACATTGACTTTTCAAACCTTGACACTTAAAGAAAACCCCAGGGAATTTAAAACTTGTTTAAAACAAAATACTTTAATTTACATAAAAGAGACCACAAAATACAAATTTGATCAGAGTACTCATAATTAATGACTTATTACATGCCAACACTTTATACACAACAAAATACATACTTTGTCGATTACTTCTGATCTGATCTTCTAGTAATAATACTGTCCTTGCCACTTCTATTCTTTCTCTTCACGTTTCTTGGTACCTACGTGTAAATCACTTACACGCTAAGTCATAGACTTAGTGAGGCAATAAATAAACATATAACAGTAGATTCATGAAAATGCATTCTTACCATTTGATCATGATATTTCAATATGCATGGATATATTTCCTATGACATATATAATCAAGTCATGCATACATGAAACTTACCTTTTTTCATCACTTTCACTTTAATTTATATTTCAATTGCTGTTGTTGTTGCCCATGTATATTATTGAGAATAGAGGTATGTGAGTACATTGAGGTTGTGCACCAATGCTGTCACCACAGCTCGTATAAATTCCCTCATGGGGCATCAAACATTTGTTCAGTATTCGTCCCGAAGGACTGCTATATATGTCCCGTAGGACCATTACGTCCCGAAGGACTACGTCCCGAAGGACTACGTCCCGAAGGACTACGTCCCGAAGGACTACGTCCCGAAGGACTACAATACCCTCGACTCTTGGCATGCCAACTATACTTATAGCTCTCGTATCATATACTA
Source organism: Hibiscus syriacus (assembly GCF_006381635.1). Lineage (NCBI taxonomy): Eukaryota > Viridiplantae > Streptophyta > Magnoliopsida > Malvales > Malvaceae > Hibiscus > Hibiscus syriacus. The sequence continues at coordinate 2,442,035 of NW_024062697.1, read as the reverse complement.
TGGGAATTTATTATGAATATATTTCTCATCACTTGTTCTTTCTCTTCTGTCACATACCACATGTATGTGTAACCATATATTTCATATCATATCACATATTGCATATTCATATATCATTTCATATATTCACATAGCTTATTTCATTTCACATTGGTCATATCTCATAGCATATATCACATATGCATATAAGCATGTATATCATATCATATATCTTATGTTTCATGCTCTTATGTTTATGCATATCATTTATTCATGTACATATAAGAATCACATATCAAATAACATTTTAGGAGTCACTTCTTACCATAGTAACTCCATCATTGGCTCATCGCAAGCCGAGGTTCGTTCAATAATATAAGTACAATTAAAATTGCACTCACCTTAGCTTTGCTTTGATTCGATTATAATCCTTTGATTATTCCGGAACTTGTTTAGGCTCAATATCTACATAAATATATCATTTCAAAACAACTATCAGAAGCCTAAACTTTAAACTTGATGTTAATAACTTAAACCGGTTTAATGAATCAAATTCCATTTTTTCATTTAGGGGGGAATCGATACCCCCCAGGGGGAATCTATTCCTGGGGAATCGATACCCCCCAGGGGGGAATCTGTTTCCCCTGCACATACTGGAATTTTCATCCAAGAGGGGGAATCGATTCCCTTCATAGGGTATCGGTTCCCTCTACCCCGAAATTGTATTTTAACCTCGAAAATCATCAATTCTTCACTTAATTCTTCTATTTTAAACCCCTATCATGTCATTAAACTCAACTACCATTATTTAAACAAACTTATATCCATGAAAATCATCTATAACTTCAAAATCCTATCCTTCATATGTAATTCAAGAATAATACTCAAATTTCAATATGTTCTAAATACCATTCTAACACTTCATATTCCTTAATTAGCATGATGACAAGTCAAATTTAACTTCAAATTCAACTTATCAACTCTTTTCCATGATTTCATATAAAAACTCGTTTTCTTAAATCTCTTATAACTTCTTCATCTTTTTGTTTTAGAACAAATTAAGCTTTCCTTAAGCTTAATTATCATCTAGTGATCATAACCCAACTTTTAAAACAACAAATAACCAAGAAAATAGAAAACTCACCTTTGCTGTGGCTTTCTCTCGTATAGAAGAACAAAGAGGAGAAGAAGAGATATTCTTCTTATCCCTTTCCCCCGTATATATCCTCAACATAATACAATTTAATCATTTAATGGTTAAATGACCATTTTGCCCTTTAATTCTTTTAATAATTACTAACAATCCTTCCAGATAAATCATTGAATTATCCAATTATTCTACTTTAATCACCAAATTCTGAAGTTTTACAATTTAGTCACTAACCCGTATTTTGGGATGTTACACATTTATTTCGATTAGAGTAAGAATTGATTGCTTCAAGGAATGAGGGGTTTGTTATTCTGGATAGGAAATAATTAAATATTATTATTTTCATTTAAAAATTCATAAATTGTTGTTTTATGGGATCATGAACTAAATTAGATCCGAGTTTATAAAATTCATTGCGAATATATTAATTAATCGACTAGGTACCGATTTAGGGCATTGTGGGGGTTCTAATCTTTCCCGACGCGTATGCGATTCTCGAACTCGATTTTTGGTAACGCAGACCTCAACTTTTCATTTTAATTAAACTTAATTTTTATTTAAAATGAAAAAACATTTTTGGTTGCCCAATCACACCATAATCAAAGATTGGGAGCGACTTCTCGAACCATATATTTTTTTATTTAAAAGGAATCTCAAAATTTTTGAAACGAGAGATTTTTTAAATCACATTACTTTTTAATTAAAAATTAATCAAGAAAGAGATAATTAAAAAATGGTGTGTTTTTTTTAAAATCTCACTTGAGGAAAAAATCGTTTCGACAAGATCGTCATTTCAACAATGTGAAAAGTCATGTCAACGTTGTACTAATGAACAACAAAAATCATTAGTCAAATGGTCATATCAACTTTCAGTTTGGGGATGTTTTTGGTAATGAAAAAAGTGAATTTTCACTCATAATCAAAATTGATTTAAAATCATGGTTGGAAAATTGATTTATAACATAACCTCAAAAGCTCAAATTGCTAACTTTTGATATGGAAAATCACTTTTTTCTGAAATTATATTTTTGTCCTCAATTATTTAATTTTGATTGGTTTTTAAATTAATGCACATACATGTATAATTATTTATTATTTTTTATTAATGTTCAAATTGATTGTTAGATATAAATTGATAGAACTTAAGAGATTTATTTTACTTTAAGTATATATATTATTTTATTATAAAAAAAGTATCTAAATTATTATTTTCATAATAATTTTAAGTCCACATGTTAAAAAATATTGATTACAAATTTTTCTTAGTAAAATATATTTATATTTATATTTTTATTATAGTTTAAGTTGATAAATTTTAAATATCATAGTAATAATAAGTATAAATATAATTCAAATACCAACATGATGTCTAAAATTGACATTTTATCTATTCAAAATCATTTTTAATTGTAACCCTAAACAATTAAATTTTAAACTGTATTTTTTTGTTAGGCTCGATTAATTAATTGAAATTGCCAATAGGGGTGAATTGGCCTTTAAAAAATATTTTGTGTGGAAATAATAAAAGATAAGAATTAGACATAAGATTTATAGTGGTTAGACTTTCTCAACCAAAGTCTACATCCGCTACTAAGAATTTCAATAAATTCACTAATTTGTTCTTTCTTTTTTTAGGACAAAGAATAACCTTTACAACTCTAGTTTTCTAGGCTCAACTTAAACCTCTCCCCTTTTTCAAATGATGATTGGTAAACAAGAATACCTCACGAGGTAGGTGTTTTCAAAGATTTAAGCTCACAAGAACAAAACTAAGGATATGTAATTAAGCTCTATATAACTATGCACAAGAGAAAAATGAAGTAAATAAGAATGAAAACTATTTTCTCTTGATCTCTAAGCTTGGATAGATGTAGTACCATTTTTCAAGTTTCCTTGGAATGTTTTTATTGTGTGGAATGAGTTGCTAGCCGTTTTATTAGTCGGGATGAGTTATAGCCGTTGGAAGTTTTAAAAATGTGCAATTAAGACTACATGCACATAAAGTTTCAAAACTTTTGGGAAAGTCTCGAAACTCTTAAACTACTGTAATCGAGAGTTTTAAAACTTTAATGAAAGTTTCGAAACATTTACTTAAAAATATGACCATTGAAGAAAATTGGGTTGTCAAAACTATTTAGGGGGCAAAGTTTCAAAATTTTATCAAAATACAGTACAAGTGTATGAACAATGTCATGAACAATGTCAAGTAGTGATTGAATAATGGTTTTCATATTAACACATTTTAAACACTTAAAACACATTTTAATTAACTCAAAAACATATCAAATATATAAAATAATTTAGAAAAATATATTTTCAAATTGTTATGAACTTTGAATTATTTGATTTAAGTCCAAAATAAATTTTAAAAATATTTGTTATATCAAAATAAAAGTTCAACAACCTCTCCTTGTTGATATAACTTCTTTGAAAAATTGTTTTTGACAAAAGCTCCGCTTTTTCTTTGAGAAATTTAATTTTTCACTTACTTCTCCCCTTTTTGGTTATATAAAAAATAATTCAACTTCGAATAATAAGTTAAATAAATAAAATATTAAAGAGTTCAAACATATAAATCATTTTAAAACAAAACTCCACCTTAATAAAGCATTCCATGAAAAGTTTTGGCACAAAAATACTTATGCACTTAAGAAGAATATTGGATTTCAATAAGATGAGAAAGAATGCTAGTAACACATGAAATTCAATAAATCCAAGACTGTTAAACTTTATGCAATATAAAGAAAATTCACAATGATTTGCACATGCATAAAGCACTACATAATGTGAAGTTTGAATATGAGTATAAATTGTTAGAGATATACCATATCCTAGTAAGAACACATGCATGAACATTTAATCTCATTTTCATTTGCATATCAGTAATGTAAAAAAGAATTAGGCACATGTAAATAGAAAAAAAGTAAAAGAATGAATTTCATTAAAAATTAAGGTTCAAACATTTAAAATCAACTGATGAATATTCAAACTAATTACCATATAATCATGAAATACAAAAATATATTTCATAAATCACGTTTTACATGATTTAGATTCACATGAATGCAAATATATTTAAAAATTATTTTCTATGACTCCCCTTACTTATAGATCCCAAAATATTTCAAAAATATAACTCATAGGATACTATTTTTTAAATAAAATGATGCCAATTGATATTTAAAATTAAAAAAAAAATTATGATATCAATTGTATTTATGGAAGATGTCAAAGAAAGCATATGCAAGTTAAAAGGAATATTTGAAATTTTCTTATATATGTAATATTTAAATGATACCAATTGAAAGAAATTTTAAAATCATTATCATATTTGATACCATAAATTTAATATGAATCTAATTTAAAAAAATCCAATAAATCATGGATATTACTTGTTGAAAGAAAAATAATTTTCTGTAACACCCCAATCTAGTCTGACCCGAAGATCTATGGATTACGACGCCACACGAAACCAACAAAATGGTCAACCCAAAATTTTCTTAAAATACATTTACAAAACATCAAATCATTCATCATAGCATAAATAAAGATCATAATCTGAGTTCACAAAAATATGAGTCTCCCAAAATACGTACTAATACAACCATAACGTTTTAAACTAAAATAGAGCTATGACTCAAATAATACAAACTCCACATAAAATACATGCCCTCTAAAATAAACTCAAGACATACTCTGCAAAGTCTGGCCTGGAATATATTTGTGCAATAGGCTCCTTGACGATCCTCTACTGACTTGAGCTCATAAACACATTCTGTTGAAAACATTTTGATGTTTCGATATAACAAATTAAGTTAAATGAATTTTAAGATTTTACAAATGATTTTCTAAAAGTATATTCGATTTAATTACTTGAATATCAAATTATTACTCCAATTCTTTTAAGATCAAATTCAAACCTTACTAAATGTGTAAAATTGTGTTTTATGCTTAATATATTTTTGAAACAATTTTCACAAAATATTTTGAACCAAAATCAAGCATGAAATCAATTTTTCAGAGTGATGCACCGATGCACCGATCCATGCATCGATGCACCATGAATTAAATTGAACATCGAATGCATTTCATGCATCGATGCACATACAATGCACCGATGCACTGAGGATTTTATGAAAACATCGAATGCATTTGATGCATCGATGCACCAGCCATGCATCGATGCACTCTAGCTATTTTAAATCATCGAATGCACTTGATGCATCGGTACACTCTTAGTGCACCGATGCACTAAGGGTCCAACGGTTAAAATATTTGAATTTTATACTGATGCACCGATGCACTATGGGTATGCATCGATGCACTGACGCTCCCAATTGTTTTAATTAATTGTTTTCACACTTAAACTGCTCTATTGACTCCACTAATCATCCCCAACGTTTAGAAGTGATTCAAGGTGTATTTAAACAAGCTTAGAAGCCATTGATCAAAAACAAGAAACATCAGGCAACTAGAATCAAGAGAGAATCAAAGAGAAAGCATCAAACCTCAAGTTTGAGCATTTCAAGACTATCTTTCATTCAATATTCATTTTGCTTTCAAGAACACTTATTGTGCTCAATTGTGTTCATTCTTAAGTGTTATTTTCTTTGATCTAGAATTGTACAAACAATCTACCTTGTGAGGATTTCCTTGTAAGTTTGCAAATTTGTATTGTTTTCTTTGGGAGAGAGTGTTCTCAAGAATTTGGGGTATAATTCTTGAGGGTTTGTAAGGTTACTCTTTGTCTTCAAAAGAAAGAAAAATTAGTGAATTTGTGGAAAATCCTTAGTGTGGATAGCTAAGGTAGTGGACGTAGACTTTGGTTGAGAAAGTCGAACCACTCTATATCGCTGTGCAAATTTCTTTCAATTTTCTGCAAAAGCTTCCACCAAAATTTTAATTGCCAATTCACCCCCTCTTGTCCATATTCGTCAATCGATTAACTCAACAATTGGTATCAGCAATGGCCTCCGCTTCAAACTTCGACTTCGGTCTCGATTCGATGCCCGTCAACAATCCTCCTTTCTTCAATGGGGTTAACTATTCCTATTGGAAAAATAGGATGATGTACTTCATTCAAGCAAGTGACATGGGAGCATGGAATGTCGTAGAAGAAGGATACTTCAAGCCTCTCACTCATCCAAGATTATGGAGTGAAGGAGAGACAAAAATGTTCCAGCTCAACTCTAAAGGCATCCATATCATATTTTGTGCTCTTGGACCAGATGAATACGGAAGATTTTCATCTTGTACAACCGCCAAAGAAATATGGGACAAACTTCAAGTCACTCATGAAGGTACCGATGAGGTAAAGAAATCCAAAATTAGTATTCTAACGCATAGCTATAAAAATTTCAAGATGAAACCAAATGAAGATATCAAAGCTATAACTGATAGATTCTCAACGATTGTCAATGGCCTCAAATCATATGGAGAGATCATTTCAAATGAAAAGCTTGTGAGGAAGTTAGTTTACTCCCTTCCAAAATCATGGCAATCAAAGAAGACGACAATCATCGAGTCTAAGGACCTAACGTCCTTAACTCTTGAAGAGCTAATCGGTTCACTCCTCACTCATGAAATGATGCTTGAAGATGAGGTGGACCTCGATAAGATTGAAGAGACACCAAAGGAGAAGGAGAAGAAGAAAAACATTGGAGTTGCTCTCAAATCCAAGAAAATTGAGAGTGATTCAGATAAAGATGACGATGATGAGGAAATGGCATTGTTTGCCAAACGGATCATAAAAATGACGAGACCTTACCGAGGAAGAAAATTCAAACGAAATGAAGGCTAAAAAATGAACCAAAAGAGAAGGACCCAATCAGTTGCTATGAATGCAAAAAGCCTGGGCATGTCAAATATGATTGCCCATAATTGAAGAGAAATGGTCAATCAAAGAATAAGCACAAGGCTCATGTGGCTATATGGAGCGATGAAGAAGGTTCCGATGAAGAGGAACAAGAAGTAGCAAACTTATGCTTGATGGCATTCGGGGAAGATTCTAAGGTAACCTCTAACTCATCTGATTTTGATGATTTATCCTATGATGAGCTATTAGAGGAATATAATGGGTTGGCTTTGGATTATGAGAAATTATTTTTAAAATATAAAAATGATGTTTCTAAATTGAAAAATGAAAATAAACTCATATCCAAAACCAACAACGATCTTGAAAGTAAAATAAAAAATTTGCAAATCAAACTAGAAGAGTTTGAAAAGAAAAATTTGGATTTGCAAAATTTACTTTCAAAGGTCAATGATGATCATCAAAAGAAATTTGATGATCTTAAAGCTTCTTTTGATAAATTTGGAACAAAATGTTTTAAAAATGGAGAAAATTCAAAATCCAACTTTGTTAGAAAAAGTTTTAAAAACTACAATCATAGAGGTCCCCAAAAACCTCCAATGGAAAAATTATTAGAAGTATATGGGTTCCAAAAGAGCTCATTACTACTAAAGATAAGGATATCCTACACAAATGGATACCTAAGGGGACTAGGATTTTGGAAACTAATGTATATGGACCCAAAAAAATTTGGGTACCAAAAATTAGAAATTAATCTATGTTTGTAGGAAAAGGAGCATTGCTACAAGGCACGGGAAACAAATCCAAATTCATGGTACCTTGATAGTGGATGCTCAAGACACATGACCGGAGACAAAAGTCGGTTCATTGAACTTAACCCCAAAAATGGAGGAAAAGTGACTTTTGGTGATGATTCAAAAGGTCACATTGAAGGTATTGGTACTATTGGTAATACCTCTTCCATACAAATTAAGAATGTTTTATATGTGAATGGATTAAAGCATAATCTACTGAGTATTAGTCAATTTTGTGATAAGGGATTCAATGTCATGTTTGATATTAATGGTTGTAAAGTCATTGACATTGCATCTAAATGGGTTATGCTTGTTGGTCATAGAATAGGAAACATATACATGGTGCATTTAGATTCTATTAATATGACTAATTTGTGCCTAGTTGCTAAGGATGAGCATGATAGTTAGTTATGGCATAGGAGACTAGGACATGCTAGCATGAGTATTTTGCAACGGTTAGTTCAAGGAGAATTGGTTCAAGGGATGCCTAAACTGAAATTTGATAATGATAAAATCTGTGATACTTGTGCTAAAGGAAAACAAAAGCGAGTTTCTTTTAAATCCATTAATGACGTATCAACTAGTAGAGTATTACAATTGATCCATATAGATCTTTTTGGGCCAACTAGAACTACTAGCTTGGGTGGAAAACAATATGTATTTGTCTTGGTAGATGACTATTCTAGATATACTTGGGTTCTATTTTTAAGTACTAAAGATGAAGCATTAGAACATTTCACCACATTTTCAAAAATAATCCAAAATGAAAAAGGTTACTCTATAACTAGTGTTAGGAGTGATCATGGCACTGAATTTGAAAATCTTGGATTTATTGAGTTTTTTAATTCTAATGGTATTAGCCATAATTTTTCAGCACCTAGAACCCCTCAACAAAATGGAGTTGTTGAGAGGAAAAATAAAACTTTAGAAGAAATGGCTAGAACCATGCTTTGTGAAAATAATTTGCCAAAATATTTTTGGGCGGAAGCCACAAATACCGCTTGTTATGTTATAAATCGAGTAATGATTAGGCCAATTTTAAAGAAAACTCAATATGAAATTTTCAAAAATAAAAAACCTAACATTATCTATTTTCATCCTTTTGGATGTAAATGTTTTGTTTTGAACAACGGTAAAGAAAACCTTGGCAAATTTGATGCTAAAAGTGATGAAGGAATTTTTCTGGGTTATTCCTTAAATTCTAAAGCTTATCGAGTATTTAATAAAAGAACTTTAGTTGTAGAAGAGTCTATACATGTTTTCGATGATAATCCCCTTCCGAGGAAGGATTCTTATGTTAATGATGATGTAGGTATTATAAATACAAATGATGTTAGACATGAAGTTGGAGAATCATCATCAAAGGAAGAAACGAAAGATGAGGAAACTCATGATCCCCTCGAGAATCCAACCATTGAAGAAAGGGAAGTATCTTATCCAAGAGAGTACAACTATGTCAAGGATGGTGAGATTATGGGTGATCCATCTAAAGGGGTAACAACTCGATCTTCTCTTAGAAATATTTGTAATTATGTTGCATTTATTTCATGCATAGAGCCTAAGAATATTAAAGAAGCATTAAATGATGAACATTGGATTATGGCTATGCAAGAAGAATTAAATCAATTTAAGAGAAGTAAAGTATGAACATTAATTAAAGGCCTAGTAATAAATCTACTGTAGGTACTAGATGGGCATTTAGGAATAAGCTTGATGAGAGTGGTAATATAGTGAGAAACAAGGCTAGACTTGTTGCTCAAGGGTATACTCAAGAAGATGGCATAGACTATGATGAAACATACGCTCCCGTAGCTAGGATGGAAGCAATTAGAATGTTATTAGCATTTGCATGTTTTCATGAATTTAAACTATATCAAATGGATGTTAAAAGTGCATTTTTAAATGGTTTTATAAAAGAAGAAGTATATGTGGAACAACCTCCAGGTTTTGAAGATTCAAAATTTCCAGATCATGTTCTTAAATTGACAAAAGCACTTTATGGTTTAAAACAAGCTCCTAGAGCTTGGTATGAAAGACTGTCAAATTTTTTAATTGAAAAAGGTTTTTCAAAAGGGAAGGTTGACACTAAATTGTTTTTAAAGCAAAAATGTAAAGATTTATTAGTAGTTCAAATTTATGTTGATGATATAATATTTTGTTCTACTAATGATGTTCTTTGCCAAGAATTTTCTAAGCTAATGCAAAGCGAATTCAAAATGAGCATGATGGGGGAGCTCTCATTTTTCTTGGGACTCCAAATCAAGCAAAGAAAAGATGGCATCTTCTTCAATCAAGCTAAGTACGTCAAAGATATGCTCAAGAAGTTTGGACTGGAAAATGGCAAACCTCATGACACTCCAATGAGCTCTTCAACAAAGCTTGACTTAGATGAAGGAGGTAAATATGTAAATGTTAAATTATATAGGTCAATGATTGGATCTCTACTTTATCTAACTGCAAGTAGACCTGACATTATGTTTAGTGTTTGCTTATGTGCTAGATTTCAATCATGCCCTAAGGAATCACATTTACTAGCTGTCAAGAGAATCTTTAGATACCTTAAGGACACTCCTAGTTTAGAACTTTTGTATCCTAGAGACTCTATCTTTAGCTTGCATGCCTTTTCTGATGAGGATTATGGAGGATGCAAATTAGATAGGAAAAGCACCTCCGGTACTTGCCAATTCCTTGGAAATATGTTGATTTCTTGGTTTTCAAAGAAACAAAATTGTGTTGCATTATCTACCATTGAAGCTGAATACATTTCAGCCAGTAGTTGTTGTGCACAAGTTTTATGGATGAAACAACAACTTTTTGATTATGGAATTGAAGTAGGTACCATTCCTATCAAGTGTGACAATACTAGTGCTATTTGTCTCACTAAAAATCCCATCCAACACTCTAAAACTAAGCACATTGAAATAATACATCACTTCATTAGAGACCATGTCACTAAGGAAGATGTAGTTCTAGAATTTATTGATACTTTGCTTCAATTAGCGGATATCTTTACAAAACCTTTGGATAAGGAACGTTTTTGGACACTTAGGAGAGAATTAGGTTTAACTAACCTATCTTCACTTAGTGTTTAAAATAATTTTAGCACTTTTAAGACTAAATGAAAAATGCTTATAATAGTAATTTCTTATTACATTCATTACTATTAGTTAGAGGGAGTTTATGATTCTCGATGAAAATTAATTTTATGTTCAAATAAATATTAATTTAATTGATTGAACATGATTAATTTTTAATATATGAGTTTCCAATACCACTAGAGCTAATTAATTTAGCATTTTAAGTATTTAAAACAGATTTTTGACTTTTTGTGCTTCATGCACCGATGCACTTAACAATGCATCGATGCATCCCTTTGAATGTGCATCGATTCATCATGTTGATGCACCGATGCACGCCTTGAATGTGCATCGATGCACAGGGTCATGCATCGATGCATCCGTCAGGTTTTGGGTTAAAATGCTTTATTTTCTTCATTTTCTCAAACCCTAAAACTAAAACTCTCCCACCGTTCATCCCTCTCTCTCTAAAAATCTCCATTCTTGCTCAAAATCAACGGTTTTTCATCGGAATCTTCAAGTTTTTCAACTTTCAAACCTGCTTATATCATTAAATCGTGCAAAACAGCTCCTCATCCCTCTCAATCTGAATTTTCAAGGTAATATTTCAAAACTTCTATTTTATTGATTTTTGATTTTAGAACTAGTTTTGATTAGTTCTAGGATGAACATTATATCGGGCATTGATTGTTTGTTGGTTCTAAACTAGATTTTTCTACCAATTTTGTCAAAAACAAAAATTCAAGATTTTTCTTTGAATTTCGAAATTAAAAAAAAATTGATTTCGAAAATTAGTAATATTTTTGATTTAATTGTGTTGTTTTCATCAAATATTATTAAATAGTTTTCAAAACATGCCCATTATGATATGGTTTAGAGAACCTTGAATTATTGAGGACTCATTTGAGTTTTGGGATTGATTATGCATACACATGTTTCAAATTGCAGGTGATATTCCTTATTCCGATTTCCTTTAAACAATGTCAAATCCTAAACGCCCTAGAACTTCATCGAGTCGTTCTCGTTCAAACCAACCTCCTAATCCCGTTCCTCCTCCACCTTCATCTCTATTAGGATCTTTTTTTAACATGCCTGAGCGTCGTAGAGATGAATTGTACTCTAGGTACAAAATTTCTTTCCAAACTTATAGAATTCGCGAAGAGCGTATTCCTTCACTTCAAACCATGGTTGACATTGACTTCAAATACCTTCCGACTCTTAAAGCTTGGAAGTTTGATAAATTGTTTCAGCTTAAACCTATCGTCTATCAACAATTGGTCTGCATTTTCTATTCCAATACGGTGTGTATTCAGAATGAAACTCAATGTGGAGCTATAGCCATTAGATCCTATCTTTTAGGCCAATATATTAATATTGACCCCGAGACTATAGCTTTCCGATTTGGGTTAGAAGATAGTGGTGTATATAATGAGAATGAAAATGTGGAATATCCCTATGTTCCAAATTCCAGTGTTAGTACTCTACGATCTCATCACGATTGTTTTCTCCATTTGATGATCTCTTGGTGGTTTAGACTATCCAGAGGTAGGTACTCCACACTTCGTGCTAGGGATTTATGGTGGATGTATTGTCTTAAAAATAAAATCAAAATAAATCTGCCCCACATTATATTCAGTCAACTAGTGGACATCATAAACATTGTTCCTTCAAAACATGTTGAAACATTGATTTATGGATGTCTTCTTAGTAACCTCTTTATCAAACTTGGTCTAGATGTCTCTCTTGACAATCCTATCTCACTTCAAAATAAAATCAATCTCACATCCTTGAAGAAAGCGGATTGGAAACAAGATGAGGTAACCGGTCAATGGGTTTTTAGACTAGGCAAGCAAACTCCGGGAGCTAGTTCCTCACGAACTGCTCCTAGCTCCTCCTCCTCCAGCTCCGGATGATGACGATGATACTGAATTTCAACAACTTATGCAAGACATCGACGATCATGTACCTGATGATGAGCATGCACTGGAACTAGCTCCACAAGAAGATCAAATGCCTCCATATTTTTGTTCGTTTTTGGAGACATTTGATTTACGGTATGCGTCCATGGATTCACGCTTCACATTCAATAAGTCCCAGCTCTCTACCTTGGGAGCTCGACAACAAGATATGAATGATCGTTTGGATGCACTCACGCTTGAGATGAGAGCTCGTTACCCTCCTCCTCCTCCCGATCCTTCTATGGATGAATAAACTTATTTTGCTTTGATTATTTTTGGGTTGAACTTTAATTTAAATTGTTAAAACATTTTGGATTGTCTTTCTTTGATTGTTGGATGACTGTTTGATGGATATTTGAACTTTTATTTCATATATATATTTTGGTTTGTTTCAATATATACATCATTTACCTTTTAGTTGAAATATGACCAATTTACCATTTCACATTTTTATTATGAATATTGATTATGAAACTAATGGCTAATCTCTCTTTTTATTGTGATCTTAGCAGCTTAAGCTATATATATATAGATATTTAATCAATTGGCTATATTTTTCAAAACCTTGTTTAAATCGATTTTAAGTCTTTTTGATTTAACAAAAAGGGGAGAAGTGTTAAGTGTTAAAAGTTTTAAAGGGGAGAAGAGTTATAGTAAGGGAGAGTAATTTGGAGTAATTTTCAATTGATTTCAAAACTTATTTTCAAAGAAAATCTTAAAATTACTCAAGAGTTTTGTTATATCAAAAAGGGGGAGATTGTTGAAAGCATTTTGATGTTTCGATATAACAAATTAAGTTAAATGAATTTTAAGATTTTTCAAATGATTTTCTAAAAGTATATTCAATTTAATTACTTGAATATCAAATTATTACTCCAAGTCTTTTAAGATCAAATTCAAACCTTACTAAATGTGTAAAATTATGTTTTATACTTAATATATTTTGAAACAATTTTCATAAAGTATTTTGAACCAAAATCAAGCCTGAAATCAATTTTTTAGAGTGATGCACCGATCCATGATGCACCATGAATTAAATTGAACATCGAATGCATTTCATGCATCGATGCACATACCATGCACCGATGCACTGAGGATTTTATGAAAACATCGAATGCATTTGTTGCATCGATGCACCATTCATGCATTGATGCACTCTGGCTATTTTAAATCATCGAATGCACTTGATGCATTGATGCACTCTTAGTGTACCGATGCACTTAGGGTCCAACGGTCAAAATATTTGAATTTTATACTGATACACCGATGCACTGACGCTCCCAATTGTTTTAATTAATTGTTTTCACACTTAAACGGCTATATTGACTCCACTAATCATCCCCAACGTTCAGAAGTGATTCAAGGTGTATTTAAACAAGCTTAGAAGCCGTTGATCAAAGACAAGAAACATCAAGAAACTAGAATCAAGAGAGAATCAAAGAGAAAGCATCAAACCTCAAGTTTGAGCATTTCAAGCCTATTTTTCATTCAATATTCATTTTTCTTTCAAGAGAACTTATTGTGCTCAATTGTATTCATTCTTAAGTGTTCTTTTCTTTGTTCTAGAATTTTGCAAACAATCTACCTTGTGAGGATTTCCTTGTAAGTTTGCAAATTTGTATTGTTCTCTTTGGGAGAGAGTGTTCTCAAGAATTTGGGGTATAATTCTTGAGGGTTTGTAAGGTTACACTTTGTCCTCGAAAGAAAGACAAATTAATGAATTTATGGAAAATCCTTAGTGTGGATAGCTAAGGTAGTGGACATAGACTTTGGTTGAGAAAGTTGAACCACTCTAAATCGCTGTGCAAATTTCTTTCAATTTTCTGCAAAAGCTTCCACCAAAATTTTAATTGCCAATTCACCCCCCCTCTTGGCCATATTCGCCAATCGATTAACTCAACACATTCCATATACTGAGCTTGCAAGCTCAGTGCCACAAAAATAACTATGCAATACTACATGTATTCATTACATGAACATGCATGTGTGTAGAGTCATAAATATGCAAAGCATACAGAAAAACATGAGATAGGCCTAATGATGTGGTTAGAGGATTTTTATGTTTATCTCAGACAACATAATAGTCTATCAAGAATGTGATACATTTATGGTAATAATCCATATTTTTCTTGCATCAGAACTTATATCCCTAGACTATCTCGAATACCCGAGAGGCAGGGGTAAGGACCGAAATTTTAAGTGCATCGAAAGCGCACATGCTAAACCTATTCGAGCATAAGGGTACGATCTGAAATTTTACGTGCATTAGATGCGTACCATCACACAATATCTGGATATTTCACAAACAAAGAACAATCATCAAAATGCTAGAGTAACTTTGGTGTTCTAACCGTTTCCTGAGCGTCATACAAAGGCAAATCTTATGTCATCTTAACTTGCTTGATTTCTGGGTGTGTAATTAATTATTTTATTTGTTTTCACTAGTATCGAACACTTCAAGCTTATATTATCTCAAAATACCCAAGCATGAACCCTCAAACAAAATAAACCAAATCTGCCCAACAAAGGACGATGGTATCAATACTGTGCCTGCAGTATCAATACTATGCCTACAGTAACGATATTGTGCCTGTAGTTCGATACTGACCTTTAGGTATCCATACTCACCCTAAGTATCGATACCAAAAAGATCTTCAATGTTTTGAAAAATGCCATGGTATTGATACTTCTATGGGGAATATTGATACTCGACCCTTGGTATCGATACTCCCTTGAGTATATGTACCAAAATAGTATTCTAGAATCCAAATTTTGGCATCGGTATCGATACCACCCTTTAAGTATCAAAATTGAACCCTGAGTATCCATACTCCTTGAGGGAGTATCGATACTATTCTCATAAATTGATTTTGTTTTTCCTTTTATAAAGAATAATATCGACACTGTCTTCCAGTATCGATACTGACGACCTGAGGTACCTTATTTTGGGCACGATATTACATCTAAAACTCACCCATTCACTCCCTACGACTAGGAAAGCTTATTAAAGTCATATTTGAGGTCTTAGAAGTCAAAAGATATAATCTTTCTTGCTTACAAACATCAAATATGAAATTTACCATGAATTACTCTAGCATGCTTTATGAACCAAAACCATATATGCACATACAATGACCTACATGTGGTATGGACAAGTTATAATCATGTTACCTTGGTTCTAAGCTGCTGAAAAATGTCCTTAGCTCAACCAAGGATCAATTTATCCATGCCCCTTGCTTTAAAACTCTCACCCTTCTCTTGCACTAATCAAAACAAGGAAAATGAGTTCCCAACTCATTTAGGAACTTAGGATGGTGTTAGAAAGGATCCTATAAATTAAAACTCTCCTAAAATATATTGAAATCCTAAAGTTCCATAAAAGCCACCTTTGGAAAAACTAAGCCAAATCTTACAAATGAGGGCTTGAATGGAAGCTTGGGAGATGTAGATTGTAGTTCTTACCTTGGTTGCTTTAAAGAATGCTTGAAAACCTTAAAGTTCAAAGATTTTGCTTGAAGTTTGGAGAGGAAGAGGAAGACAAAGAAGAAGTAAGAAGAAAAGCTTTTGGGTGAAAAAGAGGAGTGGAAATCAGATGTGAGATCATCAATAATTAAGGGTTTCATCATTTGTTTCAAAAATTAGGATAATTTCTCCCTTAGTCCTTTCACGTTTGGGTCTAGATTAAAAACACCCTTTTTTATTTCTTATTGGGCTCATCTCAAGCCCAAATCAAATTTACTTGGGTCCAACTCTTCATGGGCTAAGGGGAAATTATTCTAAGATCAAAATATTATAAAGAAATCATAAAAAATTTACTTGACTAAAAAAGTTATGATGAACTAAATAGTGATAAAAACTTTTAACTTTAAAAATGTCCATCATAACACATTTTCAACATACATGAGACAACAAACAATATTTACTCATTCATGCTCGATACTCATGCATGCATAAAAACAATAGGCAACCAACATACAAAATCAATAAACCTTAAGTTTAGAGGTTACTCATAATTCTTTTGTGTGATTAGAGCATCCAAAATCTTTCTCTTTATCACCATTGCTCCAACACACCTACAAGAGACATTTACTTTTTTTTTGGTGCCCAAATTGCTTTAGGTCCTTGAATGTTAGTTTCAATTCCCTTAGTTCCCTTATGAACCAAAACTTGTCTAAATTTAAAAGCTTTTATTTTCTTTAAAGGACAAGTATGTACAATGTGACCATGAAAATGACAATGTGAGCATTTTGGCATTATTAAGCTAGATGAATTATTTAAAATGATTTCATTTTCTTTTGTTAAACATTCAAGCTTAACTTTTAAATCAAAATTTTCTTTTTCAAAATTTTCAATTTTCAAAAGAAATCATTTTCAACTTTAAATTTTGAAAAAAATTTCGTGTATTTGGAGTTCATCTCAAAATAAAAAACTAATCCATCGTATTAACCTTGTAACTCATTAAAATAATATGAATTTAATTTATTTGAGTTAGATAATACCTCTTGCTCCTCAAGAGCCATAAAGCACACCATCTTTAGACTGGGAAGGAGATTTGAATTTGATGGTTCTTTTTTCTTGTCATCACGAAGTTCTTCAAGTTTATCCTAAAACATCTTGGCATTTGAACATGAAGAAACACTTTTATATACATGGATCAAACACATAAAATAAAATATGCATGATCATGGCTTTTTGTTGAAAGTTCTTTTGTTCTTGGTCATTACAATCATTCATCTTCTTCGTTGGAGAAGAATAGCCTTTCATTATAAACTTACATGCTCCAAGATCAATGTATTGAATGAATAGCTTCATTAAGTTCTTCTAATGACCATAATTAGATCCATTGAAGTATAAAGGCTTATCGATCGATTGAGATCCTTTGATGCCCTGAGTAATGTAACAGTAAAGTGCAAGCATACATTATCATTATCAAGTAGTAAATGTGGATGCAACAAGTGCCTCGAGTATCGTATCCATAGTGATTAGTATTACTTCGTAGAATTGTTATTCAAAAAATGTAAAATTGTGTATTGTTGACGTAGAAAGCAATAATGTAGCAATGTAATAGAAAGAAAAATAGAATAAATGGGATAACCCGAGTAAATGAAGCAATTATTTATTTAGGCAAATGATTGTGGGATGAGAAACAATAGCATGCAATTAAAAATGATGTAACATTATGATTGATGTGTCTAGCATTAACATAGCAGGTTATTGTTCTCTAAAAAATATTCACCAACACTCACAAGAAAGGCTATATCTCAATAATAATTCAAATAAGCATACTAAGAATGCTACGACAAAATAGTCAACAAAAATCTCTTTTATGCTAAATGCTGATCTCACAGCCGTTGATACAATTAATGATGTAACCTACTTTCGCAACATTACTAGACAATTTATATCTCTATAAACAGACAAAAATTAAACTCAAGCAACACTAATCAATAATAAGTCAAAGTGAATAGACATGGAATTCATAAAATATATTTAAAATAAAGATCCAAGTTTAACATATTAACATAAAATAAAAATAAATCATCTTAAAAATAAACCCTCTTTTTCAAGTTCAATATAAATTGGTAAGATAACGGCAAATTGATTGTCGACCACTGCTTTCACTGTTGCAACTTGCTTCACGTCCAAGTGTAACACCCCTAACCCATACCTGACCCAGATACGAATCCGAGGTGTCACATTAACTTTTCAAAACTTTGACTCTTTTAAAACTCATTGAAAATTTGAAATTTATATATTTTTTCTTTTAGTGATGAACCCTTATACAAATGTAATATTGAAAATTCAATTTTTCAAAATGAAAATAAATACTTGATAATTTCCATAAATGTAAAATACTATGTTTACAAAACTGACAGAGCATTACAATTTAAAAACCTTATGATACATGCCAACAAAATTACAAAATGATAATAAACCTACGTTTCAATTTGTTATGATCTGATCCTATTCAAGCGTATGTTGTTCCTTCCTAGCTTTAATCTCCTGATCTCTTAGAACCTATATGTGAAACAATCACACGCTAATTCGTTGACTTAGTGAGGTAATAATGAGTATAAAATCATTTAAAAACACTTGCTTATTCAATCCAAATAAAACATTTCATATTGAAATCGAGATACATTTAATGCCATTAACGTATACTATTACTCATTATTCAATTTATATCACTTTATTTTATTAGCCCAACGTATATTACTCAAAACTCAAGGTATCTGAGTACATTGAGGTTGTGCACTAAATGCAGTCACCAGTGCTCATATAATTTGCACAAAGTGGCACATAGATTTATACCAAGAACCGCGTAGAAATTTGTCCCGAAAGACCTCGTAGAACTCTCGACTCTTGGCATGCCAACTATACCTCTAATTCTCATACATATACTTTGGGCTTTAACTTTATAATTATTTCATTTTACATTGTTCATAGTATTCTTTACCCATATATAACACATTCACATAGCCTATATTCACATAGAACATTTTCATATAAAACACATTCATATATAACACTTTCACATAAAACATATTCATATGTTAATAAAATCAAACAATACTTTGGAAATAAAATTTATATAAAGCATAATAAAAAAATATTGCGTAAAATAAAAATAAATAAAACTATTTTTGATCGAAAACTTCGAGGTTGGATTATCGCAAGTCGCCCTCATATCTAATATAAAATGCACTCAACTTTGCCTCACGTAAGTCCTAAATGAAATCCTTTTTCCTTTGTTCAATCTCATACTATGTCGATTCTTTCAGTATGCTTACGATCCAAATCTACACATAGACATGTCCAATATCAATACCGAATTTCCATTAACGGGTAACCAATCAACACTTACATAAATGGAATGAAAACTCCTAATTTAAATTTTAGATTGAATAGTATCGATACCCCTCCTATAGTACCGATACTTCTCTTCTATGGTACCAATACCCACTTCAGTACCGATACCAATTTGGCATTATGAGATTCCATTTTCAATTACAGTATTGATACCTTACTCATGGTATCGATACCTCTACATCAATATCGATACTTCTTCAATCACTATCGATATTGTTCATTAGATTCTATAATATCCTTCAATTTTAGCCTTATAATATTGGTACTGTTCTTTCAGTATCGATACCATACCCAGATTTCACTTAATTAAATTCGATTTTTTCTCAAAACTTACTTAAATCTTTTACCCTTAACTCTATTCAAGCCCTTAAACTCAATAACATTTATCCCACTCAACTTGTATCCATTAATCCTCTTTTAACATCCCATAATTCTCAATAAAATACTTTAAGCTAAAAATCATACCCATCAATCAAACACCTTAATTAGATCATTGATAAGTCAAATATAGCATTATAAATCCAAATACTAATCAATCTCATTAAATCCCTTAAAACCCCATTTTACTAATTCATCCTTAATTCACCAATCTCTTAGTTTCTATTATTCTTAAAGAATCCTTAAGTTTCTATACCACCCATGAACCAAACACCAACTCAAAAATATAGGTAACAATCAACTTCACAGTCTCTTACCTTAGCATGAGAGTCACGGTAGAAGAAAAAAGAAGAGAAGATATCCCAAAGCTTTCAGATTTTTCTTTCATCTCTCTCCAAACCCACATGCTTAAAATAACTTTAAAATGAATTTTAAATTAATTTCCTTCTAAAAGACCATAATACCCTTCTATTTTTCAAACATTGATAACAAGTCCTAATAATTTTTTTCAAAATCAGTCCTTTAACTTTTCAATTTATTCCAATTAAACTACAAAATTTTAAATTCTTGCATTTTAGTCACTGACTCGATGTTTGGGGTATTACAAATCTCACCCCTTAAAAAAATTCATCCTTGATTTTTTATTATACAAAGAGATGATGAAATTGTCTTCTCATTTCCTCTTTACGTTCCCATGTCGTCTCTTCAACTTCGTGATTTCTCAAGAGAACTTTAACTAATGGAATCATGTTGTTCCTTAGCTGTTTGACTTCATATGCTAAAATCTGCACTGGTTCTTTCTCATAGGTTAGGTCAGATTGAACTTCTATTTCTTCCGTGCTATGATGTGCAAAGGATCTGATCGATATCTTCTAAGCATTGATACATGAAAAACATTGTGGATCTTTTCCATTTCTGGTGGCAATGCTAACTGATAAGCCCCATGTCCAACTCTTTTTAAGACTCATAGGGTCCAATGAATCTAGGACTGAGTTTTCTTTTGCGTCCAAAATGGAGAATCTTCTTCCAAGGCGATACTTTGAGAAACACTTTATTACACACCTGGAATTCAATTTCCTTTCTCTTTAAATCAGCGTAGGACTTCTGTCGACCTGCAACTATCTTAAGATTATCTTGAATAATCTTCACTTTTTCTTCGACTTCTTTTATCAGATTTATCCCTACTAAGTCTTGATATTTTAATTCAAACCAATTTAATGGTGTTTGATATTTTCTTCCATATAAAGCTTCGTAGGGCGCCATCTTGATACTCGATTAATAACTATTGTTATAAACAAACTTTACGAGCGGCATATATTTCTCCCACGATCCATGGAAATAAATAACACATGCTCTTAACATATCTTCCAGAACCTGAATTGTCTGCTTCGATTGACCATCAATCTGTGGGTGAAAAGCCGTGCTAAAGTTCAATCGGGTACCCAATGCTCCATGTAAAGACTTCCAAAATCTCGAAGTGAACCTTGGATCTTTGTCAGATACTATTGAAACTGACACTCCATGAAGTCGAAGTATCTCCTTGATGTATAGTTCTGCATACTTATCCATTGAAAAATTAGTTCAAACAGGAATAAAGTGCACGTTCTTTGTCAATCGGTCAACAATTACCCAAATTGAGTCCTTTTTGTTTGGTGTCAAAGGTAATACAGTTATGAATCTATCGTAACTCTTTCCCATTTCTATTGAGGAATATAGATCAATTGTAATAATCTTGAAGGCACTTGATGTTCAACTTTCACTTGTTGGCATGTTAGACACTTTGCAACAAACTCTGTTATAGCTCTTTTCATGCCTGATCACAATATCTCCCTTTTAAATCTTGATACATCTTATTTCCTCCTGGATACATAGTCAACGGATTACAATATGCTTTAAAAAGTATATATCTTTTCAATTCTTCATCATTTGGAACACAAACTCGGTCTCTATAGTATAAGCATCCATTTGACTTTACTTCAAAATCCTCGATTCCAACTTTTTTCCACTTGTTCTATTCTTGCTAAACACTTATCATCCCTCCTTTGTGATTCCTTTATTCACTCCAGAAATAGCGGTCTTAGCTTTAATTCAGCCATCAAAGCACCATTGTCCTTTAACGCAAGTTGGGCATCTAACATACGTAAAGTTACAAAAGTCTTTCAGATAAGTGCATCAGCTACTACGTTATCTTTCCCGGGGTAATAATCTATGATTACATCATAGTCTTTAAGTAGCTCGATCCATCTTCTTTGTCTCAGATTAAGCTCATTTTGGGTCAGCAAGCACTTCAAACTTTTGTGATACGTAAAAATGTAACAACGCTCACCATATAAATAGTAGCGTTATATCTTCAGTGCAAACACCACTACTGCTAACTCAAGATCATGCGTCGGATAATTATTCTCATGTGGCTTAAGTTGTCTCGAGGCATAGGCTACTACTTTTCCATCTTGCATTAAAACACATCCCAAACTATTATGGGAAGCATCACTATCGATAGTATAATCCTTGCCCGATTTTGGTTGTACTAGCACTGGATCTTCCATTAGCACCATCTTTAAGGATTAAAAACTCTCTTGGAATTTATTCAACCAAATGAATGGCTCATCTTTTCTTAATAGCTTTGTTAATGGGGAGGAAATCATCGAAAAGTCCTTAACAAACCTCCGATAATATATAGCCAATCCCAAGAAACTCCATACTTCAGAGACATTTCTTTGAATTTCCCAATCTATAATAGCCTTAATCTTTTGAGGATCCACCTGAATCCTCTCCGCAGATATCACATGTCGAAGGAATGCCACTTCGGTTAACCAAAAATTCACACTTAGACAATTTAGCATAAATCTTCTTGTCTCGTAGTGTTTGAAGAATCACTTTAAGATTGGCGTCATACTCCTTATTTGTCTTTGAATACACCAAGATGTCATTAATGAAGAAAACAACAAATTGATCGAGGTATGGTTGAAATACTATATTCATGAGGTCCATAAATACTGCAGGTACATTGGTTAATCCAAACGGCATTACCACAAACTCATAATGACCATATCGAGTCCTAAAAGCAATTTTGGAATGTCATTTTCTTGTATCTTCATCTAATGATAGCCCGAGCGAAAATCAATCTTGGAAAACACCGAAGCTCCCTTCAGTTGATCAAATAAATCGTCGATTCTTAGGAGAGGATACTTGTTCTTTATTGTCACCTTGTTGAGCTGTGATAATCAATATAGAGACACATAGAACTATATTTCTTCTTTACAAATAGCACTGGAGCACCCCAAGGTGACACACTAGGTATGATGAATCCTTTATCCAATAGATCTTGCAATTGAGACTTTAACTCACTCAGTTCCTCTGGGGCCATTTTGTAAGGATCCATCGAAATTGGTGTTGTTCCCAGCATAACCTTAATTTGAAACTCAACCTTTCTATCTAGAGGTAATCCAGGTAACTTAGCTGGAAATACATCTGGAAATTCTCGGACTGTCGGAATGTCCTCCACTACACTCTCCTCTCCTTGGCTCGAGTATCGATCATATTGGCGATGAAAGCTTGACATCCTTGTAACATTAGCTTCTTGGCCGACATTATCGATATCACATTAGCTAATGGATTAAATCTTTCACTGTGCACAATTACTTCTGATCCATAAGAACTTCTCAAAACTACTTGCTTCAATCGATAATTAATATTGGCATGGTAACGATACAACTAATATATTCCCAAAATAACTTCAAACTCGTCAAAGGGTAATTCCATTAGAATAGCAGAGAATTCAATTCCCTGAATCCTTATAGAACACCATCGACACAATTGATTCACCCGAGCACTATGCCCTAATGGGTTAGTCACGATCACATTATTACTTCTAGCTTCTAAAATTGAATTTTTAATTCTCTCACATATTTACTACTAATATAAGAATAAGTTGATCATAGGTGAATCAAAACCAAAACAAGTTTATCAACTAACTGAAAAGTACCTGCAATGATATCCGAATCATCACGATCTTCATTAGTCTTAAGGTTGTAGACTCGAACAGTTGAGCACATTTAAGGTTGACTAGCCGATTTAGATTGATTTCTTCCTCTACCTTATCCTCTACCTCTCAGAGGTATAGTAGCAGATCTCTTAGATTGTGCAGGCTCTCTGGTCATCAATGGGTAGTCCCGGATAAAATGTCTCATCTCCCCACATATGGAGCATGATCCGGAGACCATTCGACATATGCCACTATAATGTTTGCCATAATGCTGACATTGACTTGGCCTTCTAGCTCCTAATTCAGTAAATTGAGTATGCTTAACTTTCACCTAATTTGATCCTCTACCTGAGGATGGAGCTGATTCTGATCTAAATTGAGGTCGAACCTTAGCTTTTCTTCGATTATGATGCACTCGACGAGGCACCTGCTCTCTTGTTCCACTGAGTCTTCTTCTCCCCACATCTTTCATTCTAAGCTCGTTCTAAGGCTTTAGCTCTATTTAGCACCTCTGGAAATGTGGTAAGGTTCAGCGCTAACAACAACTCTTTCAATCTAGGGCGTAAACCCTTTACGAACCAATCACAAGAGTCTTTTTCCGTAGGGACCAATTCAACTGCAAATATACTCAATTTATTAAACTCGCACTCATACACATTACGATTCCCTTGCTTCAAATTCATTAATTCTTGTTTTAATTGTCTGATGAACTAATCACCAATATACTTGTTCTTGAACTCATCCATAAATAACGACCATGTTACTTGGTCCCTAGGAACTAATACATGCATCACAAGGCTCACATCAACGGAAGAAGTAATAACTCTTCCAAGTGATCCACTCGTCCAAGCCTTGGAAAAGAAGACCATAACAGTAGCATATTTACGACGACTTTTTGAATGGTATCCTGATCTTATTTGGTTAACATGTCTTCTGAAGATACAACCGTCTGTCTCTTATATTTCCAGCGGTTCTTTAATTGCATCAATCTGATATCAAGAACGCAAGATATGGCCATTTTACTGAAGATGGTGCATGCATGAAATCCTATACGAGATTAATACGTGATTTTGTAAATATTACGAATTTTTAATATTTATATTGATTATTTGTAATATAAGTTTATATAGGATGATGCATTATCTTTTAGGATTAGATTTATTATTTTTTAGGAATTAAGGAATAGTTAAAACATTAATTTTAGTTTTTATTATTTTATTAGGAACTAGAGTTAAGACATGTTTAGTTTATTATTATTTTATTCATTAGTTATTTAGGACCTTTAGAACTCAACCCTTAAATAAATAAGCCTTCATTCAACATTGTAAATCATATTTCTTTGATTAATAATACAACGAGAGTTCGTTTTTGCAAGTGCTGATTGCCTTGTGCCTTCGAAGCTTCTTCTCCTTGAGTTCTTTCAAGTTCTTGTGAGGGAGATTAATCTTCACAGTCCAATTTGCCTTTTCATCGTGAATAGGAGGGTTGGTTAGAGACATATTATTGTGTTTGCATTTTCATTGCGACTAGGAGGGCTCGATAGGACATTATCCATTGATTTTCCACATATCCATCCGCACCATCCATCATATTTACCGTTCACCTTCATAAGGGAGATCTTTTTGATTTCTTGGTTATCTTATTTTATTTTCAATTTCTTTATATTTTGTTTATCTTGTTCTAATCTTGTTCTTACCTTGTTTCTAGCACTTAAAAGAAACTCTAAAAGACCTTAATTGCTACCGCCACTTTCCCTATTCATCCTCCTTTGTTCTTCATCGAGTCTAGAGCTTTCTAGGTTTGATTCTTCAAAAGAGCAATGTTCATTAACCCACCACTGCTTCCCTATCAATTGGTATAATATTTGGGCCGATTCTTGGAAAGAAGCAAGCAATCTTGCTTGTTCTAGCACAAAAAACCGTAAAGGTACCCCAACAGAGCTAGTTCACAAAAGATTCATCATTTCAGGTTCTTTTTATTTAATTTTAATTTCGATTCAAATCATTCTTGTTAGTTTTATATTTTTTTTCAAAAAAAAAAATGAAAAAAAACAAAAATGGCAAAAAAAGATAAAATTTCAAAAAAAAGTAAACAAAGAAATTTAGGGATGATTTTATCCAGATCTCATATTCATTCTAAGATTAATCTTCAGTCTAAATTTTACCCCAATCGGAGTTCATTAGAGCCTTCAAATACATCATTCAAGTTTGATCGGCAAATTAGATCTAGAATTTTGTTGAATTTCTTGAAAATTATACAGGAGCAATTTCGTGGTGAAAACTTCCAAATTGAAACTTAATATATTCAAGATAATTAAAAAAAATCATAATTTTTTGGAGATCAAGAATACCTTTGAACAAAGCAATCAAGAAAAACAGATTGTTTGAGGATTCACCGTTCAACAGAGTCTACTGGATACTAGTGAAGGTATTTGGTTCTAAAATTTCACAATCAATTTCTTGATGCATCGAAATACATTCAAGAAATTTCCAAAATTTTTGGACACCGGTAACCCCCTGAAAAACGTTGCTCAAGTTGATCCAGCGTTTTCTAGGTTTCTGGGTTGCTTCTTTTTTTTTCTTTGACTCTTAGGGTGTGTTTGGTTCATAGAATGTAAGATTATCAGTGGGAATAAAAGATAACCAGGGAATAGGATTACTGGGAATATTGTATTTTGTGTTCGGTTGGTTTAGCAAGAATGTAAGATTACCGTGTTTGGTTAAAGGAATAAAAGATTATTGGAATGTATATTTGACCAAATTGTCCTTATTATATATTTGTATAATATTACAAGTCGAAAAATATTTATATATTTTCTTTAAAAAAATTAAATTCATAAAATTTATATAATTTTTTTACAAAATTAAAAATATAAAAAAGGTTTAATTAAAGGTTAAAATTTTATTTTAACCCCTGAACTTCATATAAAATTTTAATTATATATTTTTTTGTAAATTTAAAATAGTTTAAAGATAAATTTGTAATTTAACCTTTGTAGAATTTTTATTATTCAATGACAGAAGAAGGATATTTTTGAAAAGAAAAAAAATTAAGGGCATTTTAGTCCAAAACGCCAGTAATGTTACAATACCTAAGGGAAAGGAGGTAATGACATCCCGATAATATAACCCAAAATCCACTATTGGTAATAAAACATTACCAAGAATGACATTCATGGCTAAACCAAATGGGGGAATATGGATTCCATTCCCGGGGGAATCCCACATTCCCCTATCCAAACAGCCCCTTAGTGCTTTAGGTTCTTTTTTCCCCTTTTATTGTTCTTTTGCATTATCTAACACATTATCTTTCTTGTGTTAGTAGGACTAAAGAGTTTGCATACTTTTTCCTTTTTTGCATTCTCGTTCTCTTGGAGTCTAACCTTTGTTTGGCCTCTTAGAGCTTTTAAGTTTTTCTTATCGCCTTTGCTAGTAATCAAACTCCGATACGAACTGTGGAAGACTGATTGGTAAAGTGAGTTTTAAAGAGTACAAGATCGGCTTACTTGCCTCTCGTTGTGTTACTTTCTTGGAGTGACTTGTGAGGTTTCTTGTTTTGTTGAATTTTCTTTCTTTTATTTTTATTTTACTTTAACATTTTCTTTTGAGTGTTATGATTTCAGGATGGGCGACAATAACAACAAGACACTTAGGACTATCTTAGCCGCACTTGCCCGACTCACGACGTAGGTTGAAAGATTTGATGAAATCGTGAGACAACGATAAGAATCACAACTAGAGCTACCAAACCAGAATCCAAGACCAAATAATGCTGAATTTTTAGTACCCAGGCGAGAACAACCACCTTTCCAAGCACCCGAACTCTTTGTAAAATAAAAGTTCACGATCTCATCTTTCAAAGGAGACAATGATCCGGACAGGTACATCGATTGGGAAGGAAAAGTTAATTTCATGATCTCATACCATGACTGGCCCCAAGATAAACAAGTTCCCATCATCACCATACAATTCGAAGGATATACTCGAACTTGGTGGATGCAAACAAGGAAAAAGATCGAGAACTTCCAAATTCAAGCAATCACTTCTTGGACTTACCTCAAACAAACCATGACCTACCGACACATTATACCCGAGAAGTTAAACTATGACTGCACCGACTTCGACAAGGTAGAAGTTCAGTTGAAGACTACTACAAGGAGATGCAGTGCTTACTCAGTAGGGCTAACATAACCGAAAAAGAAGAAGTCACCGTGTCAAGATTCGTCGTTAGCTTAAACTCAAACATCACTAATCTTCTTGACCTCCATGGGTACGAATACCTTGAAGATACACTAATGAAAGCAATGACAATCGAAGTACAAATTCAAAGGAGATTCCAATTCAGAGACCATTACCAAGGTACTTCATCCTCTTACCATGGTAATCCTTCAAATCCTTCCTCATCTTCTACTCCATCTTCTCTAAAGCCAAAAGATGACAAACCTGACAAGGAGAAAGAACGACCAGCAAAGAATGAAACACTTTCAACCCCTAAAGATCAAATGATAATTTGTGATGAGGTAGGGAAAGTAAAAAAAGAAAACGATGAGAAAGTGGCAAAAGCAAAAGAGGTCACTAGTTACAAAAGCCAAAAGAATAATGACCCATGGGAGGTGAGTGAACCTAATTGTGAGAAGAAAAGAGTGACTCAAAATCTATGTATGAGCACAAAAGAATTTAAAGAAAACCTTCTTTACATGATGGGTACCTATTCAAGGAAGAAAGGTTGTGTATTCCATAAGGTTCATTTCGAGAAGTGTTGGTACGAGAAGCACATGAAGGAGGACTCATGGGGCATTTTAGAATCGGTAAGACATTGGAAATCTTGAAAGAGCATCTCTATTGGCCTAAGATGAAAAGGGATGTTGAAAGGGTTTGTGATAGATGCATCGTTTGTAAAAAGGCTAAGTCAAAGGTCATGCCTCATTGACTTTACACACCTCTTCCCATTCCTATAGCACCATGGGTTGATATTTCCATGGATTTTGTGATGGGTCTGCCAAAAACAAGAAATGTGCGAGATTCTATATTTGTGGTGGTTGATCGGTTCTCCAAAATGGCCCATTTTATACCATGCCACAAAATCGATGATGCAACCCATGTGGCTAATCTATTCTTCAAAGAAGTTGTTAGATTACACGGCATACCAAGGACCATTGTTTCTGATCGAGATTTTAAGTTCCTTAGCCATTTTTGGAGGACATTATGGAACAAACTTGGAACTAAATTGTTGTTTTCAACAACCTGTCACCCCCAAACTGATGGGAAAACGGAGGTAGTCAATAGAGTACTATCAACATTGTTGAGAGCCATCATTAAGAAAAATATAAAGACTTGGGAAGACTGCCTACCGCATGTTGAATTTGCTTACAATCGGTCAGTACATTCAGCCACAAAAACTTCACCGTTCGAGGTAGTGTATGGATTCAATCCCTTAACTCCTTTGGACCTTCTCCCTCTACCCCAAGAACAAATGGTTAACAAGGATAGCAAGAACAAGGCTGATTTCATAAAGAAATTACATGAACAAGTTCGGCACAATATTGAGAGAAGAACAAAACAGTATGAGCAACAAGACAATAAGGGACGTAAACCACTCCATTTGGAAGTTGGAGATTGAGCATGGGTGCATTTGCGAAAAGAAAGGTTTCCTGCTAAAAGGAAATCTAAGCTTTTACCAAGAGGACACGGTCCCTTTCAAATCATTGAGAAAATTAATGACAATGCATACAAGTTGGATCTTCCCGGAGAATACAATGTAAGTGCCACCTTCAATATAGCAGATCTATCTCCAATCAAGGATGATGATAATTTGGGGAAAAATCGCATAAAAGAAGGGGGGATGATGTGAGCACACCAACACCATCTTCAAAGGATATGGAAGTAATGCCACATGGACCAATAACTCGATCAAGAGCCAAACTATTCAGGGAAGCTCTTACTACCAAATGCATTAAAACCGTTGAATCATTTAAGAATGCATCCCCAAACAATAGATTATATAATATGTTTTATGTTGACATATAATATAATCTATGTACCACATATTTATACATTTATACATTATACTACTTAGCTTATAAAAGTTTTCTTTTGTAGGTACATGTTCGGCCACATGTTGGGAGCTGATTTCAAGCTAGCATGAGAGTCAATGAGCTAGGAAAACTTCCATAAGATGACTCGGGAGATCATGAAGAACAAATGATGAAAAGTTGTCAGCTAACCTCCGAGCTCATAGCTCACTTGAGCTGGACTTTTGAGCTAACTAGAAACTTCTTTTCAGCTGGAGAGTTGCACCATCATCTTCACCACACAGAGCACTACAAATATGGTCTAGGTCGAATTTTGTGAATTCGTACCTTTTCGCGAAGAGTTGCCAATCCAAGAAGTGCCCTTTCACAAGGAGTTGTCCTATGACTTATACACATGTCCTTCATCTATGGCCAGCTCAACTTCAACTCAAACTCATGGGAAGTAGCTCAAATGATGAAAGGTTGCCTCACACAAATGTGACCTTTCATAGTTAGTTGCTGCCCCATTGATGCCATGTCACCTAGATGCAAGTTTGATGCCAAGTCACGCCTAAGTTGCTGCTCAAATTCACACCAAGAAGAAGCCACACCATAAGCCCCTTGCCGCCCATGTGAGTGCCTCATGAACAGCCCACACATGTGCCATGCATGTGGATGAAATGGGCGCCAAAATGAAGAGGCTTCTAACTATTCGGCCAAAGTATCATCTTGTTTCAAATTGGCGCCAAGATGAAGAGACAAGGGAACCATTCATCCAAAGACATCTCCCCTCATCGAAGCATCATTTATTTTTGTTTTAAGACATGTACTTTGCCGAAAAGACATATATCTATTCGGCCAAGCCTTTACAAACCTATAAATAGGGTTTGGCATTCATTTGTAAAGAGGACCCTTTGATCAATTAAAAACGCTTTGTGAGATATTTCTCTCTTCAAGTTCTTTTTATAACTATATCGATTAAGCAAGTTTTCTAAAGTTTGTGGCGTCATTTCTTCCCTTGATACTTCTTGTTCCTAGTTCTTATAACTAGAGGGTCAAAGTCCTTACTACCATCCCTTATAAGACTTATAAGAAACAAGTCTTTTCTTCCTATAGCATTGGTTCCTTCTTAGTGTTATAAGATATAATCTGTCCATCACCATTATCACGCCTATATCATCACCATATTCCATCACCATATCACGCCTATATTATCACCAACTTCTAAATTTCCATTTCTTCATCTTTGAATTATCCTTCATCCTCAACAAGGCATTTGTCCATCACCACCATTGGAGGTTGAATTCATCAATTCTTGAAGGATTCTTCTATCATACTTCCGCAGCCATCTTCGATAACATTTCTATCCATTTCATTTCATTTTCTTATCATTTCCTTTCTTCTTTCATATTCTATTTTAATCATTTCTTTCTTTAATTTTTGTAGATTACTTCCAATTCAACGTGTAGAATTTGGTGTCTCTCCTAGATCGGGAAATAACAAGGTTGCCAACTTCTCCATTATTGAAGAAGCCTGCTTAACCTTACATCAAGGGATGGTAAACAAGGACTTTGACCCACTATCTATAAAGAGATAGGAACAAGAAGTATCATGGTGACATAGATAGGGGTAACGCCACAAGCATAAGCTTGATAAGTCGATAAAGTTCACTTAAGAACTAAAGAGAGAAACTCTCACAAATATTTGAATAAACAAAGTCAGTTGGTTCTTCTTTGAGTCTTCTTTGAGATACTACTTTTCATATTCATCTCCATCACCTTTATTCTACTTCCATTACCATACTTTATCATTTCCTTTAAACATATCACCAACTTATATATATATTTTCCGCTGCCATATTTATCTTTCCATTTCATTACTTCCATTTAACTATTTTTTTAGCTTTCTTGTTTGTACATGATCCTTGTTGCTTTCCTAGATCGAAACAATCAAAGGTACAACCTTGACTTCACCATCCATCCAAGTGAGGCTAGGTTGAACTATATCATTTAGGTAGAGTTATCCCTGAATACTTGTATTCACTCATGCTATTCGAGACTATCTTTCCTACTTAGTATTCACTAAACGTACCAGACTTTCCTTAGTAGCGGAGTGTCCTAGAGCTAAAAGATTGTTGTGAGCAATTTATTCAGCTAGAGCCAGTTGGGTACCTCTAGCAATTCACACAGAACATAGAAATAATTTTTTTTGGTTTGTTTTTATTTTTTTTCATTTTTTGAACATTCAGGATAACTAAATATTCTCCAAAGTACCCATATGTGAACCAAGCACGACATTTGGTAAATAGGTATATCATCATAAGAATCCTTAAAGAAATCCTAATTTATCCCTAAGTCATAAGCTTCTCGATATTATATTGCTATCGTCAATTATCTCATCATAGGTAAATGTAAACTCTCGACAATTTTTTGCTTATCTAAATGTTGTAGCAAGCCAAATGTCATGGAAAACTTGAATGAACAACACAAATCATGAACATGACGAATGAACATAATAATGAACAACACACCCAAAACCTGATATGTGCATTACCCTTAATGCATGTAAAAAATAAAAAAATATAACACTGGATAAGGGACAACAATACTCTCTGAATGTTGTTGAAGATGTTATGCAACAATAACTGTGTGGATGTATTATTAACCCTGCAACAATGACAGTCTTGAATGCAAGAAGATTTTGGACAATAAAAGTTGCTTGTAACTCCAACTGATGTTGTGAAACAAATACAACATGTGATTAATGATGGTGCGACGATCAATGTGGGAACCTAACCTAAAAAATATCAAGAAAAGAAAAATTGTTAAATAAAACTAAAAAAAATATAACCTAATGTCATAAATAACTTATTGAAAGCATAAAAAAAATGATTTCATATAGTGAAATGGAGATTTGTGGTAACTTCTCCTGGGTCCCAGTAAAAATATATCCCCTTTTGCTTGATGAAGGTTGCTGTGACATTATTGTATTACTAGTTCCTTTGCTTTTGTGAGATTAAAACATTGTTCGGAGCTGAACTCTAGCTTGCTGGAATCAGTCATGAAACATAGTTCTTCATTATCACCATAGAGATGATGTGGCTTCACGAGTTGAATCTCCGGAGAAGGGATTTCATTGTAAGAGCCTAATTATTGGTAAAATGATAGAGCTTAAGTGCAAGTGTACACCAATACCCAAGTAATAAGTTGTATCTCAAAGAGCTACAAGTATCAAATCCACAGAGAGCAAAGTGTTCTTTATTAAGGTTTTAAGTATTAATAAATTGATGGGTATGAAATAGAAGTTAAGTGAAGGAGATAAAAATCAAAATAAGAAACACTAGGTCATGCTACAACAGTACAGAGAGAATTAAATCAACTATCAAATTAAAGGGATGATAATATGAACATCATACTTTAAGTAAATAGAGCACACTAAATCTATGTGATTAGCAATAATTAAAACCCTTTGAACTACTTTAATCTCTTTCATTAATTAAAGGTTCAAAGTATTAATAAAGCCAATCAATTGGATGAATGCTTTTCAACGCACACATTGCTACTTAGCAATAGCAATGCTATCAAAAGTGCAAAACAAATCAACCAAATCAATTTCTAGAAAGTAATTGAAATACCATACATTTAATTACTAGTATTTATACTAATAATCATGAAGCAACAAGAACATAAACATAGAAGCAAAATAAACATATAATATTCAATCCAAATTATCATCCACAATGTTTATAAAACATCTAAATCACTCAATAGAAGGCTTCAAATGGTGATATGTTGACTGCCGATGCTACTCAACAAGCTTTCCTTGTGTTGCAGTAATCCCTGGCAGAGGGATTAAACTTCCATGGTGTACAAAGGATTAGCGTGGAAAATGGGAACTTTTTAATAGCTTCTAATTTTCACACTTTTCAAGATAGCAAAGTACTTCTATTTATAGTTTTGAGGAAATTTTCATCCTCCAATGAAATGATTCCACGTTTCAGGTGGTTTTCAGTCCATTGATAGTTGCCTAAGCCAGATCTCCCATCCAGAAAGTTCTCCTAACCGTCTAGAGATCCATCGATCGTTGTAGTATCCACTTAATATTTCCTGCAATGTTACAACATCAGTGTAACAGTTTTACAACAACAAAAATCAAATTCAGCCCTAGGCAACCCACAAAGTCCTCAATGTGCAAAATTTTTAAAATTAAACAAATATGATTCTAGAATACTTTTAAAAATGCTCAAGTTCAAACTAAACCTAGGTGGAAAAGGCTACTAAAGATAACTTTTTTGGAGAGTTATCAGAGCCTTGCAAGACCTTCCTTGATGCCTTGGTTGTTGTATTTTTCTGCACCATTGTAGCATTTTTAGTTTTCGTAAGATGCTCATGTTTTGGCTTTGTACTTAACATCAGTGGTGTTGAACTACTGTTGATGCTAGGATCAATGTAGAAGTATTGGTTTCCCTCTGGCTCATTTGAGTCTTTTGTTGTCACAACAATGTTAAAGAGTTCTTCAAAGCTCTCACATTCATCTAATTGATCTTGTACTATTTT
This sequence comes from Hibiscus syriacus, assembly GCF_006381635.1. Taxonomy (NCBI): domain Eukaryota; kingdom Viridiplantae; phylum Streptophyta; class Magnoliopsida; order Malvales; family Malvaceae; genus Hibiscus; species Hibiscus syriacus. Next base: position 2,407,466 of record NW_024062697.1, on the reverse strand, counting down.
TTTGACGATGTTAAAAAGATGACATTCATCATCTTCATCGCATTGTAGCGGGCCGAACATATTAAATGTAATTTGTTGGTCATTGAGGCGCAATGTGAGTTCTTCCTTTTCAACATCAATCAATGTTCATCCAATAGCAAGGATGGTCTTCCTAGTATTATGGATACCTTTTTTCAGCTTCACAGTCCAAGACAATGAGATACACTGGATAGATAAATTTATCCACTCGCATTAGCATATTGTCAATCTTACCTTTGAGATAGATAGTGTATCGGTTGACAAATTTAAGTGTAATTACTATGGATTGTGCTTTACCAATCCCAAGTTTCTTGACAATAGACAATGACAATAAGTTAATGCTGGAACCCATGTTACATAAAGTTGTACCTATGTATTGATTGCCAATAGTGCAAGGAATAGTAAAACTCCCTGGATCTTTTAACTTTTAGGGTAATTTGCTCGTTACAATGGTGCTACAACCTTCAATGAGTGCAACGGTCTCAAAATCACCAATCCTAAGTTTCTTGGAAATCACTTCCTTAATAAACTTAACGTAGTTTGGCATTTACTCCAACGCTTCCAGTGATGGTATGTTAACACACAATTTCCACAACACATCAATGAATTTTTTGAATGCCAACCCTCCTTATTTTTTCTAGAATTGTTGGGGAAATAGAGGTGGAGGTCTTGGATTCTGCTATATTGGCAATGCTGGTGGCATCACATGTGACATTGTTGTCAGCATTGCTGGAGGCATTGTGTTGAACTAATATTTGAATTTGATATAACATTATTTTTAAACGTTTTAAGTTGTTAAAATTTACATTTCACAATTTTCTAAATAATTTGTCATTAACGATTTTAAAGCATTTTTAAATGTGAAAAGTAATCACAAGTGTTATTGAGTAAATTTATATTTTATAAACATTGTTATAAAGCTCAAAACATATAGTTTTTTACCAAAACCACTGCCAGGCTTGTCACCATCTGTCCAGTCTCGAGACCAAAATTCTAGAGGACTTTTTGGTATCGTTACAATTGCCTCAACCTCGATACTGATGGGTAGGTATCGATACTGATTCAAATTGTATCGATATGGATAGTTCAATGAATATTTTTTTTACTATTGGAAGGCTCGGTCTCGAGACTAACTTCTTGGTATCGATACCAAATGTGCAGGTGAACTTTAAATGCTCAAAATTAAAGAATCCAAAAGCTCTATTAAATACCCAATGGCTACAAATGGATAGATTGATGTTAGAAGACATAAAAGGGACCAAGATTCAAATGTAGAGTAACAAGAAAATAAATTACAAGAACAAAGCAACATCAATAATGTTTTAGAGAAAAAATTGTCAAATCTTTTGTAACACAATCTAGAGATACATTCTTAAATTTACTAAAGTGTGATTTTTGGTTAGTTTTTAATTTTTGAAAACATATTTTCCTTTGTGAGGTTTTTTCTTTTGTTTTCTAAATTTGTAATTTCTCTTTGGGAGAGTGTGTATTCAACATTTTGGAGTATAAGCCTTGAAGTGTTTGTAAGGTTACACCTTGATCTTAAAGGTTTACAAATCTAGTGGATTTGAGAAATCCTTAGTGTTGATAGCTAAGGTAGTGGATGTAGAATTGGTTTAGAATTCAAACCACTCTAAATTATTGTGCAAAGTTTTTATTTTCGATTGCTTCCACCACAAAATTTTTAACGGCCAATTCACCTTATCTTGGCCATTTTTGGTTGATTGATAAAGCTAATAATTGGCATCAGAGTTGGTCTTATCGATGGTTTAAAAACCTTTATAAGGTCCTTGGAGAGATCTATCAACTTATTCAATCAACCGATAAAGGTGGCTTTAACCTCTGACTCCTACTACATTGAAGATTATCAACCGATCAACAAGCCATCTTATTTTAATGGATCAAATTATGCCTATTGGAAAAATAAGATGGTGCTCTTCATTCAAGCAAGTGATCTAGAGGCTTGGGAATCTATAAGGAAAGGTCAGTCTACTCTAACCAATGAGATGAAAGATTAGAGTGAAAAAGAGAAGAAGAATTTCCAACAAAATGTCAAGGCCATGCATATTCTATTTTGTGTATTAGGCCCGGATGAATACGGAGGAGTCTCCTCTTGTTCAAATGCCAAGGAGATTTGGGACAAGCTACAAGTCACTCATGAAGGAACCAATGAAGTAATGGAAACAAAAATTGGTATTTTCAACCAAAGCTATGAAAATTTCAAGATGAAACTAGATGAAGATATCAAAGCTATGATATATATATTTTTCGTGGTTGTCAATGGTCTCAAGGGATATGTAGAGATCATCCCTAATTAAAAACGTATGGGGAATATGATTTATTCTATTATAAAATCTTAGCAATTGAAGAAGACGACAATTATAGAAGCAAAGAACCTAAAGTCTCTCACTCATGATGAGCTTATTGGTTCCGTGCTCACTCATGAGTTGATGATAAAAGAAGAGGATTAAGAATAAGAAAGGAAAGAGAAGAAAATAAAGGAGGTTGGCATCGCTATCAAGTCCACCAATAAAGATAAATAAGATTCAAGTGAAGAGGTGGATGAAGAAGATGATTTGATGAGCTTATTGGTTCCTTGCTCACTTGTGAGTTGATAGTAAAAGAAGACGAGCAAGAAAAAAGAAGAAGAAGATAAATGATATTGGCATCGCTATCAAGTCCACTAATAAGATAAAGAAGATTCAAGTGAAGAGGTGGATGAAAAAGATGAAGAGATGGCCAAGCTCTTCAAAAGATTCACAAGCTTCACGTCTTTCAAACAAAGTGAAGTGAAACATGAATCGAGCAAGAAAAAGGGCCCCCCGGTGTGATATGAATGCCAAAGAACGTGACATGTCAAATAAGAATGTCCTCTTCTAAAGAAGAATGAATCAAGCTAGAAGAAGGCTTTTGTTTCTACTTGGAGTGATGAGGACATCACCTATGATGAAGAAGATAAAGTAGCCAACCTTTGCCTTATGGCCATCCAAGAAGATTCAAAGGTATCTTCTAACTCAAATGAATTAAATTCATATTATTTTGATGAGTTACAAGATGTTTACGATGAATTAATTTTGGAATTTGAGACCATGAATTCCAAATACAAGAAAATCATTTCTAATTTAAAAAAATGATTCTCTTTTGAAAATTAAATTAGACTTTGAGAGCAAAAAGAAATTTTGAAAAAGGATTTATAGCTTTAAAAATTTAAATTGAAAATTTTCAAAAAGAAATTTTTATTTGAAAATTAAGCTTGATAGCCTAATAAAAGAGAAAATTAATTTCTCACAATTCATCAAAGTCAATAATGGCAAAATGTTCATATTGACATTATCAAGGTAATAATTCTAATAATTGTCCTATAAAGAAAATAAAATCTTATAAAACAAGACAAGTATGGGTTCCCAAGGGAACTAGAGGCATTGAAACTAACAATCAAGGACCCAAAGTAAATTGGGTACCAAAAATCAAGTAAATGTCTCTTGTAGTTTTGTTGGAGCAATAGTGAGCAATGTCAAGTTATTTGAAACTATAGACACACTAAGGAATAACACTTGAAGAAAGAGATGCCTAACAAATCGACCTTTATTCAAGTGGAGGTTAACCCATTCACCATTTTTTTACTAGAATAATTGTTTTAAGTTTGTCCTTCAAGTGTTCGGTTAAATTACCCGACGAATTTTTCTAATCCTAAAACACTTTGTTTTATCCCAAATGCCTCCTAGAACTTCCAACAAGTTTCCTAGGACTAGTGTGTCCACCCATCAAGGTCAATACTCTAACTATGGAAACTTTGAAAATGCTTGCTCTAGGGACAATGATCTCTACGTGTTCAATAGCCTTTATAAAACTAAACCTATTTGTTCTTAACGTACCATTGACCTTAATTTTCTTATGTCATGGGATTATCAATTCCTTATCTTTGAAACCTTCGTCTTGTAGGGTTGGTTAGAATTGTTTAGCATTCTTCCCAAGGTTCATCCAAACCTTTTTTTGTTTTCTTCTCTAATGCTATTCTTGTCCATACCAAAGGTAATGAGGATAAAGTTTATGGGATTGAGTTATATCTCATGGGTAAAACTTTCACTCGTAGTCCTTCCTCCATTGCATCTTACATAAATATCATTGAAAATGATGATGACACATTCAAAGAAAATTTTTATGTTCAAATGGAGAGATTCCCAAATGATAGCCGAACCTCTCTTGATTTCCCAGATCGTCTCTTGCTACTCCTCATCAGTTGGTTCTTTCGCACCTCTGGTGGTAAAGCTAACCATATATGCTCTTGCGACTATTAGTGGTTTTATCATATCAAGAATAACATCCATCCAAACTTTGCCAAGATCATATTCTTAGATCTTGTTAATGTTATCCTTAAAGGGGTCAATTATACTAAAATGCTTCCCTATAATTGTATTCTTAGCTATATCTTTAGGGACAAACTTAAAGTGTCTACCGCTCTTGACCCGCCTATTCCCCTCGTTAGTGTCATCGGTCTCAAATAGGCTCACAAGGACATTTGAGATTTCGATGACAATTTCGGTGAGTGGCATCCTTATAGAAGACAAATCTTTGATGACATCAAGGAGGAAGAGAATGAAATGGAAGAGCCATCGGTGCCCCCACTTCAAGAGGATATATCGATGAAGACCTTGTACGATCACGTGATTCAAGGACTCAGGAACATAATGCTTTCTTGGATGCGCTTGAGAATGCCGTTCGCTCGATACGTCATCATTTGTTCCCTCTCTCTCCTTCGCCACTGCATCGAAAGATTAACATTATTATTATTTTCTTTAGGACTTTTACATTTTGAATTTAACTTATGCACTTTATGACCTAATTTGGAACTTTATGTTATTTTATTTTTGATACTTTCTTATTTTGGTACATTATGGGTTTGAACTATTGTTGATGTTGATCTTATGTATATAAACTTGTTTATTTTTTGTTAAACATAATTTGACTTTTTCTTTATGTTGAATATTTGAGTTCCCTATTACACTAACATATTTTATTTTTTGAAGCTTAATTTGATTTTGTTATAACAAAGAGGGGGAGAAATATGTATAAGTGTAAAATTAGCAATTTTCTAGCCAAAAATTATTTTCTTAGGGGGGAGATTTTTTTTAACAAAATATTATAAATCAAATTTAAAGCAAATATTCACAAAAGGTTTTGTTATATAAAAAATGGGGAGATTGTTAAACTAACATTTGATTTTAATATAACATTATTTTTAAATGTTTTAAGTTGTTAAAATTTTAAGTTCACAATTTTATAAATAAATTTCATAAACAATTTTAAAGATTTTTTAAGTGTGAAAAATAATTACAATTGTTATCGAGTAATTTTACATTTTACAAACATTGTTTTAATGCTCAAAACACTTAATTTTTGCCAAAATCACTACCAGTCTCGATACCAAAATTCCAGAGGATTTTTTGGTATCGATACCATGGCCTCAGTCTCAAGACCGATAGGTGGGTATCAATACTGATTCAAATAATATCGATATTGATGGTTCAATGACTATATTTTTTAGCATTGGAAGGCTCGGTCTCGAGACGAACTTGTTGATATCGATACCAAATGTGTTGATGAGCATTAAATGCTCAAAGTTATAGAATATAACAGATTTATTCAATCCCTAACCGCTCCAAATGGCTCATTTGATGTTAAAAGACATAAAAGGGACCAAGATTCAAATGAAGAACAACAAGAAAGTAAATTGCAAGATCAAACCAACATTAATAGTAATTTAGAGAAACCCTTTGTAACACTTTGCTCAAGTGTGTTTTTGGTGAGTGTTTAATTTGTGCAAACAAATTTACCTTTGTAAGGTTTTTTTCTTTTGTTTGCTAAATTTGTAATTTCATTTTGGGAGAGTGTGTACTTAAAGTTTTGGGGTATAAATCTTAAAGTGTTTGTAAGTGATGTAGGGTAAAGTACCCTTTGATTGTGGATCTAGTGAATAAGAAAGTGTCTGCAAGAAGATTGACACAAATGAAGGGCTTGTTAGTTGATGTACATGTGAAATGGTGGGCTGTTTATGGAATATGAAAATAGAGATGGCTATGGAAGTATTTGGGGTGTGGTGATGGGCTTATGAAAGAAATGAATAGGTTAAGATAATATCTTGAACAACTAAGGTAGAAATTGGGCTATATGAAACCTAAAACCAATCCTTATAAGTTGAACAAGGGGTGGTAGTGAAGGATTTTGACCACTTTGGTATATGAAACCAAATTCACCAAAAGTATTAATGGAAAGGGGTTAATGCCGCAAGATCTTAAGGCCTTAATAAGTCGATAAAAGTTCAAAGAACTTAAGAAAAAGGAAAGCCTCACATAGTATATTGATAGTGATGGGATTGAGGCCTTACAAGAGCCAAGGAATTGGCTATTTATAGTTTTTCATGGGGCATGGCCGAATAACAAGGTAATGGTTCCGCTAGGTTGCATCCCTTTGAAGTTACATGATTATTCAATTGAAAACCAATGTCCCTAGGCCTAATGGAGATGTTGGTCATCTAGAAGAGCAATTTAAATCCTTGTGTTGGTTTAAAATAGCTTGTGGAATGAGGGTGCTTCTCCTTTTCCAAATAGAGGTGATGGTTCAACCTTGGTGAATTAAAATGAGTGGTGGAGAAGGCTTGGACAAATGGCGATGTTCCCTTTCATCTTTGGCACCTCATTTGAATTCAAAAGGGAATTGAAACATGCTTGTTTAATGAAAACACATGTTCCTAGCTCTGATGTGCTTCTCCACACCTTTCCTTATAGTGCTTCGGCTACATGTTGTTTATTTGGTTAGGTGCATGCTTGGAGGTGACTTAGGTAACTAGCTTGGCTAGTAAGCTAGCTAGGACCTTAGGTAGCTAGCTAGGTAATGTGGGTAGCTAGATACGTACATAGTGTCACTTTATCTACCTTCAACTTCCTCAGGTCCGTATCTCAGGTATTGTAGTCCTTATCTGCCCTCCAGCTAATGTTAGCTACACTTTAGCTCCCTTAGCTAAGCCTCGGCTGCTTTCCACTTTCTTGGAGCTTTCTTGAGCTTGTTTGACCTGGCATGTATTATGTGATCTTCCTAGAGCTTAGTATATTGTGTCCTTATGTCCTAAGTACCTATAAAAGGGTATTAAATCAACGTGTGAAGCTGTGTAAACTTAGGAAAACATTATAAATGATTAATACAACCTTTAATGAGCTAAGTATATGCTCAAAAATGTCATGTATGCATAGGATAAGCTAGGAATGAAGGTTAATGCATGAAATATGTTAAGTAAAGACATGTGTTCAATCCCTAGTCTTCTAAATGTATGATATTATATAGTTTTTCCCTTGTGATTAGAAATTCTTCAAAAGAAATAAAAGCTTGCTTGCATTTAAGTGCTATGACTTCCCTGGATTGCTTAACTTGAGATCTTGTGATTGGTCCTTATGGTATAACTTCTAGATCATAAGTAGGTGTGCTCACATCATCCCCTTTTTTAAAGTGATTGCCTTCAAATAATCACTTTCTTCATAAAGGGTAAGGTGTGATACATTGAATGTTGTACTCATAACATAGTCTCCTGGTAGGTCCACCTTATAAGCGTTGTCATTAATCTTTGCAATGATTTGGAATGGACCATCACCTCTAGGCATGAGTTTGGACTTCCTTTAGTTAAGGAATAATTTTTTTTGGAAATGAACTCATACCCAATCTCCACTTTTAAAAGTCACTTTCTTTCGTCATTTGTTGGCTTGTTGTTCATGTTGTCTTGTTCGTTTCTCAATTTTATCTCGAACTTGTTTGTGAAGCTTCTTGATAAAGTATACCTTTTCCTTTCCATCCTTGCTGATCATACCTCGATAAACTTGCTGGTTTTACGTTGTTGCTATGGTATTGCCTGATAATGTGACTGATGATGTTGAGCATTGCCTACTGCAGAGTATACTATTGATGTGAATAATGCTATTGTGTATTCCCAAAAATGGATTGCAATGATACATTGGGGTTGTCATGATTCTAGAAATTTGGATTATAAATGCTCTCATATATGTTAGCATTTTCATTCCTGTTATAATTTCTCAAAAAGTACACAAACTAGGGGTTTTGTGGATATTCCTCAAAGTTATAGTTAATACCACAATAAATACAAGAATTAATTGATGTTGATTTAATTTTATACATACCTCCAGGTTTATGTAACTTTTTCATTATTTCAGTCAATATTATCACCTCTGTAGTCAATCTGTCAAGAGCATCGTTGTCCACTACTGTAGTAACATGTTTATCCGACATAATCCCTGTAGTGGGGTATTAGAAGTCATTGTTGGAAATCCTATCCAAGATTTCATAAGCTTTATTGTAGGACTTGTCCAACAATGTTCCATTCACATAAGCATCTACAACTATCCTTGTTTGTATGTTAAGTCCATTGTAGAATATCTCCATTTGAGTCTAATGCTAGAAATCATGCATTGGGCATTTCCGCAACAAGTCTTTAAATCGGTCTCAAGCTTCATACAAGTTTTCATCCTCTAATTACTTGAAGGATGTGATGTCGTTTCTCAATCTTGCATTCATGTTGAGAGAGTTTAATTGCAGCAAGAACTTTTGGGCAAGTTCATTCCACAATGCTATAGCACTGGGTGGTAGCGAATTAAACCAAGCCTTGGCTTTGTCACGAAGTGAGTATGGGAACAACTTTAGCTTTAAGGCCTCCTCAGGCACTCCTTGTTGTATGAATGAATCACACACTTCCATAAATGTTCTCAAGTATGCTCTAGGATCCTTAATGTACATCCCACTATATTTCCCCATTGATTGTAACATTTGGAACATCATCAGCTTCTAATCAAAGTGGCCAACATGGATAGTCGACCGAACAATGCCATGATTTAAATAATCTAAAATGTGCACAACGTCCTTTCAAATTGACATATTTCTGTCATCAATGTTGAGGTTGTAGTCACTCATTTTCGTCCGTTTTTTTTAGTATATATATATATAAGATATAGTATATAGTTTTTTTTATAAAATTTAGAAAACATATATATAATATATAGTTTTTGAAAATATTTTAAAAATATGTATATAATATACAATTTTTGAAAATATTATGAATATATATATAATATATAGTTTTTGAAAACATTTTGAAAATCTATATAATATTTAATTTTTGAAAAAAAATTTAAAACATTTTCATGTATTATATTTTATTATTTATTTATTTTTCTTTTATTTATTTATTTTGGTCCAAATAGGTTCAAGTTCAACAATCCAAGAGGCCCAGCAAGGAACCCAACCAGGAGGGCAAGCCTTACCCAACAAACCGACCTGGCCAGGAGCCCAGCACACCAACCCAACCTGAGTTTGTTTAACCTAGCGAATTAGGGTTTCCAATTCAAGCAAAAACACCACACAATCCTGAGCCATTGGATCTGTAGCTAATCCAATGACCCAAAACAGAGACCGGTCTTAAGTTTTTCAACGGCCCTCAACCGCCGTGGAGTTCGACCAATTCGAAGAAACCATTCCCTAGTGGAAACAAAATTTTCCAGCAACAACAACAATCAACCCAACAATTTTATTTAATAGGATTCAAACACATATATTTCTATCCTAATGAAACACAAAAACCGAATGTAAAATAAGGGACTCCTAATGTTAGAAATCCCTGCAAAAAAATGAAACAAAAAACAGAGGATCGAAGAAAAAAACACTTGTAAACTTCGAAAAGAAAATAAATAAATAAGGCACTCTCTTTCTTTTTCGGTTCATTTGCATGTGGTTGTTTAGGCTTGTTTTGTTGTTTTTTATTAAAAAAGGAAAAAAACTGAGGATCTAAGAAAAAATAGATATTTTTCGAAAGATTTTTTTAGATCTAGTTCTCTGTTAGGCTCTTTTGTGAAAGCTAATCGGAGAGTTGGATAGAGGGGAACAAGAGCTTTCTATTGGTGTAAAAAAGGTTTGGTTTTTCTGCTGATAAATGGCGACCAGTGTTAGTCCACAGCGACCGGCGAAGCGGCGCACGGTCGGAATCTAGGTTTGCATGAACCTCTTCGAAGTGTTCTTCATAAAATAAAGAACATGATGAACATGTTCAGAGAAAACAAAAAATGGGGTTTTGATCCATTTTGAGGGGGTGGAAAATGAATTTAGTTTGTTATTTATGGCTTTATAGCCAACCTGAAACCCGATCGTATTCATCATAGGATCCGCGTGTTTTAGTTGGGTAGGGGCTAATTACCAAACTGGTCCCTGATTTCTTTTTAAAACTTGTTTTGCGCCTTAAATTCGATTTTAATTCTGATTTTTCTTTTAAATTCACCCTCACTATATTTTATTTTTCAATTTGGTTTTGTCTTTATTTATTTCATGTTTTATTTAATTATATTTAAAAGACTACTACACTTAATGAGTCATTAATTCAATAATAATCGTTCTTTTATTTTTCTTTTTTTATTATCTCTTTTTTATTTTAATTTTAGTAATTTTTATCTTTGTTTAATTTTGTAATTGAATTTTTTTGACTTTTTCTTTACATTATTTTTTATTACTTTGTGTTTTCAATATGTGTGATTTGTTTTTTTTTTAAATTTCCGTTATGTTAATTTTATTTCCTGGTATGTATATATTTCTTTTTTATGTTTTGTTTAAAGTATTATAATTTAACTTTTGTTTTTTTGATCAATTCAATACCTTTTATTTTACAAATCTAACGTTTTATTGACCTTTTAAGAGTACTTTTTAATCAATCGGAGATAAGTAATTTGGATCGGATTTTTACTTTTTATTTTAACTTGCAATTTTTTTAATTAAGACAACTGAAAATTAAATTAGTACCGAAAGGGCAGTACAAGGGTGTAAATCCTTCCTTGACTGTAACCGACTCCCGAATCCGACATATTTTTGGTAAGACGTAGATTAGGTAAGAAAATAAATTGAGGTATCCGATCAACCTAGTTTTTATTTTTAAAAATAAATTATCGATGGCGGCTCTAACCCATTTATTCAAATCGGAAGCCCAATTCCGGTCCCATTTTGAAAGACGACTGCGACAGCTTGGCGACTCTGCTGGGGAAGGGTAAGTGAGTCAGGATAAGACTAATTTTCGGTTGTCTTCTTAAGTGAAAATTGTAAGTTTAAATTTTCATGTAATTTTTGGATCCTTATTACTTACTTTGATTATTTTTCAATTAAATAGTTGTACTGACATTTTTTAATGGTTTCAGATTATTAAACATTTTCATCTCAGGCTCTATACCCGAGCTCTAAACCTTTTCTTAAGTGGAGGTGAAAGCGACACCTTCGTGGGAATTTATTCTCTGTATGGGCCTAACAAGTAACCTTCAGGATTCATATACCTTATGTCTTCGTATGAATTTATTCTCCGTATGGACATAAGGGAATGTATTCTCTCGAGTTTAACTTGGTCCATATAAGCTTGTAATGGGCTTAGGACTGAGGGTCTGGCAAGCCCAAGGGGGCACCAGCAAAGAGAACTCGGGTACCTTTTTTAGAACCTAAACCGGGAGAGTACAGGGAATTAGGATTTTTTACTTTTATCATACAGTTTATCATTTTTTTTACTTTTTATATCTTACTAACTGATTTTTCTTTCATGCTTGCTTTTTATAACTTGCATCATAAAAATAGGTAATTGATCCACAAAAGTGTTTATTACACACAAATAATCTGCATTAATGGACCAAGGGGTTGTAATGCAAGAGGTGAAAAATGCTGAGGTACGACTATGGTCTGAAAAAACTCAGAAAGAAAAGGGAGACAATCTGCAAGGAAACTATGTGTCATATCTGGTTGACTATGCTTCAATCAGCCTAAAGCATAATGATGTTCAAGAACTACGGAGTATTTGGGATTGCTGGAAAAGTGACCAAAAAAAGAGGTTTTGCTAGTGGTATGGTGATATTGCACTTATACTCTACGTTAAGACAGATGAGCCCCTAATTCGAGCCCTAGCACAATTCTAGAATCCGGGGTACAAATGCTTTACATTTAACCAAGAAGACATGGTACCCACAATTGAAGAATACACTACTTTGCTGCATTAGAAGGAATTACTTTGACCCATATCAAGCAACTAATTAAAATCACCCCGATAAATGGAAGGCAATGGACCCTTTTACACTGGGCATTTATGGTTTGGTTATCTTCCCAAAGACTTTGGGATACATTGAGGAGGTTGTGGTGGAACTATTCGAACAACTCCTGAAACGAGTAAATCCAGCACCGACAATTTTAACTGAAACTTTTCACTCCTTCAACCATTGCAGGAAGACTGGAAGAGGTAGATTTATAGGGTGTGCACAGCTTCTCCAAGTTTGGATCCATAGTCATTTTTGGAAGACTAACGAAATTTCTTACCACCGATTAAGCATAACTTTTTCTCCTTTGGGGGAATTCTTCACCCTGAAATGGAAAGAAGGTGTCCCAAAAGAAAAATGGATGAAGGTATTCATACACATTCAGGATAGGGATATTGTCTGGAAAGCCCATCTGTTAACCCATAGCAACATTTTTTCCGATGTGGATACTCATAAACTATGACATTACTCAGATTATGGGGAGGAGTCAGATACTCTCCACTTTTGGCACTTCTACAGTATGGGGCATGCCAGTTTTTCCCAATAACACATGTAATATCTGGATCGGAATTTGCATATCATGGGGACAATTAGAAGAAAAAGGTCAAAGAAGTAACTGAGTCATAGAAGAAAATGATCCGTATGGATGTCATTGCCAATAAGGACATACTTACTCCTGACTATTTGGAATGACGAAGGTTAAGGAAAAATGACACCATCCCAGTGCCAGACCATGAAGAAACTCGAACCATAGAAGTACACTTTAAGCATGTTCCCTCCGAGCTAAAGATAGCAAGGAAAGAATTTGAAGTCGAAAAGTAGGAGCTAAAACAAAGTGTATAGGAACTCAAGGCTGAAAGAATCCAGTGGAAGATGGATACTGATACCCAGAAGCATCGGGTAGACAAGTTATAGAAAGAACAAAAGAGAATTTGTTTTGAGATTGAGGATTTGAGAAAGGGATATCAAGAACAAGTCCATAACAATTCCAATATGAATATGTCTTCTGAAAACTAGAAAAGTGAAACTAGCAGCCTGAAAAGGAAGTTTGAAGGGAAGAATAAAAGAGAGACCTTGAAAGAATAGGTAAAGACTTCCCAGAGACAATTGTTAGACAACCAACACCAGAATAAGCATTTGGGGATCCAGGTAATTGATTTAGATAAATCTCTTTAGAAACAACAAGAACGGGATAACAAAACCATAGCTAAGTTGGAGGCCATTGTAGACGGATTCAAGAAACAAGCAAGTGAGCTTTAGATAGTTCCCTTTGATGGGGGATTTCAGTGGCTCTTTCATTGGGAACATGCCTAGAAAAAAGGTGAAATCTAGAGAAGCTGTTATCTGAGATTTCTTAGAACAAGTACAAAAAGTAGCTCGTCACTTGAATAATAAAGAAAGGGAAGCCGGAGTGGTCCAACAAGGTATTCAACCAGTGACAGATGCAGTTATCCGAGATTTCTTAGAACAAATACAAAAAATAGCTCGTCACTTGAACATTTTAACAAGAAAAGACAAATGGAAGCCAAAATTGCTCAACTCGAAGATAACATGTTGAAGTTGCAATGGGAGTTAGAAGAAAAGACAAGCCAGAGTAATCAAAGTACTCTAAAAGAAGATAGCAGAGAAGACACAAGCAAAGGTGGTGGTCACAACACCCTGACCTTTTTTCTACAAGGACAACAAGCAAGTGCCTTGGAAGTATAAATGCCAAGTAAGCACCCTAAAAGAAGATGACAACAAAGCGTATCATGCTCTAGGGAAGCGCTACTTCCAAGAGGCTAAGTACCCCCAAAGACCACTTGAGCCATTCAGAGGGGATGTGCTGACAATTAACGAGCCAATAATGAATGAAGAAGCTATAGAGTTCTTGAAAATTTTAAAGCACAATGAGTAGAGCGTCGTAGACCAATTACATAGTCTGTCGACACGTGTTTCAATGTTGGAACTGATGTTAAGTTTAGACGTACATAGGGAAGCACTTTTGAAGGTCTTAAATTAGACGTTTGTGCCACAAGAAATATCGGTCAACGAGATGGATCGACTGGTTAACAATATTCAAGTTGATAATCTTATCTTATTTTTTGATGATGAGATCCTGGTTGGATGAAGTGGTCGAGCTAAGTCATTACACATCACCACTCATTATAAGGGGCATGCTTTACTAAGTGCGTTGATTGAAAATGGTTCATCCCTTAATATGATGCCTTTAGTTAAGTTGAAAAGGTTGCCAATAGATGCTTCCCATATGAGAACATGCCAGAGTGTGGTTTGAGCATTTGACGGGACCAAGAGGGAGGTAATTGACAAGATTGAGGTGCCTTTAACCATTGGACCTGCTACTTACAATGTTGCATTTTTTATAATCGACATCATGCCTTCCTACAACTATCTTTTGGGAAGGCCTTGGATCCATCAAGCTGGAGTAGTACTATCTACGCTACACCAGAAAGTCAAGTTTGTCATCGACGGGGCTCTGGTAATTGTTAATTTTGAGGAAGATATCGTGGCGAGTATGACCACTGATGCCCCATACATAGAAACAAATGATGAAGAGATAGAAAGTTCATTCCTCTCCTTAGAATTTTTGAATGCCACATTTATGGCTGAAGGAGGAAGTATTTCCAAACTACGGCTCTCTGAATGCACTAAAATAGAGATCAAACCCACCCTGGGAAGAGGAGCCAAGATGGGAAGATGATTTAAGAGTCTGTTACAAGGAAGAATCAATCCCGTCATTCCTATAACAAAGCTAGACTAGTTCAGGCTTGGATTTTAGCCCAGTAAACAACAGAAGATGAAGGAAATCCATAAAGGCCGAGATAGAAGGTTGGCCAGATTAAACGGGAAAGATTTTCAATGGGAACCCATGGTTTTTCCACCTCTTTATAAAACATTTAAAACCAGTGGTTATGAGTTTGAGACGATTTCACCATATTTGAGGCTACTTTGAAAGATTGGAGTATTAATGCTATAACCACAGAAAATATCAAAAATACAGACATGTCAGGAATCTGCCCTTTGTCACCTGGGTCGGTGCTCAGCAACTGGACAGTTGAAGAATTACCCATGGTTTTCAAACTTCTTTCAGAGTAATACTCAAACTATCCCTATTTGCTTACACCCAGGGCAATAGGTGATATTTTGTAAGGGTGAATAAAGTTTTTTAAATTCAATAAAAGATACAGTTTCTTTCACGACAAACATTTTTCTTATTTCTTTTTAACTCAATTTTCTTTCATTCAGTACTTTTCTTTTGAAGTCAATTTTCTTTCGTTCAGTTCTACGTTTCATTCTCTTTGGAATTTAATCTTTGCTTATTTTGTGTGGGATATTTTCCTCTCACATATAAACATTTCATTTATCCTTCATGTCCCAAGATAATGATAATGCAAGTGCTGATGATACTGACCCGGATATGGATTTTGAATAGTTTGTTATCTTGGGGACGTTGATGAGTGTTACAATGAAGATGAGTGCAGTTTACCCTCTAAATTTTTAAGGATGGTAGAAAGAGAAGACAAGAAAATATTACCACATGAAGAGAAAATCGAAGTCCTTAATTTGGGTATAGAAAAAAAAAGGAAGTCAAAATTGGCATAACTCTCTCGACTGAAGCAAGATAAAACTTAATATTCTTACTTCAAGAATATAGGGATGTGTTTTCATGGTCGTGTCAAGACATGACGGGGCTAGATAGAGATATGGTAGTCCAAAAACTTTCTATCAAACAAAAATACAAACCCGTGAAACAAAAGTTAAGGAGGATGAGACCTGAAATGCTCCTTAAGATTAAGGAAGAGGTCAAGAAACAATTCGATGCCAACTTCCTTCAAGTGGCCAAATATTCAGAATGGATAGCTAACATAGTGTCGGTTCCAAATAAATATAGGAATGTGCGTATGTGTATCGATTATCGAGATCTTAACAAAGCAAGTCCTAAAGATAACTTTCCTCTGCCGTATATAGACACTTTGGTGGATAATACTGTCGGGAACTCTTTATTCTCATTCATGGATAGATTCTCAAGATATAACCAGATTACGATGCATCATGAAGACATGGAAAAGACTACATTCGTTATAATATGGGGAACTTTCTGCTACAAGGTGATACCCTTCGAATTAATGAATGCTGGGGGTAACATATCAAAGAGCTATGGTGACATTTTTTTATGACATGATGCACAAGGAAATCGAGGTTTATGTTGATGACATGATTGTCAAAGCACAAACCGAAAATGAACATGTCGAGAATCTGAGAAAGCTCCTTCAAAGATTAAGAAAGTTCCATTCGAAACTAAACTCCAATAAGTGTAACTTAAGGGTAATATCTAGAAAATTGTTAGGCTTCGTGGTCAGCAGGAGAGGTATCGAAGTCGATCCAGATAAAATCAAAACCATCCAGAATTTACCTCCCCCACAAACACAAAAAAAGTTCAAAGTTTTCTGGGCATGGTAAATTATATAGTGCGATTCATATCTCAACTCGAAGAGAACATGTTGAAGTTGCGAAGGGAGTTAGAAGAAAAGATAAGCCAGAATAATCAAAGTACTATGGAATCGATCACTAAAAGCCAAGTGTCTTTGGTTGATCAAATTGTAGCTAGTGTATCTGGCTTGAATCAGGCAAGCACGCATGGGGAAGGATCATCTGAAGGTGTAGCTATGCCACCTACCCCGCAAGTGGTTATTTAACCTAGAATTTTACCAGGACTACAGAGGGACTCGTTTGCTGCAAAAGCAAAAGCCTCATCTGCTGTAAAGATATAGACTTTTGTATCTCACCCTAGGACTAATCTGGATGATTACCATATACCAGATTTTAATGAAGAAGATAAGGCAAGAAAAATGGAAGAAAAGATCAAACTGTTGGAAGACCAATTGAAGGTGGTTAAGGGGACCATGGTTACTATGGAGTTGATGCTCTAGAGTTAAGTTTAGTCCCGTATTTGGTGCTCCCACCAAAATTCAAAGCTCCTGAATTTGAGAAATTTGATAGGAACAATTGCCCTTCAGCCCACACTACCATGTTCTATCGAAAGATGACAGGATATGTAGGAAATGATCAACTCCTAATTCATTGCTTCCGGGAAAGTTTATCTAATTCAGCCATCCGGTGGTACAATCAGCAAAATCCATGAAAATAGAAACCCTAAAGTTTTGGCCTTAAGGAATAAATTAGAGAAAATTATGGAAAATTTCCCTAAGCTTATATATGATATTTGGAAGGTTCTACAAGCTTTAGAAAGTTGTTTGGTCCAATTTGTAATTTTATGAAGATTGGAGGACCTATTCGACAATTATGGAAAATAATGGGAATAATGTGTAATTGTTTAAAAGTTGATGTACTATGCTGGAAATTAATGTTAGAATGTGAAATTGGGCCATTTTGGAAATTTGGTAAAAGTTGACGATTAAATCACAAATTTGGGAACTTAAGTGAAACTGTTATGTGAATTTTGGATAAAAAGGATTTTGAATGCTCAACTTGAAGTGTTAAGATCAACAAGTATGTTGTGACATGGAATTTGTATTAAATGAGCATCGGAAGATATTTAGGAATTTACTTTCTAATGTGTGCCTATATTAGTAAGATTTTAACGTGTGGGTTGAATTTTACATATTTTATAAATGGTGTTTATTTAGATTATGATTGAAATCAATATCAAGCAATATTAAATCTAAGGAGAAGCTTAGGATGAATGTGAAATTCTAAGGGAAGTTTGCAAGCTAAGGACACTAGGTGAGTGCATATTAAATTTGTAATCATGTTATCGAATAATAAACATTGTCTTATGACAGGCCAGTGACAGAGTTTCTATGGTAAAAAAGTGACTCATAATGTCAGGTGTCTTTTTGATTAATTCATATATGTGCAATTGGTGAGCTAATAGAATTAGTGAGTAAGTTAAAAATGCAAATCGGTGAAATCTTCCCAGATTTGTGATTTGAACAATAAGTATAGAAAATCACCATAAATTCTACAAAACTTGTTAGAGGGTGATTTTTATATCGTTAGATTTTTATGTCAGTCTAGTTTTATTTAAAACAAATGGATACTTATTTAGAGGATCTTACAAAAAGATATGAATTTTTAATCGAGAATAGGTTAGAAAATAGGGTAACAAATTATGCTCAAAACAGCTTCTGTAAGTCAACTTTTAAAATTCAATATAAATTTTACATATTGAACTAGAAGAAGTGTGATATATGGTTGGATTCATATTAGAGTATAGTTTCCAGTGATATAAATGGAATAATTTTTAAGTGTGTATATTAATACATATTAATATTATTTTGAAGGTAGTGCAAACTGCCATAAATGAAGTTGTGATAAATATTGGGATCAAACCAAATCAAAAGTAAAGGATCAAGTTAAAACTAAGTGAGGCTTATATTTTGACATATATAAATATCTAAAAGTGATTGCAACGCATGCATGACATTATACATGTATGTTTTATACATCATTACGAAGACTCGTGATGAGTCTAAATTGTTCATATTGGCATGATATTGATGTCATTTATCATATGATTGACATATTCTAAATATGTAAAAGGTTTAATATAAAATACCTTGATCATTGACTATTATATATGATGTTCAACATGAATATATATATATATATGATTTTATTACAGATCTTATTTCAGGTATGAAATGTCCAATGTTAAAATTATAATGATATACACTATCATAGATGGAATAAAATAGACCAAATGCCCAAGTAAGTCATTGAAGGACAGTGTATAGTTGGCATGCCACAGATTCTAGTAGCAGCTGCATATCGGTTAAGCACTTCAGTGCATATAGTGGGAACGACCTTATGTGTAAGCACTTCGATGCATAATTGACTCATGTACCCAGGGTCCTCATAGGTTTATATTTGGGATATGGTTTATGGTTTAATACATGATAAATAGGTGAATAAGCTATTGAGCTTGTGGAATAAATGGCAAGTATATTGGTAATTTTTTTTATATGTGATTCATATCATGTTAATATTAGCAACATGATTGAGATTACAAGTGATCATAATGCATTGAATATTGTTACTCATTTACATTTATGTGTTGCATTGACTTGAATATTTCTATTGATTGACTCAGTAAGTGTATACTTAGCGTGTGATGATTTTCACACTCCGTAAAGGAAAACAAGAGTAGTAAGGAGTTGAGCTCTGTATCAATCATCAAGTAATATATTCAGGTATTAGTAATGACATCTTAATATTGTTTTAGGTTTCCAGTTGGCATGTATATGTGTACAAAAAGTCTATAATATTTTTACGTGATTAAATTATTTATGTTAAATTGTTTGATTTATAAAGAAACAAAATTTTACCAGTTTTCAAATTTGGATTGTCTAAAAATGTTTTGTAACATCTCTGACTCGTGTTTGGGGTCAGATATAGGAAAGAAGTGTTACATTGTTAGGCTTTAATGGAGGCTATAAAAATTAGGGTTTCCAAAGATATTTAAAGTGTGTAGAAAACATTATATTTATATCCCATCAAATTCTAACTTTCCTCCAATGGGAAAATCCATTTTTCCTGAAAAGTCCATTTTAAATTCAAATCCCAACCTTTTATCCCATAAATTTATCAATTCCTAAAATTGCTCTAACCATCTTGTGACTTAGCAGTTACTTTAGAGTCGCCTCGACAATCCAGTGTAGCATCAGCATATAACTACGACTACATCATTAGCATGGCCACATCATTAATATATCAATTTATAGTAAAAACACTAAAATCAACCCAAGTACCAACAATTCACTCTCAATTTGCAAATTATGTAAACTATGTTAAAATCAATCTAAATATGATTCTAAAAATGCTAAAATACAAGCCTAACCAAAGTAAAAATGCTATAAATAATAACTCTTTTGGAGAGTTATCATCCTTCATGTAGAATGAGCAAGAAAGCCATTTTTTGGGTTGAATGTAGAAGTTGATAGAGCTTTCCTAGGACCTTCTCAAGGTTGTTAAACTGTCGATATAGACCTGCTCTGATACCAATTGTTAGGCTCGATCGATAAACTGAAAACTGCCTAGAGGGAGTGAATTGGCCTTTAAAAACCTTTGGTGTGGAAGCAATAAAAGATAATAATAGATACAATATTTATAGTGGTTTGACTTTCTGAACTAAAGTATACATCTTCTACCTTAGGTCCAAACAAAGTATTTCAACAAATTCACTAATTTGTTCTTTATTTTCCAAAAAAAAAATAACCTTTACAACTCTAGCTTTTGTAGGCTTAATTAAAACCTACCCCCTTTTTCAAATGATGATTGGAAAACAAGAATACCTTACGTGGTAGGTGTTTACAAAGATTTAAGCTCACAAGAATAAAATAAAGGATATGTCATTAACCTCTATATCCTTAGGTACAAGAGAAAAATGGAATGAAAATACTTTTCTCTTGATCTCTAAGTTTGGATAGTTGTAGTACTATTCTTCAGGTGTCCTTGGAGTTTTTTTGTAGTATGGAATGAGTTGTTAGTTGTTTTATGGCCATTGGGGATGAGTTATAGATATAACACCCTAATTCGATCCGACTTAAAAGTCAATGGACTATGATGTCACATAGAACCACCTATGTGGCCAACAACTTTTTTGAAAATATTTTATCAAAAACACAATAATATTATCCAAATACCTTATACTGACAAGATATAAATAGTTTAAATACAGGGAAGCTTCTGACATAAGTATTTAAATACGATAATAATAAAAATATAGAGTTTTAAATACACATAAGGTTCCATGATAGTACATGCCCACTAAAATACTTAAAACGTACTCTGAAAGTAAATAGATTCTGGAAAGCTCTGAATTGGTGATGTGCTCCTCAAATCAGCACCTAAGGACATGCTCACGAAAACCCATTCCATACGTTGAGTTCACAAGCTCAGTGTCACATGAATAACCCTACTATACTACATACATCCAATATATAAGCATGATACATCATGGTCATGAGAAATTGCAAACATCTAAGCAAACAGTAAGTATAATGGTGTAGTTTGGGGTCACATAGCCTCGCAGAACACACACCCCTCTTTACGTACAACAACACTTAAGGAAAACCTGGGTTATATACCATCAATGTCTTCCTAAACATCGGGTAAAGTTTGGGTCACAAAGCGTCGAAACTTTACCCAACTAGTTTACTCCTCTAGAGAACTCGTGATGTGCCCGGGTCACATAGCATCATTACATTATCAAACTAGCATTTAAGAGCCTAAGCACTATATTGTACTTATTCAGATAATCCTTACACAAATACACTAACTTCATTAAATATCTCAGGTGTCCTCTTCTTTTTCCCAAGTGTCACACAAGGGCATAAGTCTTATGGAATCTTATCTCATTAAGATCTTATGTTATCACACAAATATTAGGGTTTCACTCATATTTTTAGGGAAAATATACTCTTTTAAGAAACCCTCCTCAATATCGATACTCCCTTGAGTATCGATACCAAAAATGCATTCGATATTTCAGAAAATATCCCAGTACTGATACCCCTATAGGGAGTATCGATACTGCCTCTTAGTATCGATACTCCCTAGAGTATCGGTACCAAAATTGCATTCGGAATCCGATTTGGGACCCTGAGTATCGATACCACACGAACATTATCGATACCCTTAGAACATTTAAATTTTTAGCCTTCTACGAAGAATAGTATTAGTAATATTCTTATAGTACCGATACCTTCGGCTCTGAACCTCTATTTTCTCTCATAAAACACTCCCAAATCAATACTATAGTACCCGTAATGCCCCTATTTTGTGTTTAAGGCTCTTTTAGCATGCAAGGAACATAAATAGTCATCACTTTGAGCATAAATAACAAAAAATCTTGATTTCATGCTTTAAACCCCCACTGAAGTGCACACAAAGGATCATACACACATCATGCATAAAATCTTTACATTTTGATCTACAAGCAGTAGAGAACGATCATAAATATTTTACTTTACTCTTAAGAGTTGTAAAACAACCCTAAGCTCACCCAAGAGTCTCATTTCCTTTTCCTTAACCCTTAGAAATTTCATCCACTTCTCCCACTAGAACTAATAATACAAAGGAGTTATTAACTTCATAAAGGCCTAAAAACGTTAGAAGTAAGGTTTTTAAGGTTTGGAAACGTTCAACAATTCTCTCTAAGCTCTAGAACTTAAAACCCAACCTTGATCACCATGGCCAATCCTCAAGGTTGATACCTCACTTTGAAACTCTTGGGAAGATGATTTCAACTCTCACATCTACAAATTTCAGAGTGAGCATGGTGAGCAGCAATTTTCCACCATTAACTTAAGCTCAAGAAAAAATATGAGAGATTTGAATGAGAGACAAAAAAGATAGGAATGGATGATGAAGACAAAGGGGAATGAAAAAGAGGAATGAGGGAACTCTGCACATTTACATCAACATTATTAATTGATATTCAGCATTTGAAATAGTTTACGGGTTATTTACACTCCTAGTCTCTCTCTCTTGATACTCAACTCAAAAACACCCTTTTTAAGCCTTGTTGGGCTCAAACCGAACCCAAAACTAACCATATACGAGCCCAGCACTCTTGCTTGGTTCCTTAATCTATTTAAAACCCATTCAAGATTTACCCGGAACTACTAACCCATAAATCGAGGTGTTATAACTCTCACTTCCTTGAAAGAAATTTCACCCTTGAATTTATTTAAATAGAAAAGGTGTGGATACTGAAGTTGCATGTCCTCTTCGGTCTTCTATGTTGTTTCTTCAGCACCATAGTTCCTTTACAAAACCTTTACAAGGGAATTTACATTTTTTAACTCCTTTATCTCATGATCCAAGATTCTTATCGGTTCCTCTTCATAGGTCATATCTTGACTTACTTTAATTTGTTCGAATGGAATGACATGGGATAGATCTGAATGATATATTCTAAGCATTGAAACTTGAAAGACCCCAATAAAGCGCAGAGTCAACTTCCCTTTTCATCCAAATCGAAGTACTCTCTTCCACGGTGATACCTTTAAGAAGACCTTGTCGCCAACCTTAAACTCTATGCCTTTTCATTTCAAATCTCTGTATGATCTTTGCCAGTCAAAAACCTCTATATGTCGATCTTGAATCAGTCGAACCTTCTCTTTCACCTCATGGATCAAATCAAGACCAACTAATTTCCTATCACTGAGCTCTGTCCAACACAAGGGTGTCCTACATTTCCTCCCACACAAAGATTCATAAGGAGCCATTTGGATTCTTTATTGGTAACTATTGATGTAGGTGAACTCAACCAATGGAAGATGATCCTCCAAAGCACCCTCGAGGTTTATCACAAAACATCGAAGCATATCCTCTAAGATCTGGATCACACACTCTGGCTGACCATTAATCTATAGGTGGAAAGCGGTACTAAAATGCAGTCGGGTACCCAAAATATGAGATGATCGATGTCAGAACCTCGACGTAGAATCATTATCTCTTGAATGTACAACATAGTTAACCTCTCTAGAGTAATGTCCATAAAAAATGGAATCATACTTCTTTCACGTCATAAGAAACACAATTACAAAATCTATGGTTACCCTATCCCACTTCCACTGTAAAATCTAAATAGGCTGGAGTAACCCTAATGGAACCTGATGTTCCACCTTTACTTGTTGACACACTGAACATCTAGATACAAACTTTGATATTTCTTCTTTCATACCCGACCACCAATATAACTGTAGAAGGTCTTGGTACATCTTATTTCCTCCGGGATAGACTGAAAATAGACTAAAATGAGCCCCTCCAAGGATCTTGGCTCGCAACTCACTTACTGACGGGACATACAACCGTCCCTGATAGAATAATACATCGTTATCCTTAGGTGAAAAACCTGGTGTCTTACCTTGACGAGTCTGATCAACCTTGTTCATCAAACAAGTGTTGGTCCTCTAAAGTTCCTTGACTTCTCTAACCAATTCGGGCTATACTTACAACTCAGCTAATAGCCCCTCGTCAGTAGTCAAACTCAAATGCGCAAGTAAGGCTCGAAGATCATTCATTGTCTTTTGACTTAAGGCATCGAGCACCACATTCTCCTTACCCAGATGATAGTTGATCACATAATTATAGTCCTTGAGTAGCTCTATCCAACGTCGTTTCCTCAAGTTTAATTCCTTTTGCGAGAGTAAGTATTTCAAACTCTTGTGATCGGTGAAGATATAACGCTTCTCCCCAAAAAGGTAGTGCCTCAAAATCTTTAAGACTAAGACCACACCCACTAACTACAAATCATTAGTAGGGTAGTTGCACTCATGTAGCATGTGTTGTTAGGATGCATACACAACTACCTTTCCTTCTTACATCAACACACAACCTAACCCATTTAGTGAAGCATCGCTAAACATTGTGTAATCTTTGCCTGACTTCGGTTGCATTAACACCGGTGCTTGACTCATAATCTCTTTTAATTTTTCAAAACTCTATTGATGTTTTTCATCCTAAACAAACATATCTTTTTTATGTAGCAACTTAGCCATCAGAGAAGCAATAATAGAAAACCCTTTTTCCAAAGCGTCGATAGTAACCAACAAGTCCTAGAAAGCTGCACACGTTAGTTACATTCTTTGGTGGTTCCCACTCAACTATAACTCGAATCATTTGTATGTCCACTCAAATACCCTCAGTGGCCACTACATGACCTAAGAAGGATACTCTAATAGCCAAATATCACACTTACTGAACTTGGCATATAATTGACACTCTCTCAAGATATGCAAAACAATACAGAGATGGTAGTCGTGCTATTCCTCTCATTAACTTTCAACTGATAGTATCCTGACCTCAAATCGATCTTGGAGAGCACTTTAGCTCCACTGAGCTGGTCAAACAGGTCATCTATTCTCAAAAGCATATATTGGTTCTTCACGATTAGCTTATTCAACTGGCATTAGTTGATGCATAACCTCATTAAACCCTCTTTCTTTTTAACAAATAACACTAGCACTCCCCATGGTGATATACTTGGGCGGATAAAACCTCGTTCTAGAAGTTATTGAATTTAGGTTTTAAGTTTCTTCAACTATGTCGGTGCCATACAATATGGAGCAATGGACACTGAAGCTGAACCTGTCATAACCTCAATGCCAAACTAGACTCTCTATCAGGAGGTAAACCTGACAACTCCTCCGGGAGGACATCCGAAAAGTCTCTCACTGCACGGATATCCTCTAGGCTCAGACTAAGAAAATGAGTGTTTACAACGTAAACTCGTAATGCCTTACAACTTGTACTTATCAACATGTGGGCCTCTAGGGCCGAGACGACCCTCGAGATGCAACTGAGATTCTTGCTCGCCATCACAACTTTGGTACCATCATACCTAAAAAGTTTGAGTTCTCTCTCTCTAAACCTCATACTCGCGGCATGCTCGGTTAGCCAACATATCCCAAAGATTTCGTCAAACTCTCAAAACAATAACTCTATTAAGTCAGCTGTAAATATTTGGTCTTGAATCTCTGTGAAACATCTACGTTGAACTTTATATACCAATACATATAACCCCAAAGGGCTTGACACACGAACCTTAACCTCTAAGTCCTCAGCAAGGATGTCCATCTCTCGAATAAGGACATAACAAATATAAGAATAAGTTGACCCGAGATCTATCATTGTAGTGATTGGCACGCCAAAAATGTAAATATACATACGATGACGTCAGTAGGCTCGTAGTTCTCTTGGGCTCTGACGGTGTATTGGAAGGAAGTAACTCTAGAATAAGATCTGACTATTGATTTAGTGGTTCCCCTACTCTACTAGCCGGAAGTTGTACTACCTTATCACTGATAAGATCCTTGACCCCTTTGTATACACTGAGTCAACTTTTGAGTAGGCGGTACCGTACTCCTTGCCTTGAGTTAGTCTTTGACAAAGTACTCAAGGGATCTACACCCATAAAAAGCGCTGGAAACCCTATGGCACTCCCTTGAGTGCCTCCTACCATAGTGTCTACAAGTTAGGGGTTGTGTGGTCTGATTTGATGCCCTGATACTCGCCACATATATTGAAGTCAAAGGTCTCCTACGGTTCCCTGATCCATATCCATGGCTCAATGTATGTCTCGACCTTTGGACTGGGAAGAGAAAGGTCTCCATGATCCTCGAGAGTCTCTAGCCCTTTTGGATGGAGTCTAGGATAGTCTGGTAGTATTAGGTACTCTACGACTCTGGCCTGCAGAGCCACTCATCAAACTAGCTATCCTCATCAGGATATATTCAACTGCTTTAGCCAGGGGGTTAGCTCAATAAACACTCTCGGTGGGTCAACCTCTAGGTGAGTGAGAATGTCGATGTAGAGGCCCTCTTTGAACCTCCTACAGCGGTACTCCTCAGTGGACACTAACTCTGGTGCATAGCGACTCAATCTTAATAACTCACTATCATACTCATAAATCGAGCGATGTCCCTAAGTTAACTATGTAAACCTGTCTCTTAGATCGTCGGCGTAGGTCTCGCCTACGTACTTCCCTCTAAACTCAAACCAGAAATGCTTCAACGTCGGATGCTCAGACTCTATCTCCATCTCAATCTCCACTGTCTCCTACCAATCAATCGTATCACTCTTCAACAAGGCGGTGATGCACTCAAGGTTACCCTCAGGGGTAAGATGAAGCTATCGCAAGGTGCGAAAGGTCTCACAGAGCCACTAGTCGGCAGCTATAGGATCATCGTTATTAGATCTGAAGATGTCACTTATCTTCTAA
Source organism: Hibiscus syriacus (assembly GCF_006381635.1). NCBI lineage: Eukaryota > Viridiplantae > Streptophyta > Magnoliopsida > Malvales > Malvaceae > Hibiscus > Hibiscus syriacus. Next base: position 2,380,592 of record NW_024062697.1, on the reverse strand, counting down.
TGTCGTACTCTCTTGACAGGGGACTCCTAAGGGGATACTAGAAGTGGAACGTGTGCTGCAGGTGATGTGGTTGCTATAGGTATCCTAGGGATAACCTAACTATGTACCTCACTGTCTACGTGAGGTAACGGAAGAATATTTCATCATCTATGCTCACCTTCTCTGGGACACCCATGTTTACGAAGTCGAGAACAAACCTATCCCCTATATCCTCGGATAACGAGGCACGACTCTCCTTGTGACCCTTCTGACTGTGGGTAGGATCTTCAACCATAACCTAATATTTTTCAGTAAGAGAAAAGAGTCAGTATCGTTATTTCCAAACATTTCAAGGGGGCTTGACACTCTAGATGTATGTACTTCATGGACACTTAATGACTCTAACCCGCAAGTCTTAGAAATGACTAAACTTGATGATCTGAAACCACTAAATGTAACACCCTAATCCAATCCGACCCAAAAGTTGATGAACTATGATGTCACACGAATCACCTACGTGGCCAACCATTTTTTAAACATTTTATCAAAAGAACAACAATATTATCCAAATATCATACACTAATAAAATATAAATAGTTTCAATATGGGGGGCTCACAACATAAGGCTCCAAATACGATAATAAACAAAATATAGAGTTTACAACTTAAATACACATAAGGGTCTATGACAGTACACTCGAGACGTACTCTGTAAGTAAATTAAGTCTGGAAAGTTATGAATCGGCGACGTGGTCCTCAAACTAGCACCTAAGGATATTCACACATAAACACATTCCATAAGCTGAGCTCACAAGATCAGTGTCACATGAATAACCCTACTATACTACATGCATCCAACATGTAAGCATGATACAATATGGTCATAAGCAATTGCAAACACCTAAGAAAACAAGTATCATGGTGTAGTTCAAGGACACTCAACCTCGTGAAACTCACACCCTCTTAACTTTCAACAACACTTAAGGAAGACCTGGGTCACATACCATAAATGTCTCCCTAAACATCAGGTCAAGTCTGAGTCACAAAGCATTAACACTTTATCTGGCTAGTCTACTCCTCTAGAGTACTCGGGAGTGCCCAGGTCACACAACATTGGTACATTATCCAACTGGAATTTAATAGCCTAGGCATTATATTGGACTTATCCAGATAATCCTTACACAATTACACTAACGTCATTAAGTAACTCGAGTGTCCTTGTCATTTTCTCGAGCGTCACACAAGGGCATAAGTCTTATGGAATCTTACCTCATTAAGATCTTATGTTATCACACAAATATTAGGGTTTCACTCATATTTTTAGAGATGAGTATACTCTTTTAAGAAACCCAATCTACCATCCTCAAATCAGCTAGCAAAATTGTCCAAAACTTTACGTGGGTATCGATACTACTCACTTAAGATCGATAATCACCTTCTTTAATATCGATGCTCCCTTGAGTATTGATACCAAATTATTATTCAATGTTTCAGAAAATATCCCGGTACTGATACCACTATAGGGAGTATTGATACTGCCCCTTGTTATCGATACTCCCTAGAGTATCGGTACCTAAATTGCATTTTGGAATCTAATTTGGGATCTCGACTATCGATACTACACGAAAAGTGTCAATACTCCCTACTAAGTATCGATACCACTAACAACGTTTAAATTTTTTTAACCTCCCACTAAGAACATTATCAATATTATTCTTGCAGTATCGACACCTTTGGCTTTGAACCTCTATTTTCACTCATGAAAACACTTCCAAATCACTACTAAGGTACCCCTAACATCCCCATTTTGTGTTTAAGGATTATTTAGCATGCAATGAAGATAAAAAGTTATCACTTTTAGCATAAATAACAACAAATCCTGATTCCATTCTTTAAACGCCCACCCAAGTATACACAAAGGCTCATACACACATCATGCATCAAAGCTTTATATTTTGATCTACAAGAAATATAGAAGGGTCAAAAATATATTAATTTACTCTAAAGAGTAAAAAAAACCTAAGCTCACCCAAAAGTCTCATTTCTTTTGCCTTGTCCCTTTAGAGCTTTCACCCACATCTCTCACTAGAACAAACAAAGAAAGGGAGTTATTACAATAAAATATTAAATCACATAAATCTGTCGCATAATATTTAAAACATATATTGATATAAAATACACCCCTTTATAATAATAACACTAATTCATACTATCCATAGTGAAATAGAGTAAAACAGTTTAGTTTAGCCATTACAAACCAGTTCCAAAATAGTTCACAGAGCAACTAGGACATTCATGTGTACATGCCACTAACTAAGTCAAAATCACATCAAAGGATGTCTTATTGATATTGTAATATCTCCTTGATGATGGTGTTGCTCAGTACTCCTTACTCCTACTTCTGATCTTTACCTACGCGAGAAAATCATCACACGCTAAGTATATACTTAGGGAGGCAATTAAAATAATAAACAGTGCAACACAACTAATGCATGCAATTCAATGTCATTTTCCAATTTCATAAGATCACCTTATCTGCATGTCCAATATTTTACCATAAACAAAATGATATGATATAAATATAATCATTTTTACCAATAATTATAGCTGAAACGTAAACCTCTGAAGACCCTAGGTATTTGAGTAATATATGCACTGAAGTGCTAATACACATAAGGTCATGCCCAACATCATACACATAAGGTATTGCCCACTATAATACACATAAGGTCACGCCCACCATATGCACTTAGTTCCTTTACACACCATAGTGTTGCACTAAGTGTCTTTGCACACTATAATGCTGATATAAACATGCAACTGCTATACTCTATGGCATGCCAACTATACCCTGTCCATCAATGACTTACTTTGGCATATAATATCATTTATTTCAGCCATGGTATCATATAATCATGTAATTAACATTATGTCAGCTCATACCTGAAATAACATTCATGGGAAAATATCATACTTATCCATGATCAATGCATTATGATTTCACACTTTGACATATCAAGGTCATGTTGATGTTATGAAAAATGACATAATATCATGCTGATATAAACAGGATAGACTCATCGCAAGTCTTCTCGATGATTTATAAACATCCATGTATAATGTCATGCATGCATTACACTCACCTTGACACTTTATAATTTTCAAAAGATTTTGATTCACTATACTCCAACTTAATCCTTTTTCTATTCAATTCGCTTCGACCGCAAGGTCAATCATAATCTGTACAAAAATCACAAATTGATATCGATACATATGTTAGTATTATACTAACATAAATACATTTCCAAAAAAAAATCCATAATCATACTTGAAACTTATTCACCACCAAATACTTTAACACTTATTAATTCTTTTAATATTAGTACCAACTTTTCCCATTTATATAAAATGGTCCTTCACCATTTTACGACTTAAAATTTCAATACCAAAATTCCAACATTGAAATAATTACCTACCAAGTATATATATAAAGGCATAATTACAAATAAAGACCACAAACTATTCAAATATTATATTTAAATCACCAAACTTTCCAAACTTCCATAATAGTCAAATTTCACATCTTAACACTTAATTCCCAAACAGCAATGTCCAGCATAGTACAACAATTATAGAATAAATACATAACAACCCATTATTTTTCTAAAATTGTCGATTTGGTCACCAACTTTTCAAAAATTTCCAAATGATCCATAAACTTTCTAAGGCTTATAGAATACTTCCTACATCATTTCCAGCCCTTACATAATTTTTCCATAATTTTTCTCATTCAAACAAGCCATGGTCGAATGCTCTAAAGCTCTAAAACTAGGTTTTCATGATTTTGCTCGATTTTGATTCGATTCAAGCATAAAATCCACTTTCATCCAACCTTACAACATCTCTACAATCAAATCCCTAATCAAATTTCATCAAAACAAAAAGTTCTACAACTCCATCATTTAACCGAAAATCATAGAAGCATTTCTAGGAAGATTGAGCATGTTTTAATCATCAAACAATCTTGAAAATGAATCTACAACCTCAAAAACATCGGATTAATCATCAATTTCATAAACCCTAATATGAACACAAACTCTAGAATTTGGTATATTTGAAATCACTCAAGATTAGAAATAATAAATGGTACCAAAAGATAGTGTTTCTTGCGTAGAATATATTTCACGGCATAACCCATAATCCAAAGGAAATTGCTTAAAAATTGAAAAGAAACTTGCTCTTTCCTTTGGGAGGAGCTCACGACTTGGGAAGGAAAAATATGAACAAGTTCATGAAATGTTAGGTAAATTTCATGTTAATTTACCTTTAATTTAAGCTTAAAATAATATTTTATTCATTTAATTAAGAAAATACCAAATTACCCTTAATGAAACTTCATATTTACCATCAAACCAAGATACCTCAACCTTATCATCATCCAAAAGTCAAATATGAATAAACATATTCACCCTTTACCATTTTTTCCATTCAACTTTCCAAAAATTTCAATTTTTCCACTTTAATCCAACTGTCTAGATTTAACATGGAATTAAATCCTCAAATACAATGGTTTTTATTATTTCCAACATTTTAAAATATGGAAATAATATTTTTAAGTCTAATTTATCAATCTTCAATTTTTCATGAAATTTCTATTTGATCCGATTTACCGAATTTTTTTCTCAAACTTTATAGCTTTATAGCTTTTAATACAAATTTTGTACGAAAAATTTGATTACCATAGAAACTTCATCCTTGAGGTAAACTATTTATTTTTGAGGTCGGATTGAAACTTTTTAAAATTACCATTTTAGTCCTTAAACTTTTCCAAAGTTTATACATTAGCCACTAAACTTTTAAAATTTACATTTTGATCACTAAATAAATTTTGAGGTATTACACTTACCTCTACAAAATTCGAAGTGGGAATGTTGATCAACAAGTTCCCACCTTTACCTTAAGATAAAGAAGAAATATGAGAGAATTTGAATGAGAGAAAGAAGACAATAATGGAAGATGAAGACAAAGGGAAATGAAAAAGAGGAATGAGAGAGCTCTACACGTTTACATCACCATTCTTAATTGATATTTAGCCTTTGAAATAGTTTGGGGTTAATTTCAGTCCTAGTTCCTCTCTTTGATACTCAACTAAAAAACACCCTTTTTAAGCCTTGTAGGGCTTAAGCCCAACCCAAAACTAACCATTTACTAGCCCAACACTCTTGACTAGTTCCTTAGTGTATTTAAAACCCATTCGGGTTTTACCCGAAACTACTTACCCAGAAACTGAGGTGTTACAACAGCCATGGAAGTTTTAAAAATGTACAATTAAGGCCCCATGTACATAAAGTTTTAAAACTTTTAGGAAAGTCTCGAAACTCTTAAACTCATTGTAATCGAGAGTTTTGAAACTTTGATGAAAGTTTTGATACTTTTACTTAAAAATATGATTGTTGAAGAAAAATAGAGCCATTAAAACTTTTTAAGGGAAAATTTTGAAGCTCACTATTTATGAAAAGTACCCGTGTATGAACAATGTCAAATAGTGATTGAATAGTGTTTTTTATATTTTAAAATCTTTAAACACATTTTAGTTAACTAAAAAATATTTCATATATATATATAATAATAATTTAGAAAACATATTTTTCAAATTATTTTAGACTTGGAATTATTTTTGAAATATTATATTGAGTCCAAAATCAATTTTATAAATATTTGTTATATCAAAATATAAATTCAATATTTTTAAATATATTTTTAAAGTAATTATTTTGCATAAGTAATACCAAAGTTTGATGGGTGCAAAATTAATTTGAGGGACATTATATTTTTTTTAAAGTGCAAGGAATTCATGTACCTTTTTATCTTTTCGTTTTATTCGGTTTATTCTCCAAAAAAATTAATTAATTTTAATCCGACACATATTTATTTCTTAAATTTATAATTAAATGCAATATATTTTTTTTATTGATAACATTAATTTTAAAAAGCATAATATTAAATAAAAATAAATTTTAATATGAAATAAAAAATGAAATAATTATTTTTAATATTCTATATGATAAAAATTATTATTGTAACACCCATTCTCGTATACGTTTCTGTACACAAGTCATAGGTGTCACGTGACTTTGAAAACATTTCCTTATTTGTAAAACCATAAAAAATTCTAAAATTAAAACATTTTAATATAATAAAAGTAAAATATTTGTTATCTTTCAGTAGTTAAAATAATCTTAAATTATAACATTTTACAAACATAATAAGTCAAATACAATCCAGAGCATTTTCATAATTCCAATACATGCCATCTAATTATCAAAAGTAGACATAATTTTCCTACAGTTACTGATGAGGCAACCTTTGATTGATGATATCCGCGACACTCCTTACTTTGCTAGTCTTTGTTATTTCCTACATATGAAATCAACACACGCTAAGTATTTACTTAGTGAGACATAGTAATACAAAATGAAGTGTACTTAAATATAGGCATATCATAAACTGGCTTGGCAAACCAAGTTTCATTTATATAACCTGATAAACTATATTTAGTATGCCCAGCATACATATCAATCAATATTTTTCCAATTTATCCTTTGTTTGCCCAATGTATGTCAAATGAGAATGCAAGGTACATGCATTGCACCAAAGTGCCGAAATGGAAATTCTGAACTCATTATGAATTTCATGGATGCACACATAGTGTCTAAAGTACACATACTACTGATACGAAAATGCACCATTATGCATTAAACAAAATCGACAGATAACTTTTACACATAATTGTATATCAAAATGGTAATTCACAAACTTATTATGAATACCATGATTGCACATTTAGTGCCAAAAGTATACATAGTACTGATACGAAAATACACCATTATGCATTAAACAAAATCAATTGATAACTTTAATATACAATTTATATCGAAATACACATATGCCTCTCAATGCACATACAATGGGCTATTCAATCAACTTAGCAGATTAAACAACATAAACGTTCATCTATTCATTTTAGAGTAGTTCATACTCTAACATTATTCGTAACATCAATTCCATAAACATTATGAAAACGTATCAAAATACTATAGAACATACTTTTATCAAACATTTGAGGTTGAGTCATCGCAAGTCATCCTCATCTCATATATGTAGAATAAATGCACTCACCTGGTATTCCTTAATTGTAGACTGACTAATCAGCTACTTTATCCTTGCCTTTTTGCTTGCTTAATTCAGGACCTTGATTACGATCTACACAAGCATCCATATTCACACACATACAATACAAATGTTAGTATGGTTTCTAACATTTATACAAAATAATAATACTCAAGAGTACTATTATTCTTGAATTCTATTAAAGTTCATCATAACTTAAATTCCAGGCTGAATAGTATCAGTACCCCTCCTATGGTATCGATACTTCTATACTATGGTACCGATACTCCCTTCGGTATCAATATCATTTTTGCATTATGGAATCCATTTTTCAATAATAGTATCGATACCTTCCTCTTGGTATCAATACCCCACTTCAATATCGATACTACTTGCATAAGTATCGATATTATTCATCGTGTTCAACCTCTTTTCTTAAATTTAACTGTATAGTATCGATACTGTTCTTCCAGTACCGATACGCTTACCCAGATTTTACATATTTCACTTCGATTTTTACCACATTTTTGCCTTATATCACCGACCATACCATTAAACTCATCATTACTTAATCCAACTAACTTACTCCAAAATCTCCAAAGAACACTCAAAACTAAGAATCACACCAATTTTCAAACATGTTTTTAATCACTTTTTAGGCTCCAAATCTCTTATTTACTTCTTTGACAAGTCAAATATGACCTTAAACTCAAATAACTGACCCTATTTCATCAAATCGCTTAAAAACACATTTTATTAAATCTCAAATAAATCAGTCATCTCTTAGTTTTAATCCTCCTTGAACTTTACTTAAGCCTCTATATCACTTAGGGCTTCAAAACCAACCCAAAAACGAAAGGAAAACTAACTAGATGAAACCTTACCTTTGCTATGGGGGAATAAGACGAGAAGAAGAATACGAGAGAACCATTTTCAGAACTTATCCTCTTATTTTTCCTATTCACTTTTATTAAATAACCCAATTTAAATAAATATTAAATTTATTCCTCTAAAGGACCTAATTGACCCTCCATTCTTCTATTCTTAATAATAAGTATCAAACACAATTTCCTATACTTATCAATTTACTCAATTTAACCCATCAAATTTTTGATCCTTTCATTATGGTCACAGACCCGATATTTGGGGTATTACAATCCTCCCCTTAAGAAAATTTGTCCTCGAATTTTAAGACGTACTTGATGCGAAGAGGTATAGAAAAGTATTTCTCATGTCCTCTCTTTCCCAAGTAGTTTCCTTGACTTTATGATTTTTCCAGAGTACTTTTACTAGAGGAATCTTCTTGTTACGCAGTTCTTTGTTTTCTCGTGCCAAGATCCGCACTGGTTCTTCCTCGTAAATCAAATCATCTCTATTTCCTTTGGTGTGATGATATGCGATTAATCTAATCGATACTTCCTGAGCATCAACATATGAAAAACATTATGGATCTTGCCCATATCAGAAGGCAAAGCTAACTGATAAGCTACTGGTCAACCCTTTTTAGAATTTTATAAGGTCCAATAAATCTCGTACTCATCTTTCCTTTACGCCCAAACTGTAACACTTTCTTCCAAGGCAATACTTTCAGAAATACTTTATCCCCTACGTGATATCGAATCTCTTTTCTCTTTAGATCAACATAAGACTTCTGCTGATCAAATGTTATCTTAAGATTATCCTGAATAACTTTCACTTTATCTTCCATTTCTTTCATTAAATCCAGACCAACCAGGTCTCGATCTTGTAACTCAAACCAATTTAATGGTGTTCTGCACTTTATCCCATACAAGGCATTATTTGAGGGCATCTTAATACTTGATTGGTAACTTTATTATAAGCAAATTCCGCTAAAGGAAAATATATTTTCCATGATCGTTTGAATTCAATCAAGCATGCTCTTAGCATATCCTCCAATACCTGAATAGTTCCCTCTGGCAGCCCATTTTTTTGTGGGTTAAAAGTTGTGTTGAAATTCAATCGAGTACCCAATGCCTCAAGCAAAGACTTCCAAAACCTTGAAGTAAACCTGGGATCTCGGTCGGATACTATCGAAACAAGTACTCCATGCAGTCGAACTATCTCTTTTATGTATAACTCTGCATATTTATCCATCGAGTAATCAACCTGATTTGGAATAAAGTGATTTGTCTTGGTTAATATGCCCACAATTACCCATATTGAGTTCTTTTTATTAGGTGTCAAAGGTAGCCCTGAAATAAAATCCATTGTTACTCATTCCCACTTTCACTTGGGAATGGATATTGGTTGTAGAAATTTTTTAAGGCACTTGATGTTCAACTTTCACTTACTGACATGTCAGACATTTTGCAACAAACTCTGATACAACTCTTTTCAAGTCAGGCCACCAATAACGACTCTTTACATCTTGATACATTTTATCCCCGCCCGGATGCATAGTCAAAGGACTATAATGTACATCAGAAGGAATATCTTTCTTCAGTTCTTCATTATCTGGAATGCAAAGTCTTCCACGATAATATAAACATCCATCCATCCATCCTATTTTCAAAGTCTTTGGACTCACTTTTTTTCTAATAGTGCCATTCTTGCCAAAAAATTTTCATATTGTCCTTGCAGCTCTTTTATCCGATCCAAGAGCATCGGCTTTAACTTAAGCTCAACAATCAATGCGCCATATTCCTTTAAAGACATACGTACATCCAAAGCCCGTAAAGCTACAAAAGACTTTCAGCTAAGTGCATCAGCTACCACATTAGCCTTCCCTGGATGATAATCTATGATCACATCATAATCTTTTAAAAGCTCAATCCATCTTCTTTGCCTCAGGTTCAGTGCTTTTTTAGTCAAGAAATACTTTAGACTATTGTGATCCATATAAATATGGCACCTCTCACCGTACAAATAATGATGGCAAATCTTCAACGCAAACACGACCGCTACCAATTCCAAGTCATGTGTCGGGTAATTTGTCTCGTGACTCTTTAGTTATCTCAAGGCATAGGCCACAACTTTCCCTACTTGCATAAGCACACATCTCAATCCATTATGAGATGCATCACTAAAAACTACATAGTCTTTACCTGACTCAGGTTGTACAAGCATTGGTGCCTCTGTTACAATCCTTTTTAGCATTTCAAAACTTTCTTGACATTTCTCCGACCAAACGAAAGGCACATCTTTTCGTAGCAACTTAGTAGCGGTGAAGCTAACATTAAAAAGTTCTTCACTAACCGTCTATAATAACAAGAAAACCCCAAGAAACTCTAAACTTCAAAAACATTCCTTGGGGGTTGTCAATCCAGTATAGATTGTATCTTTTTGGGATCTACTCTTATGCCTTCTGCGAAGACTATATGACCAAGGAAAGCAATCTCAGCTAACCAGAATTCACACTTGGATAGTTTGGCAAACAACTTCTTTTTTCGAAGAGTATGAAGAATAACACGAAGATGAGCATCATGCTCCTCCCTTGACTTTGAATACACCAAAATATCATCTATAAATACCACCACAAATTGATCTAGGTAAGGTTAGAATACTCGGGTCATTAAATCCATAAATACTGCAGGAGCATTTGTCAATCCGAATGTCATCACCACAAATTCGTAATGCCCATACTGAGTTCGAAAAGTTGTTTTTGAAATATCCTCCCTTTAATCTTTAATTGGCGGTATCCTGACCACAAGTCTATCTTAGAGAACACTACTGTGTCTTTTAGTTGATCAAACATATCATCAATCCTCAAAAGATGATACTTATTCTTTATTGTTACTTTATTTAACTGACGATAATCTATGCATAATTGTAAACATTCGTAATTCTTTTTCACAAAAAGCACAGGTGCTCCCCAAGGAGAAACATTGGGTCTAATAAATCCCTTGTCGAGCAGCTCCTGCAATTGGGCCTTTAACTCTCTTAACTCTATTGGATCCATTCAATATTGAGCTATACAAACAGGTTCAGTACCCAAGTAAACTTCAATATGGAATTCCGCCTCATGGGCTGGGGGTTAGCCCAGTAATTCTTCCGAAAAAAACATCCGAAAACTCCCTAACTGTTGGAATATCAACTAATCCCGCTTTTGAAATTCGAGTGTCTATCACGTTGGCCATAAAAGATGTACATCCTTCCAATATCATTTTCTTTACAGTCATTGTTGATATCACATTGGATGGTGATTTCACTTTTTCGCCTGTCACTATGATTTCTAAGCATTCTACATCTCTAAAAAATAATCGCTTCTTGCGACAATCCATCCATCTATGATGAGGAGACAACCAATCCATGCCCAAATTAATTTCAAACTCATCAAAAGGCAATTCCATCAAGTTTTCCTGAAACAAAACCCCCAAAATCTTTAACGGGCATTTTCTACGTACCTGAGTTACCCTTGCAATATGGCCCATGGGATTTACCGCTATCATCTCACTAAATTTTGGTTCTAAAGGAATTCCTCTAGCTCTAACCAACTTTGTACTAATATAAAAGTGTGTAGAACCAGGGTCAACCAAAACAAATACAGGCTCATCGAAAATATGGAATGTAACTGTTAAAATCTCCGTGTCATCCCAATCTTCTTATTCTTAATGTTATAAATTCTGGCTACTCGTGAGTCTTTAGTTGCAGGATTGTCTCAGATTATCCTCTTGATCTACCTCTTCCTCTTCTTCTATTTGATGTTGCTACTGATATCTCATTTTGCACTGTATTATCCCTATATTTCTTAGGACAATTTTGAGCATAATGACCAGTTTCACCACATTGGAAACAAACTCTACTAAGAAATCTACATACTCCATGGTGAAATTTCCCACAAGTCTGACATAGAGTATTTCTTTCTCAAAATGCTCTACCCGAGCTAGCAGCAAAAGACTATGATTGCTTATTTATCTGTGAAGTTACAACAAATCCATCTTTATTATTATATCGGGAACTCGAACCCTTGTCTCTGGTAGCATGATGGGAAGTTAATGACATTCCAACTCTTTTTCCCATCTGCAAATCTTGCTCTACTGCTAGAGTCTCTTATTGAGCTCTTTCAATAGCCTTAGCTCGGTTAATAACTTCTTGCATGCTAGGCAAGTTTAAAGCCAACATCATCTCTTTCAACTTAGGCTTAAAACCCTCGATGAACCAATCACGTTAAGCTATGTCATTGGGAACTACCTCAATGGTGAAATGACTCAGCTTGTTATACTCAACCTCGTACTCATGTACTGCTCCCCGGAACTCAGGAGCTCCCAAACTTTTCAGCTCTTTTGGAATCAACATTCATGATGTTGGAGGACCAAGGAGAGGCAAAGGAGGTTGAAATCGAGTCAATATGGCATCGAGAGCCTGCATAAAAGCTCCAAACTCTGGCACTAGAATACCCTTATGTGCCGGTGCACTAGCGTTTTCAAACGGGATCGGATACTAACTATTAGCTTCATAGTTCTCACTAGCCGACCCTTCTCTATCTTCTTGATCTGTAGCTCTTCACGAATTCGTAGATTCTGACATCTATTAGAACATATATAATAATAACACTCAAGTTAGTAATGAGTGACATAAATCATATTCTAACTATACCATATCAGTAACCTTGACATCTTATTGGCATGTAAACCCTTTTTAAAGTAAACTACACCCGGTTTCGGCTGAGAATCGGCTAAACCTGTAGCTCTGATACCAATAAATGTAACACCCATTTCTCATATACATTTCCGTACACAAGTCACAAGTGTCACATGACTTTGAAAACATTTCCTTATTTATAAAACCATAAAATTTTGTTTCTAAAAATAAAACATTTTAATATAATAAAAAAAATATTTGTTAACTTTCAATAGTTAAAATAATATTAAATTATAACATTTTACAAACTTAATAAGTCAAATACAATCCATAACATTTTCATAAATCCAATACATGCCATCCAATTATCAAAAGTAGACATAATTGTCTTACAGTTACTAATGAGGCAACCTTTGATTAATGATATCTGCGACACTCCTTACTTCGCTAGTCTTTTTTTTTCCTACATGTGAAATCAACACACGCTGAGTATTTACTTAGTGAGGCATAGTAATACAAAATGAAGTGTACTTAAATACAAACATATCATAAACTGGCTTGGCAAACCAAGTTTCATTTACAATACCTGATAAACTATATTTAGTATGCCCAGTATACCTATCAATTATTATTTTTCCAATTTATCCTTTGTTTGCTCAATGTATGCCAAATGAGAATGCAAGGTACATGTATTGCACCAAAGTGCTGAAATGGAAATTCACAACTCATTATGAATTCCATGGATACACACCAGTGTTGAAAGTATACATACTACTGATACGAAAATGCACCATTATGTATTAAACAAAATCGACTGATAACTTTTATACATAATTTTATATCGAAATGGTAATTCACAAACTTATTATGAATACCATGATTGCACATTTTGCGCCAAAAGTACACATAGTACTGATACGAAAGTACACATAGTACTGATAAGAAAATGCATAATTATGCATTAAACAAAATCGATCGATAATTTTTATATATAATTTATGTCGTAATGCACATATGCCTCTCAATTCACATACAATGAGCTATTCAATCAACTTAGCAGATTAAACAATATAAACTTTCATCTATTCATTTTAGAGCTATTCGTACTCTAACATTATTCGTAACATCAATTCCATAAACATTATGAAAACATATCAAAATTCTGTAAAATATACTTTTATCAAACATTTGAGGTTAACTTATCGCAAGTCATCCTCGTCTCATATAATTACAATAAATGCACTCACCTGGTATGCCTCACTATTATGCCTTAATTGTAGACCGACTAATCAACTACTTTATCCTTGCATTTTTGCTTACTTGTTCTATACTATGTTACCGATACTCCCTTCGGTATTGATACCATTTTTGCATTCTGTAATCCATTTTTCAATAATAGTATCGATACCTTCCTCTTGGGATCGATACTACTTGAATAAGTATCGATATTGTTCATCGTGTTCATCCTCTTTCCTTAAATTTAACTCTATAGTATCGGTATTATTCTTCTAGTACTGATACCCTTACCCAGATTTTACATATTTCACTTCGATTTTTACCACATTTTCGTCTAAATATCTTACTTATATCACCAACCATACCATTAAACTCATCATTACTTAATCCAACTAACTTATATCCATAAATCTTCCTATAATATCCAAAAATATCCAAAGAACACTCAAAACTATGAATCACACCAATTTTTCAAACATGTTTTTAATCACTTCTTAGGATCCAAATCTCTTATTTACTTCTTTGACAAGTCAAATATGCCTTTAAACTCCAATAAATGACCTTATTTCACCAAATCACTTAAAAACTTATTTTTATTAAATCTCAAATAAATCATTCATCTCTTAGTTTTAATCCTCATTGAATTTTTCTTAAGCCTCTATATTACTTAGGGCTTCAAAACCAACCCAAAAATGAAAGGAAAAACTAACTAGATGAAACCTTACGTTTGCTATGGGGGATACAGGACGAGAAGAAGAAAAGGAGAGAACCACTTTCAGAACTTATCCTCTTATTTCTCCTATTCACTTTTATTAAATAACCCAATTTAAATGAATACTAAATTCATTCCATATAAAGGACCTAATTGCCCCTCCATTCTTCCATTCTTAATAATAAGTCTCAAACAGAATTTCCTATACTTATCAATTTACTCAATTTAACCCACCAAATTTTTGATCCTTTCACTATGGTCACCGACTCGATATTTGAGATATTACAATTATATTTAATAAAAAAAATTAAAAACCAAATTTTAATTAAATATAATAAAGAAATACCATTATAATATGAAATAAAAAAAAATTTACAAATAAAAATTGGAATAATTATATTTAATTAAAATATTAAATTGGTAAATAAAGTAGTCGACTTATTTATACATATTATAAATATATTTAATAAAATTTGAATTAAAAATATACTAAATATTTATTCTCTTGTATTCTTTCTCAATCTTGTGTCAGTTCTACTATAAAATTAATTAATTCAAAGATATTTGAGTTTAGTTTACTTCGCTTGTGTTCTTCATTTTAGCCGCGAATGAAAGAGAGGAGATCTTTTTAAGTTGTTTCTTTCATCACCAAATCAACACACATACCACGACACATATTCAGCGTCACGTCATCAGTCATGCATCTTTAAAAGTCGATTTTGTTTTTAAAAGATCATAATAATAAATTAACCGTTCAATTTTATATCTTTTTATTAATTTAATCCTTATCTTTTTATTAATTTAAATTTAAATGGACGTTTCTTCTAAAAAAAAGTAAATTTTACCTTCGAACTTAATATTCAAATTAATTTTTCATAAAGTATTTAAAAATTCAAATTTTAACAATATGGATACAACATGTCTTATGACAATTCATATATACTTTCTCGTGATAATTAATGTATATTTCATTTTAATTCTAAAATATTTCTTTATAAAATTTTGAGTTATTTGTTGATAGAAGATATAAGATAACTAGTTCAATATCAATGTACTTCCTCATGAAAGTTGATGTATATTTCATATTAATTTTAAAATATTCTTTTATAAATTTTTAAATTATTTGTTGATAGAACACATAAGATAACTAGTTCAATATCAATATATCAATATGAAATACATAGGGAATGTCCTATTAAGATTGTTAAGATTTTAAATTTACTCAATATTTTTAAAATATAATTTGTTTTTTAAATAATTGAAGTTAGTTAAATAATAATGAGAGTTTTTTAATTAGTCTAAGGTGATCATAAAGTATTATATATTCGAAAGACTCTTAACTATTTGACAATTAATACTCAAACACATCTACAGACGTTATGTTCGAATTCAGAACATCTAAAAATAACAATCATCTCTTAACCACTGAGGTCGTTTGGTTCGTGCAATAATAACGATGATTAAATTAATAACATTGGAATTGAATTTAGTTTCTCATCAAAGTCTCTTTGGTCAATCCGGTCCTAAGCTGGCAATATATTCTACCACTCTTTCTTGTTTTTGAGGAATCAAGAACAAAGCAGACATAGAAACGTTTGTTTTGTTTTTTCTTTACATTCAAATTATATTATTTGTTCTTTACTATTTTAAAAATTGAAATTAATTTTTTATATTTTAATCTGATATAATTTGAATTCAATTGTTGACATAAAAGTTTTTTTAAAAGAACACATTTAACCATTCAGTTAACCTATAAAGATTTTAGCATGGTTTTCAGAACCGAACCGGTCAGCGAACCGGCTGTGCTACCGGTTCACTGCGAACCGGCTGTGCTACCGGTTCACTGGTTCAACCGATCGAACCAGTTAGACCGGTTGAAAGAATCGGACGACGTCATAATTAATTAATTATTTAAAAAATTAAATAAAAATATAAAAAACATTTAATAAAAATAGTTTTTTATATCACAAGTCATATTCAAAGCAAGTTTTAAAATAATAAGTTAAAACCCATAAAATCAAGTGAAACAAAATGATTCAAATCAACTACAACATAATATTTTAGGTGAAACATATTAAATAATAAATATAATTATATAACTATAATAAAAAAATTTGGGGCTAAACAAATCATAACAAACGATGTCGTTTGGTTTAATTTTTTTTTATAAAAAATCCCACATGGCTAAGAAACATAGAAGAACATCACAAAAGTCTAAAGAGTAAAAATATGAAAACAAAACAATCTTACATGGTTAAGAAACATAGAAGAGCATCCCAACTGACTTCTATAAATAATAGAGGTAATTTAGCATTCAAAATCATGGAGCCTTTTGGTGAGCACAGAGCGAACTATTCTTTCGCTTCAATTGAGCTTACTTTTAAAGTTTTCGAGTTCGACTCGGCTCGTTTAACAAACGACATCGTTTGATTTATTTTTTTTAAGAAAAAAAAACATAACCGGTTCACGGTCCGGTCCGGTTCGAACGGTTCCTTCCGGTTCACTAGTAGAGGTTTAACCGGTGTAAAATGAACCGGACTAGGCAGCGGTTCCCGATTGAATCGGCCGGTCCGGTCCAGTTTTCAAAACACTGGATTTTAGTAAACGTAATTGTTAGACTGTAATTTTTTTAAAAAAAATCGACTAACATATATTTTAAAAACCAAGTGAATTTTAATATAACTAAAGTGTATATAACAAATTAATCTGAGTCAAATTAGATGATAATCAAGTAAGCAATGAGATATTATATGAACTAAGATCTTATTTAAAAATTTATTATTCACGAATCAAATGACCTTGATGCTGAAAGAATTGTTGTTATTCCTTAATGTATCGAGTTTGAGCACCATGAATATTAAGGGTATGAGTGTTGAATGTGAAGTGATTGAGAGTTATTTTTGAACAAATATTATTTTATACTTACACAGATTAACAAAAAAAAATATTAAATCAGCACCTAAATTGAAAAAATATCTCAAATGAGTTATTATTTAAAAATTATACAATCAAATTTTAAAAGCTTATTTATTGTAAACTTTCAAATTAGAGTTCTGATAAGAAAATATTTCACTTCAAGACTTACTCGAATATCATCTAATTTGACATGGATCAATTTATTATATAAGTCTATAATCAGTGGTGTTACTAATCTAGACTAACTAATAACAACTAAATGTAGAAGACCAATTTATGTTAAATTAAAAAAAAAATCCAAAAACTCAGCACATTAGAAGGACCAAAACTAAAATTGGACCCATTCTTAAACCAAGGATTTTTATTTTGGATATTAACCAGCTGTTTTAAAAAAAAATCAGTGGATCTTTCATCAGTGGTTTAAACTTCAAAGTCGTTTGGAGTATTGGATACTGTGATTCTACCTGTCAAAAATGGTGTGCAGCCATTTTTGTTCAATGTCTAAGCCAATAATGGAAATAGCACGCATGGAAACCACATGTTCATGCCATTTCAGGGCCTGGGTTGATGTGAAGTGCATCCCACACCAAGTATTCACTTCTTGCAAAGGTAAATTCCATTGGTTTGGTTGATTTGTTTTTGATAAATCTGAGTGAATACAAGTAGTGTCTGTTCAAGATTTTAATTTACTTTACAATGAATGTTTATACTCTTCATACGATATGCTTGAATTTGAAACTTCAAGGGATAAGATAACAATAATTCCCTTAACCACTCAAGTCATTTGGCTCGTGTTCATGTACGAGTAATAGTTTCTTCACTGAAGGTTTGTTTTTGCAGGCATATCTCCAAAGGCTTCTTTTGCGAGTGCCCGAAATGATATCCATGTGCCAAAGAAATCTGAGTTCATTTGAGCAACAGAAACTTGGAGCTGCAGATTTGGGGCATGAGATTAGTGGAAAGAATTTGAGAATACTGAACGCCTTTGATGATGAGTATGATGGTGTTATTGTTGACTCGGAGAGATTACCAGCTAACCCCCTTGTCTTTGCTTCCAACCTTCGTTTCTCACTTTCTCATTTGAAGGCAAAGGTAAATTAATGATCCCTGTCTAGGTTTCTAATTGAATTAACGGTTCGAGCTCGACTCAGGTAAAATTCAGTTAACGTTTGATTTGAATTAATTTGATTTGAATTCGACTCGAGATCTTAACGAGTTGAGTCAAACAAGGTCCGACTTGACTTCATAAGTTCGGGAACAGTTCGTTATTTTTTAATAAATTTTTAGGATGTTGATAGTCTTATTTTTAGGATTGATTATGTATTATTGTTAAACCTACTTTTTATAATGATTGTAATATGTTAGTTTGGTATTTTTGGGGATTGTTACTTCGATTATAATATATTAGTTTGGTGTATTTATAGATGTTAATTTTGAGTTTAAATTTTGGAATTGCATCACACAGTATTATGATATTTTAAATAAGAATGAATCGAACAAAAATTTATCAAATTTATCGAGTATCGACTCGAGCATTGCTCAGCTCGTGATGGACT
Source organism: Hibiscus syriacus (assembly GCF_006381635.1). Taxonomy (NCBI): domain Eukaryota; kingdom Viridiplantae; phylum Streptophyta; class Magnoliopsida; order Malvales; family Malvaceae; genus Hibiscus; species Hibiscus syriacus. The sequence continues at coordinate 2,361,482 of NW_024062697.1, read as the reverse complement.
CGCTCGAGTCTCTGTATCTATTTACAACTCACTTCAAGAAAATATACATTTAACGACACATGAACGATGACACGCTAATTTATGACTTGTAAAACATGTGTGTCATAAAAAAATGACATGTTTATTAAAATCTTAACGATTTATGACTTACAATAATGTGTGTCATATTTAATAGTCATAATCTAAAAAATTTAGCAAATACACGGAGTACACTTTTTATTGTGTGTCATCTCTAAAGGTCGTCTTTTAATTTTCCCCCTATAATTTTCATCTTCACTTCTTTTCGGTCTCTTTTTCCAGTATGTTTCCCTCTCTCTACGTACCCTTTCAAACTTTTCAAATACCAGCAAAAAATGCCCCCTCCCTTCTGCATTACCATTATCTCGTATCCCTTTCTCTTCTATTCTCTTCTCATTTTTCTTCAAAATCAGTTTCCTTTGTTTCGTTTCTGGGGGTTCTGTTCAGGGCGAAGGCTACTGTTGAGAAGGTGAAACGGCTAAGAGTTTGGGTTCAAAACTACGATTGGGAAGATGTGGGACCGAGGCACAAGTGGAGAGGCTTTTGGGTTTGAATTCTGGGTCTGAGATTAAGCTTATAGGCCATATGCTGAGTTTTGGATGGGAACCCATGACTCAGGGCCAAGTTTTATGGCTGATAACAATGGAGAAGGTGGGAATTTGGGTTTAAAAGATTGGATTTTGAAGAATCCGAATGTGCTTGGTCACAAGGTTTTGAAAAAATGGGGGCATTATCTTCCTTTTCTGTTCAAGGTTTGTTCTTTTCTTTTACACGTATTTCTCTACTTTATTTCTGGGAATTTCTTTTCTTTTTCTCGTTTCCTTTGATTACTAGGAAATTGAATTTTGATTTTTGTGTGCATGTGTTTGGAATTGGGTTAATGAGTTTTATTTTTCATTTTAATAGTAATGGCCATAACTATATCAATCATTGTTTTCTGCATTGTCTTACGGCCACCATAACTCTTTGCTTCTACATTCATTGCACTTGCCAATAAAACAAGTAGGATGATAAGGGAAGCCTAGATGATGGTTCAATCAGCCATTTTCTATGCTAAAATTACTGATATAATTAGAATGGGTTGTATTTGAAAGCAACATAACCTCATTCTCATATATAGCTTTGAATCCATCGAAAACGTCCAAGATTTCACAGCTCAAGAAATATTGGTATGGCGTATGCAGTTGTGGACTGATCTTATTCCTCGTTGCATAAATGACAGAAAATCCTTGAAAGACAAGGAAGAGAAAGATATGGCTCATTTTTGCATTTGGGTTTTGTCTTTTGTTTATATCCCAAAGTTGAGTGACTCTGAAAAATGAATTTGTCTTTCCACAGGGTTTTTGTCTTTTTCTAATTCCTAATAATAAAAATAAGATGTCAATATTTTCATCTAATCTCATATTAGACTACAGATAACACTCCATTAATCCAATCAGGCCTATCTGCAGGTTTGTAACATTTATTATTATTTTTATTTTAAAATTACAGCTTTCAACTAGAGATAGACATTGTACATAGTTAAAAGGTAATTTATGCGACAACCTAGTACTTGGAAATGGAATATGAGAGGCTTTACCATATTTATATAGTACTCACTAAATCATTAATCACTAAACTGTATATTGTTATCTGACAACGAATGAGTACTTTTACTTCAGTATTCATGGAAATTGAATTCTCACCATTCATCTAAAATTTCCATTTTTACCATTTTTTGTGATGTCCATTATTATTTTCCCCTCTGCTTCTTTTGGTATTTAGAAGTGTAAAATTTACTTTTTGGGTTGTTTTCATCTTAATTTAATTTTAGATCAAAGTGATCAAGATAGAAATTAGGGGACTAGAATGGATATTGGAGATGTTAATGGCAAAGAATTAAGCTTGACATTTAAAAATGGAAACCAACATAACTTTAACTACAATATGAGTATTTTCTTCTTCTGGTATTTATCTTTTGCAGTAAAATCCCAACTTGATTCCGTGTTTCATATACTTTAATATAGGTACTTTCAGTGGCAAAACCCCTTTCAATACAGGAACATCCAGATAAAGAATTGGCCAAAGAATTGTATAAGTTGAAGCCAAATCTCTATAAGGATGCTAATCATAAACCTGATATGGCTTTGGCCATAACAGAATTCAGGGCCCTTTGTGGGTTCATTACTCTTGAGGTAATACATGAATCAGGCTCGGTTTTTGGTGGTGGAACTTCCCTTTCCTGGTTGTCTTCTTCGAGTGAATTATTCTTGCCTTTATGTTTGCTAATATTCTTGGTAGTCACATTTTGCAATTATATTTTTCATCTATGCTGTCAAGTTATGATTATGGAAATGATATGCATGATGAAACTTTGAGTCCAAATCACATCTGAAATCGAGACATAAGGTAATCTATCTTGACTTTATGTGAATCCACTGCCACCTTTTCTGGTTGGTGTTGTTTTTGCCTAAACCGCCCAGGCATAAATATTATACTTGCTATCTTTAGGTGAAATTTAATGTAACTGTGCCAGAACATTCTCATGTCTATTGATATTAGAGGATTATTAATATTTTTAAACTTATTTTCTGTATATATTATGATGCTCCAGGATAGGTACCATCACATTATAGAAGTTTGATACCCATTCTAGCAATTTCATAGAGTTTCTACATGCTGAGGAATATAATATTTTAATTGTGAAAAAAGATAAATATTCAATTGTATTGTTTAGACTTTCTTTGTCATGTACTGCTTATTTTTTGTTATTTCCAAATAATGTCTGAAATATCTTTAGGATTGTTGCAGGTTGCTAATATTTGTTTTGTATTAGTTGATGGATGCTTCTTGTTTGTACTTATCATTTTCTTTGATTCTGCCAACTATTGTCATATATATGAAGCAAGTATTTTTTTCTTCTTTGTAGGAGCTTCTCGGTCGATCCACTGATTTCTTGTGTACATGCCTAAATGGCGAGGATATATTAGTTTAAAATATTGTGTGCAAAATAAAATCTTTGTCTGTACATGCTTGCTGTATTAGGTGTTTTTACTGTAGTCACCATGTGGGCAGTTGATGTAACTGAGGGTTGTAGGAAAATAAAGCTGCAGTACTACGGGTTTAAACTAGCATCTACAGCAAGTTAAAGTCAGTGCTACTTACCTAGACATTAGATGCATTTGGTTGAGAGACATAGACTTTGGTTTCAATTCTTCTTTGTGCAACATAGATAGTATAGTTCATGGCTAATTCGAGCAGCGAGCAGTAACTAATTTTATGTGAACTAGGACTACTATTGTTGAATTCATTTAAGGAGATTTGTAACTTTCAGTGTTTGTTTATTAACTTATAATAATGGTTATATGTTCTTTCTCAATGTCGTATTTTCTTTGTTTTGTGTGTTGGATAGAGAAGATACCCAGATCACTGAAGTAGAACCTTATATTCCTTTTAATATTAATCCATCAGGAATGCAGCCTGTTCTCACTACCACTTATCTATTGGCTTTTCCAAGTAATGTTGCAAGGTAATTGTGCCCTGAAGTGATTTAAAAACTTATTTTGAATTCTCTGTTCTATTCACATTTTTGGGCCAATATTCTTTTGATGCATAACATATCTTGGGTTTGTTGTTTGTCTTATCCTACGGACTTACCTTAAAGCTATCTTTTTTTTTTGAATGCCCAAAATGATGTTAACACATTGCATTATTGGCAATATCCTTGGTTCACCATTTTGGGAGCATGTTAAGGAGATATTGAACCCTACAACATCTGTTGGAGCATAACCATGGGTTTACTATTCAATATATGTGTTTTTTTTTTTGTTTTTTTGTTTAATATCTTTGAAATTGTAAGTGCTTTTGAACCTCTGTGATTCTAAGTTTATGATGATTACCTGCTTATTGTGTGCTATTGCTATCTAAATTTCTTCCATTTTCCTATTTGTATACATTGGACTAATCTTTCAAATCTAATAATCAATCCTTGAATTTTTTTATATGATGTGTTTGTTTGAAGAATTATGCAATTTTGGCTTCTATTAGTTTATCCACTACTCATTGCTTCTTTCTATTTGCTGTTTGTGTGGAAACTCCTGTGCAGGCCAACTTACCGAAGGAAATAGTAGATTACCTGAATAAGATGGGTGCCAGGATACCAAATATAAAACTAGAGAAGACTACTATTGAATATCTCTCAAAGGTTCAGGCATCAACACGTTTTTTGGTACATTTCTGTCTGAAAAATAATTACAATATGTAATTGGAAGCTTATGCACTATATGTTGAACCTGCTTCTCATTTCTTTTGGAATTCTTAGCCGTTTTTTGTCATTTTAGTACTCTTTGATTGTTATATACTTCACTTTAAATAAGTATAAATTATATACTTATTACATATTTTTTACTTAGGTTGGCGATGGGAAGAAAGAATACACGGATGATGACATTGATGATATTCGCAAAGAATGGGTATCTTATGTGGCAAACTTTATTATGCCGTGATATTTTTTATCGACATATGATTACAATATTTTCGATAACTTCATGTTAATATATTGTATGCAAATGATTGCTTATATATAATGTGATATATATATTTAGTATTATGAGGCATTAAATGTGATTTAGTTTGATTATTTGTCAATCTACAATATATATATGTATATAATTTACGACATACAATCACGACACACGAATGTGTGTCATCTTCATTTCTAACGTGTGCTTCAATGACACGCAATGTAAGTCGTAAATGCGTGTCATAAATTTATGACACACAAATGTGTGTCATATTCATTTATGACGGGAGCTTCAATGACGCGCAATGAGCATCATAAATGAGTGTCATAAATGAGTGTCATAAATGCGTGTCATAGATTTATGACATACAATTGCGTGTCATCTGAGATTCATGTCGGTGGCTTTAACGACAGGCATTTGTGTGTCATCCGCACCCATAGATGACGCACAATTAAAGGGGTTTTTGTAGTAGTGACTTGTACTCGAGACTGATCTTCAGCCATCAATCTGGAGGAAAGGAAGGGAATTTGGCTCAAGTTACCAGCTGAAAAATCAGAGCTTGTACCAGTTGCAGTCAAGGTATCCTCCCGAACACTAAAACTTGCATACATAGGACGCAGAAAACAGAATGGAGTGCAGTTAAATTTCATGGAAGATTTTTTTAACTGCAACGGGTGATGCTGGAAGGATTCGAGTATCACCACGCACAGAAAGGGTATGTAATGTTAACTTATTGGCTACCCAAAGGACCCAACATGCTTCTTGGTAACGCCACCCATGATCCAATCAAGTTGGATTGGAGGATTTGTCATCAATGACAACGAGGTACCAAATCTCTTCAAAACCAAAATAATATTTATCGTAATGTAATGTTAACTTACTGATTAATTGCAGGTTCTGGTTATACGAGAGAAATATTCTGCTCCACCAATGAAAATACCTACATGTTTCATAGACGAGGTATCTCCAAAGTCTTAGATCAAAACAAAAACAAACTAGGCAGTAGAAATAGTAATTTTTTTTTTATTTTTCCGGGTAAAGTATACAAATGGTCCCCTGATTATAGGGCATAACTTTTTTGAGTCCTCCAACTGTAGGACATTTTGTTGACTCTCCAGACTATTAAAAGTTGTAAAATAGTCAATTGACTATTTATATATTCCAAACTCTTCATTTTTTATTAAAAAATTGACAGCCGTCTAAACTAGATGTTAACCTGCTGATTAAGATATCATAAAATCATATTTTAATGATGTCTTATGGCATCATTTTTGCTTTCAAGCACTGATTCGAAGACATAATGTTTCAAATATTGACTCAACAACATAATGTAAACGAAGAGTCGATATAAAATGTACAACTCAAACGATTATGGGATCAAGTTTTATCATATCTCAATAAAAAAAAGTTAACATCCAGCTCATACGACCACCAATTTTTTTAACAAAAAAATGACGAGTTTTAGATATATGAATAGTTGAATAACCATTTTATAACCTTTAATAGTCAGAGACTAAATAAAATAGTGCCCTATAGTCGGGACTAGATAAAGTAGTGCCCTATAGTTGGGGGACTATTTATGTACTTCACCCTAGTTTTCAATGTCATAAAGTTTAGTTTGGTATGTCAGTCAGCGGAGATTCATACAGGAGCTATAAGGGAAGTCAAGGAAGAAACCGGGGTAAGCAATGTGTTTATATATATATATTGATATCATGTAACATTTGAGATTGCCATGCCTATCTGTTTGTTATATTGACTCTTAAGTTATTAAATTGTCATATTCCACTTTGCAGATTGATACTGAGTTTCTGGAAGTAGTAGCATTCAGGCATGTGCACAAGTGGCCTTTGGAAAGTCAGATATGTTCTTCATCTGCATGTTGAAGCCTCTATCAACTCGGATTACAGTCGACGATAAGGAAATTCAGGCAGCCAAGGTACGCATCTGTTGTACTCCATTTACCTGTATCCAAATACGAGTCGAATAAAAATACTTTTAGGGAAGAAGAAAAGAGTGACTGATTTGTGAAATGGATACGATGCAGTGGTTGCCTTCAATAGAGTTTTTGGAGCAAGCGTTGATCAAAGAAGATTGCATGTTCAAGAAAGTAACTGAAATCTGCATTGCCCGCCTGGGAAAGCGTTACTGTGGGCTATCTGTACATCAATTGGCATCTAGATTTGATGGCAAAATATCTACTCTCTACTACAATGTTGTCGACTCTTATGATATTAACTGTATAGGCAACTGAAAACAATCACATAATTTACCCTATTGTTTTATATAACATGTAATTACACATATCCTGTCTACTGTAAATGCGCATTTGAATGTAAATATCTGCCTCTTTTCTTCACCGATGCACATCATCAATAGGCTCATCAATGTACAGAATCATGTAAATCTGATTAGAATTAAAACTTAATTTATATGAAATCAAGAATCCAATATTTAGACATATCAAATCAAAGAGAATAAAATACAATACTAGATTTATGAAAGTGCACTAGAACTAATTTATAAGTTAAAATCTTTCATTCTTTCATTGGTTGTGATCTACCAAGAAGATAACTTTTCTCTTGTCGTAAAAACTCTCCGACAAGATAGATCAATACAAGTTAAAATGTTTCTTGAGAACCATTACCTCTTTATATAGACTAAATGTTAGCTCTTACGAACAACCGAAATAAGCCAAGGGTGAATTGACCTTTTAAGAAATTTTGTGAAAGCAAACGAAAAATAGAAATATTTGCACAACGATTTAGAGTGGTTCGACTTCTAAACCAAGTCTACATCCACTACCTTAGCATCCACACTAAGAATTTCTCAAATCCACTATATTTGCTTACCTTTAAGGACAATGTGTAATCTTACAAATATTTCAAGGTTTATACTCAAAACCTTGAATACAGACTCTCCCAAAGAGTAAATACAAATAAAGCAAACAAAGAGGAAACCTAACAAGGCAAATATGTTTACACTAGTTAAGCACTCACCCAATACACACTTGAGCAAAACAAACAATGTAGCTCACAAGTGTGTTTACAACAAAGAATTTGACAAATTAGCACAAAAGAATACTTGATGTTGTTAGTTTCGTTCAATATGGTTATTGTTGACCTTGGGATGCTTTGACCTTCAATTCATACATTATCCATCAATTTCTATCTGTTTGGAGTTATTGAGATCATTATATCTGTTACCTATAACCAAAACCAAGATTTAATGCACAATGATCGATCCTATGGTGAAAAGGGATTGATCCTTTTTCAAATAATTCGACCGTTGCAGTAAAGGAATCGGTCCTTTAGAAGAAGAGATCGATCCTATTCGTCGAGGGATCAATACTTTTGGTGAAGGGATCAATCGTTTTGTAAAGGGATCGATCCAATACTTACTGGAATCCAAGGGATCGATTCTTTTTCAAGGGGATCGATCCTTTGGTCAAAGGGATTGATCATTTTGTTATGGGATCAATCCTCTGAACCAAAAATGTTTGGAAACTTGAATTTAAAGCGTGAAAACGATCGAGTATATTTTTGAAAACATTCGACTAAGTAGAAAATATTTAAAAGTATATTTTCAAGTTAATTTGGACTTTGAATTATTTTCGATAAATTCTTTTGACAAATTCGATAAATTCCAAAACTAATTTTGCAATTTATTGTTATATCATAATCTTAATTTAACAATCTCCCCCTTTTTGATATAACAAAACTATTTGAAAAAATGTTTTTGAAAAATAATAAAACAATTTGAGAACTTGTGAAAAGTTTAAGTTCCAATTTTTAAGTTTGAAAAACCATTTTTCATTTTATACTTACTTCTCTCCATTTTTGTTATATCAAAAATATTTCAACAATGTTAGTATCATATAACAAATGAGATAAAGTAATAAAAATAAAGCTAGAGTCAATTAAGCACATATGAAGAATTATATATGAAACATCAAGGTACTTTAACATAAATATCCCATAATATCAAATGCATATAAGTTCAAATATCTAACATGAAAAGCATCCAAATATCGAATAAACATAGGTTCATAACACCAATCATTAAAAGTTAAATAACCAAATATAACAAAGTCTAAAAATGCGGTAAAATGATATGATATGTGTGCATGAACTAAGATGGTGATGAATGAGGGAAGGAAAATTTGTCACGCTGACGCTGGATCGCTCGAACTCCTCAATCATACGAGCCTCAAGAGCATTGATAACCCCCTAAAAAGGCTAAGTTGTGTGCCTTTTTTACTTAGGTTATTTGTTGTCTAAAAGCACATTTAGTTGCATGTAGTTGCATTTAGGCTCATATAGTTGCATATGGTGTTGTTGTTTTACTGCATCATTTTTTTTTGAAAAACTGGTGTTGGTTAATGGGAAAGGTTGTGCTCTTGTGCTGATGTGCAGGTGAATAGGGCTAGAGGAGAAACAGTGATTTGTCGTAGCATACTGGATGAGGAGATTTGGTGAAATGCTACAACATTTTGGATTATATTTCTGAACAGAAAATGACAAAAATGACGAAGATATTTTTATGAGAGCTACCAGCTATCTATGTTCACATGTGAATTCCTCTACCAACTTCCCTTGTGAGCCCCACTGCCAGTCGTGCCTACCCTTTCACGTAAAGGGAATGATACATATGGCACAAAGGGAATTTTTGAACAAAACCCTAGGGATTCCCTTGGTATAAGTAGATAAGGATACCCTACATTTTAAAAGAGAGCTTTTGGGAATATGAGATAGGAGAGAGAAGAGACAGCTAAAACAAATTCTCAATTTTCTTTTCTTTTCTTTCTACTTTCGTGGTGTCCTCCATAGTCAAGCTTCAATGGGATAGTAAGCTAGGCCTTTGAGAGAAGCTAGCTTGTTAAGGTAGTTCACAGTAGTTCAAGAAAGCTCACGACAACACTTGGGAGTTCTCTTCTCCTTTTTTATTTTTCACTCTTATTTATTGTAGCTTTTGCAATAGAATAAATGATCTTTGTGGATGATTTGTACCACTCCATGAACTAACTTATTTGGTGTGGGTTTTCTTTGGATGATTATGTGTTTGTTGAAATGAATGGTTTTATATTTTCATGTTATATACTTGCTTTGCTCATTGTATTTATTTACTTAGAATTGTAAGAGCTTCCGAGAGTTAGCCATTTCCTAAGTTTTATGCCTAATATCGAGAGAATTAGGTGAGATCAACGTGAGCAATGGGGATAAGCTGGGAAGCAAAGCCCTAATCCAAATTAGATATAAGGAGAGGATTTCAATGACAAAAAGGAGTAATACTTAGTCGATATAATTTTGCTATTGTTTACGCTGAGAGGCATTACCGTAGCATTTTACTGTCAGGTTCCTTACTAGAGATCGCCTAGGAGAATATTTAGCAAACTTTTTCAAGCAATATACTCATGAAAGGCATGGAACATTCTAGAAGACAAAGCATATGATTCTTTATTAGACCCTACCATTTATCCCCATTGTAGCTTGTTTGTTCAAGGTTATCTGGTTATCTTATTTTATACCCAGATTCTCGATTTAATTGTTATAGCATTCTTTAACTTTACTTCTTTGTTTTCCAAAACATTTCACCTTCATACTTGTTATTTTGCCAAAACATCCCATAAATTATTCAAACCACCATATATCTATACATTAAAGTCTATAGTTTTAGTGCATTAACTTAACCTGAAAATCCCTTCAATCCTTGTGGAGATGATACTTACTCATTACTATATTACTTGTTTGATTGTGTATACATGCACAGTTTGCGTGCCATATTATAGTACACTCATATATGTAAATAAGTATCCTAACGATGCTCGATCACATCAAAGTGGGATTCGACATAGGCTCAAATAGAACCAATAGACTAAGGTATCATCTCCTCAAAACCTCAAAAGAAGTCTATGGGAGGTGCCGACATCGTCGTCATGAGCCTCCTCCATATGCTCATCTCCATCGTAATCATCATCCATATGCTCTCCATGGTGACTACGGATTCAATGCATTTATCCCTCGGGATCCTTCATATAGTCGATCTGCACCATAGTGTCACGACTAATGATCTTTTCATCGGAAAGGAATGCCACGGTCTCATATGAAGTGTCGACATTGAGAAGCTCAAACAAATGACTAAGATACATCCCATATACAAGGTTTGGTTGAGCTTTCAATTTGATGACACTCACAATATCATTAAAGATCATACTAGCTAGATAGAGCTTGTGACATTGTCAGATGCAGAACATCCACCAATAGTCACTCTTGAGGACGGTGGAAAATTCTGTGCCACAAGCACGTTTGAAATGGGTGATAATGAGATGAAGCAAACGATTATTAATTGAGAAAATGATGGCTCTATTGTTTAAAAGGCGTATATCGAGAGGAAAATGGCCTTTATCATTGTCATCGTCGGTAAGAGGGAGGTCAAAGATTTGGGTGATGAAATTGATGGAAATGGGGACTGTAATACCCATAAGGTAAGAAATACTCGTCCAATAAGTGGTGCCATCATGAGAAGCGGATGACACACAAGCATTCAAGTAAAAAATCGAAACAAATAAGGGTGAGTAGGGCCATGAAAGTTAAGAAAAGTAAAAAGCTTAATATCTTTTAAATTTTACTCGTAAAGAAAATCCAATTTTTTTCTCAAAATTAAAATTGATTTTTCATGTTTTCTTAACATATCGATATGCAAAGAATGAGTCAAAACACTCACGAGCTTTGGATTTTTGAAAACATTGGTTTATCTGAGAATCGATTTGAGTGTTACTTGGATTTCCCCTTTAAAGTCGTGGTTTTTCTTTTTGGGGTTTTGTAAAAAAATAAAAAAATGTTCTTGAACAAAAAAAATGTGTTTAAAGATGCTTAAAAATAATTTAAAAAGAATCAAAACAATCTTTTTAGGTTAAAAAATAGTATGGCTAGATGGTTTTGGTGGTTGTTTTAGTTAGGGACTTTTATTGAACAACTTATGTGTGTAAGATAAAAATTTGGGATTTTTGACAATTTTGGTAATGGGTAATGCTCCCTGCAACAAAACAAGGAATAAACAATTTAAAATTTGTTGTTTAATCACCTAATTTAACCTAATTTGTTCGAATTTAGAAAATTGAAAAGTTAGGCTTTTGATAAATCTTACCCAAAGGTTGATTCTTCAAAAATTGAAGAATGATTCGTTGAAAGGGTGAAAGGGGATTGATTTTCACTCAAAACCCAGTTGAAATTGATCCAATATGAAGTTTTTTTAAGAAATTCAAAGTTTGGGAGGATTTTGGGTATTTTGCTTCGAAATAAGGCTTGGTATGGTTGAAATGCGCATAAACAGACTTAAAATGGCCTTTCTTCGCACATTTGGCCTAAAGGAATCGATCCATCGTAGAAAGGGATCGATCCTTTTAAAAAAAGGTTTCGTAACATCTTTTTTGACGAACGATAAGTTTTGATGAAAACCTCGAATTTCTGACTTATTTGGAAAAAATCAAAATTTTATGTTTTTTATTAAATTGAGTAGGAGTCGCCATCGACCTTTGGGTTAGGTAGGTCGAATACCTAAAAATACATTTTAAAACAATTTTAAGAAAAATTGTTTTTAAGACAAAAGTTGGTTTATGTTTACCAGAAATTCATTTTTAAGGATTCGGGAATCGATTATGCATGGGAAAGGTAAGCACCCCCACAACGCCCAAAAATTGGTACTTAATCTCTTGTATATTGTCGTGGTAAAAATTTAAAAAATTTGAATCAATATTTAAAGTGTGATCCTTTTATTAAACATTAATTAATTTATATCGAATTAGTTATTAGGGAATACTCCTTAACTTGAAAAGAAATCATGAGATTTGCACACTCTCTAATGGGAAGGCTATCCCATCTATTTCTCCTTTATAAGAAAAATATCCCCTCTCAACGTTATCAAGAAGCACAAATCGAATGTAAATTGAATATTAGTAATTGCATAAGATAGCTTACTATTTAAAGAAACATGCATTGCATCAATTCAATTAAAATAAAAAGGAATTAATAATCACTTTTATAAAAATAAACTCAATTTATTTCAAGTTCAATTTTCGTTCTAATATTGTATCGAATCACACTAATTCGATTAAGTAGAGCTTTTCACGCCCATACTATGATAGAGTGTTCTTGAAAGCATCGAGTATAATGAAATCTTACCAGGTATTAATATTGAATATAAGAGTAGTTGCAATCTTAACAAATGGTGATTAAAAATATGGGTTATATTTTAATATATATAAAAGAACTACTATATTTAAAATTAAAAAAACAAGTAAGTGACCATATTGAAATAAAACAAAACGAAAAGTCAAGAACAAAAATAATAAAAAGCAGGAAGCAATGGTGACCAAGATGCATAAATTGAAACTACAACATCAAATTTAAATAAGATAACAAAGCAGAACCCATTAGTGACTAAAATGAAATAATATAAAGATCAGTGACAAATTTCAAAGAATTACATAGTAAACATGTGACTAAATAGAAACAAAATGAAGAAAATAATCCAAATCTAAAATAAATAACATGAAAAAGTGACTAAAATAAAATAAAAAAAATGAATTTCGCATGTTAAATTCAAAATTAACAAAATAAAGAGGAAGATCATGTGACCAAGTTGCAAAATCACGGCAAACCTGGCAAACTAAAGAGAGATTTGCCCCTAAAATTTTAATATAAACCTAATTTACTAACCTAAAAACCTAAAACTAAACCACTCATTTTTTGCTCAATCCTTTTTCCCCACTCTCTTAACCCGACGGCATCTCATTAAAGGAGATCGAAGGCTCCACCATCCGGCCTCCACGACAGTGGCCTCCTCACTCCAACGTCATCGAAAGCAACCAAAAATTTAGTGCCTAACGACCCCCTCCTTTAAAGTTTTTATTCAAAAACAAAGAAATAAAGTGCACCAAAAAAATTTAACCTTTGAATGTTGTATTGATTTCAGAAAAAGGGAGAACCCCTTTTACAAATCTCTATTTTTTAGAGAGGAAAGAAAAAAGATGACAAATGAAAACCTCATTACAATATGATTTTTTGGGGTTTTATACCCTATTTTGTACATGAATAAATTGTTGATTTGGTAGCCATATTTAGCGTGTAATTAGGTTGGTTATGGTTTGTGCAGCATGGGTAAGAGCTAATGCTTCACGTGGGAGTAGTGGCAGGGCATGGTGGTGTTATAAGGTATGGCTGGAGTAAGGATGGCAGGGATTCGATACAACTGCAAAGTTGGTGGTGGCAGTAAAAAAATTATGATTACAGTTGCCCCTCTTTGCTCGTTTCTGTGGAACAGGAATGGAACAAAGATTTAAAGCACCATTTTTGTACCGAACTGCTTGAATTCCTTAGCTACAAGTTCTTCTCATTATAAACCCTTCTATTGGAAATATTTATCCATATTCTTCTGTGATTGATTTGAAATGAAATATTATTCTTCAACATGGTTTTCTGCAATGAAATTCTCTGCTAACTCTTTGAATTCCTGTCAAATATTCAACATTTAAGTGAAAAGAAATGAGTAAAAAGAAATTTGTTTCAAGAGAAGTTATCTCGGTGAGACAAAATTTTGTTTCAAGTGAAACAATCTCAAAGGTTTATGTTTCAAGAGAAACTGTCTCAAGCAAGATGAAATTTGGTTTCAAGAGAAACAATCTCAAAGGTTTATGCTTCAAGAGAAACTGTCTCAAGCAAGACAAAATTTGTTTCAAGAGAAATTGTCTCAAGGGAGACAGACAATATGCTTCTTCATGTTGAGGAGATCTAGTTGCCTTTAGAATATCTGATCATTCACTTCAGGACGTCAAATTTATGATCGATGTTGTTCCTTCATGTAGGGCATGGTATTGATGCAGGGTATGGTTGAAGTAAGGATAGCATGGATTTGGTGCAGTTACAAAGTTTATGGTGGCGGCACAAAAATGGCGATTTCAAAAGGGACCAATCCTTTTTTGCAAATGGATCAATCCTTTTTCTGGAAAATGCAAGAGATCAATCATTTTCTTAAAGGGATCAATTCTTTTTCTAGAAATTTTCATTTTTATTTCAAAGACCAAATTAGATGAATCTATACTCAAATTTGATGCAACCTAAGTCATATTATTGATAGGAAATTAATTTTATGTCTTAAAAGATACTAAATATGCATGAATGTCAACTTGAAACATCTAATTATGCAAATTTTTATTATTGATCAGTTTAGTCCTTATTTTGCACAAATAAAGACCAAATTAAGTCACAAAAACATACAATTGCTCTAAAGATCCTAAACATGCATATTTTTTATTTTGCTACATTTAAACACCATATTCTCAAAATCAACAAATATGATGAATAAAAAGAATGGAGAATATGATTTTGTACCAACAATCAACTTTGCAAATCTAAGGCAAAAAATCATCAACATAAGCATATTAGGCCATAAAAATGCAACTCATGCAAAAATAACTCCTCCTAACTAATTGCAATTAAGCACTATGTGGGGAACTCAATCATGCATATAAGTATATAAAATCACATAAAAGTAAGAAATTATAAGAAATTAAAACTTTGTTACCACTTTAATTAAGGTTGATTTCTTAGGTCTCCCTTTCTTCAAGTGTCCTTCCTTAGTGTGTCTAAAGCTTCCAAATAACTTGACATTGCTCACCATTACTCCAACACACCTACAAGAGAAATTTACTTGATTTTTGGTATCCAAATTGATTTGGATCCTTGATTGTTAGTTTCAATGCCTCTAGTTCCTTTAAGAACCCTTACTTGTCTTATTTAATAAAATTTTCTTTTCTTAATAGGACAAGTATTAGAATTATTATCATGATAATGTCAATGTGAACATTTTGCCATTATTGACTTTGATGAATTATTATAAATAATTTTTTCTTCTTTTATTAAGGTATAAAGCATAAATTTTCAAATAATAATTTCTTTTACAAAATTTTTATTTTTCAATTTTAAAAGCTCCAAATCCTTTTTCAAAATTTCTTTTTTGGTTTCAAAATCCAATTTAATTTTCAAAAGAAAATCATTTTCATTTTTAAATTTAGAAATATTTTCTTATATTTAGAATTCATTGTCTCAAACTCCAAAATCAATTCATCATAATCATCTTATAACTTATCATAAGGCAAAGGTTGGCTACTTTATCCTCTTCATCATCGATGATGTCCTCATTACTCCAAGTAGAAACAAAAGTCTTCTTCTTTGGCTTACTTGATCCATTCTTCTTCAATTAGGGACTATCATACTTCACTTGTAATACCCTAAATTTTAGGCCAATAGTTTCTTTGGCTTACTTGATCCATTTTTCTTAAATTAGGGACAATCATACTTCACATATAACATCCCAAATTCTAGGCTAATAGTTTCTGGTTTACTTGAGAGGTATGTGGATCATGTGAATTTTATAAGTCCAATCATTGGGCCAAGTTAGGTTTAATTGAGTAGGACTTGGTCCCACTTAGCCATAAGAATAGGGTTTTTGAATAATGAAAATATGAGAAAATACCAAAAGCGTAATTTTCCCATTTTGCAAAGATGAGGTCTTTTATCTCATTTCATCTTCTTCTTCCCTTCATTTCTCTTCATTCTTATTTTCTCTTTCTTCTTCTTCAAGATCCATAGCTCAAGGTATGTTGTTGAGCTTCTTTCAAGTTTCAAATTCATCCATAATTCCTCCTTAAACTTTGTTTTAAGGATTAAAGTTTGGGTTTCTTATTTTGTAAGAGAAAGTGGGGGTTCTATCATCCAAGTCCTAGAGGAAAGTGTTTGGTGTTTAAAGGAGCTTCATTTCGAGATTCCCACACTAAGGTAGTGTATTTCTAATCTTTTTTGGTGTTAAACTGTTAGGATTGATGAAGCTCAATTTAAACAACCGAAAAATGTACAAGGGGTGAATTGGAAAAAATTTGTTTAGGGGGTCAGGAGAAAGAAATGATAGATAATTTTCCACAAAGGTTTATAGTGGTTCGACTTCTCAACTAAGTCTACCTCCACTACCTAAGCTCCTTATTTAGGATTTTCCAAAAAATCCACTAATTTGTTCTTTCTTTTTCAAGGATCAAGAGTAACATTTACAAATTCCCTAGTTTTTCACTTGGCTAAACTATAACCAATCCCCTTTACAAAAGGTAAAAAGAAGTAAACAATAAAACCTCTACAAGGTAGGGTGTTTACAAAATTAAAGCTCGCAAGAACAAAATATTTACATGAGAATAGAAATAAAGAGTGAAAAGCTCTTCTCTTGTGTTTGATTGCTTAGATAAGTGTTCTAACCTTTATTCAAGTGTCTTGAACTTGTATTTATATATTGGAATGAGTTTTTGGTCGTATCTAGCCGTTGGGGATGATTTCTAGCCATTTGGGGATGATTTCTTTGTAAAAATAAACTGCCCAGTACATAGGGTATCGGTACTCCTATAGGAGTATCAGTACTACATTTGTAATATTTAAATAAAACTAGTCGTTACTAGTTGTTGGGCTTGACGGTATCGATACTAAGAGTATGGTATCGATACTACTATGTAAAGTAGTATCGGTACCCGTTTGGGTATCGATACCTATTTTGTATTCTGGAATTTGAGCAATGCTAGTAGTATCGATACTACCTTAAGAGTATCGATACTTCTCTTACCAATTAATTAAATAACCAAAGCATTCAGCTAAGAGGATACTCATTCCTCTTCAAGTGTGGCTAGATAATTTGAATATCTTCATTTTCATCACCATTGCTCTCACACACCTATAAGAGACATTTAAGTAGATTTTGGTATCCAAATTGCTTTGGATCTTTGGACATTAGTTTTAATGTTCCTTATTCCCTTAGGAACCCATACTTGTATAATTTTAAAATATTTTCTTTTCTTTATAGGAAAAGCATGTTACATATGATCATGAAAATGACAATGTGAGCATTTTGTCATTTTTAAACATAATGAGTTGTTTTTAGATATTAATTCTTTTTCTTTTGTTAAGCTCTCAAGCTTAACTTTCAAATCAAAATTTTCTTTTTCTAAATCATTGACTTTGACTTTTGAAAGCTCTAAATCATTTTTTGAAGATTCATTTTAATTTTTCAAAATCAATTTTTTTCTTTCAAAACTAAATTATTTTCAACTTTAAGTTTTGAAATTAATGCCTTATATTTGGAATTCATGCTCTCAAATTCCAAATACAACTTATTATAAGCAATTTGTAACTCATCAAAAGAATAAGAATCTAATTCACTAGAGTTAGAAGTTACCAATGAATCTTCTCCGATGACCATGAGGCATAGGTTGGCTACTTCATATTCATCATTGGAGTCGTATTCATCACTCTAAGCCTCTAAAATTGCTTTTTTCTTGTTTAATCCCTTCTTCTTTAGGATTAGACAATCATACTTAACATACCTCGTTCTTTGACAATTGAAACACACTGGGGGACTCTTCTTCTTGCTCGATTCATGCTTCACTTCTTTAGAAGTCATAAATCTCTTGAATCTTTTGAAGTGCTTGGACATCACTTATTCTTCATCATCGTCTTTATCCACCTCTTCATTTGAATCTTGAGTGCTCTCATTGGTGGATTTGAAGGTAATGCCTACCTCATTCTTTTTCTTGTTTTGCTTCACTTCATCTTCTTCCTCTTCCTTCACCATCAGCTCATGAATGAGAAAAGAACCAATAAACTCATCAAGAGTGAGATACTTTAGATTCTTAGTCTCAATGATCGTCGTCTTCTTCGATTGCCAAGACTTTGGAAGAGAGTAGATCATCTTCCTCACAAGCTTCTCATTAGGGATTACTTTTCCAAATCCCTTGAGACCATTGACAATCACAGAAAATCTATCCACCATAGCTTTGATGTCTTCATTCGGTTTCATCTTGAAATTTTTGTAGTTATGTTTGAGAAGACTTATCTTGGTTTCCCTCACTTCATCTGTTCCTTCATGAGTGACTTGGATTTTGTCCTATATCTCCTTGGCATTAGAACAAGATGAGACTCTTCCATATTCATTTAGGCCTAATGAACTAAATAGAATGTGCATATCCTTAGCATTGAGTTGGAACTTCTTCTTCTCTCCATCACTTCAATCATCCATCTCACCGGGTGAAATGGAGTATCCCTTCATGAATGAGTTTCCAGCTCCTAGATCATTAGCTTAAATGAATAGCATCATCCTATTATTCCAATAGGCATAATTTTCTCCATTTAAGTAAGATGGATTGTTGATCGGTTAAGAGTCTTCAATGTAGTAAAAGTTGGAGGTCAAAGCTATCTTCTTATCGGTTGCATTGGGAATCTGTAGAGCTTCTTTTAGGATCGTCTCAAGGTTATTAAACCTTCTAATAAGTCAAGCTATTATACCAATTATTAGGATTGATGAAGCTCAATTTGAACAACCGAAAAATGTACAAGGGGGTGAATTGGCAAAAATTAATTAGGGGGTAAGAAGAAAGAAAGGATAAACAATTTTGCACAGAGATTTATAGTGGTTCAACTTCTCAACTAAATCTACCTCCACTACCTAAGCTCCTCACTTAGGATTATCTAACAAATCCAGTAATTTGTTCTTTCTATTTCAAGGATCAAGAGTAACCTTCACAAACTCCCTAGTTTTTCACTTAGTTAAACTAGAACCAATCCTCTTTACAAAAGCTAAAAATAAGTAAATAATAAATCTCTATGAGGTAGGGTGTTTACAAAATTAAAGCTCACAAGAACAAAATATTTACAAGAGAATATAAATAAAGATTGAAAAGTTTCTCTTGTGTTTGATTTCTTGGATAGATGTTCTAACCCTTCTTCAATTGTCTTGAACTTGTATTTATATGTTGGAATGATTTTTTAGTTGTTTCTAGTTGTTGAGGATGATTTCTAGCCATTTGGGAATGATTTCTCTACAAAAATAAATTACCAGTATATAGGGTATCGCTACTCCTATAGGCGTATCGGTACTACCTTTGTAATATTTAAATAAAACTAGTCGTTACTAGCTGTTAGGCCTGAAGGTATCGATAATAAGCTTATGGTATCATTGCTACTATGTAAAGTAGTATCAGTACCCCTTTGGGTATCGGTACCTATTTTATATTATGGGATTTTAGCAATGCTAGTAGTATCGATACTACCTTGAGAGTATTGACACTTCTCTTACCTAGGGTATCAGTCTCACATGAATAGTACCAGTACTGTTCACATAGTATCGATCCTGTAAGAATAGTATCGTTACTACGTACGTTGAAAATCAGTTTTATGCTCAAATTAACTTTTAATGGACTTTGAATTATTTTTGAAAACTTTGAATAAATTCAATTCAAGTCCAAAAACATTTTGCCTTAAATTGTTATATCAAAATATTATAAAAAAGTGGTTCAACATAAGCTTTCATAATCATGAAGTTTTGTTGAGATTTGGGGTTTTAGGCATTTCTAGGTTTTATGCTTAACTTCATGATTAGATGACGAAATTATTGTAAAGAATGTGTTGTTATACCACTTTAAGACCCTAAATAACTCCCTAAACCTTTAGCACATGATTAGGAACCAAACTAAGACCTTTAGGGTGATTTTTGCGTGTTTCCCGAGACTAAATAAGACTTTTCTAGGTTTGAGTATCGATAATGGATAAACATTATGGATATTGAATGAATTAGAATGAATTTTGGAGAAATTTGAAAGGTGTAGGGGAGAGTATCAATATTTCCCCTAAAATATCGATACTCAGGGTAATAGTATCGATATTGTGCATATTCTTCAGCAATAGAATGCATTTTGGTTACCAATACTCATAAAGTATCGATACTTGATCCTAGGGTATCAATACTACTCATGTTTGATGGTTAGAATTGTCTGGTTTAATTCCCATAAGAGCTAAGGATGATCTATAATGGTAGAACTTGGTTTATGAGGGACATAAATGACCAAACATACCTAGAAACACTTGTAGCAGTGGGTTACATCTGATGTAACCATACTAAGCATAATACGACAAAGTTCCTTAGATCAAGCATGTATTCAAAGGGTTAAGAATGAGGATTATTGTAGGGTATGTAACGACAAGCAATATGATGAGTAGGTCAGATTCAGTAATGACAAAAAGAATGGTCTTTAAAAACGTTAGTGAATCAAGGACATATAAGTCGTACCTTCAATTCAAGGGGTGTTAAAGGGAATTACGATAAGAGTGATAGAAAGTCGGTACCCAATAATGAACCCAAGTCATATATCGAGCAAACTAGTGATATAGCTTATGAATAGCAATCACAATAATCTTTAGGAAACCATGAAATGCTTAGAGATATTTCTAGAGATAAAAATGACTAAAATACCCTTTAAATGCTAATGACCATAATAAAGTCGTTTAATAAATTATCAGTAATAAAAAATAATAAATCTTTCCATAACATTCTAGATAACATGACGAGTGAGATAGTATATGAAAAAAGTGTACTGACCTCACATGACTTTAATAAGTTCGACACCGAGTAGCCGATCTACTTCTATTGCCTTAGTGTGGCATCAGTTGACGTGTGTTGAGACGACACTCTAGAAAAAAGCCTTATAATAAAAATGAGATAATAATAGTGTTAATTGTATGCCAATCATAAGAACCTTATGAGGTAAGATTCCATAAGACTTATTCTTTTGGTTTTCATATAAAAATGATGAGGACCCCTGAATTACTTATGTGTGTAAGTGATGATCATCCAATTGTCTGAGAAATATCCAAATATATCCAAAGTTAGTTCAAGAGCACTTTAGTCGCTAGTTGAACGTAGGCTCTGATGTTATATGACCAAGAGGTGTCCCAAGTACTCTAAGGAGTAGAGTAGGAGAACATAGGCTCCGATGTTATGTGACCCAGAGACGTCCTATGTACTGGACAATAAGGGCTTTTCTAGATGAAGATTCTCATGCTAAGTGACCCAGGTTTTATATATAGTACAGTTGGTAGGAAAGAGGGGTGTGAGTCTTGAGATACTGAGTGACCCTCCGTCTACACCATGATGCATACATTTGTTTGTGTGATGGTACCAAGCATCTTTGTGATACCAGGTACTATCATTGTGTGTTGCATGGTGGTGCATTATAGTATAATATTAAGGTTAGAGTCCTAGTATACATTTACTCATGGTGAAACCCTTACCGAAGACTAAGGGAAGTGTGAGACATACACTAGAGATATAGAATTATTGAACCCTAAGTAGGTAGCACTTGATTATGATCATGTATGTACATACTGCTTAATACCTTATCCTCTAGCATGTTTATGATATGAGATTCTTATATTACTATAGATTAGCAATTATACTAATGGGCTTTATAATCTCAACGTTCATATATTTATGTTTGTAGGTTAGTATGTTGAGATGTTCGAGTAGAAACGTTGCAGTAGGATTTCCAGTATTTCTCGTAGAGTACTGGTTGGTACTTGTAGTGGGCATGTGTATTCATAGGGCCCTTACTTGCGTATTAGGATTTATAAATTTCGAGTTGTATTATTTGATTTAAATTAGGTTTACAAAGCTCCAGTTTTATAAAAGAATTTTCATAATTGTTCTATATATTTATTTTGGTACCACATAGTATGTTTTGAAATGAGAATAAGCAGGTTTTTGAAAAAAAAAGTTTACCATAGTAGCCTAATGTGGCACTTTAGGCCCAATCAGGTTTAGGGTGTTATATTTAGTGGTATCAGAACATCAGGTTGAGTCAGTCCTAAGAGCCAGTGGGTAGTTATAGTAAGGTGTCAGTGAATACATGCCCCTACGTATTGAAAATACTCGTATAAGTTTGGAATCTTCTTGATTATGATCATGCATGTACCTATTGCTTAATACCTTATCCTCTAGCATGTTTATGATATGAGATTCTTATATTGTTCTAGATTAGAGATTATACTAATGGGCTTTGTAATCTCAACGTTCATATGTTTCTGTTTGTAGGTTAGTATGTTGAGATGTTCGAGTAGCAACGTCGCAGCAGGATTTCCAGTATTTATCGTAGAGTACTAGTTGGTTACTTGTAGTGGGCATGTGTATTCATAGGGCCCTTACTTGCGTATTGGGATTTATAAATTTTGAGTTGTATTATTTGATTTAAATTAGGTTTACAAAGCTCCAGTTTTATAAAAGAATTTTCATAATTGTTCTATATATTTATTTTGGTACCACGTAGTATGTTTTGAAATGAGAATAGGCATGTTTTTGAATAAAAGGTTTACCATAGTAGCCTAATGTGGCACTTTAGGCCCAATCAGGTTTAGGGTGTTATATTTAATGGTATCAGAACGTCAGGTTGAGTCGGTCCTAAGAGCCAGTGGTTAGTTATAGTGAGGTGTCAGTGAATACATGCCCCTAGGTATTGAAAAATACTCGTATAAGTTTGGAATCTTCATGGCGCCTCATTTATTAATTTATTTTATAGAAATTTGCAATTGTTGATGGTTCTGAGTGGTCTCAATGTTAGAATAAGGAGTCGAGCCTCTCATCCTGAAAGAGTTAATGAGGAGTTCTTGCTTAGGGCTGGGAACTATATGGTCCCATTAGGTGTAGGAGTCGCAGAGGCGACCTTCTTCAGAGGTTTAATTTTCACTCTCATGGAGATAATGGATGCCATTCCTAGAACACAACTTTTGCTGTCAGCCTCCCAAAGTACGTTACAACTATCCACAATAAAGATTTTCATAAATTCACTAATTTGTATCAACCTTTGAGGACAATGTGTATCCTTATAACTCCCTTAAGAATTATACCCTAAATTCTTGACACTCTATCTTAAAGAGAAATTTACAAATTTGTAAACTTAGAAAAAAAACCTCATAAGGAAGTTGTTTGCACAGTTAAAGAACAAATAAAAACACTTGACAAATAAAACAAATGAATACAAAAGTGTTATTTGAAAGAAAAAAGAATATTGAAGAATGTTGACTTTGATTTTGCTCAATGTGATTACTTTGGCTTTTTTTATCTCTTGTCTTCACATATGACTTGGAATCTTGTTTGTATACCCCTTCATTCAATTCTAACCGTTTAGGTTGTTATGGGATTTAATAAATCTATTAGATGAAATTTCCTGCAATAAATGTTTCCCAGACATCTTGAGTATCAGTACTCATGCTCGGAGTATTGATATTTCCTACATTAAATACAAAAAAAAGTTATCTATTAGCATAGGGGAGTATCAGTACTCTAACTTGAGTATCGATATCGATATTGATATTTGCATAGTATTGGTACCAAAATAGGCTATTGGAGTTTGTGTTTACTAAAATCGCAGAGGGAGTATCAGTACTCTTATCCTGAGCAACGATACTCTGAGTATTTGGCTAATAGTATCGATACTAGTATTGGTACCACATGAGCAGTATCAGTCATGTTCTTGCAGTATCAGTACTACAAGGTTAAAAATTAAATTTTTGACTCAATTAAAATCCAAAACCTTTATAAAAACGTTTGAAATTATTTCTAGTATATGACTTGAATTTTCAAAAGAATAAGGAGTAAAAGTGGAGTTTTTAACCTTCAAAAGTTTCATATTCAAACGATTGAATTGAATATAAACATTAAAATCGACTAAAAATAATCTTAAAATTTCTCTAAAAATATTAAATTTTGGTATATCAAAATATCAAAGACTGGTTCAACAGTCTCTCCCACTTTGATTTAACAAAACCTTTGAAAAAAATTAATATTTTTAATATTTTTTAAAAATAAATGCTCCCTTTACTCTAACTTTTATCCCTTTTTTATTAAATCAAAATGATAGAATAAGATAGAAATATATATATGCTCTGAAGGAAAAACTTTCCAAAATTATTAGTCAACATAAATAATATCCTTGCGCAATAAAAATGTTCATAAATAAAAAATAAACATGTCTCAAATATCATAAACAATAATAATCATCAAAAAGCGTAAATATCCATAAAAACACTCAAATATCCAAAACATCCAAATCCACAACCAAAGTATGAAAAATCATCCAAGAGAATGAAAATCATCTAAATATCAAAATAATTAATACCCCAAAATTTTAACTAGTAACTAAAATGAAATTTTTAAAAGTTCAATGGCTAAAGTACAAACTTAAAAAGTTTAGGGACCAAATGTGTAATTTTTAAAAGTTATAATATTTTGATCCCATAAATAAATAGTTCATTCTTAGGAATGTATCCTATATGGAATTTAGATTTTGATATGAAATTTGTGTAAAGAGCTATTAAGCAATAAAGTTCGATAAAGTATTTAGATAACCGGATCAAATTGAAAATTAACAAAAATTTGAAGGATGATAGTATGAGATTACTAATATTATATTTATATTTTTAATCAGTAGAATTTGAAGTGGATCAGTGGAATTTCCATGTTAAAGTGGAATAGTAAAATTTAGTGAATAAATTGATTTTTTGGAAAATTGAAAAGGCAAAGATGGAAATTGATAAATATGATTTTTTATATCTATTTAATGTTATTAAAATGGAGATAAAAGGGTGGAATGGAGGTAGATATCATGATTCATTAAGGGTGGAATTGACTTTTTTTTACTAAAATAAATTTAAAATTCATTTTATTTAAAATTTAGAGAAAATAACCTCAGTGACCGAAAATGTCTTATAATACGATTTTAACCAACTTTTTTGGATTTGCCAAAATGACCAACAAAATCGCAACGCGATCTTAAATTAGCAACGCGAACTCCAACTTCGCAACTCAGTTTCCAAATTCGCGTTGCAATAGTCCAAAATCGCATTGCGATTTTCCATTTCGCGTTGCGATAGTGCAAAATCGCATTGCGATTTTCCATTTCGCGTTGCGATAGTGCAAAATCGCATTGCGATTTTCCATTTCGCGTTGCGATAGTGCAAAATCGCATTGCGATTTTCCATTTCGCGTTGCGATAGTCCAAATTCGCAATGCGATTTTCCATTTCGCGTTGCGATAGTCTTGCTCTTGCATTTATAGTCAATGCATGCAACTTACAATGCTCAATCCCATATTGTATTGGAAACACTATTGGGAATGGATATTTAAGGCTTGAATTTCACACTTCCTTGTTGAGTGAAAGAGAACAAGGGGGACTCTCGTGCGCCGCCGCCGCCATCTCATCTCGAGTCGGGTCGTGGTCGTGGTCGGGTCGTGGTCGTGGTCATGGTCGTGGTTGTGGTCGTGGTCGTGGTCGTGGTCATGGTCGTGGTAATACGTATCTTCGACACGTCCGCGCGGATATCATCTTTTTAGAGAAAATTCTTAAGAAACAAATGCAATGGAAAATCGCTTGGACTATTGCAACGTGAAATGGAAAATCGCAATGTGAATTTGGACTATCGCAATGCCAAATGGAAAATCGCAACATGAATTTCGACTATCGCAAATGCGATTTTAGACTATCGCAACCCGAAATGGAAAATCGCAACGCGAAATGGAAAATCGCAATGCGAATTTGGACTATCGCAATGAGAAATGGAAAATCGCAACGCGAATTTTGACTATCGCAAATGCGATTTTAGACTATCGCAAACGTGAAATGGAAAATCGCAATGCGATTTTGGACTTTCGCAACGCGAAATGGAAAATCGCAATGCGAATTTGGACTATCGCATTGGAAACTGAGTTACAAATTTAAGATGGCGTTGCGATATCGCAACGCGAATTTGGAAACTGGGTTGCGAAGTTAGAGTTCGCGTTACAAATTTAAGATCGCGTTGCAATTTTGTTGGTCATTTTGGTAAATCAAAAAAAAGTTGGTTAAAATCGTATATTATAAGACATTTTCGGTCACTGAGGTTATTTTCTCTAAAATTTAAGCCATGTGTATATATATATATTTGTAGAAAACTCAAGAGAGTTTATTCCTCCCCTTTAAATTGTGTTCCATATGGAAAAAGGGGCAAGGTATGCTTTCTTCTTTTTCTTCATTTTAATCCTTTTTCCTTTGATCTTCAGATTATGTTATGATATAGAAAATGATCTATATTAAATTCTCTATCATTTGGTTTTAATATATAATTATTTCCATGCTTGAATCATTGGTTTGATTGTTAGAGTGGATGATGAATAAGTTTAATTTTAATGATTTAAGGATAGATTGTTGTGTTTTTGATATTATAGAGTTGATTCTAGGCTTGGATAATGATTAAAAATCAATTGGAAATGTTTAAAGATGAATTTGGTTAAGGTTAGGGTTTATGGAAAAGCTTCAATTTTGATTGTTTTTGTATTGAATTGATTGAGATTGCATGAAAATGATGATAGAAACTTGAATCTATGCATATGTGGTCATTTGATAAGCTAATAGAATTAGTGGATAGGCTAAGAATGCAAATTAGTGAAATATGCCTAAATTGGTAATTTGAACAGTAAGCTTATAAAATCACCATAAATTCTACAAGAATGATTAGAAGATGATTTTTATACTGTTGGATTTGTATATCAATTTAGTTTTGTTTATAACAATCGATTATTGATTTGGAAGTGTATACAAAAATATATGAATTTTTAATCGATGATAGGTCATAAATTTGGGTTGCAGATTCTGCTCAAAACAGATTTTGTAAGTTGGATTAGAAAATTCACTAAAATTTGTACAAATTGAACTAGAATAAGTTCCTTATATGGTTAGATTCTTATTCGATTCTAGTTTCTAATCGTACAAATGAAATAATTTTTAAGTGCTTAGATTAATACAAAACAATATTACTCTGAGGGTAGTGTAAACTATCAAAATATGAAATTGAGGCAACTTATGCATTTTATGATACTCTTATGTTATATACTATCTTAATTGTTTGAAATGAGCCAACTTCATTATCTTAGCATGATAACTATGACATTTATCATATGATGAAATTATGAGAATTTCATGGAAATGTTGTTTAGAGGATAAATTCATGCTTGAATCAAAATGTAATTCATGCTAGGAAAACTTAAAATGTATTCGGTAAAAGGGAAAGAAATAAGGAAAAATTGTGGGAAAATTATAAAAGGGATAAAAATGATGTATGAGTGATTCTACATGCTTTGGATGATGAATTTGATGTTAGAATGTTGATTTGGTTCAAATTGGAGTTTATAAAAGTAATAAAACCAATTTGTATACTTTGACAAATAGGAGGATTAAAGTGTAATTGTTTAATAGTTAAAGTACTATTCTGGAATTTAGATGTTGAAAAGTTGGAGAAGTTTGAGGACCAAATCATAAATATGGAAAATATGGGGATTTAGGTGAAAATTTTGTAATTATTGAGATATTATATTTGAATTAAATGCTGGAAATTTTGGTTATGTTAACTGAAACTTGAATTAGTGTAAAGTTGAAAATTTTGATAAGAATGAGGGTTAAATTGTAACTTTTGCATAATTAATAGTCTAAAAAGGAATTTGGCATAAAGTTGATGAGTAGAATTTGAATATGTTGTTGGAATGTTTAAATTTGTTTTATGATGCTTGAATTTGGGATTAAATGGCAAAAAGATGACCATATTGAATAAAATGAAAAAGTTAAGAAGGAATTGTAAAAGAATTTATCCTATGATTAAATTACGATTTTAAAATTTGAATGTTGTAAAAGTATAAGGACTAAATTGAAAAAATGGAAAAGGTTGAGGACTTAAATAAAAATTGTATAATTGTTTAAAATTTTAAGTACTATATGGAATTGAATATTAAAATGTTGGTTTGACATTAGAATGTTGATTTCCGGTTAACTTGTAAGTTTGTTAAGGTTTAAGCATCAAATGTAATTTGAATAAATTGTGAGTTTAAAGTTACTGAATGAATATGAGAATTAAAGCACTTGAAGTTTAAATAATAGAGAGGTGATTCTCACGTTAAAATATTAACAGAGACTGATTTGGAACATGTATCAGTTAAAGAACTAAATTATAAATCTAGAGAAATTATGGATTAACATAGAAATTCAGTATAAGATGATGTGTGAAGTTTATGCGAATATGGTGATAAATAATTAGAGAGTCTTGAAAAGTTAAATTGGAATTTGGTTAAATTATTAAGGACCTTTTTGCATTTCTCAAGAAATTGAATAAATTAATATGTGAAGATTAGAAAGTTAATGTACTTTGCTAAAAAAATTAGTTAAATAATGAAATGTTGAACTTGGTTCAATACAGAAAGTTATGTAAGATAGAGGTTTAATTAGCAAGTTTCAGGAAAGTTGGTAGTGAAATGATAATTATGTAAAATTAATGTATTAGATTGAAAATAATGTGAAAATAATTTATATGGATTTTAATTGAATATATAGGAATTATTTTGGATATTTACAAAATATTGGGATTATGATTGAAAGAAAAGTTTATTAGTGGCTAAATGTTAATTGTTGAAAAGTTAAGTGAATAGTTGTACAAAATAATTATTTAAGGTACTTGGGAGGTTAATTTGATAGAATAAAATTTATTTTTTTATTTATTGAAAGAAATTAATATTGAATATATATTAGTGATATTTTTACATTATTATATTAGTTATAGTTTTAATACAAGAATAAAATAGTATATGAAAATGACAACTATTTTATAAATGTTTTATATAAATCTGGAGAAATTATGGATTAACATAGAATTTCAGTATAAGATGATGTGTGAAGTTTAAATGAATTATAGTGATAAATAATTAGAGAGACTTGAAAAGTTAAATTGGAATTTGGTTAAATTATTAAGGACCTTTTTGCATTACTCAAAAAATTGAATAAATTAATATGTGAAGATTAGAAAGTTAATGTACTTTGCTAAAAAAATTAGTTAAATAATGAAATGTTGAATTTGGTTCAATACATAAAGTTATGTAAGATAGAGGTTTAATTAGCAAGTTTCAGGAAAGTTGGTAGTGAAATGATAATTATGTAAAGTTAATGCATTAGATTGGAAATAATGTGAAAATATTTTTTTTGGATTTTAATTGAATATTAAGTAACTATTTTGGATATTTACAAAATATTGGGATTATAATTGAAAGAAAAGTTTATTAGTGGCTAAATGTTAATTATTGAATAGTTAAGTGAATAATTGTAAGAAATAATTATTTAAGGTACTTGGGAGGTTAATTTGATAGAATTAAAGTAAATTTTCGATTTATTGAAAGAAATTAATATTGAATATATATTAATGATATTTTTAGAATATTTGTACATTATTATATTAGTTATAGTTTAAAAACACAAATTAAATAATATGAAAATGACAACTATTTTATAAATATTTTATATAAAAAATTAATATAAGATTTTAATAAAATCCCCAGTGTATAAGATATGAGAATCGGTGATGCACGAGATGGAGTAATTACTGAATACTGTATTGATCACTCGATGAGACTCGTGTACCTTTGTGGTGCATGAGGTGGAGTGATAACTAAACACTGTATTGATCACTTGATGAGACTCATTTACCTTTGTGGTGCATGAGGTGGAGTGTAATACCCCAAATGTTAGGCCATTGACTTTAATGAAAAGATTTAAATTTTAAGGATTTAATTAATAAATGATAAAGTATAAGAAAATAAATTAAAAATTATTTGGTTAAGACTAATTTCTAAGAATGAAAGCGGTATTTTGGTCCTTTAAGGGGGGAAATGAATTATGGTATTAAAGTAAAGTAAAGGGGAAAAGGGAGAGTGTTAATACGTTGGCTATCTTTCTTCTTCTTTCCCGTTTTTCACGTGGCCTTCTCCATAGATAAGGTAAGCTTCATCAAACTAGTTTTTCCTTTAGATTATTGTTTGTTTTTGCAACCTTAAGTGATAAACAAGCTTAAGGAAGGGTTAAATAAGAATAAAACTAGGAGATGGAGAAAATATTTTAGATTTAAGAAAATGGGTTTTTGAATGATATGTTAGAATATGAGTTTTTATTGATGTTTATGAGTATATTTGACTTGTCAAAGAAGTAAATAAGAGATTAGAAGCATTGGATGGGATTAAAAACATGCTAGGAAAAGTGGTATGATTCTTAGATGGAAATGTTATTGGGAGATTTTAGATGTTTTAAGAAGCTAAATAAAGGAAAGTTAGTAAGGATAAGTAAAGAAAAGTTTAATAGTATTGTTGAGGGTAAACATAAGGAAATTTGACCAAATTTGGGTAACAATCGGGCTGAAAAATGGAAAATCTGGGTAAGGGTATCATATTGATAGAACAATACCGATACTATAGGTTTAAATGGGTAGAAATATGACATTGCATATAACGTCACAAAATATACTATAAATGTGACTTTTTTTGTTTTCATCACATTTAGTGATTGATTACATATATTTTATGACAATTTTAAAAATGGTCATTGATTTTCGTCACTAAATGTTTGGCGCCAAAATTTACCTCCAAAAAATTGGTAGGAAATCTTTCAACGACATTTAGATGAAATGGTGACGTTATAAATTCGTCTCTAATAAAATGAAAGTATTAGTGACAATTTATTATTATGATGATTTGACTTGAATTATTGACGTTATAAATTGGTCACCAATAAATTTTATTCGTAACAATTT
Source organism: Hibiscus syriacus (assembly GCF_006381635.1). Lineage (NCBI taxonomy): Eukaryota > Viridiplantae > Streptophyta > Magnoliopsida > Malvales > Malvaceae > Hibiscus > Hibiscus syriacus. Next base: position 2,330,455 of record NW_024062697.1, on the reverse strand, counting down.
GATTTATCATATTTTATATGATATAAAAGGTGACATTTTGTTTGTCACAAAAATAAGTTTAACATGACGAAAGTAATTATTTGTCACTTATTTTTATATTTTTTGTCTTTTATGTGACATTTTAAAAGATATGTGTTATTGTGTCATTTAATGTTTGATGACAAAAATTAACTAAAAAATTGTCGGGAAAAATTTAAGGTGACATATTAGATGTATCGCTAATTCAAAATCTTATTAGTGTCAATTTAAACGTATTTGATTTTCTACTCATAATTTCAACCGCTCCTACAAGTTTTCTCAAAGTTGTGTTCCATAAATATTATAATAAAGACACTTTTTTGGTAATATATTTAGTATAAGGGTTCAAAAAAACTTTAAACGTTTAAAAAAAAATCAACCCATTGATTTTATTTTACACCCAATTAAGTTATTATACTGAAAAATCAAAGTATTACGTCTTCAAACTATACAATCATATCAATTAATCCCTTTGATCATTTTTAATAAATAAATTTAATTATTATCAGTTTATTTATCATATGGTAACACACTAGAGTACGTCTCATGGCAAATTAATACTAGTGATGATGTCACATGAAATTTATAGAAATTTATAGAATTTTACTTTTATTTTAAAAATCTTTTAAAAGTTTATTATTTAAAAATATTTAAAAATATTTAAATATTAATTTTTTTTGAAAAATTTTAAAATTTAATTAAAAATAAATATTTATAAATTTATAAAAACATGTAAAAAAATTCAAAATAATAAAAAACATTTAGCAAATTTAAAGAACATTACAATATTTTATTCTTTTGAACATTTTGAAAATATTTTAAAATAATAAAAATATTAATTATTATTAAAATTTTAAAAGATGCTTAAATTTTTCAAAATTTTTAAAATATAGCATAATTATTTTAAAAATGATAAAATAATTAAAAAGTTCTTATATAATATCAAAGAACTAAAGATAAAATAAATATATATAGAAATATAAAAAATATAAAAAATATAAAAATATAAAATTTCTTATAAGACAATATAGTTGTAGCATGAGTTCTCTATGATTGAGTATGATACATATATGTTCAATGAATTTGTGTGGTAAAGGTTTGATATCAATAATAATAATAATAATAATTAGGACTAGATTACTAAAACAAAAAAGAATAATGATCAAAATAGTAATTAAACATGCAAACTATGGATTAACTTAGAATTTCTACAAACTAATGGGATCTAAATCTGTAATTAACCAAAAAATGATGAAAATGTGGGATTCCAACAATTAATTCATCAAATTATAAATCTGATTATGGAATTTAATTAATAATAATTATACGATATATGATTGATTATTAATCCAATTAAACACTAAAAGGCTAAGTTTAATATAAACTAATTAATTAGAGATTAAAATGCATTAAAAATATAATTATTTAATTGAATTTACTATATAACCTAAAAATCCTAAATATCATTTTAAACCCTTCTCTCTTTTATAAGTCATCCGTCACACCCTGAATCCAAGGTTAAATATTTAGAGTCTATGAAGTCTTGTTTTAGTTTGAAAATCCTAGAAAGAAGATTGGCTTGTTTGGTAAAGTAACCATTTAATTTTCTATAAGTCTAATTTCATATTCCAAATACCTATTTCTTTAGCCACTCAAATATTTTCTCAAAACTGCATATTCCCCAGTTAGTTGCGGTCGTCATGAATCAGCCCTCCATCATCGCCATTCGATCATTCGTTCGTGACCCAAGCATTCAAGTCTCATTGATCAGCAACGCTTGCATGAATTATATATGTATATTATTTGAAAAAAAATTTACAATAAAGCAAAGTGATGTGTCTTATAATCTGTTACCACAATTGATGCATGAAATCAATAAGTTTGAGTGAACTAGAATATATGAATTGTTTCAAGTGAAATATTTTACTAGGGGTGTTCTGTTGAGGTCTTTTTTTATATAGATGGCATTCATTTATATTAAAAAAAACAGAATCTTTCTACTAACACTGTGAGGTATAAATTATTTGCCTCCTACCCGTTGTATGCTAAAATATTTTATGGACCTTCATCGACAATCATTTAATGATAAATGAAAGAAAATAGTGATAAATTTTGTTTTCATGAATGATTGTGGCATTTGTAACCAAAAAAATGATTATAACATTGTTGGTCCAACTCAATTGGAGATCATCGATCTTTGCACAAACCTCGAAGGAGATAATTAAATTTTTAATTTATTATTATTATCGAACTTCTAATTTATGTTATTGTTTTTTATGACATATCTTGACATAGACAACAAAAGGTAACAATAAAAAGATCGATTAGTTAATACTATTTTTCTTATTATTGCTTATGATATTTGACAATTTTATTTGTGGTTATGATTTTAACATGAAAAGAAAGTTGTTTTAGTGTTTATTAGAATATACGCGAGGACACTCATGATGATGATGACGACATTGTTAACAACCTCCATGTATACTTACTATGATTTATATTTATCTGTCATATTTTGATAATAAATTAATATTAACTTTTGTTGTACAAAATTTATTAAAAGCTCTAGAAGAACTGAATGTATTCCTATTTGAATAATCAATTGTATGATGAATAATGTAAATTTAAATTTTGAAGAAACTTGAGTTTTAAAATTATCTAATTTTCTTTTATTTGTACTACAACAAACTAGAAGTTTACAAGTTTGTTTGAATGAGATGAAATCAAATGTTATGATAAATTAGAAGTTTACAAGTTTAAATTTTAATTAGTTGACATGATTGGTTAGGCCATCCCAATCAATAATGATGCGAAAATTATTGAGATTTACATAACTTGAAGTTTTTGTGTTATTTGTTCTCAAAAAAGAATTAAGAACATCACTAGTTAAAGTTAAGATTGAATGTCTTGCATATCTAGTTGAAATATGGGCCCATTAGACAAAAGGTGGAAATTTTTTATATGATTTTAGTAGATTCATCTACGAGACAAGTCACATTTATGTTATCAACTCACAACTTGTAGTTTGTGAGATTATTTACTCGATTAGGAAAGGAAATATTTTAGATTATGCAATTAAGACTATTCATCTTGCCAAACTTAGTGAGTTTATGCAATCAAGACTATTCATCTTGCAATCAAGATTATTCATCATGCAATCAAGTCTATTGTTTATGAATGAACAATTTAGCAAAATTTTTATTTATTGTCTCCTTTTAATAGTTAAACTATGAGAACAAAAATTTCTAATATATATATGGTAATTCACATATAAAATACTATGCATCAAGTCAATTAGTTATACTCAAACTTATGATTGACTTATGGTCAGAAGCCATATATTTCCAATTATAAAATTTTTAGTTGTGCATTATATGTTTATATTGATCCACCACAAATGCACAAAAATTGATATTTGAAGTAGATTAGGAATATATATATATATATATATATATATATATATATATATATATATATATATATATTAAGTATGAGACTCACTTTATTGAATGTTTTTAGATTCAATTAATTTTTCATCAAAGTGGGAGAAGAATCAGTTGGATGATAATATAAATAAATTTTCATTTTATTTAGATCCTTGTATATAGTGATATGAACCAAAAGTTCATGATAATTCATTACAAGTTAATTGACATAAATATTTATTGACCTAATAAGAGTAATTAAGTCTCAAGTACCAGTTGAAAATGCTCTAAATTTGAATTGAAATCCCAGAATAATATCATGTTAGAGCAAAAGAATGTAAACCATGCCCAAAGCATGATAGTTAAATTAGTTCTTACAGTTAAAATTCTTGTAAATGAAAAGTAGTATAAAATGGTTATATAGAGGAGGCAAGTACTCTTGAAGAGACCCAAGACATAACTAATAATACAACTCTAGAAGAGTGTTAGGTACCTGAAAAAAAAAATTGAAATAATAAAGAGATCTCAATTAGTTATGTCATTATGAGAAAAGAATGGAACCAAGATAGAAATTTTGGTGACAACAATTTTACAAATAATATTTCTATAGAAGTAAAGAAATAAAATGAGGATCTTGAATTGAAATCTATCAAGGTGTATAAATGTGGAAATAATTTGCCAAAATGGAAAGATGTTATTCAAGTGAAGTTCAAACACTTAAAGGTGTATTGAAAGTAATGTATAAACGTGTAACACCCATAACCCGTATATGCGAACCAATACGAGTTATAGATGTCACATCAGAAATTCAAAACATTTCTTTAATTGAACTGAGTAAAATTTTGTTTCATTCAAACATCATTATTTCATAACTTGAACAATTATTATAAAATAATTATTCAGAGAAAAATTGTAATATAATATTTTTGGTTACAAAAATTGTAATATAATATTTTTGGTTACCAATTCAAAACCAATTTCAAGAAGTGATAGACAATTCTGTTCTTTTTCATAAAATGAATAAGATTGTCTAACACGTTTGATTTAAAACCCAAATAACTTTTTAAGCATAGTTGAATATCGTAATATTTATTCATACTATTAATTATATTTAATACTAACTATATTAAGAAATTACAAACATTTCATTCTCATATACATGCCAGCTAGAACTTTTAGAAAATAGTAGGATGTTATCATTGTTACCTGTAAATATTTCCTTGGTGATTGATGCTAAGCTCAGCTTCTTACTCCTTTTCCCCCTTTTTTCCTACGCGTGAAAATCATCACACACTAAGTATACACTTAGTGAGGCAATTGTATAAATATTCAAAGCAATGCAACATAATTTAAAGGAATAACAATATTCAATGCAATATGATCACTTTACTTGTATACCATCCATGTTACCATATCCGAATATAAAGTTTCTTACCAATATATTTGTCATGTATTCCATAAGCTCATAAGCTTATTTACCTGTTTATCATTTATTAACCAATAAACCATGTCCCAAAGTATAACCATATGAGGACCCTGGTATAGGAGTCAAATAATGCACAATAGTGCTGAGGTCGAGCCATGCTCACCTAATAATGCACTGTAGTGCTGAGGTCGGGCCTTGCCCACCTTATACACCGTAGTGTTTTGTACCGCATGTCTTCTCTAAACACTCTAAGGCCTGCACTATGTGCCTTTGCTAGACACTCTAGTGCTACCTAATATGTAGCTGCTAGACTCTATGGCATGCCATTAATACCACTGACCCTCAATAACATACTTGGGCAGTCTATTTTTATTTGATCCATCAATGGCAAAGTATATCAATACCATTTAACCTTTGGGTAGTTCATACCCAAAATAACATTTATGATAAATATCATATGTATTCCTGATAACATAATATGTAATAAACAGTGATCAATGCATTCTATATTCAGCCTTTGACATATTTAGAATATGTCAAATATATGATGAATGACATAAATATCATGCCAACATAATTAAGGTAGACTCATCGCAAGTTCTACCCGATGATGTATAGAACATCCATGTATAATTTTATGCATGCATTTCACTCATTTTCACATTATATACAAGTCAAAATATAAGTCTCGCTAAGCTTTAACTTGATCTTTTGCTTCTAATTTGGTTAAATCCCAAAAATTGGTCATAATTTTATATCCTCATAGTTTGCACTACCTTTAAAGAAATATTATTTTTTATTATTATACACATTTAAAATTATTCCATTTATCCCAATGGAAACTATACTCAAATAAGAATCTATCCATATAAAGCACTCATTCTAGTTCAATTTGTACAAAATATGGTGAATTTACAAAGTTGACCGACAGAATCTGTTTTGAGCAGAATCTGCTGCCCCGTTTTCTGACCTATTATCGGTTAAAAATTCATATATTTTTTTATACAACTTGAAATAAGTTTTTGTTTGTTCCAAAGAAAACTAAATTGATGTATGAATCCAAAGGTATAAAATTTATCATTTAATCATTTTTTAGAATTTATGGTGATTTTTAAACTTACTATTCAGAACATAAATTCTAAGCAGATTTCACCAATTTACATTTTCAACTTGTTCACTAATTCTATTAGCTCACCAAATGCACATATATGCATGCATCAAAAATCATATAACATTTTAGGAGTCACTCCTTACCATAGTAACTCCATCATTGGCTCATTGCAAGCTATTTTTTGATCGATAACATAAGTACAAATTAAATTTGCACTCACATGGTGTCCTTAGCTTGCAACATTCCTTAGAATTTCCCATTTCATCCTGAAGTTTCTCCTTAGCTTTAATAATATTTGATCTTGATTTCAAGCACTCAGTCTAAATGAACATCATTACCAAACATATACAAATTCAAACCAAATTTTAGAATCTTACTAACATAAACATACTTTGGAAAATAAATTCCTAACAAATTTTTCGATTCTTATTTGATATAATTTCCATGTCACAACATAAATGTCAACCTTAATACTTCTAATTAACCACTCAAGTTCTTTTTTTTTATCCCAACTTCACATAACAGTTTCACTTAAGCTCCCAACCTTTCTATATTTGTGATTTAAACCTCAACTTTTACAAGCTTTCCAAAATAATCCAATTTCATATCCTAACTTCAATTTCAACACTTAAACATTAATTTCCAGCATAGTACATCAAATATTGAACAATTACACAACAATCCATAACTTTTCCAAAATTATTAATTAGGTCCCCTAACTTTTATAAAATTAAAAAATGGTCCCCAAAATTTTCTAAGGCTTGTAGAATACTTACTACATCATTTCCAGCCCCTACATAATTTTCCATAATTTTTCTCATCCTCTATAGTCAAGGCTTAATGCCTTGTATGTTCAAGATTAGGGTTTTCATGATTTTGATTCGATTCAAGCATGAAATCAACTTCGATTCAACCTTATAAAAGATCTACAATCAAATCCCTAACTTAATTTCATCAAAACATATCTCCCCCTAAACCTAGGGTTTTGTTAAAAGTTTATAGGTTCATATAACCATGTACAAGTGATTTTAATAATCAATCATGCTTGGAAATGAGTCTAAAACCTCAAAAACATCAAAATCCTTTATCAATTTCATAAACCCTAATGTGAAAATAAACCCTAGAATTTGGGATATTTGAACACAAACCAAATTAGCAAACAATAATTTTACCAAATGATAGCATTTTTTTCAAATAAAACAATTTTCTATTTCACGGCATGATCCAAAATCCAAAGGAAATTGCTAAAAATTGAAAAATAAAATTTCTCTTACCTTGGTATGAAGGATCACGAAATGGAGCTGAAAATGGCTAAGTTTTCATCAAATATTTACTTCATTTCATGTTAATTTGTCCTTGATTTAAGCTTAAATGAATTAAAAATTCATTTAAAGTGAAATGTCCATTTTACCATTAATGAAACTTGATATTTACCATAATACCAAGCCACATAACCCTTATCATTTTCCAAATTCAAAGATGGACAAAATATTTTTCCCTTTACAACTTTGCCTATGACATTTTCCAAAAATTTCAATCTTGCCATTTTTCATCCAACAGTCCAAATTGAACATGAAATAAATTCTCAAATCCAATGCTCCAAATCATTTTCCATTATTTTAAAATTTGGAAATAAATATTTATAAGCTTAATTTATCATCCTTCAAATTTTCTCAAAATTTTTATTCGATATGATTTACCGAATTTTTATTGGACTTTAACACTTTCTAGTTTTTAACAAAATTTCCAGATCAAGAATCTGATTTCAATAAAACCCCACTCTCAAGAGTAAACTATCCATGGAATAAAACTTCTTTTTTGGAAAATTACCACTTAAGTCCCTAAACTTTTCCCAATTTTCTAAATTGGCCACCAAACTTTTAAAATTAATATTTTGGTCACTAATAAAATTTTGAGGTAAAATTTTGAATTCTTTAAAAATCAATCTCTATAAGCGATAATTCATCATGACATGATAGGGGAAGAGAGTAAACCTATTTCCTACTGGGATTTTGGTAGTAACTATTATGAAGTTATTAATCTAAAGTTGTTAAGCCTTCTTAGTGGTTGAGGTGGATACTCAAACTTTCATAGTTAAGTTGGAAGATATTCCAACTGTTTGAGAGTATCGAATTGTGTATCTGCGAGAGTTATTTGAATTACCTCTGGATTGAGATGTAGAAAGTAAAATAGAGATACTTCCCGATATTGCATTTATTTCTATAGTTCGTATCGAATGGCTTCAACTGAGCTCAGAAAATTAAAGGTATGGTTAGTAGAATTGTCAAGAACGGGAATTTAAAAGACTAAGCTTGTCGTCTGGGATGCACTAGTGTTATTGTGAAAAAGAAAGACGAGTCTATGAAATTATGTATGGATAATCGTCTGTTAAATAAGGTAACAAAGAAGAACAAATATCCTCTTATGAGGATTGATAATCTTTTTATCAGTTAAAAGGGTGCATTGTTGTTTCCCAAGTTGTATCTCATATCAGGATATTATTAGTTAAAGATGAGGGAGAAGATCTTCCTAAGATAGTTTTTAGAATTTGATATGAACACTACGAGTTTGTTATAATGTCATTTGGTTTAACGAATGTTCCTGCGACACTTATGGATTGGATAAACCGAGTATTTTAGTTATACTTTGATTAATTGGTGGTAGTGTTTATTGATGTTATTGTGATATAGTGTAAGACCAGGGAAGAACACAATGTCTATCTTTGTATAGCTCTTCCAACTCTTTGGAAGAAAAGTGGTATGCTAAGTTAACAAAGTGTAAATATGGGTTGTCTAAGATTGTATTTCTTGACCATGCGATCTCAGCTAAGGGGATAAGAATATATTAAGGAAGCACAAGATATAGTCGAATGATAAATTCCAAATAATGTTTTCAAATTTCAAAGTTTCTTTGAACTTGTTGGTTTCTATCGAAGGTTTATAAAGAACTTTTTAATGATTATATTCCCTATGACCAAGCTATTGAGGAAAGACATGTTATTCATTTCGACTGTAAGTGCCAATAAAACTTTGATATGTTAAAATAATATTGACATAAGCTCTAAGGTCAGCATAATTAGAATTTGAAAAAAATTTGGTTTATGCTTCAAAGAAACTAGAGAATCATGAAAGAAATTATCTGACTCACGATCTCTCGAGTTGGAAATAGTTGTGTTTACTTTGTTGATATAACACCACTATCTACATGGTGAATGACGCTATATCTATACGGATCTCAAAAGTCAAAAGTATGTGTTGACTTGAAGGAGTGAAAATAAAGGAAATGGATTGAATTCCTTAAAGAATGATGACATGCTTATCAACAGCAAATAGGAAAGGCTAATGTAGTGGCTGATACGATAAAGCCAAAAGACATTTCTATTCTGAGAGTTTTTGAATGTGTGATTGTCTTTAAAGAAAGATTATGTTTTGATTGTAGAATTAAAGGATATTTAGAGAAAAGATAAAAAAAAATTATTGTCAAAGATAGAACAAATATAAAAAGGAGAAACTAAAGGCTTTAAGGTTAAGTCTGATAAATGTTTATATTATCGAGGAAAGAGTTTATAAACATGTATGAAAGAGTTATCATCGAGTTTTTTTCTAAATGGTTAACATGCCAATGAGTTAAAGTAAAACATCAAGTTCCTTCTGAATTATTGTAACCGATTTTTATCCCTTAGTGGGAATATGAACGAGTTACAATGGACCTTGTAATGGGAAAAAGATCATTTAAGATAATCTCAAGATAGTTACTGATCGACAAAAGTCTTGCACAAACTTGAAAATAAAAGAGATTGAATACCAGGAAGGTGATAAAGAAGTATTTCTTAAATTATCACCTTGGAAAAAAGTATTGCAGTTCGGACGCAAAGGGAAGTTGAGTCCGAGATTTATTGGACCTTATAATATTATAAAAATAAAAGAAAATAAAGTTGGATCAGTAACTTATTAGCTAGAATTGCCACCGGTAATGGATAAAATCCATAATGTTTTTCATGTGTCGATGCTCAGGAAGTATCAATCAGATCCATCACATATTATCACCCTAGATGAAATAGAGATTCAGTTGGATTTGACTTATGAAAAAGAACTAGTACTTATTATAGTTTGACAGAAAAATCAAAGGTTAAAAAAATAATTCGAAAGAAAAAAAGAACAACTTGATATGAAAAAGCAATATCCTTATCTATTTACATCAGATACGTATTGAAAATTTGAGGATGAATTTTCTTAAGTGGGAAGAATTGTAATACCCCAAAATTTTTGTTGGTGACCAAAAAGTAAATTTTGAAAGTTTAGTGGCCAAGATAGAAAATTGGGAAACGTTTAGGGACCTAATGGTAATTTTTCTAAAAAATTATTCCATAAATTTTTAGTTTACTTTTGAGAGTGGGGTTTTAATGAAATCAGATTCTTGATCTGGAAATTTTCTTAAAAACTAGAAAGTGTTAAAGTTTGGTAAAAATTCAATAAATCGGATCGAATAAAAATTTTGAGAAAATTTGAAGGATGATAAATTAAGCTTATAAATATTATTTACACATTTTAAAATGATGGAAAATAATATCGAGCATTGGATTTGAGAATTTATTTCCATGTTCATTTTGGATCGTTGGGTGAAAAATGGCAAGATTGAAATTTTTGGAAAATGGCATGGGCAAAGTTGTAAAGGGAAATATTTTTGTCCAACTTTGACTTTGGAAGATGATCAGGGTTATGTGGATTGATATTATGGTAAATATCAGGTTGCATTAATGGTAAAATGGACATTCCACATTAAATGGATTTTTAATTCATTTAAGCTTAAATTAAGGCCAAAATAATATGAAATGAAGTAAGCATTTCATGAAAACATAGCCATTTTAGGCTCCATTTCGTGATCCTTTATACCAAGGTAAGAGAAATTTTATTTTTCATTTTTAGCAATTTCCTTTGGATTTTGCATCATGCCGTGAAATAGAAAATTGTTCTATTCAAAAAACACTATCATTTGGTACTATTATTGTTTGCTAATTTGGTTTGTGTTCAAAGATCCCAAATTCTAGGGTTTATTTTTAGATTAGGGTTTATGAAGTTTATAGAGGATTTTGATGTTTTTGAGGTTGAAGAATCATTTCCAAGCATGATTGATGATTAAAATCACTTGTACATGGTTATATGAACCTATAAAGTTTTGACAAAACCCTAGGTTTAGGGGAGAGAGATGTGTTTTGATGAAATTAAGTTAGGGATTTGATTGTAGAGATTTTATAAGGTTGAATCGAAGTTGATTTCATTCTTGAATCGAATCAAAATCGAGTAAAGTCATGAAAACCCTAATCTTGAACATACAAAGCATTAGGCTTGACTATAGAGGATGAGAAAAATTATGGAAAAATTATTTAGGGGCTAGAAATGATGTAGGAAGTATTTTACAAGCCTTAGAAAAATTTTGGGGACCATTCTATAATTTTATTAAAGTTGGAGGACCTAATTAATAATTTTGGAAAGTTATGGATTGTTTTGTAATTGTTAAATATTTGATTTACAATACTGGAAATTAATATTTGAGTGTTGAAATTGAACTTAGGATATGAAATTGGATTATTTTGGAAAGCTTGTAAAAGTTGAGGTTTAAATCACAAATATGGAAATGTTGGGGCTTAAGTGAAAATGTTATGTGAAGTTGGGATAAAAAAGTAACTTGAGTGGTTAATTGAAAGCATTAAGGTTAGCATTTATGTTGTGATATGGAAATTGTATTAAAATAAGCATCGAAAAATTTGTTAGGAATTTATTTTCCAAAGTATGTATATGTTAATAAGATTCTAACATTTGGTTTAAATTTGTATATGTTTGGTAATGATGTTCATTTAGATCGAGTTCTTGAAATCAAGATCAAATATTATTAAAGCTAAGGAGAAGCTTACGGGTGAAATGGGAAATTCTAAGGAAGGATGCAAGCTAAGGACACAAAGTGAGTGCAAATTTAATTTGTACTTATGTTATCGAACAAACAATGGCTTGTGATGAGCCAGTGATAGAGTTACTATGGTAAGGAGTTACTCGTAAAATGTTAAGTGATTTTTGATGCATGCATATATGTTCATTTGGTGAGCTAATAGAATTAGTGAACAAGTTGAAAATGCAAATTGGTGAAACATACATAGAATTTATGTTCTGGACAGTAAATTTAGAAAATCACCATAAATTATAAAAAAATGATTACACGATAAATTTTATATTTTTGGATTCGTATGTCAGTTTAGTTTTCTCTAGAATAAATGGAAACGTATTTCAAGGTTTATAAAAAAAGATATGAGTTTTTAACCGAGAATAGGTCAGAAAATGGGGTAGCAGATTCTGCTCAAAACAGATTATGTCGGTCAACTTTGAAAATTCACCATAAATTGTAAAAATTGAACTAGAAGAAGTTAATTATATGGATAGATTCATATTTGAGTCTAGTTTCCATCGGGATAAATGAATAATTTTTAATGGTTTAGATAATACATAATAATATTTCCTTAAAGGTAGTGCAAACAACCATAATATGAAATTATGACCAATATTTGGGATTTAATCAAATTAGAAGCAAAAGATCAAGTTATAACTTAACGAGGCTTATATTTTGACTTCTATATAATGTCAAAATGATTTCAATGCATGCATAACATTATACATTGATGTTCTATACATCATCAGGTAGAACTTGCGATGAGTACACCTTAATTATGTTGGCATGATATTTATGTCATTCATCATATATTTGACATATTCTAAATATGTAAAAGGACGAATATAGAATGCATTGATCACTGTTTATTACATTTGATGTTATCAGGAATACATTTGATGTTTATCATAAATGTTATTTTGGGTATGAACTGCCCAAAGGTTAAATGGTATTGATATACTTTGTCATGGATGGATCAAATAAAAATAGACTATATGCCCAAGTATGTTATTGAGGGTCAGTGGTATTAATGTCATGTCATAGAGTCTAGCAACTACATATTAGGTAGTACTAGAGTGTCTGGTGAAGGTACATAGTGCAGGCCTTAGAGTGTCTAGCGAAGACATACAATACAAAACACTACGGCGTATAAGGTGGGCACGACCTGACCTCAGCACTACGGTGCATTATTAGGTGAGTGTGGCTCTACCTCAACACTATTGTGCATTATTTGACTCCTATACTGGGGTCCTCATATGGTTATACTTTGGGCTATGGTTTATTGGTTAATAAATGATAAACATGTGAATAAGCTTATGAGCTTATGGAATACATGACAAATATATTGTTAAGAAACTTTCTATCCGGTTATATCATGTTAATTTATGGTAACATGGATGGTATAAAAGTAAAGTGATCATATTGCATTGAATATTGTTATTCTTTTAAATTATGTTGCATTGTTTTGAATATTTATACAATTGTCTCACTAAGTGTATACTTAGCGTGTGATAATTTTCAGGCATAGGAAAAAGGAGGAAAAGGAGTAAGGAGCTGAGCTTGGCATCAATCATCAATGAAATATTTACATGTAACAATGATGGCAACCTAATGTGTTCTAAAAGTTCTAGCTGGCATGTATATGAGAATGAAATGTCTGCAATTTCTTGTTGAGTTAATCGATTGATGGAATTGGCCAAAAGGGTGTGAATTGGCAATAAAAATTTTGGTGGAAGCTTTTGCAGAAAATTGAAAAGATTTGTATAGCGATTTAGAGTGGTTCGGCTTTCTCAACCAAAGCCTACGTCCACTACCTTAGCCATCCACACTGAGGATTTTCCAACAAATTCACTAATTTGTTCTTTCTTTTTAGGAAAAAGAGTAACCTTACAACTCCCTCAAGAATTATACCCCAAATTCTTGAGCACACTCTTTTTCAAAGAGAAATATACAAATTTCGCAAACTTACAAGAAAACCTCACAAGGTAGATTGTTTACACAATTCTAGAACAAAGAAAGAACACTCAAAGATAAATACAATAGAGCACAAATGGTGTTCTTGAAAGCAAAATGAATATTGAATTAAAATAGGCCTGAAATGCTCAAACTTTAGGTTTGATGCTTTCTCTTTGATTCTCTCTTGATTCTAGTTTCTTGTTGTTTCTTATTGTTGATCAATGGCTTCTAAGCTTGTTAAAATACTCCTTCAATTGATTCTGAACGTTGGGGATGATTAGTGGAGTCAATAGAGCCGTTTAAGTGTGAAAACAATTAATAAAATTAGTTGGGAGCATCAGTGCATCGATGCATTCATAAGGTGCATCGATGCATCAAGTGTAAAATTCAAATATTTTGACCGTTGGAACACTTAGTGCATCGGTGCACTAAGTGTGCATCGATGCATAAAATGCATTCGACATTTTGAATAAGCCTAAGTGCATCGATACATGGTGTGTGCATCGATGCATAAAATGCATTCGATGTTTTCATTAACACCTGAGTGCATCGATGCATGGAGAGTGCATCGATGCATAAACTGCATTCGATGTTCAATTTATTCATTGGTGCATCGATGCATGGATTGGTGCATCGGTGCATCCCTTTGAAAAATTGATTTTAGGCTTGATTTTGGTTCAAAATACTTTTTGAAAATTGTTTCAAAAATATATTAAGTATAAAACACAATTTTACACATTTAGTAAGGTTTGAAATTGATCTTGAAACACTTATAGTAATAATTTGATATTCGATTAATTGAATCGAATATACTTATAAAAAATCTTTGTAAAACCTTAAAATTCATTTATACTTAGTTTTTTATATCGAAACATAAAAATATTTTCAACAATCTCCCCCTTTTTGATATAACAAAACACTTGAGTAATTTTAAGATTTGTTAAAAATTTATTTTTGAAATCAATTTGAAAAGTTAAAAATTACCCCCCTTACTATGATACATCTTCTCCCCCTTTTTGTTAAATTAAAAAGACTCTAAAAAAATTTAACCAATTTATTTAATAATAAGATTAAGTTGCTAAGATCACAATCAAAAGAGAGATTAGCCATTAGTTTCATAATCAATATTCATATCGAATGTGAAATGGTAAATTGGTTATATATGTCTAATGATGCAAAAATAAGAAAATTCAAACCAAACTAAACATATATGCATTAAGATCTTATAGCCAAAACAACCAAAACACTATTCCAAACATTCAATCATCCAAAATAAACAATCCAGAAATGTCAAAATCAATCCAAGTTTTAAATCCAAGAAAGCATAACAAGGAAAAAATCTACTCCATCGGAGGATCGAGAGGAGGAGGAAATCGTGCTTGCATCTCAAGAGAGAGAGCACCCATACATACAAGCATCTGCCGTTGAAACTCCATTTGTTGAGCTTCCAAAGTGTCTAAGTGATGATTCACCACTTCGTTGTTAGCAGTCAAATGGGATTCGATAGAAGCAAACCGTAGATCAAATGTCTCAAAAAAAGAGCAAAAATATGGAGGCACTTGATCATCTTGTGGTGCTGGCGCATTGTCGGGATCATCAATGTCTTGAAATAATCCTTGAAGCTCAGGATCATCATCTGCAGCCGGTGCCAGAGGAGGAGGAGGCGCATGAGAAGAGATAGGAGCAGGAGGTGCTCGTGAAGAACTCGCTCCCGGAGTTTGCTTAGAGGGTCGATAAACCCATTGACCAGTTTTCTCGTCCTATTTCCAATCAGCTTTCTTCAACGAGGTAAGATTGATTTGGTTTTGGAGAGGAATAGGATTGTCAAGAGAGATGTTAAGACCGAGTTTGATAAAAAGGTTACTAAGAAGACATCCATAAACTAATGTTTCGACATGTTTTGAAGGAATAATGTTTATGGTATCCACTAGCTCACTAAATATAATGTGTGGCAAGTTTATTTTGTTCTTATTCTTGATACAGTACATCCACCATAAATCCCTAATACGAAGAGTGGAGTACCTACCTCCGGATGGTCTAAACCACCAAGAGATCATCAAATGAAGAAAATGATCGTGATGAGATCGTAAAGTACTAACACTAGCATTTGGAACATAAAGATACTCCACAATTTCTTTCTCATTATATAATCCATCGTCATCTAGCCCAAAATGTGAAGCGATAGACTCGAAGTCAATATGAATATATTATCCTAAAAGATAGGATCTAATTCCTATATTCCCACATTGAGTCTCGTTTTGAATACATACTGGATTAGAGTAGAAAATATGGAGTAACTAATGATAAACGATAGGTTTTAGGGAAAACAGTTTATCAAACTTCCATGTTTTGAGAATCGGAAGGTATTCGAAGTCAATATCAATCATGTCTTGAACAGAAGGAATACACTCTTCCCGGATTCTATAAGATTGGAAGGAGTTCATATACCTATGGTAGAGTTCATTCCTACGACGCTCAGGCATATTAAAACAAGAACTTATAATGTTTTGGTCATTCAGGTTTGGATTTTGAGGAGGAATGGGAGGTCGGTTTGAACGACTTGATGAAGACCTAGGGCGTTTTGGGTTTGACATGATTTAGGAAACGGAATTAGAATGTAACCTACAGTTTTGAAACACATGTATGCAAAATAATCAATCCCAAAACTAATTAAGTTCGCAATAATTCAAGGTTCTCTAAACCGAATCCTAATGGGCAAAGTTTTTGAAAACTATTTGAAAATAACATTTAGAGATATCATAATTCATATAGTTTTTTTCATGAAAACAATACAATTAAATAAAAATAATGATTTTCGAAAATAACATTTTTTTTATTTCGAAAATTCAAAGACAATGTTGAAAAATTACTTGTTTTTGACAAAATTGATTGTGAAATCTAGTTTAGAAACATATTATAATCAATGCACGATATAATGTTCATCCTAGAACTAATCAAAACTAGATCTAAGTTCAAAAATCAATAAAACTGAGGTTTTAAAATATTACCTTGAAAATTTCAAATTTAAGAGGAATGTGATGTTGTTTTGCACGAATTAATGATATAAGCAGGATTTGGAGTTGAAGAACGATTACAATCCATCAAAAATATGTTGATTTGAGACACATTGAGAGTAGAGAGAGAGAGAGGTGGCAAAGATGTGTTTTAAGGGTTTTGAGATAAAGAAGAGAAACATGGTTTTTAACTAAAACCCGACGGATGCATCAATGCATGGCCTTGTGCATGGCCTTGTGGTATTGACAACTCATATATTGAAAATTAATCATGTTCGATCAATCAAATTAATCCTTAAACTACATTTTAACATAAAGTTAATTTTCACCAAAGAACATAAACTCCCCCTAACTAATAGCAAAGAATGCAATCAAAAATTATTATTATAAGCATTTTTCATTTATTCTTAAAAGTGCTAAAATATTTTAAACACTAAGTGAAGATAGGTCAGTTAAACCTAATTCTCTCCTAAGTGTCCAAAATCTTTCTTTGTCTAAATGTTTTGTAAAGATATCCGCTAATTGGTGCAAAGTATCAACAAATTCTAGAACTATATATTCCTTAGCGATATGGTCTCTAATGAAGTGATGTCTAATTTCAATGTGCTTAGTTCTAGAGTGTTGAATGGGATTTTTAGTGAGACAAATATCACTAGTATTGTCACACTTGATAGGAATGGTACCTACTTCAATTCCATAATCAAAAAGTTGTTGTTTCATCCATAAAACTTGTGCACAACAACTGCCGGCTCAAATGTATTTCGCTTCAGTGGTAGATAATGCAACACAATTTTGTTTCTTTGAAAACCAAGAAATCAGCATATTTCCAAGGAATTGGAAAGTACCGGAGGTGCTTTTCCTATCTAATTTGCATCCTCCATAATCCACATCAGAAAAGGCATGCAAACTAAAGCTAGAGTCTCTAGGATACCAAAGTCCAAAACTAGGAGTGTCCTTAAAGTATCTAAAGATTCTCTTAACATCTAGTAAATGTGATTCCTTAGGACATGATTGAAATCTAGCACATAAGCAAACACTAAACATAATGTTCGGTCTACTTACAGTTAGATAAAGCAAAGAGCCAATCATTGACCTATATAATTTAATATCCACACATTTACCTCATTCATCTATGTCAAGCTTTGTTGATGAGCTCATTAGAGTGTTATGCCGTTTCCCATTTTCCAATCCAAACTTCTTGAGCATATCTTTGACGTACTTAGCTAGATTGATGAAGATGCCATTTTTCTTTGCTTGATTTGGAGTCCCAAGAAAAATGAGAGCTCCCCCATCATGCTCATCTCAAATTCACTTTGCATTAGCTTAGAAAATTCTTGGCAAAGAACATCATTAGTATAACCAAATATTATATCATCAACATAAATTTGAACTACTAATAAATCTTTATCTTTATGCTTTTAAAACAATGTATTGTCAACCTTCCATTTTGAAAAACCTTTTTCGATTAAAACATTTAACAATCTTTCATACTAAGCTCTAGGAGCTTGTTTTAAACCATAAAGAGCTTTTGTCAATTTAAGAACATGATTTGGAAATTTTGAATCTTCAAAACCAGGAGGTTGTTCCACATACACTTCTTCTTTTATAAAACCATTTAAAAATGCACTTTTAACATCCATTTGATATAATTTAAATTCATGAAAACATGGAAATGCTAATAACATTCTAATTGCTTCCATCCTAGCTATGGGAGCGTATGTTTCATCATAGTCCATGCCTTCTTCTTGAGTATACCCTTGAGCAACAAGTCTAGCCTTGTTTCTCACTATATTACCACTTTCATCAAGCTTATTCCTAAATACTCATCTAGTATCTACGTAGATTTATTACTATGCCTTTCAACTAATGTCCATACTTTACTTCTCTCAAATTGATTTAACTCTTCTTTCATAGCCATAATCCAATGTTCATCTTTTAATGTTTCTTTGATGTTCTTAGGCTCTATGCATGAAATAAATGCAACATAATTACAAATATTTCTAAGAGAAGATCGAGTAGTTACCCCTTTGGATGGATCACCTATAATTTCACCATCCTTGACATAGTTGTACTCTCTTGGATAAGATACTTCCCTTTCTTCAATGGTTGGATTCTCGAGAGGATCATGAGTTTCCTCATCTTTTGTTTCTTCTTTTGACGATGATTCTCCAACGTCATTTGCTTATACAATACCTACATCATCATTAACACAAGAATCCTTCCTCGGAAGGGGATTATCATCGAAAACAACATGTATAGACTCTTCTACAACTAAAGTTATTTTATTAAATACTTGATAAGCTTTAGAATTTAAGGAATAACCCAGAAAAATTCCTTCATCACTTTTAGCATCAAATTTGCCAAGGTTTTCTTTACCGTTGTTTAAAATAAAACATTTACATCCAAAAGGATGAAAATAGCTAATGTTAGGCTTTTTAATTTTTTAAAATTTCACATGGAGTTTTCTTTAAAATTAGCCTAATCATTACTCGATTTACAACATAATAAGAGGTATTTGTGGCTTTCGCCCAAAAATATTTTGGCAAATTATTTTCACAAAGCATGATTCTAGCCATTTCTTCTAAAGTTCAATTTTTCCTCTCAACAACTCCACTTTGTTGAGGGGTTCTAGGTGCTGAAAAATTATGAATAATACCATTAGAATCAAAAAACTCAGTAAATACGAGATTTTCAAATTCAGTGTCATGATCACTCCTAACACTAGTTATAGAGTAACCTTTTTCGTTTTGGATTATTTTTTTTTTTGAAAATGTGGTGAAATGTTATAATGCTTCATCTTTAGTACTTAAAAATAGAACCCAAGTATATCTAGAATAGTCATCTACCAAGACAAATGCATATTGTTTTCCACCCAAGCTAGTAGTCCTAGTTGGCCCAAAAAGATCTATATGGATCAATTGCAATACTCTACTAGTTGATACGTCATTAATGGATTTAAAAGAAACTTGCTTTTGTTTTCCTTTAGCACAAGCATCACAGATTTTATCATTATCAAATTTTAGTTTAGGCAACCCTCTTACTAAGTCTCCTTGAATTAGCCATTGCAAAACACTCATACTAGCATGTCCTAGTCTCCTATGCCATAACCAACTATCATGCTCATCCTTAGCAACTAGGGATAAATTAGTCATATCTATGGAATCTAAATGCACCATGTAAATGTTTCCTATTCTATGACCAACAAGCATAATCAAAATAGATGCAATGTCAATCAATTTTGTAAACACTTAATTTAAAAATAAGACATTGTATCTTTTGTCAAATTCATCTAATCGGATTATGCTTTAATCCATTCACATACAAAACATTATGCAATGTTGATTATCGAGATTAAAAGCACATGCATAAAGTTTTTGAAAATGTTATGCATTAAAACTTTATAATATTTAAAAAAATCTATGCATAAACATTAAGAAAAATTTAAGGTCAAAATTTTGCAAAACCAAAGTTCTTGAAAAATCGATATCAATTGTCAAAGATATATAAATTACATTTTAAAAACAATTTTGACCAAAAATTAATATGATGAACTAGAGTTTATAAAACATTACCAAAAATTACTATGTTCATCATACAATATTTTTCAACATACATTAGATAAAACATAATCATTTAGAATTATTCAACATTTAAAACCTCATGCATGTATAAACTAAATGAGCAACCAAATAAAATAAAAACATTAAGTTTAGAGGTTACCCATTCCTTTTTCATGAGTGGCTAGAGCATCTTGAATATCATCATCTTCATCACCATTGCTCCCACACACCTACAAGATACATTTAAGTAGATTTTGGTATTCAAATTGCTTTGGATCCGTGAATGTTAGTTTTAATGCCCCTTGTTCCTTTTGGAACCCATACTTGTCTAATTTTAAATCATTTTGCTTTGGAACCCATACTTGTCATTATTGAACTAGATGAATTATTTAAAATGATATATTTTTCTTTTGTTAAACATTCAAGATTAACTTTCAAATCGAAATTTTCTTTTTCAATACTTTCAAATTTCATTTTTGAAAGCTCTAAATCCTTCTTCAAGATTTCATTTTGATTTTCAAAATCCATTTTTGTTTCTAGAAGAAGTTTGTTTAATTTGAAAATTTCTTTTTCAAAGTTTTCATATTTTATTTTTGAAAGCTCTAACTCCTTTCTCATAATTTCTTTTTGATTTTATAAATCTAGTTTGGCTTTCAAAAGAAGATCATTTTTAGCTATAAATTTAGAAATAAATTTATTATATTTGGAGTTCATGGTCTCAAACTCCAAAAATAATTGATCATAAGCATCTTGTAACTCATTAAAAGATTTTTGAATTTAATCTATTTGAGTTAGAAGTTACCTTTGGCTCTGTGAGAGCTAATAGAGACATCACCTTTATTGGTTCTTGTTCTTCCTTGTCTCCATAGATCTCCTCAAGCTTATCCCACATCTCCTTGGCACTTGAACAAGAAGAAACTCCTTTATATACATTATGATCAATTGCACAACATAACATATACATAACCTTTGTGTTTTGTTGAGCATTCTTCCGTTCTTGATCACTCCACTTCTTTTCCTTCTTCGTATGAGAGGAATATCCTTTCTCGATTATCATCCAAGCTTCCATATCAAATGCTTGGATAAATATCATCATAAACCTCTTCCAACGACGATAATTTGTTTCGTTGAAGTGTGGAGGCACGTCAATTGGTCTGGATTCTTTCATGGAGAATGAACCGGAAGTGGACGCCATCTTTATTGATTTAACTCTTCCCGAATTGACTCAAGAGGTGGTTAAACCTTCAAATGAGTGAGGCTCTGATTCCAATTGTTGAGTTAATCGATCTATGGAACTGGCCAATACGGGGGTGAATTGGTAATAAAAAATTTGGTGGAAGCTTTTGCAGAAAATTGAAAAGATTTGCACAACGATTTAGAGTGGTTCGACTTTCTCAACCAAAGTCTACGTCCACTACCTTAGCTATCCACACTAAGGATTTCCCAACAAACTCACTAATTTATTCTTTCTTTTCAGGACAAAGAGTAACCTTCCAACTCCTTCAAGAATTTCAAAGAGAAATATACAAATTTCTCAAACTTACAAGAAAATCTCACAAAGTAGATTGTTTGCACAATTCTAGAATAAAGAAAGAACACTCAAAGATAAATACAATAGAGCACAAATGGTGTTCTTGAAAGCAAAGTGAATATTGAATGAAAATAAGCTTGAAATGCTCAAACTTGAGGTTTGATCCTTTCTCATTGATTCTCTCTTGATTCTAGTTTCTTATTGTTGATCAATGGATTCTAAGCTTGTTTAAATACTCCTTCAATTGATTCTGAACGTTGGGGATGATTAGTGGAGTCAATAGAGTCATTTAAGTGTGAAAACAATTAATAAAATCAGTTGGGAGCGTCAATGCATCGATGTTTTGAATAAGCCTAAGTACATCGATGCATGGTGTGTGCGCACTAAGTTTGTATCGATGTATAAAATGCATTCGATGTTTTGAATAAGCCTAAGTACATCGATGCATGGTGTGTGCATCGATGCATAAAATGCATTCGATATTTTCATTAAAACCTGAGTGCATCGATGCATGAAGAGTGCATCGATAGATGGAGAGTGCATCAATGCATAAACTACATTTGATGTTCAATTTATTCATTGGTGCATCGATGCATGGATTGGTGCATCGGTGCATCCCTTTGAAAATTGATTTTAGGCTTGATTTTGGTTCAAAATACTTTGTGAAAATTGTTTCAAAAATATATTAAGTATAAAACACAATTTTACACATTTAGTAAGGTTTGAAATTGATATTGAAAGACTTGGAGTAATAATTTGATATTCGATTAATTGAATCGATTATACTTATAAAAATATTTGTAAAATCTTAAAATTCATTTATACTTAGTTTGGTATATCGAAACATAAAAATATTTTTCAATATTTCTTAATATAGTTAGTATTAAATATAATTAATAATATGAATAGATATTATGATATTAAACTATGCTTAAAAATTTATTTGGGTTTTAAATCAAACGTGTTAGACAGTCTTATTCATTTTATGAAACAAAACAGAACTGTCTAACACTACCTGGTTTTGAATTGATAGCCAAAAAATTTTATATTACAATTTTTCTCTGAATAATTATTTTATAAGAATTGTTCAAGTTATGAAACTGGTGATGTTTGAATGAAACAAAATTCCTCTCAGTTCAATTAAAAAAATGTTTTAAATTTCTGATGTGACATTTGTAACTCGTATTGGTTCGTGTATACGAGTTACGGGTGTTATAAAAGGAGTAGTTGTAAGATATACAACACAAATTAAATTATGAAGACTTTAACTTCGTGGTTGATGCAATTTCTTTATTACTATGGTAGTTATAAAAAAATTATAATGCATCTCAGGATTTGTGGATCTATATACAATGATATTTATCCCTGAAGGATTAAAATTTTGGAAGCATTTAAAAAAACTTCCTAGGAAATTAGTACAAATATATTTGCTTAAATATTTAGATAAAATAAATCTATTTAAGTGTGTATGGAATATCTGAAGCGAAGAGAGATAAAGACATATAAATCAAATTATGATAATTATTGTATATATACTTTGAATTGGAACTCCTAAATAGCTTTCAAATAGAATTCCTGAAGAGTTTCAAAAGTATGATAAACAATATTGAAATCAAATTTTGTCTCGATCTGTAGATCGAGTACTTAAATTAGATAAAGTTTCCTCCCTGATGATACTTGAAATAAGAGTAATATAAATATTTGACAAATCCGTTCAAGTGATGATTTGAAAAGATCCATTCATTGATGTATTATTATTTGAACATTTGAAGATTGTATTTAAGATTGAGTTTTAATACTCAAAGATATTATGTGATATTATCATGAGGGGGAGTAAATACACGTTGTACTTCTTTTCCCTTAACCAAGGTTTTGTCCCATTTGGTTTTCCTGGTAAGGTTTTTAATGAGGCAACTTGTTGTATAAATTAAAGATATGTGTATTATTTTTTTCTTCATTAAGATCTTTCCCCCCACAGAGTTTTCATCTTAGCAAGGTTTTAACGGGGCACATTATTTTCATAGACATCCAAGGGGGAGTGTTATGAATATTTATTTATGTTGATGTCTATCTATACCTCTATCTCTCTCTATCTATAAGATAAAGTTTTGATATACTTTATTATTATGAATTTAATATTAATTAGATTTAGAGTTTTATATGATACCTATTCCTTATGCTTATAAATATGGAGTTTAAATAATATTGATATAATAATACAATTCTCTTTCCTTATTCGTATATATCTTCTTCTTCATATTCTTCTTATTGCTTCGTTTAAATTATTTCATAACAGGTTTTTTAGATTTTTTATATATTTTCTATTAAAATATATTTTTCCCTTTTAAATTTTTATAAGTTCATCTCCCAACATAAAATTATAAGTCTTCTCCTAGATTCAATTAAGATATAATATTTATTTTAGAAAATAGATAAATGTCGAAGTAAAAAATATAATAATTTAAAATAAATTCCACATTGATTATTAAAATCGTCTTCAAATGTTGATGATTTTAATAAGATCATCACATAATGCTATAAAAAAATTGGATCCAAATCATCATAATTAATGTTAACATTGCTATTCGGTGGCATAAAAGTTATAAATAAAACAATCTGAGACGATAAAATAAAAAAAATATTTAAATAATCGAAAGGAATAGTATATAGATAAATACACGATTGGAAATAAAAACAACCAATTGAAATGAGTTAAGGCCAACAACTATGTAGTTTCCTTAAGATAGATTTTCAGCCACTCCATGTTGCTTGAGATCATTGGTCGTCTGTCTCCCATGATACAACAATTAGATGATCATCTACAGTTGCATTGTTGTAGAGATCATGAACTATCACTTGCCTTCATCTATCACAAAAAACTAGAGAAAAAATTATTTTTAAATTGTTTTTGAGTTTTGTGAATTGTGTTTAACCTAGTAGGTTTACACAATATTTATCGGGATTTCACATTGTGAACAATTTGAAATTTTTGACCTAATGAAGCATTAATGAAAATCAAGCAATTTCCAAAATTACTGTTTTGATTAAAGAAACCTTTTAATATTTATCCTTTTAATTTCAAAACAAATTTTGAAAATATATGCTCTACTTGAGGAAAAATATTTTACCTTTAGGTTAAAATATTCGCAAGCCCATAAAAAGCCTGACCGGTTGGGATATTCACATTACCCACATTATGCACGTCTGCACATGTACGAACCAATAATTTGTTTCACTTTTTTCTCAACAACGTTTGGATCAATTTGTCATTCAAAACTCCAAAATTATCAATTTCTCATTCCAACAATGCCCCACATGAATGAAATTGATCATTTTATCAAAACCATTTTGACTCTATGTGGTGATAGACAATACAATCGTTAGTTGCATAGGATAGATATGTGTCCTCCTTTGAACATTCTCTTGTGATAGCATATTTACTTTACTGATTATCCAGGAGATGTGATACCCTTTAAATTTTATGTCGTTTGTGTAAACGATGATATACTTTACACAACTACCCTTGTGAAAAAAAATTTAGTTCTAATGGGTATGTCCTTAAAGACATGAACATCGCCTGGTTCTGCAAGAGTTTGAAAGAACTATGTACAATAGTCTCCTTGAAGCTACCCCATTTCACTCTCATATAGGTGACTTATGTTTCTCAGCTATCTAAAGCACACAACGGTCATTAAAAGTTTTGCTTAGCCTATACCAATTTAATCATTGTTTACATCATAGGAACGTACTTAGGATAAAAAATCTCACAGTGACTGCACACGGTTTGTGCAATTAGGTTATCCCTTTGAACCTAGATCTTGGGATCTCCGGTCAATTAGGTAGGGTTTTCCTTCACATAACAACTTTAATTTTCTATTGGACTTGGTCTCATTCCTTTAGATATTTTCTCAACTTGATCTCAATTTAACCCTTTGGTTAGTGGATCTACGATGTTATCCTTTGATCTTACAAAGTCAATAGAGATAACTCCATTTGAGATCAATTCTCTAATGGTATCGTGTTGATGATGCATATATCTTGACTTAACAATATATATAAAGTTATGCGCTCTATCAAATTCGTTTGTGTTAGCTCTTATGAACAACCAAAATGTGCCATGAGGGGGTGAATTGGTCTTTTAAAAAGTTTGGTGGAAGCAATCAAAATAGAACTTTTTGCACAACAATTTAGGTAGTTCGACTTCTAAACCAAGTCTATATCCACTACCTTATCATCCACCCTAAGGATTTCTCAAATCTACCAGATTTTCTTACCTTTAAGGACAAGGTGTAACCTTACAAACACTTTAAGGTTTATGTCCCAAAACCTTGAATACACACTCTCCAAAAAGGTAATCACAAATTTTAGCAAACTAAAGAAAAACCTCACAAAGGAAAATAAGGTCACACAATTTAATCACTCACCCAATTCACACTAGAGCAAAATAAACAATGTAGCTCACAAGTGTGTTTATAACAAAGAATTTGACAATTTAAGCACAAAACAAAACTTTGATATTAATAGGTTGGTTCAATATGATTCTTGTTAACCTTGGGAAGATTTGACCTTCAATTTATACTTCTCCATCAATTCTAGCTGTTTGGAGCCATTGGGGGATCATTATAGATGTTACCTATAACAAAAAAAAAACAAAATTTAATGCACAAGGGATCGATCTTTTGGTGAAAGAGATTGATCATTTTTCAAATAATTCGATTGTTGCAAGAAAGGGATCGATCCTTTAAGGGAATGGATCGATCATTTTTCTAAAGGGATCGATCCCAAACTCACTGGAATTCAAGGGATCGATCATTTTTCAAGGAGATTTATCCCTTGAGCCAAAATTCTTTGGAAACTTGACTTTAAAGCGCGAAAACGATTGAGTATGTTTTTTAAATGGTTTTACTAAGTTGGAAAACATTTAAAACATATTTTTCAAGTTAATTTGTACTTTGAATTATTTTTGATAAATTTTTGATAAATTCAATTAAGTCCAAAATAATTTTGCAATTTATTATTATATAAAAATATTAATTCAAGAATATCCCCCTTTTGGATATAACAAAACCTTTTGAAATTTTGTTTTTGAAAAATGCCCCCCCTTTGAAAAATTATAAAACAATTTGAGAATTTGTGATAAATTTTAAGCTCTAATTTTAATTTTGAAAAATCATTTTTCATTTTATACTTACTTCTCCCCCTTTTGGTTATATCAAAATAATTCAACAATGTTAGTATCATATAACAATGGAGATAAAGTAATTAAAATAACCTAAAATAAAAAAATAAGAATATTAAGGTACTAAAAACATGAATATTCCAAAATATCAAATTCATATAAATTCAAGTATCCATAAAAAATCAGTCAAATATCAAATCAACATATGTTCATAAAACCAATCATCAAAACCAAATATCCAAAATGTAGCAAAGTTTAAAAATGTGATAGAAATGATATGATAAGATATGACATGACATGACATGACATGACATGACATGATATGATATGATAAGATATGATCTAAGATGGTGATGAAGGAGGGAAAAAGAATCCATCGAGCTGGCACTGAATTGCTTGTACCTCCTCGATCAAGCGAGTCTCAAGAGCATCCTAACGATGCTCGATCGTATCAAATAGGGAGTCGACATAGGTTCAGATAGAATCAAAAACTAAAGCATCCTCTCCTCAAAACTTTGAAAGAAATCCATGGGAGGTGTCAGGTCTACATGAGCCGCTCTCTTGGGCTCCTCACCAACGTCGTCATCACGTGTATCATCTATATGCTCATCTACATTGCACTCATCCTCTATGTGCTCTCCATAGCGACTACGAACCCAATACATGGATCCCTCAAGCTCCTCAGAGTAGTCGATCTTTGCCATGGTGCCACGACTAATGGTCCTCTCATTAGAATAATACGTGTCAGTCGTGTGAGGTGTTTATGTCAAGAAGCTTAATCAAGTGACTAAGGTACATCCTATAGACAAGGTTAGGTTGAGCCTTTGATTTGATAATGCTCACAATTTCATTAAAGATTATACTCGCAGGGTGAAGCTTGTGACGTTGCTGGATGCAAAACATCCACCAATAGTCTTCCTCACGAACGGTGGAGAATTTTGTACCACAAGCACGGATACAATGAGAGATAATAAGAGGGAGTAATCAGTCGTTTAGGGAGAAAAGGGTGACTCTGTTGTTTCTAAGGTGCATCTCGAGAGGAAAAGGGCCTTTTTCATTATTATCACCAGTAAGAAGGATGTTAAAAGATTGGGCGATGAAATCAACGGTAATAGTGATGAACTGACCCATAAGATATGAAACAATGGTCTGAAAGATGCTTCCATCGCGAGAAGTGGATGACACACAATCATTTGAGTAAAAAGCTCAAACCAATGAATGATAAGTAGAATAATTGAAGATGAGGAAATAAAAAAAGTTTAATATCCCTTAAATTTTGCTCTTAAAGGAAACCCAAATTGTTTAAAAATTCAAAATAAATTTTAGGGGTTTCCTTAATAGGTTGATATGCAAAAAAAAAATATGCTCACGAGCTTTGGTATTTCGAAAACATTGATCAATATAAGAATTAATTTGACTTGTGTATTGTCCCTACGAAGCCATGGTGCTTCTCTTAGACATTTAAAAAAATTATGAAAATTAAGTTTAAGCCAAAAGAGATGTTTGAAAGATGTTAAAAATGATTTTAGAAATAATTAAAATTGAAATTTGGGTGAATAAATGGTGTATGGCCAAATGGTTTAAGAATGGTTTTTGGTTGGGGACTTTTATCGAACACCTTATGGGTGTAAGATATAAATTTAGGTTTTTAAGAGAAATTGGTTATAGGTAAAGTTCCCTACAACAAAACAAACGATAAACAATTTTAAATTTGTATCATCTAATTCAATCGAATTTTGCCAAATTTAAAAATTAAAAAGTTAGGGTTTTTGATAAATCTTACCCAAAAGTGATGATTCCTTCAAAATGAAGAAATGATACATTGAAAGGAAGTTTAAAGGAGTGATTTCGCACAAAAACCTCTTGAAATCGATTCAAATTGAAGATTTTGATGAAATTTGGAGATTTGGAGGTTTTTTGGGTTTTTGGTCAAAATATGACTTGGTAAGTTCAAAATGAACCTAAAACAAACTTAAAACACCTTTTTCTGTGATTCCGTGATTTTAGCCTAAAAGGATTGATTTTTTTTAGGAATATGAAAGTGATCGATTCTTTTCTCAAATGGATTAATCATTTTTCAGAAAAATTGCATTTTTATTATAATGACCAAAATAAATTATGCTAGACTCGAATTTTATGCAACCTAAGTCATATTATTGATAGAAAATTAATTTTAGTGATTTAGGGGATACTAAATATGCATGAATGTCAATTTGAAACATCATATTATGCAAAAAAATATTTATTGATCAATTTAGTCCATAATTTGCACAACTAAAGTCCAAATCAAGTCACACAAACATGCAATGGCTCTAAAGATCCTAAACATGCATATTTTAAAATTTTTCTACATTTAAACATCATATTCTCAATTTTTGCTACATGTAAACATCATATTCTCAATTTTTGCTACATTTAAACATCATATTCTCAAAATCAACGTATATAATCAACACAAAGCATGGAGAATATGATTTCACCACAATCAAGTATTGCAAATTTAAGGCTAAAAACATCATCATAAGCATATAAGGCTATGAAATTGCAACTCATGTAATAATAACTCCCTATAACTAATTGCAATTAAGCACTATGTGGGGATAGACAATCATGCATATAAACATATAAAATCATATAAAGCACAAAGTTTCATGAAATAAAAACTATTACCGCTATAATTAAGGTTATCTCCCTTTCTTCAAGTGTCATTCCTTAATGTATTTTAGAGCTTCTAAATAGCTTGACATTGCTCACCATTGCTCCAATAAACCTATAAGAGACACTTAATTGATTTTTGGTACCCAAATTGCTTTGGGTCCTTGGTTGTTAGTTTCAATGCCTCTAGTTCTCTTAGAAACCATACTTGTCTTATTTTTTGAGATTATCTTTTCTTTATAGGACAAGTATTAGAATTATGACCATGATAATGGCAATGTGTACATTTTGTCATTATTAACTTTGATGAAATGTGATAATTTATTTCTCTTTTATTAAGCTATCAAGCTTAATTTTCAAATCAAAAATTTATTTTTCTAAATTTTCATTTTTCAATTTTGAAAGCTCCAAATTATTTTTCAAAATTTCATTTTTGCTTTCAAAATACCATTTAATTTTCAAAAGAGAATCATTTTTGTTTTCAAATTTAGAAATTATTTTCTTGTATTTGGAATTCATGGTCTCAAATTCTAAAATTAATTCATCGTAAGCATCTTGTAACTCATCAAAAGAGCATGAATTTAATTCATTTGAGTTAGAAGATACCTTTGAATCTTCTTGGATGGCCATGAGGCGAAGGTTGGCGACTTCATCTTCTTCATCATCAGCAATGTCCTCATCACTCCAAGTAGAAACAAAAACTTTATTTCCTTTGGAAGACATGAACCTTGTAAGTCTTTTGAATAAGTTGGACATCTTTTCATCTTCTTCATCAACCTTTTCATTTGAATCTACTTTATCTTTATCGGTGGAATTGAGAGCGATGCCAACATCCTTTATCTTCTCCTATTTCTTTTCTTCTTCTTGATACTCTTCTTTTATCATCAACTCTTGAGTGAGCAAGGAACCAATAAGCACACAAGAGTGAGAGTCTTTATGTAATTTGCATCAATAATCATCGTCTTCTTTGATTTCCAAGATTTTATAATAAAATAAATCATCTTCTTACAAGTTTTTCATTAGGATGATCTCGCCATATCCCTTAAGGCCATTGACATCATGAAAAATCTATCCTTCACATCTTTGATATTTTCATCCAGTTTCATCTTGAAATTTCTATAGCTATGGTTAATAAGGCCGATTTTTGTTTCCCTTACTTCATCAGTTCCTTCATGAGTGACTTAGAGCTTGTCCCAAATTTCCTTGGCATTTGAACAAGTGGATGTACAAAATATAATGTCCATGGACTTGGCATTTTTTGGAACTTCTTTTTCTCTTCTTCACTCCAATCTTTCATCTAATTGGTTGGAGTAGAGTGACATTTCATTATAGATTCCTAAGCCTCTAGATTATTTGCTTGAATAAAAAGCAGCATCCTATTTTTTCAATAGTCATAATTTGATCCATTGAAATAAGGTGGCTTGTTGATCGATTGAGAATCTTCAATGTAGTAGGAGTCGAAGGTTGAAGCCATCTTTATCAGTTAATTGAATAAGTTGATAGAGCTCTCTAATGACCTTCTCAAGTTTGTTAAACTATTAATAGAGACCCACTTTGATACCAATTATTATCTCTTACGAACAACCTGAATATGCCAAGAGGGGGTAAATTGGCCTTTTAAAATGCTTGGTTGAAGCAATCGAAAAACAGAACTTTTTGCACACCAATTTAGATGGTTCGACTTCTAAACCAAGTTTGCATCCACTACCTTAGTATCCACACTAAGGATTTCTCAAATTCACTAGATTTGCTTACCTTTAAGGATAATGTGTAACCTTATAAACACTTCAAGGTTTATGTCCCAAAACCTTGAATACACACTCTCCAAAAGAGTAATCACAAATTTAGCAAACTAAAGAAAACCTCACAAAGGCAAATAAGGTTGCACAATTTAAGCACTCACCCAATGTACACTTGATCAAAATAAACAATGTAGCTCATAAGTGTGTTTACAACAAAGAATTTGACAAATTAAGCACAAAACAAAACTTTGATGTTGGTTGGCTAGTTCAATATGATTCTTGTTGGCCTTGGGAAGCTTTGACCTTTAATTTATACCTTCTCCATCAATTCTAGTCATTTGGAGCCGTTGGGGATCGTTATAGTCATTACCTACAATCAAATATAGCATTTAATGCACAAGATATCGATCCTTTGGTGAAAAGGATTGATCCATTTTCAAATAATTTGACCGTTGCCAGAAAGAGATTGATTCTTTAAGGGAAGGGATCGATCCTTTTCATCAAGGGGTCGATCCTTTTTTTAAATGGATCAGTCCCAAACTCACTGGAATCCAAGGGAGTATCTTTTTTCAATACGATCGATCCTTTTTGTAAAGCAAAAAAAAATGATTGAGTATGTTTTTGAAAAGGTTCGACTAAGTTGGAAAACATTTAAAACATATTTTCAAGTTAATTTGAACTTTGATTTATTTATTTTTGATAAATTTGATTAAGTCCAAAATCAAATTTTGCAATTTATTGTTATATCAAAATCTTAATTCAACATTTTTTTCATTATATGAATATTGTGGGAGCACACTTTGGTCATTCAAGAATATCCTCCAAGAAATTATAAAGCTATTCAGCTTTTGTTCCATACTTGTCTTGAGCTACAAACTTAGATTCCATTGTGGATCTAGTTATAATAATTTTCTTAAGGATTTTCATGACACGACTTATCTTCCCAATGTGAAACATATTCACTTCTACCTTTGATATCTTGAATATAAGATATTCAACTGGCATAGGAGTATTCTTATAGAATAATGCAATTCATGATCTTTAGCATATCTTAAATATCTTAGTTCTCTCACAATCGCTTTTCAAAAGTTTAACATTGAACAACATGTGAATCTACTTAAATTTCTCACAATGAAAGCAATATCAAGTTTAATACAATTCATTTGGATATTTTATTAACATTGCATATTCCATTTGGTTAATGTTTTTAACCTTTGTTTTTGGAAAAATGTTAACTCGTATTCATTGGAGTTCTAGCTATGCCAGAAACATCATTGTCAAACTTCTATTATCCATGTAGTGTGAATTCATCAATATAAGACCCCAAAAAAGATGTTACATTTTGGATGTCAAAAGTCATCTCAATCAGCCTCATAATTTTTTTCCATATCAAATCTTTGAATTTAACATATCTTTGGCAAGTTTTACTATTTCATTGTTACTTTTAGCAATAAGCATGTCAAAAACATAGGACAACTATAATTTTGACATACACATATTTTTGACACTCCTCTGTCATCATGACAATATATCTGGTTTATCCTCTTGTTAAATATCTAGACTTATCTTTATTTATAGACTTCGATCAAATATCTTCAAAGAATGAAACATTCTTTGATTCATACATAAGATATTGATATGTATTGCTATAATCTATATAGTCAATGAAAATATAATCTATCATTTTGGGGTTTATTTCGTTTTTTCAATAATGAGATCATTATCTTTACAAGATACCCCTACATTTTAATTTTTTTTAGAAAGATTATTTACAATTCCATAACTCATATGGTGTATTGTCATTTGTTTCTATTAAGAGAACCTTATTTAAAAGGTAATTCACATAAAAATAGGTTCCCCTATATGTTTTGTGATAACTTATAACTTCTTAGCATTGCATTCATCATTTCCTTAAATATTTGATTTTTCCTCTTTGCTAATTTGTTTAATTTAGGAGAGTATGATGGTATCACTTTATGAATATAATATCATGTTGTGCACACTATTGACCAATTAAAGGTTAAATTTATTCACCACCATAATCACTTCTTATCATCTTAATGATTTTATTAAGTTGGTTTTAAACTTCGAATTTATAAATAATATATTTCTCTATAGCTTCAATTTTTCTCTTTAGCAAATATATAACAATACTTTTTGTTGTCACCAATGAAGATAATAAAAAATTTATTCCTTTTTTTTTGCAAAAGTAGATCATAGAAACTTATTAAAATAATGGGAATTAAGTTCTCAAATTAAATTTATTTTCAAGATCTCACTTTACAAACATATCAAGATTTTCAAGAAATGAATTTAACGATTTATTTCATTCTTTCAAAATATAATCATACTTGATTCCCAAGAAAATAAATTCAATCCACTGATTTATTTTCTTTTACATCCAACTATTTTTTCCTTTTACAAGAATCATATAAGATTCCAAAAAAATAAATTCAATGGAAAATAAATCATTGGATTTATTTCCTAAAATAGAAAATAAATCCAACAATTTATTTCCTTTTACATAATAGGAAAATAAATCTAACGATTTATTTCCTTTTACAAAATAGGAAAATAAATTCTACAATTTATTTCCTTTTACATATCAGAATCATATAAGATTATTAGGAAAATAAATTTAACAATTTATTTCCTTTTACAAAACTAGAAAATAAATTATATGATTAATTTCCTTTTAGAAACCAGAATCACATAAGATTCACAAGAAAATAAATTCAATAATTTTATTTCCTTTTACAAAACAAGAAAATAAATTTTATGAGCTATTTTCTTTTAAAAGATAAAGAATCATATAAGAAAATAATTTCAAAATTTATTTTTTTATTCAAGATTCACAAGAAAATAAATTTAACAATTTATTTACTTTAACAAAATAGAATAATTTAAGATTCTCAAGAAAATAAATTTAACAGTTTATTAACTTGTGCAAAATATAATCATTTAAAATTCTCAAGAAAATAAATTTAACAGTTTATTAACTTGTGCAAAATATAATCATTTAAAATTCTCAAGAAAATAAATTTAACAATTTATTTCCTTTTAAATGATAGAATCATCTACGATTCTCAAGAAAATAAATTCTACAATTTATTTTCCTTACAAAGTTAAAATCATTCATGTTTCTCAAGAGAATAAAATTAACAATTTATTTCTTTTACAAAGTTAGATTCATTTAAAATTCTCAAGGAAATAAATTTAACTATTTATTTTCCTTGCAAAGTTAAAATAATTTAAGATTCTTAAGGGGATAAATTAAAATATTTATTTTCCTTCTAGAGTTACAATCATTTAAGATTCTCAAGAAAATAAATTCAATAATTTATTTTCCTTACAAAGTTAGTGTCGAGACGTTTCACTGCCCGACGACGGATAGTGCAAATAGTACACCTCATAGAGTATAACTAGTCTCGAAAAAGTAAGTGTTTATCCTCCTTGAATCAGATGAAACACCAAGTTGTAGAGTCGCCACCAATCTTTTAATTTGGTGAGATTGGTCACCAAAATGTTATATTATAATAATAAATTCCTAATAATAATATTAAAATAATACAACTCGGGTCTGCTTACCAGAAAAATGTGTTCAGGAGTCGGTTACGTATTGGGAAGGATTAGCACCCCCATAACGCCTGAAATTGGTACCAGTATTTATTAATTAAATGTCTTTGCAATAAATTATAAATTTCTATTTTTAAATTTAAATTTACAAATAACTTAATATAAATAATTACTAAATAATATTTAATATAAATAGCACTAGTCCTATTATAATATTTAATATTATAACTATATCGATCAGATTATATATTATCCTAATATATAAAAGTATATTAATATTATAGAAATAATTAATTATTAAAATATAAAATATTTATATTAATTACTATAATTTGAAATAATATTAAGTTTATGTACTAATAATGTAATTTATCCTAAATTATTATATAGGTCGAAATGTAAATTATTAAATATATTAAGGACTAAATAAGGTATTTATCCTAAAATATATATATATGCAACAATGATCAAAATATAAATAAATAAAATTAAAGGACAAAATTAAAATGTATGAAACATGCTTTTGATGGCTAAATTGAAAATTTATAAAATTATAGGGACCACGGGCACAATTTCCCCATACCCGAATTAACGCACATGTCCCTTTCCAAAACGACACCGTTTGGAAAGGGGTATAAATAGGCCTGAAGAGGCTTAAAGCCACATTTCTCCTTCTCCGCTTCTCTCTCTTAGAGAGAAAATCTCTCTCTTCTCACTAGAATTCCCTCACTGGAGGGAATTCATCCCCAACCGACAGTCGATTGCCGTCGTATCTCGCCGCCGTCGGCCACCACACACGGTGCCCGAAAAATACCAAACTACCTAGAAATGTTTATCTCTTTCTCCTAAAGCCTAAACCGAAAGATATTTACCCTAAAATGCCCTCTATCGGACTAGATCTAAGGTTTATACCTTCGGTGTTTCATCTTTTCCAGTGGCATATAGAGGCATGTAGATGCTCCGATGGTGGTAAGGCTTCCTTCACTCTCTTCTAACTATATTTCTAGTATGTTTATTGTGTATTGGGTGCTTGCTTGCTCTTTTTGCTCGTTGTTTATTCTCTTGCAGGATCGCCCTATTTATAGGGGTTTTTGAAGCTAAATTTGAACTGGTTAAAAGGCTATTCCCCGGTGAGTCACCGGAGCTACGGTGGTGACTCACCCTAAGGGTGGTGAGTTGTGCGGTGGATGGAATGGGTGCATTAAATGCACCTAGATCTTACGGATCCAGTGAGGACGTGGAGCGTCGTGGCATGCACTGGTTGGAGCGTTCGACAACGGAGGCATCATCACTTCTACGGCGACGCCGAAATAACCCTAGGGTTACAATGAGTACCCTAAGGTTTTGCTGGTTACATTGGTGACCGTTAGATCTGTCTCTAGATCAGATGGTGGAAACAAGCTGGTGGCTTAAGAGACATCTATAAACCCTAATCGCCATTAGATCTGCTACTAGGCTTGAACCGGGTCTTGATCTGTTGGGACTTAGTTGTAATTGGGCTTTGGGGTTTAGACTTGTAATTTGGGCCTTCGGGTTGTAATCTGAGCTTTATATTTGGTCTTGTAAAATTGTAACTATTAATAGTAATATAGTACAAGAATAATATAACTATAATAATATAATTATATCAAAACATTGCCAGGCTCAGAATATCAATATTCTTCAAAGACGTTTTGTATAGTAATACACAATGATATCATGTATTTCAAATTAAACTGCATGTTTTAAATTCTCAAATCAAGATGTTTTGCAAAAGGAATTAAAAAGAAATATGTTTCTTTATTCATGCAAAGAATTTACATGGCAAACTTTTATTTGTAAAGACAAGATAGGCATCCTCAAACACCAAAAGTATAAATGCTCTTGAACTGGCACACCGCAAAGTGATTTGAGTGTAGCTTCTGTCGAAAGGATCTTGACATTATAATAAAGGTGTGGAATTCCTTCAAATATTACAAGATCTTAAATCCTTACTTGTTTTCATGCAAAATACCTTTTCACCACATCAGAATTTACTGGGTAAGGTAATTGAGGTCCATCTATTTCAGTAAAGACTAAAGCTCCTCTAGAAAAACCCTTTTTACAACATAAGGTCCTTCTCAATTTGACATCCAGTTTCTTCAATAATCCTTTTGAAAAGGTTAATTCCTTCTGAGCACAAGATCCCCTTCGTAAAATTCTCAGAGGCAAACTTTCTTATCATGTGCTCGTATCATCCTCTTTTGGTACATTTGACAATGACAAATTGCTTTCATTCTTTTTTCTTCAATCAAAATTAACTGGTCATATCTAGTTTGTTCCCAGTCCACCTCATCTTTCTTTACTTCTGATAGAACTCATAATGAAATAATTTATACCTCAAAAGGTAAGATTGCTTTCATCTCATAGGTTACTGAAAAAGGAGTTGCCCCAGTCGATGTCCGTACTGAATTTCGATAGGCTAACAGAGCAAATGGTAGTTTCTCTTGCCAATCCTTATAAGTTTCAGTCGTATTCTCTATAAGCCTCTTGATATTCTTATTAGCTGCCTCAATCGCTCCATTCATCTTTGGGCGATAGGTGGTGGAATTATGTTGCTTTATCTGGAATTGTTCCCAAACTAATTTCATCATTTTGTTGTTCAGATTCAAATCATTGTCGGTAATAATTATCTCTGGCAGACCATATTAATAAATGATCTCTTTTTTCAAGAATTTACAGACTGTGGACTGAGTAATGTTTTCATAAGAAGCTTCTTCTACCCATTTGGTAAAATAGTCTATTGTTACTAAAATGAAGCGATGACTATTTGAAGCTTTTGGAAAAATTTATCCAATAACATCTATGCCCCACATAGAGAATGGCCAAGGAGCTGTCATTACATGCAATGGATGAGGAGGGATATGCTTCCTATCTCCATAGATTTGGCACTTGTGACACTTTCTAGCACAATTAATGCAATTTGTTTCCATAGTTGACCAATAGTATCCAAATCTCATAATTTGTCTAACCATTGTATGTCCATTTGCATGAGTACCACATACTCCCTCGTGTACTTCTTCAAGAATTAATTTACCTTTCTAGGTATCTACACATCTCAGCAGGACTTGATCCAGGCTCTTTTTGTACAAGGCCTCTCCATCGAGTACATACCCTGATGATATTCTTCGGATGGTTCTCTTATCATTTTCAGTTGCTTGTTCAGGATAACTCTTATATTTGATATATTGTAAGATATCATAGTACCAGAGTTTCTCTTCTTCTTCTTCTTCAATATTAAAACAATAAGTCGAATACTTATAAGCCTGCATTTCAATAGGCATCATACTTTCATGTTCATTTACCTTAAATGCGTCTGCCAAAGTTGCCAAGGCATCTGCCATTTGATTTTCTTCTCTGGGGATGTAATCAAAAGTCACTTCTTCAAATTCTTTGATGAGTTCCAGAACCAATTTCTGATATTTTGCAAGATTGAAATCTTTTATCTCCCATTCTCCTCTGATTTGGTAAATTACCAAAGCTGAATCTGTTGGGACCGTCGGCGCACCCCGCGGCACAGCGAAAACAAAACTCGACGGTCTCACCAGTGATCCAAGTACGTAAAACTAAAATTGGGAGGAAGGGATTCGAATAATTATAGCGGGTTCCTTGAAAAACAACAAGAATAGCAGTGCATACTGGTGGTGTAGATTGGTTCGAATCGAAAGCCTCCACGAAATCACATCTCGACCTCTACTTAGTTCACCCGATTGAGAGCAATATTTGTTTTCCCCAAAACTATTTTGAGAGAAAAACAACGGAAGGTTTATGTGTGTGTGTTAAAAACGGCTGCTAGACCTAACACACCCTTTAATATCCATTACCCTAACATCTTAGGGTTTTCAAAGTTATTTCGAATTAACAATAAAATATTATTTAATTAATTCAATTAAATATACATTAAAGACTTATAATCTGAATTATAATCTTTAATGTTTATTTAAAAAATTTATTTAATTATTCTGAATTATATATACCAATTAAAAGAGTTGTAATCTTAATTACATTCTTTTGATGCTTACTTACTATATTTGGGATAATTAAAATCATATGTATATCAAATATGCATATCATAACTCTAGATATATTTTAGTAACATACAACAAATTGTACATTTTTACTCATTTCAATCCTAGGGTGTGACCCTATAGGTTCTTGTAACGTTAGTAGTAATTATAAGAACAATTATAATATTACATACAATGAGTGACATCTAGCAATATATCATTGTCACCTAAGTTACAAGAAATTATGATTCGACATATCATCTTCATGATTAACTCTTTTATGTATTACATCCTTTTGTCCTTTATATCTAGAATAGTCACAAGTCTTAGAATAGTCACACTTGTATAGCCCATCTATTGTTTATTGATATCTAGAGTAGACTATAATTAATGAATATGATATCACATATCAATTTATTCGAGCATGGCCATGCATTTCTAGTCTCACTCAATCAAGTGGCCCGTGATATATTTCCTATTATGTAGGAAGGACAAATCCTATCTTAACCATATACACCCCACTACATATATCGAAATACATTCAATAACAGTCCTTATAGTGCAACCAGTTACGGATCATGTTTAACTGTATCAAAACATACAACAATATATGTTGGGATGACATTGATCTCAAGTCTGAGGATAATACATATAGTCATCACCATGAGCAATGTTATGACTGTTACATAATAATCCAAGATATATGCTCACGATGGGTCAATCCAATACATTTTTCTTTAACAATATAAGCATGTATCAATTCTGACATCTCTATGTCAATGACAACTCCTTGTCATCAATCAATACCATGTTAGTCTTAAGCATATTATTATTGTCCATGCCCATAATAATACTTGAATTTAAATCTTTTAATAATGTTATTATATGGACTTTATTATTTTTCAGTTTATGTTAAACACAGACACATAACTAAAAATAATAGTGGCAATTCCTTTATTCAATAAAATCGGTAAATAAATATATTATTACAATCATCATATGATTGGTCTTTGGGCATACTCTAACAGAATCCCCATATACCTAGAGCATTTTTACTTTACGGTCAATGGCAACTCTAAGACTTAAAATACATGCTCCATACTCACTCGTATTGTTAGTACAATCAAAATTAAGTCTTTTAGTGAACGGATAATGCTATTCATTCGGTGAAACTAAAATTGCCCCAATTACGTGCCCCAAAGCATTCGAAACACCATCAAAAGTCAACTTCCAATATTCATTAGTGGATGTAATTCATTTTTTACTAATATTGCCACAAGGTCCTCATCAGGAAAATCAAAATTTATTGGCTTGTATTCATGAGAAGTTCTACTTGCAATAAATTTAGCTATTGCACTTCCTTTTACCGCTTTTTTACTGACATATTAAATGTTGAATTCTGACAACTGAATTTGCCAATGAGCAAATCTTCCAGATAATGCGGGTACACCCATCAGATACTTCAAAGGATCAAATCTGGAGATAAACCATGTAGTGTTATACAACATGTACTGCCTAAGCCTTCGAGTGGTCTACACCAGAGCACAACACAATTTCTCAATTATAGAATATCTAGTTTCACATTCAGTGAACTTCTTACTGAGATAATAAATAGATCTTTCATTCTTTTTAGTTTGATCATGTTGTCCTAATACGCATCCCATTGAATTTTCCCAGACCGATAAATAAATAATTAGAGATTTATCTGGGATAGGTGGTACCAATATTGGAGTACTTGATAGATATTTATTAACTATCTCAAAGGCTTCTTGACATTCTTTCTAAGAAGGCGAAAAATTGGATCACATTTCTCAGTTAGCTGCGAAATAAATCGAGCTATATAATTAAGCTTTCCTAAGAATCCTTGAACCTCATTTCGTGAATGTGAGGGTAGCAAATCTTGAATAGCTTTTACTTTATCTGGGTCTATTTCAATTCCATTTTGGCTTACCACAAATCCTAAAAGTTTATCAGATGTCACTTCAAATGTACACTTATTTGGGTTGAGCTTTAACTGGCATTCCCTTAATCTCTGGAAAAGTTTTCTTAAATTCTTAACATGCTCTTCTTCGGACTTGGCTTTGACAATCATATCATCGACATAAACTTCTATTTCTTTATGCATCATGTCGTGAAATAATGTTACCATAACCCTTTGATAAGTTGCCCCTGCATTGTTTAATCCAAATGGCATCACTTTGTAACAAAACGTTCCCCATAGGGTGAAAAACGTTGTTTTCTCCATATCATCAGGGTACATTATGATTTGATTATAGCCAGAGAAACCATCCATAAATGAGAATAAAGAATCTTAGCAGTATTGTCCACTAATTTATCTATGTGTGGAAAAGAAAAATTATCCTTTGGATTGGCTCTATTAAGATATCGATAATCAACACACATACGGACTTTACCATCTTTCTTTGTTATAGGGATAATATTTACTTCCCATTCAGGGTATTTGTCTACTTTAAGAAATCCATCATCAAATTACT
Source organism: Hibiscus syriacus (assembly GCF_006381635.1). Lineage (NCBI taxonomy): Eukaryota > Viridiplantae > Streptophyta > Magnoliopsida > Malvales > Malvaceae > Hibiscus > Hibiscus syriacus. Next base: position 2,288,805 of record NW_024062697.1, on the reverse strand, counting down.
TTTTTACTTCTTCCTTGATCTTGATTAGAATTTCAGGTTTCATTATCCCCAGCCTTTATTGCACAGGTTTACATTTTGATCTTATTGGTAACTTAAGTACTACCAATTTTGTATCCAATCTCGGCATATCTTTATATGACCAAACAAATACATCCTTGTTCTCTTGCAGCAATTTAATCAAATCTTGTCGCCCTTTATCAAATAAAGTGGTGCCAATTTTCACCTCCTTCTTATCCATATCAGACCCTAGATTTACGATCTCAATAGATTCCTTATGAGGTAAAATTTGTTTATCCTCTTTTTCTACCATTTTTAACAGCTCAAAGGGTAAATCACACCTTTCACCATAACCCTTAACTTCCTCAGGACACATAGGCTGCTCAAAATCAATTTTCGGGCCAGTATCATTAGCATCTATGTCATTGATATTTGAGTTCCTGAAAGAAAAATGAACAAGAATATATATGTAATCATGAAAATGCATTTGAAATGATTTCCATTTGTAACTAATTCATCTTTTTTTTGAAAAAGAAAAACACATAGTTTAACCATTTACACAAAATCAAACTATTACCCCAGGGTAAAGGGAACAATGAAAGTTATGGTGTATTACTCTGGAAAAGTCTTGAAAACTACAGGTAATTCTTTTGCAGTCCAATTATTTAACTCAAAATCCGATGATGTAGGGTAAATACCCATAACTTTCTCTTCTGCAGATTCATCATATGATATGAAATTGATACTCATTTCTTTCAAAGCATCTTCAATAATCAACCCTTTGCTTTGTTGATCTTCTTGGAAAACATGTCTTCCAGACACAAAACTATTATTTAATGGTGGAAATGTCATTGGTTCCCATGTCTCTCTTTTATTATCGGTCGATATCCCAAACCAAATCGATCTTTCTTGGAGATAGGAAAAACTGGATTAAATGGTCCTTTCAAATAGCTTTCTAATTCTTTTCTAATTTTTGCCCTTTTTCCTAAGGTCAATCTGAGTCCCATTTTTGTGAAATTGGAAATTTTGGGATTAGGCATCCTTTTGCCCTCAGCCATAAATGTTGCACTGAAAAATTCTAATGATCTGAAAGAGCATTCAATAGCTTATTCATCCAATTCAACATATGGAGCAGTAGTAGAGACTGATGCAATGATGTCTTCTTCAGCATTAAGACATATCGGTCTACCATCTATTACAAAATTTATCTTTTGGTGTAATGTAGATAGAACTGCCCCTGCTTGATGAATCCAGGGTCTTCCCAACAAACAATTGTAAGTGGGTATAATATCCATTACAAGGAATTCTATCTCATATGTAGCCAAACTAATAGTTAAGGGAATATCTATTTCCCTAATACATCCTTCTTGGTTCCATCAAAAGCTCAGACAATACTCTGACTACTTCTTATGAGTGTGCTATTAATTGGTAATTTCTTCAAGGTCACTAATAGCATTACATTCAAAGCCAAGCCATTATCTATCAACACTCGAGATAAAATATGTCCTTTGCACTTAACTGTAATGTGCAGAGCATTAGGGCTACTGTTCATCTCAGAAGGAATTTCATCTTCGGAAAAAGAAAGAAAATTGTCAGCCTGTATATTTGTAATCAACCTGTCCAACTTGTTTACAGGCAATTCCTTTGGTGCAAAAGTTTGATTTAACACTTTTAACAAAGCATTACGATGTGCTTCAGAGCTTAATAAAAGTGCTAAGACCGATATACGAGCTGGTAATTTGTGCAACTATTCAACAATATTGTATTCACTGTGCTTGAGAAACTTCAAGAATCCTATAGCTTCATTTTCAGTTGCAGGCTCATTGATGACTGTTTCATCTTCTTTTAATTGTAGCTCGACCCATTTCCCTTTATGAACTAGACCTTGTTTCTCAGATTCCTTAGAATAACATCTCCCACTTCTGGTAAAATGTACAACTTCATCTACCTCTTCATCTCTTCTCATCATTTTCTTCATTTGGCATTCATAATTGCATGGAACTTGCTTGTTATTCTTATAAGGAAACGGGGATGGTGCAGTGATGACCACCTTCGTACGGGACAATAGGGAGTTTATTCGCTCTCCTCTGAAGATCTTGAACCTTGACTTCTAGTTCATTTACTTGTTTCCTCAGGCTTCTAACTTCTGAGTTACTTTCTTGACTTCGCAGTGCAGTTTCTAATCGTACACTCTTACCTTTTAATTTCTGGTTTTGAGTTTAATTTTCCAGCAATTGTTGCTCCAACGCCTCCTTTTATTTGGCAAGTATCTTGGCATGGTGTTTTCTTTGTTTGAGCTCCTCTTTACCTTTTGCAACTTTTCTTTTTAAACCTGTTGACTCTTGTTTGCTTGATCCTTCCATAATCTGAGTCCTTACCATATGATGATAGGATGACTGGAGATCATTGAAATATAACCTGAGTTGTTTTTGAACTTTGATAAATTGCTTTGCTCATCCTTTATGGATGTCTATCTCAATTTCTTTGTGGTATGCTTCCTCTTCTAGCTTTTGAAAAGTTTTTTCCATTATTTTCTTTCGATCTCAAAGTCTTGCTTCGCCAGTTCTAGTGGGGATGGTATAATTCTTAAATGCTCTTTGATAGGTTGAACATCCTTAAAATTAACCACTGGAATGTTTTATTGACTCGGTTGATTCTCCATTGCTCATATTCAGACGAGAGCTTTTGACTGAAAGTAAATAAATTTACTCTAATATTTCCAAGCCTCAGCAACATTTCTGATCTTTTCCTTGTACTGATCACTTCTGAATGCAAACTCTGATTTGGATAAACCTAATGTCGTAGGAATAAACTGTCTTAATCCATATTGTCTGGAAACCATCAAAGGTTCATATCCTACGGAACCCCATATGCCAGGCAGAGGAACCTAATCGTGCTCTCCACACTTATACATTATGTTTGAAGAAGTATTCCATGAGGCTCGCCATAATTCGTCGTTATCTTCGATATTTCAGAAGATGTTCATCCATTTTTCTTCGTCATATCCTCCAGGCCATTTTCGAGAAAGAAAATCTTACAAAGGTGAGAAATCTTCTAGGAATACTCGTCCAAGAGCTCTTTCCTCGTGCTTAAGGTGATTCAGCATCCATACCAACAATAGAGGTGCACATCCTATAAAACGTCCCTCTCCTTCGTGTCTGCGGGAATTCAAGATGTGAAATGTTTCAGCTAACACAGCAAGAACCTGATCTGTATTCTTGTTCAAATTTTCAAACATGTCTACAGTTGATATATCTGCATGCCCACTTCTCTTTGGAAAAATGATTAATCCATAAATTCCTAAAGCCATCATATCAATCTACTTTCTTTTGTCTGGATGGCAGTAGATTATTTCTTTAAAGGAAGTCCAAGTAATACATTCACAATCACCTTTCTTTTTGATATTTCTTGCAGCCCATTCTTCACTCATCCCTATAATAAAAGCATTTTCTTCTCAAATGAGAAGTATTAGGTGAATTGATATATATTTTGTATTCGTAGAATCTCGGACAACGAATAAGAGCTCGATATTCCTCTATTGTAGGTGTCAAAACTACTTTGCTAAAGGTGAAGCAACTATAGGCAGGGTTCCAAAACTGTGATAGAGCTCTGAACATATGTTGGTCAATAGGAATGTCCAAAAGATAAGCAATGTCACCATATAGTTGATAAAATAGTTACTTGTCCGTTGCTTCCCATTTTTCCCATATTTCTTTCAACTCACCCAAGTTATTTTGGTGAACGTTGATATGTGTATATCTGACCAAATCTGATACGTATCCAAGTGATAGACTATTTCCCTTTATAAGTTGAGACTGCTCAGACCATCTTAAAATAATTGCATTGTCTTCCATTACATATTGGACTCTTTGTTCCATATTTCCAGCTTTCTATATGAAATCAGTCACGAATCAACACCATGATATGAAAATGCAGAATGCAGAAAATGAAGCATATTAATCAAGAATAACTAAGAAACCCTAATTTCATGCCATCTAGTTCCATGCTTTATTCAGAACAATAAACCTAACAACATGATTTCTAGTTCCATGCCTTTAAAAAATGAAATAAATAACAGACTTAACATGCTTTTCCTTGTGTGCTAATCATAAAATACTTAATCGGGTTAGGTTCTACTTAGACTCCAGTTCTAGGTTTATTATATGATGGGTTTTGGCTCTATGGTAAAAAGGGTCAATGAATTATCCTTTGTTGGTGTCCCCTTGGACTACTAAGCCCTTAATCCTGGTCCATTACAGACTTTCGGATTAAGTTCAATTCGAAGGAACACACTTCCTTATGTCCATACGAAGGTGAAAACAACACGAGTGACAGAAGGTGTAAGCTCAAAGAATGGTCCCCCATCCCATACGGAGGTGAAAGGCACACAGAGGAGTAGTTTCTCATTCACTTAAATAGGATAAGAGAGGGGTTTTAGCTCATATCATGAATGCAGTGCACAGTGGGTGAGGAAAAGCATAATAAGGAATAAAATACTATACAACCTATTATTCTATTCTAATAACCCAAAATTAAATCTGTACACACACAAAAACAAAAGTTAGTAAAATAATAAAAATAATTACAACAAAATTAAAACAAATTTATTATTTTATTGCAAAGACAAATAATTAATAAATTGGTGGTTGTACTATCTTTTTCAAGTCCCTAGTAGAGTCGCCAAGCTATCGAGATGTTTCTCTGCTAGGCGACGGAGAGTGCAAATAGTACACCTCAAAGAGTGTAACTAGTCTCGAAAAAGTAAGTGTTTATCTTCCTTGAATCAGATGAAACACCAAGTTGTAGAGTCGCCACCAATCTTTTAATTTGGTGAGATTGGTCACCAAAATGTTATATTATAATAATAAAATTTCTAAGAATAATATTAAAATAATACAACTCGGGTCTGCTTACCAGAAAAATGAGTTTGGAAGTCGGTTACGTATGGGGAAGGATTAGCACCCCATAACGCCCAAAATCGGTACCAATATTTATTGATTAAGTGTCTTTGCAATAAATTATAAATTTGTATTTTTAAATTTAAATTTAAATTTACAAATAACATAATATAAATAATTACTAAATAATATTTAATATAAATATCACTAGTCCTATTATAATATTTAATATTTTAACTATATAGATCAAATTATATATTATCCTAATATATAAAAGTATATTAATATTATAGTAATAATTAATGATTAAAATATAAAATATTAATATTAATTACTATAATTCGAAATAATATTAAGTTAATGTACTAATAATGTAATTTATCCTAAATTATTATATAGATCGAAATATAAATTATTAAATTTATTGAGGACTAAATAAGGTATTTATCCTAAAATATAAATACATATGCAACAATGATCAAAATATAAATAAATAAAATTAAAGGACAAAATTAAAATGTATGAAACATGCTTTTGATGACTAAATTGAAAATTTACAAAATTACAAGGACCACGAGCATAATTTCCCCATACCCGAATTTACGCACAGGTCCCTTCACAAAACAACACCGTTCAGGGAGGGGTATAATTAGGCCGGAAGAGGCTTAAAGCCTCATTTTTCCTTCTCACTTCTCACTAGAATTCCCTCACTAGAGGGAATTCGTCCCCGGCCGGCAGTCGATTACCGTTGTATCTCGTCGCCGTCGGCAACCACACATGGTTCCCGAAAAATACCAAACTACCTAAAAATGTTCCTCTTTTTGTCCTAAAGCCTAAACCGAGAGCTCTTTACCCTAAAAACCACACTATCGGAGCAGGTCTAAGGTTTATACCTTCGGTGTTTCATCTTCTCTGGTGGCGCGTGGAGGCGCGTAGATGCTCTGACAATGGTAAGTCTTCCTTCACTCTCTTCTAACTATTTTTCTGGTATATTTGTTGTGTATTGGGTGCTTTCTTGCTCTCTTTGCTCGTTGTTTCTTCTCTTGCAAGATCGCCCTATTTATAGAGGTTTTTGAAGCTCCCTTTGGACTGGTTAAAAGGTTGTACCCCAGTGAGTCACCGGAGCTACGATGGTGACTCACCCTATGGGTGGTGAGTTGTGCGGTGGAGGGACTGGGTGAATTAAATGCACCCAGATCTTATAGATCCGGGGAGGACGTGCAGCGTTGTGGCATACGCTGGTTGGGGCGTTCGTCGTCGGAGGCATCATCACTTCTATGGCGACGCCAGAATAGCCCTAGGGTTACGATGAGTACAATATGGTTTTGTATGTTACACTGGTAGCCGTTAGATCTGTCTCTAGATCGGATGGTGGAAACAAGCTGGCGGTTAGAGAGACATGTATGAAACCCTAATCTCCTTTGGATCTGTTACTGGGCTTAAGCCGGGTCTTGATCTGTTGGGACTTGGTTGTAATTGGGCTTCGGGGTTTAGATTTATAATTTGGGTCTTCGGGTTCTAATCTGGGTTTTACATTTGGTCTGTAACATTGTAACTATTAATAGTAATATAATACAAGAATAATATAATTATAATAATATAATTATATCAAAATCAAATTTGGACGAAAACGACTGTCGACAGTTAGAATCAACGCAATATTCTAACTATGTAATAAATCTATTGATTTATTTTCCCTTTCTTTAAAAGGTTATATCATCTGTTAAACGACGAGATTAATAGCACTAAAACCCAAAATATATATATCATGAAAACTCAATTGTGTTTAACAAATAGAAATAAAAAGGAATTAGTCCTTTAAGTTACGCAACCCAATAATCAAAAGGAACTAATCATTTGATTTTACTTTTGACAGCCCAATAATCAAAAGCCTTGGATTAAACTTTGAATTCGTCTGTATCTACAGAATTTCTCAAAATAAATTATTAATACAATAATAAAATTTATAGTGTTTCCAAAATACAATCAATAATTATTATAAATACCAAAGATATTCAATGTCAATTTCATGTTTAATATTTCATATTAAAAGACCAAAGTTATATGGTAATAATACCATAGCAATAATATCATTGGTTAATGCTTACATGCGCTTTTATGTGCCAAATCTTACCATAATAAAAGTTATATGGTAATAATACCATAGCAATAATATAATGATTAATGCTTACGTGTACTTTTATGCGCCAAATCTTACCATAATGATATTACCAAATAATACCACCATATAAAAAGAATCATAACGATTCTTTAATTCCCCACGACAACAACCACATATGGAATTTTTTCAGGCAAATAATCACATTTATTCTTTATTCTCGATTTTTTTATCGATCATAATCAATATTCTAAAACAAAATCAATAACTAACGTTACTTAAATGACAATTTCTATTAAATATATTTGTAAACTTTAAGCAAACTCATTAAAACAGCAGGATAAATCTCGAAAATGAATTTGTTTGTTTCTTGATTTTTCCAAGATTTTTGAATCATTTCAAATTTTTCTATAAAGGTAGAAGATATAGTTGCTTAAGATTGTTACAAGCATAATAATTTGAGACGATAAAATAAAAAAATTATTTAAATAATCGAAAGGAATAATATAGAGATAAATACACGACTGGAAATAAAACAATCGACTGAAACGAGTTGAGGATGCAGTTAGGCAATTTCCTTAAGACAGATTTTCGGCCACTCCATGGTGCTTGAGATATTTGGTCGTTTGTCTCCCACTATACAACAACTAGATGATCAGCTACAGTTGCAATGTTGCAGAGATCACAGACTATTCTTTGCCTTCATCTATTATAAAAAAAAAACTAGAGAATTTTTTTAATTGTTTTGAATTGTGTTTAACCTAGTAGGTTTACATGGTATTTATATGGATTTGACATTGTGAACAATTGGAAATTTTTGACCTAATGAAGCATTAACGAGAATCGAGCAATTTCCAAAATTATTGTTTTGATTAAATGAACCATTTAATATTTATCCTTTTAATTTCAAAACAAATTTTGAAAAAATATGCTCTACTTGAGGAAGAAAATATTACACCTTTGGGTTAAAATATCCGTAAGCCCACAAAGAGCCTGATCGGTTCGGACATTCACGTTACCCACATCGTGCATGTCTGCATATGTACGAATCAACAATTGGTTTCATATTTTTCTCAGAAACATTTGGATCAATTTCTCATTCAAATCTCTAAAATTATCAAATTTTTCTAACAAACAATTACTTTGATTGTAATTTCTTGTTTTATAATATATAAGAACTAAATTGAAAATTAATTAAAAATATAAAGATAAGAATAATTTTTAAAAATTTGAAGAGAAACCATGTGTTAAGTTTGATCTTAAAAAATAATGTTTGTTCTTGTATTAGGTGATGTGAAAAGTTTGATTGGCCATAAACTTTCACTACTTGCGTCTTGAAAAAAAAAAATTTGTCTTTATCTTTTGCATTTATACGTGATATTAAATATTTATTTTTATAAATTTAATTTAGAAAATTCTAGGTAGCCTTCTTAATGAACAAATAAAAAATTATTTTTTTGACTGGAAAGGAAAAACATCAAACATGCTTTACATATGCGACACTAAGTTGGTTCGATTGTCTTCAGAGAAAGCTGGTCCAACTTCAACAGGAGGGAGGGACATGAAAGATATGGAGACCAAACGGCCATTGCCATGCTAATTTCGTCATGCATTCTGCAACTCGGTTGTGTTCCCTTGGGGCAAAAAACAAAACGGACCTCGCCTAGATTGAAGAAACGATATGGCTTCCTTACAATTCGATTCCACAATAACCCGCCACGCCAATTGCAATCCTTCAAAAATACCCCAAAGTTCGGCCTCCCAAGCTGAACAAGAACCGATGGATTTGGAAAATCCTGCTACCCATGCTCCTTCATGATCGCGAATAGCACCATCACAAGCAGCTAAATTAGAACCATTCCGGCAAGCACCATCCGTGTTCACTTTGAACCAATCACGTTCTGGAGCTGTCCAACTCCCCGCACGATCCTCCAACCTGTACTGAGACTGCAGAACAGCTTGCCTATACGCCAGAGCAGTTGAAGTTTCTGCTCGTAATCTCCTGCATTCAACCAGAATGTTTTCCCAAGGTCGGAACTCGGGTAAAAAAAACGCTGGTTTCTTCGTTTCCACAGACACCAAATAACAGCCCCGAACATAATATCCCAATCTACCTTCTCAATCGGGAAATATGAAGGCTGGCTAAGGTTTCTAACAATCCAATCCCGTAAATTCATCGACTCAAATTCATCCAATCGCTCAGGTGAAACCAAACCACTCCAAGCTGCCTTCGCTAAAGGACAAGAGCGAAATATATGGGAGATCGATTCAATCGCAGCACCACATGTCCCACAACTTGCATCACTGGACAAATGTCGTCTCGTTCTTTATTCATTGGAGAGTATTCGACCATGACACAGCAACCATAAAAAAGTTTTAATTCTCGGAAGACCTCTAAACTTGGAGATAAAACTCCAACTTGTATCTGCTACTACCGTGGTTCCTCTCGTGCGTTGAATATAAGCCGACCTCGTTGAAAAACGACGCCTATAATCCCATTTCCATCCAACCGAATCTGAAACCCCCGTGAGGCCTGGGGGTTTGATGGCCGTGAAATACAACAAGATCGCCGAGGGAAGAGAAGCCCTCAATATCTCCCAATTCCAGTTTCCATCCGCTGAAATCATATCCCGAATTGACATACTGGCCATGCTAAGAGCAAACTCTCCAAGAAAATGATCCCGTAAGGGTCCCAAATTACCAAGCCAATTATCACACCAGAACTTGATCGAGGAACCATCGCCAATATTCCAAACAACGCCGTCTCGAAGATCACTCCAAATTGTTAGGAAAATAAATCGAGTACAAGTAATTTCCCTATAACCAGATTAGTGAGAATGCGAAATAAAAGCGGAAAATAATACCCGAAAATTGATAACGGAGTTCAGCCAATTGTGCTTACGTCTCCGGGCTGCTGCAGATCTTTTACTAAGAGAGAAAATTTACAGGTGTTTACAAAACACTCACTACTCACAAGAAAGCTCTCTAGTATAGGAAGAAAGAAATGTTTTGGGATGATTTTGAAGCTAAATGGGTAAGGGTATTTATAGTAGAAACTTAGGGACTAATCTTTGAAAATACCCTAAAGTGCAATGACTAAAGTGAATTTACTCATTCCTATTTTCAACAAACATCTACCAAAATTTTACCAAACTTTGAAAAACATTTTTCAAAGAAACATTTACCAAACTTTGAAAAAAACATTTTCCAAAGTTGGTTGCCAAACTTTGAAACTTTTAACAATCTACCACTTGAAGACTGATTTTAATATGTCTTCACACCTCGATCAATGCAGCAGCATGTCTGGTCTTGTTATTCTAGCATGCCAACTGAAGTTGAACACAACTTCAGTTTGTCCGTAGTCACCGTCTTTGTCAACATGTCTGCCGGATTTTGAGCTCCACTAATCTTTTCAAGTTTCAAAATCCCATCTTCCAGAAGAGACCGGATAAAATGATATCTCAATTGTATGTGCTTTGTCCTGGAATGAAAAGATGGATTCTTTGCTAGATGGATAGCACTTTGACTGTCGCAATACAAGATATTGTTTTCTTGTTTCTTGCCTAACTCTTCCTAGAAACTTTGGAGCCAAACCATCTCCTTGCTGGCTTCCGTAACAGCGACATATTCTGCTTCAGTTGTGGAGAGAGCAACTATCTTCTGTAGTTGAGAAACCCAACTCACTGCAGTTCCTCCTAGAGTATAGACATACCCTGTAGTGCTCCTTCTGATGTCGACATTTTCGGCTAAGTCAGCATCTACATAGCCTGTCAGTATCATATCTCCACCTTTGAAACAAAGTGCTTTGTTTGTGGTACCCCGAAGATATCTGAGGATCCATTTGACTGCTTCCCAGTGTACCTTGCCCGGATTATTCATGTACCTGCTAACAGCTCCCACTGCATGAGCAATATCTGGTCTGGTACAAACCATGGCATACATCAGACTTCCAATTGCTGAGGCATACGGCACCTTCACCATGTGTGCACGTTCTTCCTCCGTCTTTGGTGATTGGTCTTTGGAGGGTCTGAAATGAACACCTAAAGGTGTACTTACTGGTTTAGTATCTTGCATGTTGAACCTGGAGAGTACTTTGTTGATGTACTCAGCTTGTGATAATATCAAAGTCCCCGACTTTGTGTCTCTCTTGATCCTCATCCCAAGAATCTGCTTTGCAGCGCCCAGATCCTTCATAGCAAACTGCTTCGACAATTTTTGCTTCAAGTGTATAATCTCTTGCATGTCTGAGCCTGCAATGAGCATGTCATCAACGTACAATAATAAAATAATGAAGTTGTTGTCGAACCTCTTGATGTAGCAACAATGATCTGCTTGGCATCTGATAAAACCACTGCTACTCATGAAGCTATCGAACTTCTTGTACCACAGTCTAGGAGCTTGTTTTAAACCATACAAGCTCTTCTTCAACCTGCATACCAGGTTTTTCTTGTCTGCCTCTATGAAGCCTTCTGGCTGCCTCATATAGATTTCTTTCTCCAAATCACCATGAAGGAAAGCTGTCTTTACATCTAACTGCTCAAGATGTAAATTCTCTGCAGCTACAATTTTCAACACCAGTCTGATTGTAGACAATTTTACGACTGGAGAGAAAATTTCATTGTAGTCAATACCTTCTTTTTGCTGAAAGCCTTTGACAACCAATCTTGCTTTGTAGCGTTTGCTCCCATCGTGCTCTTCTTTGATCTTGTAAATCCACTTGTTGTGGAGCGCTTTCTTGCCTGGTGGTAATTCAGCTAATTCCCATGTCTGATTTGACATAAGCGAGTCCATCTCATCTTTCATGGAAAACTCCCACTTGACTGAATCCTCCACTTGCATTGCTTCATCATAGCACTCTGGTTCACCATTGTCAGTTAGCAACAAGTAGTGTAAAGAAGGAGAATACCGTTGGGTTGGTTTAGGAATTCTGGAGGAGCGTCTCAGTTCTGGTGTGCCTGGTTCTTCTTGAACTGCTTCAGGATTGATCTGAACATCATTTTCAGAAATCTCCTCGAACTCAGCAAATTCCTTTGTTTCAGCTTCGGTATTACTTGATTCTGCGGTTGACCTATCTTTGTACATCACATTTTCATTGAAAATGACGTCTCTGCTTCTGATGATCTTTCGATTTTCGTAGTCCCAAAACCGGTAATCGAACTCATCACCACCGTAACCAACAAAGACGCATTTGTTGGACTTGGCATCAAGTTTACTTCTTTCAGCAGAGTTTATGTGTACATAAGAAATACAACCAAACACTCTTAAGTATGAAACATTTATTTCTTTCTTGCTCCAAGCTTCCTCTGGTATTCCGCCATCCAAAGGAACTGAGGGCCCACGGTTGATCAAGTAAGCTGCAGTGTTGATAGCTTCAGCCCATAGAAATTTGGGCAATCCGGCATGTATCCTCATGCTTCTGGCACGTTCATTCAGAGTTCTGTTCATGCGCTCTGCTACGCCATTCTGCTACGGTGTTATGGGAACTGTTGTCTCCATCTTGATCCCATTGTTTGCGCAGAAATCTCTGAATCTACTGTCTCTGTATTCTCCTCCATTGTCAGACCTCAACCGCTTGACTTTCAAACCAGTCTCATTTTCCACATGGCCTTCCATTTTCTGAAGGTATCAAAGACTTCTGATTTCTTCTTCAGAAAATAAACGCACACCTTCCTTGTTGAATCATCGATGAAGGTGACATAATATAGTGAGCCCACAAGAGATGGAACTGGGGATGGTCCCCATACATCAGTATGAACCAACTCTAACCTTTCTGCCTTGGGTGTCTTGCCAATCTTTGCAAAACAGACTTTCTTTTATTTGCCAAAGATGCAATCCTCGCATAGTCCGACATCTACATTCTTTAGATCCGGCAGCTTCCCTTTTGACAGAAGTATCTTCATTCCTTTCTCGCTCATATGGCCAAGCCTTTGGTGCCATAGGTTTGATTTTCCATCAGCATCTGCTACTGTAATGATATTCTCTAAATTTGAGGTTACATAGAGAGTACCAGTCTTCTTACCACGAGCAATGACGAGTGCTCCTTTGGTAATCTTCCATTCACAGCCTGAAAAGCTTGTGCTATATCCTTCTACATCAAGCTGTCCAACAGAAATCAGATTTCTTTTGAGGCCAGGAATATGTCTCACTCCTGTTAGCTTCCAGGTGGTTTGGTTTGGCAACTTTAGTCGGATGTCTCCTTTTCCGACGATCTTTAAGGTTTTATCATCAGCAAGATGAACCTTCCCAAAATCACCACTGACATAGTTCTCCATGATTTCTTGGTATGGGGTGGAGTGGAAAGATGCCCCTGAATCCAAGATTCATGATTCAATCGGACTGTTGACGCTTAGAATCATGGCATCACCTGTCTCCTCTGTCACGTTGGCAGATTCCTGTGCACCGGTATCTTTCTTCAGTGCTCGGCAATCTCTTTTGAAGTGACCCTTCTTGCCGCAATTATAACAGGTAAAATCTTTATTTCCTGTTCTTGATTTGCCCCTTCTGGATTTTGATCTGCCACGATTTGAATTTCTTTCTGAAGTTCTCCCTCTAGACTCGGTGTGCAAGGCTGAGGAGGTTGATGCTTCACCCGATTCTCTTCGTCGAATTTCTTCACTCAATACCAGATCCCGAACATCGTCGAATTTTAATTTGCTGTTTCCTGACGAACTGCTGACTGCTGTAACAGTAGCATTCCAACTGTCTGGTAGAGATGATAAGAGAATTAAAGCTCGAACTTCATCATCGAACTCAATTTCCACTGAACTCAACTGGGTTGTGATTGTGTTGAGTTCATTTAGGTGTTGTGCCACCGATGCCCCTTCCGCCATCCGCAAATTGAATAATCGCCTCATCAAATGAACTTTGTTTGAGGCCGATGGCTTCTCGTACATACTGGAGAGAGCCGCCATAAGACCCACCGTGGTCTTTTCCTTTGCTATGTTAAAAGCAACATTGCGGGATAACGTCAGTCGGATAACTCCGAGGGCTTGTCTGTCGAGAAGAGCCCAATCTTCATCCTTCATGCCCTCTGGTTGCTTTCCTGAGAGAGGTTGATATATATTTTTCTGGTACAAAAAATCTTCAATCTGCATCTTCCAAAAACCAAAGTCCGCACCATCGAACTTTTCAATTTTCACCTTCCCTTCGTCTGCAGCCATCGCTCCCACTCGAATCTGGCTTCGTTTGGATCGTTTCTGACAATTCTTGTGAATCACCGTGTATTAGAACACCACCGTCGACAAACTCGTATCGCCGATCGAATTTCACTATTCACGAAATTCACTATTCATGTGAATAGTAATCAATAGTAACCTCGCAGAAAATTTGAAAAAATTCACAACCAAAAGCTCTGATTACCAGTTGTTAGGAAAATAAACCGAGTACAAGTAATTTCCCTATAACCAGATTAGTGAGAATGCGAAATAAAAGCGGAAAAATAATACCTGAAAATTGATAACGGAGTTCAGCCAATTGTGCTTACGTCTCCGGGCTGCTGCAGATCTTTTACTAAGAGAGAAAATTTACAGGTGTTTACAAAACACTCACTACTCACAAGAAAGCTCTCTAGTATAGGAAGAAAGAAATGTTTTGGGATGATTTTGAAGCTAAATGGGTAAGGGTATTTATAGTAGAAACTTAGGGACTAATCTTTGAAAATACCCTAAAGTGCAATGACTAAAGTGAATTTACCCATTCCTATTTTCAACAAACATCTACCAAAATTTTACCAAACTTTGAAAAACATTTTTCAAAGAAACATTTACCAAACTTTGAAAAAAACATATTCCAAAGTTGGTTGCCAAACTTTGAAACTTTTAACACAAATCACCCGGATCCCTTGCCAAAGTCGTGAGCCTCCAGAAGGTGCAATTGAATCCGGTATTAAATCATAAACCTTGTATTTGGACTGTAAAACTCGTGCCCAAAGCTGGTTTCTTTGATCAATCATTCGAAACGCAATCTTCAGAAGAAAAGCCTCGTTTTGTGAATGAAGCTTCTTTATTCCCAAACCCCCTGCTTCTTTCGGCTGACAAACATCCGCCCAACTTAATGAAGTTTCTTTTTCTCTTCCGAGCTTCCCCAAATGAAATTCCGTATCAATCACTCCATATCCTCACACACCCTCTTGGGTAAATAGCAAGATTGCATGGCGTAAATAGGGAGAGCAGCCAGAACTAACTTCGCCAAAGTAATCCTCCCCGCAAAAGAAAGGGTTTTGGCCTTCCAACCCGCTAGTCTATCTCATATTTTCTTTACAATATATTCATGAGTAGCCCAAGTAGCTCCATCATGAAGAAGAGGGACTCCGAGATATTTTCCAAGCTCATCAACCTTCATGAATTGAAAACCACTACTGATATTTTCCTGAGTATGAATATCCACATAACTAGAGAAACAAATAGTTGTCTTATTCAGATTGACTTTATGTCTCGAACTATCACAAAAGTCTCCGAGAATACGTTGTACCACATCTAATAACCTCATCAAAGAGGATGAGATCATCCGCAAAGAATAAATGGGAAAGTCTAGGACCATTTCGCACTAATATGATTGGTTTCCAGCTACCATCATCAACTGCTCCTTGTATCGCCTAGGCCAAGCATTCCATGCACAACACAAAAAGGAAAGGAAAAAGGGGGTCGCTTTGCCGAATACCCCGGGATGGATTAAAAGAGTCTGAAGGAGCACCATTCCATAAGACTTGGGTAGGAACGGTCGAGACACAATTCATAATGAGCTTTTCGAGCGAAGAGGAACAACCAAGATCACATAACTTGTCATCAATGAAAGACCATTCAAGACGATCATACGCTTTTTCCAAAACAATTTTAATAGCCATCCACCCTTTAACACATTTTTTACGTTACATAAAGTGAACCACACTACAGCAGAATAGGTCTATAGCGGCGTTTTTTTTTCCTATAGCAGCGTTTAAAAGTGCCGCTAAAAATGCTGCAGACGCAAAAAATGCCGCAACTGTTAGTTGCGTTTTCTACTAATAAACGCCGTTAAAAATCAAGTTATATAGCAGCATTTGTATACTAAAACGCCGCTAAAGGTCAGGTTATATTGTGGTGTTTGTATTCTAAAACGCTGTAATAGATTCGCCATATAGCGGTGTTTTTTGGAACAAACGCCGCAATAGGTTTGATATTTATAGGCATTTTCCTGAAACATGATTGATATTTAGCAGCGTTTATAGTCACAAATGCCGTAATAGATTTGATATTTAGCGGAGTGTCTGACACAAACGCCGCAATAGGTTGCTCATTTAGCAATGTTTATTCCTAAAACGCCGCCAAATATGCATTCCGTTAGTGGCGTTTTGCCCCTAAAATGCCGCTAATCGAAACAGATTTTAACATATCTTCTTCGTATTTTGTATTACTCAAATTTAGCCTGCAACAATAGACAACAACTGCAGTAAATTTAATTATGATTCGAATTAAGTAATAATATATAAAAACATAAATAAATCAAAGTTTACAAACATCCAAGTTAAATATAATGTAGTTCAACATTTTTCAATAACATAAAGTAAGCATTAAGCTAAGAAAACACTTAGGATGATGAATTCTTCGTTTGATTTTGCTGCATCATCTGCTTCATAGCTTCAATTTGTTTTTGAAGTTCTTTATATTTTTTCGGAAATGCTGCTTCTCTCTCTGCTTCTATTACTACTCTCTCTACTTCTCTCGCTACTCTCTATGGTTCTCTCTTGCGTCAGTTTTGGCTTTCATTTGAGCAATTTTTTCATCAACTTGACTCAGCTGTTGTCGAATAACTTCTTGTTGTGAAGACTGACTGTGTGATGGCATGTATTGAGACTAGATGGATCCAAAGAATTTGGTTGGAGTAACAAATGATCCCTGACAACGAACTCGACCATATCTTTCAGGACTGAAAACTTCAGTAATAACTTGATTTTCAATCTCCTCCGTATTAATAGAAGCATGGGATGAAGCTGTAGCTTCGTACTCTACCCTTTTATCGCTCATTTTTTCCTGATAACCAGTTAAGAATATATAACAAATTTAAGAATTATTTAAAATACAAATTTTATACTATAAATATAATAGAATGCAAATTTTATGTCCAGTAAATATACCATAATTTATATAGTTTCAGGAGCCATAGGAGAGCCATCTTTTGTTGTATGTGTCATTTCAAAGAGCTGTATTCGACAAACTCTACTGTCGGACGTGATTTCCTACAATGTAGAATATAAATTAATACTTACGAAAAAGTAAGATATAATAGAAAAAAATGTTAATTACTATATGCTACCAACTTAAAATGACTATATGAATAATCATAATTAAAACGCAAATACTTATTCATGAGCTACACGAGTAAAGCTCTTCGATCCAGCAGTGTGAGTAAACTTTTGTTGTTGTCTACTAGCAATACCAACGTGCTCTCGGTCCTACAATTTGAACTCCACCTGACTTATAACATCAATAATTTAGTGACATAATATTATTTTTAAAGCGTGTCATACCTATCCTTTCTTTAAACTCCAAAACTTGAGTGTATCTTCCCATTGATATCTGAGCATTCCAGGTGGAACATTTTGTAGCTTTCCTTCAAGGCTGAGATTGTTCTTAAAATATTTGTTTTTTTAAGAAACTCTTGTGGTTTCTCAATTTCTTTCCTAACGCTTGCTTCAAATATTCATCTGAGACCTCTAAAGAAAATTTCTCCTATAATTTATACAAGTGTTGAAAGTAAATATATATTATTATTGAAGTACAATGAATAATTTATTACAATGAAATTATTACCATAATGCAATCCATAGTCTGGTTTTTGCTACTATTTGACATCTCACACCACTACTCATAATTGATCGGTTGAATACTTGCATTTCGTGCAATAATGCCTAGGTAACCTGATAGAACACGTGTTTCTGTCCCAATAGGTTGACTGACATCATTACTTGAAACTCTCACGTGGTCCCCAATAGAAAGTTGGTACAATTCCTTCATTATTGTACGACCTCTACTCTTACGCCTTGGACCATTTTCAGCTACATAATAAATAATTTAGTGTAGGTTTTCAAAACCAAGTCAATAAGAAATTCAGTCACCATTTAAATAAGGAGTCGAACATTACCTTCAATTTCTACAGTTTCTTCAACTGTATTCGGAACTTCTGTAGATCCAACACCAATTGACTCTTCATTATTTGTTTCTTCCTCCTCTGTAAGAGCTCGAACAATCCGCAAATCGCTTAATTTTCTCCTAGGCATAATATATGCAATAAACAAACAACAATATTAGTAAATATCGACAACAATACGAGTAATATATATATATATTCAACGACATCAACATATATAAATGATAACATTATAAATTACTCAATTAAGGTATAAAATCTAACTACATTGTTATGTCATACCAATTTTCATAAATATCTTCATCTATGTCATCCCGAACCATTGGAATTGTGAACTAGTATCAATAATAGGTTCATCTAAATTTTGTTCTAGAAAAGGCAAAGTTTTTTATCTTGTTTCAATGTCATCTCTACTTCCATCCCCGATGTCTATCAGGTCTCTAGGGGTGTTACGAAGTACAACATACCAACCCTCATCCATTGGATAGTGGCAGTAAAAAACTTGTTTAACTTGAGAAGAAAATACATATGGCTCGTCCATCAATTGCTGACCAGTGTGAATTAATCGAGAAAAGTTCACCATTGTAAAACCTAATTCATCTCTTTTAATACCTCAAGTACTATGTACATCAGCCAATCACATCGAAATAACACAACATTTCATTTTCCATAATAATCCAACTCAATGATACCCGTAAGGATTCCATAATATTCTACATCTCCCTCCGCAGAATGGTTGTCTATAGCACTAGTATAACTTGTAGTTGAAGAAGTAACAACTACTCCACAATTTTGTGTCCTCCTTAATCTTTCATGAGATTTTGTGTAAAACATGAACCCATTAATGATGATGGCATTATATTTTTTTTAACAATTCTATTCGGACCATGAGAAAGTCATTTAACCTCTTCACTAACTTCTCTCCCACTCCAAACCTATTACGTATGAAAGGTTAATCGGTGAGCATTTATATCAATATATTAAAACAATAAGAATTATCCATAATTTATGTGTCGTGGAAGGAGTTATTTGCTTACCGTATGCCCTAACCATTCATGAAAAGTTTATGTGAATAACTTTTGAATATGTCGCTGATGTATTCTTCTGGAGCATGATTGAGATCTTAAAACTTCTTTAAACTCACTATAAAGAACATTATGTGGTTAAAGAACGAGAAATATGAAAGTTCACGAGAAAGTACATTAGGATTTTTATTATAAAACTTACATGCATAAAGGATCTAATGAATCGTGATGGAAAAGAACATATCGGTGTGCTTGTACCCAAGATTTCTCATCTAACTGTGCAATTTCAACTTTGTCGAGTGGTTCACCATAACTTCCAAACAAATAAGTATCAGCTAAGTTATTCATATTGGACAGTTCATTTATATTTGGTTTATTCAATCTTGTTTCAACATCTTCCAATTATCTAGAGCAAAAAGTCATACACTCATCTGCCAAATACCCTTCAGCAAATGATCCTTCTGGATAACTCTTATTATGACAGTAAGACTTCAACTTGCACAAAACCTAGACACAAAACATAACTATATATTAATAGTTTTCATTAAAAGATATGTTCAATATATATTGAATACATATAACACACCCAACACCTCTCTATAGGATACATCCACCGATAGAAAACTAGTCCACCAGCTTTAGCTTCATGAAGGAGATGAATTAGCAAATGCACCATAATTGTGAAGAATGAAGGTGGAAATATCTTCTCCAAATTGCATAAAGTCAAGGTGACTCCAAAATCGTAGTTTCTCAACTTCTTCAACTATCAGAACTTTCCCACAAATAGATTTCATTATATTGGAAAGTTCAATTATACAAGACATCACCTTATTCGACATGCAACCACGTAAATCAACTAGCAGTAAATCTTGCATCAATATATGATAATCATGTGACTTTAGAGAATAAAGTCTTCAATATTTAACACTGACACATCGAGATATATTTGATGTATACCCATATGGAACTTTTATATCCTTTAACACCATGTAGAAGACTTCTTTTTCTTTCTTCGACATTGCAAAAATAGAATGCGATAACCAAGACTTTTCATTATGAAGTAATTGAGGATGAAGATCACGTCGAATTTTGATGTTAACTAAGTCAAGTCAACTCTTTAGATTTATTATAGACATTGAGAATGGTCCCGATAATATTCTCACAAACATTCTTCTCAATGTGCATGACATCAAGATTATGTCTTAAATTGAGATCCTTCCAATAAGAAAACTCGAAGAAAATACTTCTCTTTTTCCACAAATCTACCTCATTTGGATCATCTTCTTCATCAGAGTCATCATCACTCTGTTGTTAAACAAAACAATCATAAACATGTTTTGTATTTTTCTTTGATAGTGTATTTGGTGGTTGATTCATCTTTCCATAAGTGAACTTGATATGTTTCAACATTGACAAGATATCTGACCCGATTGTTTGTTTAGGAGATTTTCTAAACTCTTCAGTACCATCATAACCAAGACCCAAATCCTTTATCATTCTCTTTATATCTTTGCATGATTGAGGGATTTTTGCAAAAGGAAATATGTATCTCAAAATTCTAATAACAGTGTAAAAGAGTTACCGGTCCACCCTCCCAAGCATTTTAAATGGAAAAGACGAATGCAAAAGGACAGTTTTGAATATTTTGATCCCTCATAAAGTTGCTCATTCATTTCATTAAGAAACTTATAAAACTTTGTCGCTTTTCCATTTGGCTCTTCATCACATCCATTTCTTCCAATCTCAATGAAATCATTACAACCAAGATCAAAATCATCTTCTCTAACAGGTTGGTGATGACTGTGCATATTAAATTCATCTCGCAACATACCCTCCATGTCATCTTATCTCCTTGAAGTTAAGTGGGACAGATAAAGTAAACAGATATTCTTTTCCTGAAGTTATAGTGGAATAAATTACCTAATTTACATATTCTACTTCTGTGAGAATAACATAATGAACCAGTCAAATCCTAAATATAATATTTTATATTAAACTTTCAATTTTACAATTTTTATATAGTAAAATTAATCTATATTTAAAACTCAACATGACCAAATAATTTTAAAATTTTTCATATTCTATCTTTCTAAAGTTGCAATAAAGTATATCCATTTTCAGTTATCAGATTCAATTTCTCTGAACTTATAGTGGAGCATATTGAATTTTAGTTTGTAGATCTAATTTTCCTAAAATTCTAGTGAAATATATCAATTTTTCAATCTTCAAATGTAATATCTCTAAAGTTGCAATTGAGTCGATCAATTTTCAACTTTCAACTTTCAAATCTAATTGTAATATCCCAAAATCAGGGTTAGAGACTAAAATGGAATTTTTGAAACTTTGATATATGATTTCAAAAGATTAAAAAGTTCAGGGACTTAATTGGCAATATTTTGTGCAGGATGGTCTAGTAAATAATCGATGGAGTAAGGGGTATAATGGTCATTTGACAAGAAAGATTTTTTATTTTTCTTCTTATAAGAGAAGTACCACGTGGATAAGGAAGAAAAGAAAGAAAGAAAGAAAGAAAGAAAGCTCTGGAGTTATCTTCTTCCTCCTCTCCACCGTGACACCATAGCTAAGTTAAGTTGGTCTCAAGTTGGTTAATTCTTTCGTTTTTAAGTTGGTTTTGATTCTTGGGGCGATGAAAAGCTTAAGATTGCTTAAAACTTAAAGAGGATTAAGTTATGTGAGATTGAAAGAAATGAGTTTTTAAAGGAATTCTTGAGATTGGATTAGTAAATAAGTTTTGAAGTGAAAATTGACTTGTCACCAGCTAAACTAAGAAATTCGGAATGATAGAAATGAATTTGGAACATATTGATTTATTGGTTTAATTATTGAATCCAAGCATGTTTGTGGGATTTGGGATGTTATAATGAACTAAAGTGAAATAAGTTGATTTGTATAAGTATAGTTAAGTCTCAAGGGTTGAAAGAAGGTTAAGGAAGAAGAATTAAGTAGGTTTGAGTGAATTTTCTGGCTTAAAAAGGAAAATATGTGTAAGGTGTATCGATACACATTCAATATGTACTGATACATCAAGAGTAAAATGTAGAAAAAATATTCAAAGTGTACCGATACATAGGAAGTGTATCAATATACCCCTTGTAACAAAAAAACATCGAATGTAATTTGTGTATTGATACATAGTTAGTGTATCGATACACACGCTAAGGAATGTATTGATACACTATAGTGTGTACTGATACACTTATAAAGGAAAATGGAAATAATCTTTCATTTAATTAAGAAATGAAAGATTTGAGTATGCCATGTGGAATATTGATATGTATAAATGTATGATTGTGTAGATAGCGATTGAGATCAATGTTTGGACAAGTTTTCAAGTAATAATCATCGAGAAGAGATAAGAGATAATGACTAGTGAGGCCAAGTGAGTGCACATTATTTAGTATAAGATGTTCAATGGGAAATAAGACTTACGATAAGTCTATTCCCAATAGTAAAATGCATGAATTCATAGATAGAAGTATGTATTTGTTATGATTTATATGTGTGCATGAGTATATGTATGTTACATGATTTGTATAAATATATGTTAGTGTGATAATTCATGTGAAATAATACAAATGATCTATATGATTATATAAGAATATGAAATAAGCTATGTGATAATAATATAAGGAATAAAATGAACATGTGACATAGGCTATAAGTTAAAGAATTATTTGATATTATATGCTATAAGAGATTATACAAGAAAGGTTATAAAACTTTATGAGAAAAATATGTAAATTAGGGTGCATAAATACAAATGATGATACCAAATTATAAGATAAATATTTACTTGTAGTATAATATTATAATAAGATAAAAGTGAGTTCATGAGGAATGACATGAGTTAGGTAAGCATGTGTAAAGGTTATATAAAGAATAGAAATATGAGCTAGACAAGTACATGTTTATATAATCAATTATGTAAAATGGTACAATAGAATTAAATGATTAAATGAGAAGTGAGATAAGCTAAATAAGAGTGATTTATAGGATAATATGAGAATAGTTTATCAATTAAAAGAATTGAAATAAGTAATAATACGAACATATAAGATAAGCTATATTGAGAAAATTTATGTGCTTAATAAAATTGTTACATGTGAATTATATGTATATATATATATATAACCATATGAGAAGTTTATAGGATCTATAAGAAATGGAATTAAATAAATATATTAAACTAGTATATAAATGAAATAATAGAAGTGACATATGTGCATAAGTATGACATAAGTTATGTGATTTTTTATAAATATAAGAGAGTGAAATATAAATTATAGGATAAGATATAAGTTATTATATACATATATGATAAATGTTATGAAAGGATATGAGCTATATTTGTTACATGATATATGTGATATATGGAAAATATATGTGAACAAGAGATGTCAATGACATACAGGTTTTTATGAACACATGAGAAATATTATAAGCTATGTGACATATGAATGTGAAATCATATGAAAAGTGACATGTACATGTGACTATGTCTATGTGATATAAGTGATATGAATTTTCATAAATGCTCATGTTATTTGATATGAGAGCTATAGGTATAGTTGGCATGCCAAGAGTCGAGGGATTACAATGGTCCTTCGGGACATAGTAGTCCTTCGAGACATAGTGGTCCTTCGGGATATAGTGGTCCTTCAAGAAAAATATTCAGTGCCCCTAGTGGGAATTATACGAGCTGTGGTGACAGCATACGTGCACAACCTCAATAGACTCACATATCTTTAGTTCTCAAAAGTGTACATGAGCTAAACAAAGAAATAACATAAAGAAATCTTGTATGATATTATATGTTGTATTTGTAAAAAGTATAGTATTAAGCGCTTCAAATATTAAGATCAAATTGTATGCTCTAAATGGATTAATGATAGTAATAATGTCAATAAAACAACTAAAATAATGATTATATGTGTTCAGGTATATAATTGGTTATATGAAATTGTATATGATGTTTGTGTTATATTATTATATGAATTGTGGAATGTTCATGCATTATTAAGTATATAAGGTTCATATTATTCTTGTTTTATGTCTCACTAAGTCAACGACTTAGCGTGTGAGTGTTTCACACATAGGTTTTGGAAAGCGAGAAGAGAAGCTAAGTGAAGCAAGACAGGTCAGCATCTCCTTTACAAAATTAAGATCAGTAAAGAATTTTGAATCATGTGTACCTTATTATATTTAATTGGCATGTACTAAGAGAATTGTATTAGATATGCTATGATAGGTTTTGTAAAACCAAATGTTTTAATGAAAATTTTTCATGTTCCTGAATTATGGATTTTAATTTTACCAATTTGTAAGGAAAACATTTTGAAAAGTCAATGTAACACCTCGGACTCGGATCCGGGTTGGATGCGGGTTGGGGGTTTTACACTAATCTTCTCGAAGTTGCAATGAGATAGATCAATAAATCTTTAAGAAGATATATTAGTGAAGGATATCAAATTTAATTCTCCAAATTTAGTTCACACGATCTTACATCAAGCAAACTTTAACTTACAACTGCATTCAAAATCTCAATTATACAAACCTATTTGTTTTAAGCATCAGTTACGCAACCAGTATGCTCCCTATCAATGTGAGTGAATGTATGACACTCATATATGCTGAATCTGCATACTGACATTTACTGGTGGGAATTGACCATAGAAAAAATATTTTAGATTTTAAATGTTAGTTTCAATTACTCCTGAATGTTTTTAAGTAAACTAAAATTTAACCGAACTTACATAAAAAAATTGATGTTATTACTATAATAGGACCACTAAAACTATTCAAATAAAGATCCAAGCTCACCAAGCTAGTCAAATTCCCAAGATCAGTAGGAATTGGTCCACTTATGTTATTATTGTAAAGTTCCCTGTAATAAAAAGATATGTTCAAAAGGAAGAGAAGTAATGAAATACCAAGGCAAATAAACAAGAAGAAAAATGAAGGAACATAAGTGATAAAACAATCACCTCTAAAATAGGTGAGGCAGATTTCAATGCCGAATGAAGCAAAGGTAGATCGTCTGCGTGTAAACAAGTAACTTCACCCCAAGGAACTCTTGATCCATACCTTCCAGCTCTCCCTACAATAATATAGACATCTAGTTAAAACTTATCAACTTTACAGGGTGTGGCCCCATGAACTAAGAAAAATTGCTTGATCTCTGGTAATGTAAGATCCCGCCTTTCAACACCATCAAACTTTTTCAATGATGCAAAAATTATTCTAGAAATGTTCAAATTAAGACCCATTCCAATTGCATCATTGGCCACAAGAACATCAAACTCACTGCTTTCAACATTAAACCTGATGCCTGCAATTCGAAGGATTTTATTAGTGATAAACTTAATAGGCGGGCAACGGTGAGAATATACTTACCGTCACCCCACATGCACATTAAATGTTGCACAAACTTGGTGATAAACTAAGACTAGAAAGAGTCAAATACCTGTCGTGTACGAGTCTCCGGTGGCAATGAACCATAAACCACAGAGCAAAGATGTCTTCCCCCAGTTTCAAACTTTTTCTACGAAAGATGGTTAAAATCAGAATGCATTTTCAAAAGGAAGCCAGTTGTGAAAATAGAGGGGTATGAAATCAAATTTTGTAAGCCTCCATACTGGGGATAAAAGAGAAGGGAGTTGAAATTTATCCCAAAAAGCAGGCGAAAAATAGTAAGATATGTTATGACGCCATCATATACTAGCAATATTCAATCTTAAGTTTAATCGATTTTCTGAATCTGGAGTTGCTGCCATGGAAAAACCTTTCCCGATGGAGGAAATAAATGAGGTAGTATAGAGTTGTACCTGTGAATCAGAGAGTCGAGCGTTGATGGCATAACCTTGGAAGCTCGACGGCTTCGAGCGGTAATGAGCAACAGTTGTTTTGTGTCGGTACTTGGGTATGTCCGGCGGAGATGGGAAATAGGAAAATGGGAAAGGGTTTCACAAGCTTAAAATTATAAAACATTGAGGCGTTTGTAAACACAAACACCACTAAAGTACATATCTCTAGCGGCGTTTGTCAAATAAACATCACAAAGTACGAATTATCGCAAGTACTAATATGTTGCGGCATTTATTGAAATAACATCACTAAAGCTGAACCCTATTACGACTTTTGTAAAAAACCACTAAAGTACTAATCTGTTGCGATGTTTATTGAAAAAAAATACCATTATAGGTTAACCCTATTGCGGCATTTGTATAAAAATGCCGCTAAATTACTACTTTGTTGCGATGTTTTTCGAAAAAACACCACTATAGATTAACATTATTGCGGCATTTGTAAACAAAGCTGCTAAAGTTACCATTTGGTGGCGTTTGGAATGTAAACACCACTATATTTTTAAAGTTAGTGGCATTTATTCTCAAAACGCCACTATAGACCAATTCTACTGTAGTGCCACCTCCTAAGCGATAATAATATTATCGGTAATGCAACGAATAGGAACAAAACTAGTATGTGTATCATAGATCCACATTAGGAATGGCAGAACGACCCGAACCCGACGGAGAAACCCGAAACCCGGCTAAGTTCGGGTCGGGTCAGCTTTAAATAATATCGGGTATCGGGGTAAAATTCGGAGATTTTTTCGGGTTTGGGTTCGGGGCAAGGTATCCCTGCCCCGATTATATATATATATAATATTTTATATTTTTTATATTAATTATATATATAATAGTTATATTTTTTATATTAATTATATAATACAAACTCTAAACCCTAAACCCTAGCTTTTATAATTATTAAAGTGAAATTTGGTTGATTTTTTGATAAACTTCTCAATGTAGGGAGCTACCAAAGAAAGTGACAAAAGTGGCACGACGATTTTGGATGACTTTATTTGACTTAATATTATGTATGCATCTTCCTTGTATGATTTTAATATCGGAACAAGTTTGTATTTAATTATGTATGTGTTTTATTTTGGAGATTAGACAATTATTTAGAATTGTGTTTGAATTTGTGATTAAATCATGTAGACTATTTTTTCAATTTTTTTGTGATCATTTTTTCTATTTTTTTATGAAAACTACGGTTGCTCGATTTTTTTCTCGGGATGGGGTCGGGTTCAGGGATGGGGCAAAAAAATCTCCGACGGGACGCCTCGATAAAAAACCCGACGGAGACGAAGATTTATTTTGGGGACGGAGACAGAGATTTATTTTGGAGATGGTGACGGAGATTCATTTCGGGGACGGAAACAAGGGAACAAAACCCGCCCGTTGCCATTCCTAATCCACATCAGCAGAAAAGACTTTAGTCGGTTCACTAATAAAAAATTATTTAATTATTTTTTAACTTATTAACATTATTCTCAGAGTCCATGAGAACTTCCGCCATTGACTTTGATTTGGTTGTACCTTTTTCTACATCGTAATACCGAAATGAAATTCTTTTAGAAAAATCGAAGTAAATTTATACATCTAAATCCCTATAAATAATGATATATTTTGAAAACAAAATACATATTCAAGTTTGACAAATTAAAAAATAAAGCCATACTTAAAATTAATAATAAAAAATCCAAATTCTATTTAAATAAATATAGGACAATTTTGATAATTATTGCCGAACTCACCCTAAATCCGTAGAAAAGAATGAATATAGATAACTAATACAATACCTCTCTTTATAATTGTTTAAACAAATATAGGGTTATTTATTTATTTATTTTAAGATGGGCCGATAAAAAATATAACATGTGTTCATATATACTTTCAAGATTATATCAATTCAAAGCAAATTACTTCTAAAATAATAACTTAGAACATAATATTTTTATTCCTTCAACTTATTTATTATTATTCTTTTAATTTATTATTATTATTCAATAATCAATACTCTCTTTTTCCTATAATATGTGTCTTATATTGATTATGTACATAGTTTTAAGATATATATATTTGACAAAGAAAATGATAAAATTATCTTTAAAAGTGATTAATAGATTTGACATATTTATTTTGATAAGTGTAAAAGAGTGAGACATATAAGGATAAAAAAGAAAATATAAGTGTTGTTGTTTGTTAACTTTTCTAATATGATATTTTAAATGTGGTAATTTTAAAAATGAAAAGAGACACATTTAGTGAGACACATGAAGTAATAACTATGTTGTTTTACATCAATACTTTTATCTAACAATTTCATCATTGTTTTTTATAAATTATAATTTTAAAAATTATAAATATTTTAAATTTATGTGTAATTTTTATATCATCCTATTTTTTATATTATTATTTAGTAGTGGTCTTTCAATAGTTTAATTCTTTTTTGTAGTTCGTTGTCGATGCAATCAAATTTGTTTGTATTTATATTTTATTTGAATTATTTGATTTTTAACATTTTTCTTGTAGGGTGCTTGTGTGATCTCAAGTGGCTAGTTTCTTGTGTTATCTATTATAAGAAAACATTCTTATTACATGTTTAGTATACAATTGTCGTTGTAAATATTCATTGTAATTGAATATTTTTCTAATTTTAATAAAAATACATATTTTTATATTGTAAAAAAAATGAACTTCCGGTATAAAATTTTAATGGAAACTCCAAGGCTCTAATGTATTTTGACAAAATAGTATTTGAAGATATTGTACTTTTTTAAAGTTAATGTGATGATCGAATTATTTTTGTACCCAATATGTCTTTTAACTTAAAAAAGAAACATAATATAGCTTTTTGACTAGTATTTTATATCGTTAATAATTACGATACCGATGTGAAGGTCCACAATGATAGACGAAGTGGTAAAATGGTTAAATTGGTGGCAGATCATGGTGATAATATGGTAGTCTATAGTGTTTGATTTGGTCTTATTCCAAATTGATTTTTTTTTTTAAAAGTCTACAAGCTTATATAAATTTTTGAAAAATTATAAATTATTTTAATTTTAAAACTTTAAGTTAAAAAATCAGAATATGTAAAAATGCTAAAAACAAAACTAAAATACTAAAAAATTATATATATATATATATATATTAAAAATACTAAAAATACAATTATAAATTTTTAAAAAGTTAAATATATATCATAATCTATAAAATATAAAATATATTAATAAAAAAATATTTTTAAAAGTATATACTACACATAATATATATGTATAACATATAGTTATATTATCAATACTTATACAAAATATCTAAGGGCAAAACTTCACAGGAACTAACAGTAACCTAGGTCCTTGCCAACTATTTTTAATGTTTATTAATATATATATATATATATATATATATATATATGAAAATAAATAAATTAAGTTCTACTGGACCCCTCAATTGAAAAAAATATTATTATGGGATATTTAATCAGTAGATATTATTGAATTCGCTCTATTTTTTAACCTCTGTTTTAATAAATTCCTAGTTTCACCCATGAAAGTATCATATTAGGTTAGTTTATGAATTAGAAGACAACATTAAGTACAAAAATAATTTAATAATTACATTAATTCAATTTTTCAAAAATCACAGAGACTTCATATATTTTTTACCAAATATTTTTTTTGATTTAATGTAAAAATAAGTGTCCAAAGTATATATAAAGTTGACTTTTGGTGCCTTAAAATGTTTTCGTTAAAAATATATTTCTAATATTTTCTTCGTTACACTTTTAGGTATATAAATTGTAACGATCGTTAAATTTAGTTTTTAAGTGACATGGGTAACTTTTATAGAATTTTAAATTTATATTTAAAAAAAATTTGAATATCGACTGACCTTGAGTCGGATGGAAAAAAAACCTTGACCGGTCAGTCGACCTTCAACTTTTTAAACGGTCAGATACTCAGCTTCTTGCCATGGATTGTGATGAATCTAAAAGGTTTGCCACTGCCCCTTCCTATCGTGATAGAATCATTAGTGCATATGATGAAACACATGCAGAAGACCTCCTCCCCCTCGACGATGATGATATTGATTTGTTCGAAGAAGATGTCGAAGTTGTTGAAACGAATGGCATACCCTTTATCAATTTCTCTGATCGATTTCATAATTTAGCTCTTAAAAGCATGGATCTAACATTGGTAGTGAAACTGGTCGGTCGTCGTATTGGTTGTAACACACTTCAGAATCGAATCCTCGCTCTTTGGAAACCTGCTCACCCCATTAAACTGATTGACATAAAGAACGATTATTTCTTGGTTAAGTTTGTTGCACATAATGATTTTTTAAAGGTACTATGGAATGGACCGTGGATGATTTTCGGTCATTACCTAACCGTTGAACCTTGGTCGGATGACTTTGATCCTTATCAATCTCATCCCGGTAGAATTGTGGCATGGGTTCAATTGCCAGGACTCTAAATTACCTTGTACAAAAGAGGCCTAATTCAAGCAATTGGTGAACGACTTGGAATTGTTATTAAGATCGACTACTAGACTGATAATGGTCGTCAGAGCAGATTCGCGCGTATGGCTATAACCGTAAACTTGAAGAAACCTTTGATCTCAAAACTTGAAATTAACGGACGAACCCATTGTTTTGAATATGAGTCGCTGCCTGTGGTGTGTTTTCATTGTGGTATATACGAGCATACATATGAAGTTTGCCCGGTTAAAAAAAACGAGTGAAACAAATACTACGACGCTGGCAGATGTCACTTCTACACCTCCATCAATCCCTATCCTGCAAGACCCCTACGGTCTTTGGATGCTGTTTGAAAAGAGGCAACGTCGCCAAAACTGGAAGGATAATGGTAAAAATGCTCATAAATCCACCACTGAACTAGAAGCCCGACGCCAGACAGAATAACGATTATTCTGTAGACTAGTTCCAACAGATGATTCACAAGAGAAAATTCGCTCAAAAATCAGAGAAAAAAGTCTCTAGAGTTTAATAAAATATTATAAAATCAAAACTATCCAAAATCAGTCCACAAGCCGGACTGTTATAGTCAAAAATCTTATTTATCGAAATTTTACCAAAAATAGCAAAATCCCAAAAATCACTCTAAATTGAAATTTAAAATAAAATAATCAATCTGCAAAAAATCCGGCTGAAATCAGATTTAAAATGATTTTCTAATTGACAATCGAAATTTGACCATAAATGGTAAAAAATATCTAAATCTAGTGATTCGGAGGGGAAAACGGTATAATTTGAGGTCGAAAAAAGGCCACATGAAGCATAGCTCATGTGGACAGCGTGCGCGTCGAAAAGAGCTATCCGGATTGTGGTCTTATGAGCGATTCTGACACCCGTAGCCAAAGTTATGGCCAAAAGACTGAAGCACACTCAAAACGGCCCCAATGAAGAACATATAACAATCAATTCTCGCCTTTGCGCTGATCTGCCAACTAATGATATCTCAGCGCCATCAAGGTGCAATCTGACAGCTCAGCATCATCTGTCTCGGATCCCTCTGCATCAAAGCCTCTCGCTTCTCTCCGCTCTCTGAGGTTGATCCTGATCCGACTGAGGCTCCGGCCAACCAAACCTAACGGTAATCTTAGATCGAGAAACACAAACAACGCCAACAAAGAAAATCAAATTCACTCCGCTGATTCTTCCAAAGCGAAAAAAAAGCCCCTATCAAGTTCCGTAAACATGTCATCGTTCTTGGGCAGAAGAACTTCAACATTAGCAACATCTGAACCCTTTCGAAACAACATGACCTCGCCAATAAGGCTTCTGGTAACTGTGATCAGGCCCCCTGTCCCAACCCGAGCAACCATGTGATTGTTGAGATTAAACCTAATGACACCCCTCATACTCTCGATGGTAAGGCTTCCATCCCCTCCCCATGCTCACAAGGTGCACTAGCTGAATATAACCCAACCAGTGTGGCTATAGACACCCCTACAATGCCATTCAACCCCCCACACAACTTACTGCACCCTCTGTCGAATGTAACTGTGAACACATCCCTTGATAATTTTGATAGTTAAATAGACCATAATCTCCAAGTCAATGTTGATGGCCCGATGGCCATGATTGTGATTGAATGACCCACAGCCTCTTCGATTCTCCTATTTTTTATGTTTTTAATGGACTGTAAAATATTTATCCGAAACATTCAAGGTTGTGGAAGCAGAAATTTTATTCACGTCATGAGGCAATATTTTTGTGATAACCACCCCCTTAAATTGTGTCTTTGTCGAGACTCAGATCAACAAAACCAACACTTCAAGAGTCATTGAGCATATGAGGCTCCCTCATTCTTTCTGAATTGAACCTATTGGCTTTATTGGTAGCATTTGGCTCTACTTGTACGATGATATTCACATTGATTTTCTTTCTTACCACTTTCAGTGCATCCATTGTCGTATTACAGATAACAGCACAAGCTACAACAGCTTTCTCGGCTACTTTCATCTATGCTAGCCCAGGGCCTCTTCTAAGAAGCTTTGTTGGAATTATCTTCGCTTTATGGCAGCTACTATCACTGATCCTTAGATACTGATTGGGGAATATAACACTACCTTATATTCTGATGATCGAAATGATTACGCTCCCTCCTCCGCTCCTGAAATTGCTTTTCAAGATATGGTCTTTGACTGTAGCTTGCAAGATATCGATTTTCATGGTTCGAGATACACCTAGTTCCATGGACATTGTTCGGTCTATCTTGACCGTGGATTGGGTAACTCTGCTTGGTTCGAAACCTTCCCTCTATCATCAGTCGAGCACCTCATACGCGTAAAGAGTGATCACCGTTCACTTTTGATTTTTATTAATGCTACTCATAAATTGAACTACTGTGCTCCCTTCTAGTATTTATCTGCATGGACCATGCATTTGAATTTTTCGAGCGCCTCTTTAAAAATAGTTGGGACCCATCGCTTTCTGTAGTAGAAGCCATTGCTAATTTCTTTAATGCTGCCATTGCTTAGAACCACGATGTTTTTGGATATATCGGTCAAAATAAAAAAAAAATCCTCATGGCTAGCTTACATGGCATTCAAAGATGCCATGGCTCTAGACGATCTCGCTATCTTGTTAAGCTCGAATCAAAACTACTTTTGGAACTATAAACTGTGCTTGATCAGGAAGAACAGCTCTAGATTCAAAAATCAAGGGTTGATTGGATTAAATTTGATGATCGAAATATTTCCATGCGAAAGCTTCCACCCACCGAAGACATAACAACATCCACAGCTTAATAATCGATAATAATGTTTGGTATGCCGGTGTAGATAATTTGAGAGAAGAATCTGTCAGGTTCTTCTCAAAGCTCCTACCTTATCCCTTATATCGATGATTTATCTTATACCTCTCCTACTTTATGCCAAACCGAAGATGAAATAAAAGACGCTCTTTTTGATATGGCTCCACTTAAGGCCCCTGTTATTTATGGAATGCATGCACAATTTTTTTCAAAAAATTGGAAAGTTGTCAAAGACTCCATATTTAAGATGGTCGAATTGAATTTCCTTTATTGAAAATTGATCCTCTCATTGTGTGCACAATTCTTTTCCTTATCCCTAAAATCAACAATCCAGATACTTTTGCAAGCTTCCACCCCTTTAGCCTTTGTACAGTTCTTTACAAACTCATAACAAAAATCATTGTTCGAAGGCTCCGTGATATCTTTCCTTAGCTTATTGGTCCACGGTAAAGTAGTTTTTAAAAGGAAGAAGCATTACCGAAAATGTGATCATCAATCAAGAAGTGGTTCACTCGATGCACTTGAAGAGAGGAAAAACCGACTGGATGATTATTAAAGTTGATCTACAAAGAGCTTTCGACCAGTTAATATGAGACTTTCTTGAAGATACTCTCACTGATGCTAGGTTCCCCCACAATATGATCCATCTTATAATCTTAGGTATTTGTTCTACTGAAATTCAAATTCAGTGGAATGGATGCTTGAGTCGTTCCTTTAAATCAGGGAAAAGAATTCGGCAAGGAGATACATTATCCCCTTAACTGTTCAATCTTACCATGGAGCATTCAAGTCATTGTATCACCAATTTGGTTTCTTTTGGAGCTTGGTCAGCTTTTAGACTCGCTAGAAACGACACTCTTTTCTCTTATCTTTCTTGATGCCATTTGTGCTAAACTTGGTTACGACGAAGTCTCTGATTTGGGAAAATATCTTGGTGTTCCCGTTCACCACTCTGGAGCCACTAAAGAATTATACAACTTCATCCTTGACGAAGTGCAACAAAAGCTCGATGGTTGGTCTGCAAAGACTTTATCTTTCACTGGCCGTCTCACATTCGCCAAATCGGTTTTACTAAGCATCCCCTCTTACAATATGCAAGCCTGTAAGCTTTCGGTCTCTCTTTATGATAAAATTAAACTGATGGTACGACAATTCATATTGGGCTCTAAAGAAACTACAAATCTAATATCTCTAGTCAATTGGGATACTTTGTGCAAAACAATCCCTCATTGAGGCTGTTACAAATGGAAAATATGCATTCAAAATTTTGCTCTTATATTCAAAATCTGTAATGCCCTTTTACAATCGCCTCAAGCTCTTTGGATCAAGCTTCTTCGAGAGAAATACAAAATGGCCCCCCTCTGCCCAGTTTCAATTGCTCGCCCAGGCTGTTCCCCCCCTCTGGAAGTCTCTTGCTAATATTTGGCCCATCTTCCATAGCAATCCTGCATGGTTATTCGGTAATGACCAATCTATCAACCTAATAGTTATTCCAAATCATGCAAAAACAGTTTCAAAATTTATTATAATGCCTTAGTCCAATTACAAATAATTTTGAAAATAAATAAATATCTGATAAACGCAAAGTATAATAAAATCATACTAAAATAATATTTTATCTGAAAACAAATGTGATTCTCCAAGTATTGAATCTTCTAAGTCCGAGTATCTAAAATAGAGAAACTAATGGGGTGTAAGTTATAAAGCTTAGTGTGTCTCTAAAGTGCAATTAAACACAAGTCACAACACGATCCGAAACAAACAGTAATAATCATATTTCGAATCAATCAGCGATAATCAAATATTTAAATGTATGCAAATGCTCGCATAAGTGAGTGGGTTCCCCAAACCACTCAAACTACAATCACTCCATATGCGAAGAGTGAGGTCCTCCATAAAGGCAGAGACCACAAATTTCGAAAGAGACATTCACCCCGTCGAGTGAATGCACTTAACATCTCCTATCAAAATTCGTCCCAATATGACATGCAAATGACATACATATCCAATATCCAATCTAATCCGAAGAACACATATCCGAAGAACACATACTCGAATATCATATATCTGAATTCCGATATGATCCGAAAAAATAGCTACATAAACTCATAATCCAAATCCGATAAATAATATACGTCACATAACACACATTTCCGAATTGCGTCAGATGTAACAATATCACAAAACCATCATTCTTGAAGTCAAACTTCCAATCAACATGTTTATCCGAATTATAAATAACACAACAATACCACAAACAATCATGTTTCAAATCAATTTTTCAATCAGACAGACAAACAATCAATCAATACAAAATAATATAACACTAGACAGAGACACACCTCGACAAATAACTAACGACCGTAAATGATTCCCACTGTCAACTCAAGCAATAGGTCGAACTAAATCAACTCCTACACCAAAAATAATAATAATCACTATTCTAACGAGGTAATAAGTCAAACTAAATTTAGTATTTTCCACTAACCCACGATCGGTTCTCGTAATCTGCGTTGGTTCAAAATTAGCAGGTAAAGGTGGTGGGGCGATAATTCCGATTGACATTCGATATCTCCTGCAAAAATTACGACGCACGTATTAAACCTCAATTCACTAATTCTATATAAGAAAACAACTTAAATGACAATAATATTAATTTCTTCTTCGGATCGAGGGAGCCGGGCAGTGGATTTTTGATCTATTTAAGGGGCTGTCAGTGAAGAAAATCATGGCAGCAGCTAACTCCGACCATATTCTTGCCAAAAACGACCATTCGACTACGGAAAATATCTCTTCGCACCAACTCAGGCCAATTTGAGAATCCATGTGAAGCTCCAATGGAAGCAAGTTCACAACGATCGAACTAGCGGTGATGCACCCTTGGCTCTAAACTTTCTTATTGATTACGAAAGAAGTTATCAAGGGGAATGTTTTTTTCGAAATTATATTCTCACGTTTAATTCACGGAATCTTACATTACCGGAAATACTCTTTTCTCAATGGTAGCATATTTTTTGTTAAAATGATGGGAATGTCATTACCTCCAATTGGTAATCTTACATTCTCATCACTTTGGACAAAAATATTGGACTAATGAATTCTTTTTATAATGATACTTCTAAATTCTTATTTTTTATACATTACTCAAAATTATAATAATAATAAAAATATACAAAGAGTTTGATTTACTAAAATATTAATAATTTTGAGAATTTAAAATATTTTATATTTTATATATTCAAGATTTGACTATTTATAATTTTATGGGATGAAAAAAATAGTATTATTGTAAAAATGTAATTATTTAAAATAATATTTTACAGCCATAATATTATTTTTAATATTATATTATATTTTATATAAATAAATATGATACTTATAAACATTATTTAAAAATATAAATTTAATATACTAATTATATTAATTATATATTAAATGTAATTTATCCTCAAAAGTTGGATAGTATAATTATTAAAATATTTTTATGAATTTTCATTCAAATATTTATAAATTAATATTAAAGTTTAACTTTAAAAAAATATATCACAAGGATAATTTGGTAAAATATGCAACCAAGTAATCTTATATTCCTCTAACCAAACACTATAATCTTACATTCCTGCTAAACAAACCAAACAAGGTAATACAATATTCTCATAGTAATGTTATACTCCAGTAATGTTATTCCAAAAAGGTAATCTTATATTCTGTGACGGCCCCTTAAGGTTTTGTAAAATGGCTCCAAACTTTCCAACTTCGCAATTTGGTCACTAATCTCAATTTAGGAATTTAGGTCAAATTTTACCAAATTCTAGGATTTCAAATTTAGGGGAAAATTGGGGTGTTACAGGTTTACCTTAGGAAGTCGTCGAGTTCCTCGTCGAAATTGTGTTCATCTAAAATGTCTCGATTGAAAATGGAGAGCAATTGTCGCCTAGAGGTTATCGGAGATCTAAAAATTAAGAGTTCATCTAGATTTAGGGGACTTTAGGGGCTCAGTTTGGTTCTTTTGGTCTCGGGTATGGGTTTAGAAAAGGAAAGGAAAGTGTGTGGGTTTGATTGATTTAGATTTC
This sequence comes from Hibiscus syriacus, assembly GCF_006381635.1. Classification (NCBI taxonomy): domain Eukaryota; kingdom Viridiplantae; phylum Streptophyta; class Magnoliopsida; order Malvales; family Malvaceae; genus Hibiscus; species Hibiscus syriacus. The sequence continues at coordinate 2,251,418 of NW_024062697.1, read as the reverse complement.
TAGATTTCTCAACCACCATTGGTAAAGGGTTTGATTATTTTGGTTGAAGTGTGTGGCCACCGATACAAGGTGGTCGGACTGGTTTTGAGCTTCGGTGGCTCACGACCATGAGAGATGGTTATGAGCTTTTAGGTGTTTGGCCCAAAGGAAGAAGGGATTTAGAGAGGGAAGTCGAAGGGTTTTGATCAATATATGTACGATTTGGGCTTTCACAGCCACCGATGAAGATGGTCAAAGTTCAGAGCAGCCACCAAAGTGGTGGCCAGCGGGGTAGTTTGGGCCTCTGCCGTGAAGGAGGCTATTGCGTGGTAAGGGGAGAGCTGAGAGTGATGTGTTTTTTTAGGTTTAGATTACAAAATGAGTCAAAACAAAAAAAACACGAGGGTTGTATGTTAGAGTTGTAGGGATAATTCACTCTTAGGGTGTGTTTGGTTTGGGGTATGTGAGATTACTAGGGGACTTTTTTTTTGGAATGTAACTCCGCCGTTTGGGTTGCAAAGATTCACAATCCCCGGTAATAAGTCATTCCTAACAGTGGCATTTTGGGGCTTGTTACCGAGAAAGTGATTCACCCCAGTCCCTTAGGTATTTTTACATTCCTAGCATTTTGGACTAAAATGCCCTTAAAACAATTTTTTTCAAAAATATCCTTCTTCTGTCGTTGAATAAAAAAATTGTACGAAAGTTAAATTACAAATTTATCCTTAATTATTTTAGATTTACAAAAAAAGTCCATAATTAGAATTTTATATGAAGTTCAAGGGTTAAAATAAAATTAAACCCTTTCATTAAACCTATTTATCTTTTAAATTTTGTACAAAATTATATAAATTTTATGAATTTAAAATTTTTAAAGAAATTTTTTAATTAATTATAGTAAAATTATATATTTTCACTGATCTTACATTCCAATATTTTCATTTAAATATTTAGAATTCGACTTGTTAAAAAAATATAAATATATAATAAGGACAATTTGGTAAAATATACAATCCAATAATCTTTTATTCTTTTAAACAAACATTGTAATCTTACATTCATGCTAAACGAACCAATCACAACAATGCAACATTCCCATTAATGTGTTAGGTAATATTACATTCCGGTAATCATATTCTCGGAGGTAATGCTACATTCCATGAATCCGACATGATGCCAATGTACATGCAATTATATCAATACCCAACTCATTGTTATCATATCGAAGAAGAAAAGGACGAAAATCCATGACGACACAACATTCTTCAGAACATTAAAAATCATAGCTACAAAAACTGACAAGAGAACAATCAATAGAATGACGACAAGATATGTTTTTCATGGAGAAATCTTATACAAGAAAAGTCATGATCAAATCTTTTTAAGATGTGTAGATACAGAAGAGGAAAAATGATCTTGGAAGAAGTACATGAAGAAGTGTACGAAACTTATACAAATGGGCACATGATGGCAAGACAAGTCATGAGATTCAGATATTACTGGTACACATTGGAAAGTGATTATAATAAATAAATTCCAAATATATGGAGATAAAATCCATGTCCCGCTTTGTCATCTTCAAGTAATGACAAATCAATGGCCTTTCTCTTTTAGGGGCATGGATGTCATCAGACAAATTCATCCAAAAGCTTCGAATGGCCATCGATTTATCCTGGTTGTAATCGGCTACTTTACCGAGTGGGTAGAAGCTACGTCGTATGCAATTGTCAGTCAATCCACTATTTGTAAATTCATGAAAAAAGAGATCATATGTCGGTAAGATTTACCGGAAAGTATCATTACTGATAATGCAACCAACCTAAACAATAAAATGATGAAGGTTGTACGTGAACAATTCAACATAAGGCGTCACAACTCCACTACTTACCGACCAAAGATGAATGGAGTTGTAAAATCAGAAAATAAGAATATCAAGAAATAGTGGAGAAAATGACCGAGACATACAAAGGTTGGCATGAGAAGTTACCACTCACTTTGTTTGCCTATCGAACTTCAATATGGACTTAGATTGCGACAACCCCATTTTCACTAGCTTATGGAATGAAGACAGTGTTATCCATTGAGGTAGAAATCCCATCACTCTAAATTTTGTCAGAGGTAAAGTTGGATGATGCAGAATGGGCACAAATTCGATATAATCAATTGAACTTAGTAGAGGAAAAGAGATTAAAAGCCATTCACCATGATCATATATATCAAAAATGAATGATTCAAGCACACAACAAGAAGGTGCGCCCAAGAATATTTTATGAGGGAGATCTCGTCTTGAAAAAGATTTTGCCTATTAACAAAGATTTCTAAGGGAAATGGATGTCGAATTGGGAAGGCATTATGTTGTGAAAAAGGCATTCTTCAAGAGCGTTAATATTGACTAAAATGGATGGATCAAAACTTCCCAACCCACTTAATTCTAATATCGTTAAAAGATATTTTGCTTGAAGTTTTTCAAATGATGTTTATAGTGAAAACCTGAAAATGGCGCTCTAAAAAACAAAAAAGAACAAAAAAAAACTCAAAAAATGATGTTTAAAGTGAAAACCCGGAAAGGGAAATCTAAATCAAAAATAAAAAAGGAGGTTCCGATATGAAAACCCACAAAGGGCGTCTTGAAACCAAGAAAGGATCCAAGTTTAAAACTCGAAAGGGCAGCTTGGGTAACAATCCATGATTCGCTCATGGGGAGGTCCTGGATCAAGGCGATAAAACATCACGACATCCAAGTCTCCAGAGACTTGATAATTTGAGAGGAATCTCACGCTTTAAACATTGTCACAACCCTTGAAGTCCCTTGACAGAAGCTACACTCAAGTCATCTAATGGTGTTCCAGTTCAAAGGAGTTCACATCATCGATATCCAGAGCACCTATTGGTCTTTTTGGATATCTTTTCTTCCAAGTATTTACTTTTATTCCTCATAAATAAATATGATTATTTTATGAGAGAACCCAATTTCTTAACATCTTGCATTAAATTTAAATAAAAAATGATTTGTTCACCTTGAAAAAGTCGTTGTGCATTACTATATAAAGATTTCCTGAAAAGTATAGGTGTTTGGAAGCTGAAAGAGGTTCTTGCACGATACTCAGAGGAATGTCACGGTACCAGTTCAAAATCCACTGAGGAAAAGAAAAAGCAGTGATTAAGGATCAAAAGACATTAGAATATTAGAAAAATTAAGACTGGCATAAAGAGATCAAGAATTCTCTTTAATACATAAAATCCTAAAATAACATATTTGCATATACAATTTAGGCATACATAAGAACATCACATTGCAAACATGTGCACAATTTTGCAGATTTTTGTCAGAGTCAATTTCAACTTCATAATGAAGGATATTGAACTCGAAGAACACTCGAGATTAAATTAAAATAGCTTATCCGAGTTAGATTGCAACTTCATGATGAAGGATATATGACTCATAAGAATATTCAATCTTGACTCAACTTCACAATAAAGGTGGTGTAAGGCGAATTTACACTCTTCAGAAAAAGGGAATAGATAGCCTTTGATAACTCCGTAAAAATGCCATATTTAGGGCCTTTTCACTTAAGTTATTGACTGTCTAAGAGCTCATATAGGATCATATAGATGCATTTAGGAGCATATAGTTACATGTGGTGGAAATATATTTTATCGTGGCATTTTATTTTGTAAGTGGTGTTGCGTTATGGGGAAGGTGTTTTGTTTGATGATGTGAAGGATTTGGGAGCAAGGATAAGCAAAAGAGAATTGTCTTAACAAGCTAGGACTGCTGAGCAGAATGAAAATGCCAACTCGGACAATATTTTGGAATCAAAAAAGATGAAAGATTATATTTTCAAGAGCCAGTTATCCTTGTCTTCACGTGCCCTCAACCATTAGTCATATAAGAGGGAACATCTGCCTCCTAGGTCGGCTGATTCTGTCGGCACGTATGCCCAGCTGTAACCTGCCTAGGAGGGGACCACTGCCATATCTGCTAACCCTTTACGTGAAGAAAACTTGTTCGGGGTATCCTAGGAATTTTAACACAAATTTCTAGGTTTATTCCCCATTATAAAAAGGAGATGAAGCCATCAGATTCAAGGAGACTTTACACGTCATTTTGATCTTAAAAAGAAAAAGGTACCTCATTTTTTCGTCAATCAATTTTTCATGGCATTACTCCATTAACAAGCTAGAGGGAGTGGCGAGCTAGGTGTCTGAGCGGAGCTAGTGAGCTAGGGCAGTTCGTGGTGGCCGAGGGGAGCTCCGGAAGTGCTTGTCGAGGGCTTTTCCTCCATCTCTTTGCTGTTTTCTTTCATTTATCTTAGTTGTGTTGTATGGAACGGATTAATTTCATGCCTTGTTGCTTGGAATATTTGAACCCCACCATGAACTTGTCTTATTTGGTGGGAGTTCCTTATGGATACTTAAGTTTATTTTAATAGATGTTTTTTTTGTATGGATTTATTTGTTTTGCGTTTGATGTTTAATCCCTTAAGGTTGTAGGTGCTATGAGAATAGTCGTTCCTTAGGAGAATGCTTAGTGTTCGAGAGAATGACTAAGTAGCATATCCTTAGTGTTCGAGAGAAACTAGGGAGGATCCACATAAGCAAGGGGCTCTAAATAGTAACTAGACCTAATCCAACCTTAGACATAAGGCTAGGATTTCAATCAACTAAAAGGAGTAGTGCTCGGTCGAGAGGTTAGATGTTAGTGCCGACACTGAATGGTATTACTGTGACATATTATGTTATATGAACCAATAGGATCCATACGCTTGCTAACACCAAGAGGTATTGCCATGGCATCCTCAACCTGTCGAGTCTCTTGACTAAAGCTAGCATAGGGTACTATTAGTAAACTATGTTAGGAAAAATAAGGCATGAAAGTAATACTGTCCTGAGAAGTTAGACTTAAGTTTCCTAAGTAACTCTTATCATTCATTCCTATAGTAGCTTGTTGTGTGAGGAGTCCAAAGTCATTTTAATCAAATCCAATGTTTACATTTCATTTTTCCTTTACATTTTCAATTGATTCTACTTCACTCAATTTACTTTTGTCAAGACATTTCTATCCATTTTGCCATAACACCTCTATTTGCTACCACATTATATTACAACATCATCCCATTCCCACCAACATCCATTTCATTTGGCCACAACATTCTCATTTGTACATACCATCACTAATTATACTTATGTCAAATAAATAACTGCTTTGATTGAACTTATAAATTTCCTCCAATCCTTGTGTATACGATACTCACTCATCACATTATTACTTGTTCGATTGTGTATCCTTGCACATATTTCACGATCATATTTAGTAGTAACAATTCGTAGACAAGTTTTTGGCACCTTTTTTCGGGGATTGACAATTAGAAGTTAATTAGTTTTGTCATAGCATTTTTATTTTACTTTTTCATTTTATATATATAGTTTTACTTGTTATTTTCCTTATCTTTTTCAGGTTTCTCTTAGTGTATGACCAGGAGACACTCTGATGAGCCATTAGAACCAATTGAACGTGAGATTCAGAGGTTGTTTAGGCAAAGAAGACATGCTCAACGTGCAAACATGTATCAAATTGGAAATCAAGGTATTGCTCATGAGGAAGATCAGAATGTCGAGGCAATTTTGAATGCTTGGAATGCGACCTCGTGCCATTTGTGATACTTAAATCCTATATTGGACGACTTAAATCCTGGAATTATGGCACCTGAGATTCAGGCAGCCCATTTTGAGCTCAAAACTGTCATGTTCAATATGTTAAATTCCATAGGGCAATTTGGGGGCACGCCAAATGAAGATGTCAGACAACATATTCGTAACTTCTTAGAGGTTTATGATTCTTTCCGATAACAAGGAGTGTACGAAGATGTATTAAGGTTAAAAATATTTCCATATTCTCTGCGTGACCAAGCAAGGGCTTGGTTGAGTGGTGTTATAGTGGGTTCGATGGAGTCTTGGACTAATAATATATGCAAAAGTTTTTTGTTGCGGTATAATCCATCCAACATGAACACCCAACTGAGGAATGAAATCACTTCTTTTCGTCAAGCTGATGATGAATCAATGTATGATTGTTGGGATCGGTATAAAGGATTGCTTCGCAAATGCTCAAACCATGGTTTTCAAGATTGGACTCATGTGGTAATGTTCTATAATTGAGTAAATATGCCCACGAGGATAATGCTAGATGCCTCAGCAAATGGGACATTTCTCATAAATCACCTGCAAATGTATTCGACATTCTGGATAGGATTGCCAACAATGATTATTAAATTCCCATCTACAAGGCTTGGAATTGGGCGAAAATCACATGGGGCATTCGAGTGAGATACTAAGGATTCCGAGTCTTCCCAACTTGCTGCTATTACCAATATATTGAAGAATTTACAAATACCAAGTGAGGTGAAAGAATTGAAGGCATCCAATTCAACATGTTTTTTATGTCATGGCAATCACCATGAGAACGAGTGCCCGACCAATCAGGAATCCATCAACTATATAGGAAACTACAATCGAGGCAACAACAACCCCTATTCTAACACATATAATCCTAGATGGCATTAATATCCAAACTTCTTGTGGGTAAATCAAGGAACCAACAATACTAATCATCCTGCCAGGCAGCAATATTTATAACTCCCAAGGTTTTCAAATGAATATGCCATGGCATAATTCTAACAAGGGAGTGCCATCTTCATTATAACACAATTTCTTTAGAGGCTATAATGCAAGAGTTTATAGCAACTAAGAAGACCATGCGACCTCCATAAAAAACCAAGGAGATTTTCTTCAAAGCCATAGGTCATCTCTGAGGGCGTTGGAGGGTCAGGTTAGTCAAATTACCACGATATTACAAGAACGTCAACTGGGTCATCTTCTGAATGACACTGAAGTCACTTAACCTCATGGAAAGAAGAAATGTAGTGTATTCACTCTACGGGGTGGCACTGAAATCAATGTTTAAGACAAGTTTGGGAGAAGACCGAAGAATGATTTACGCCCTATAATCGTGCAAGCTGAGTGTGAAATGCCAGAAGAAACACAAGTGGAAGAGGATAAGAATGAGGGTTCATCTAGTAAAGCAACTGAGGGAGCAAAGAAAAATGCCACGGCAAATGATGTTCCCCTCCCTTAATTAAAGGAAGTCAGACCCCCACCACTTTTCCTATAAAGACTGAAGAAGCATAATGATGACATTCAATTCAAGAAGTTTGTCGACATTCTGGACCAACTCCATATCAATGTTCCCTTTCTTGAAGCTATAGAAGAAATGCCAACATATGCTAAATTTCTCAAAGATAGTGTTACCAAGAAAAGAAAAGCTGAGAAGTACGAGATAGTTGCCACGACAAAAATCTACTACTCTGCTTTAAGTAAGCTGCCACCAAAGCGACAAGATCAAGGTAGCTTTATCATTCCATGTTCGATAGGAGAAAATTATGTTGGGAAGGAACTATGTGACCTTGGCTTAAGTGTGAACTTAATGCCTAAGTCAATCTTCGTGAAGTTTGGAATAGGAAATGTGAGACCCGCCTCTGTTATCTTGCAACTAGTCGACCGCTCCCATGTTCATCCCGAGGAGCGAGTCGAGGATGTCATTATAAAAGTGGACAAATTTGTGTTTCAATAGACTTTCTTATACTGGATTGCGAGGTTGATGCCACGACACCCATAATCTTAGCTACCGGGCGTATTCTTATCGACTGTGAGAAGGGTGAGCTTACCATGAGAGTGGCCGACCAAGGTGTCACTGTTAATGTTTTCCATACTTACAAGTAAATGGATAAATCTTAAGAATGTCAAAGAATTTTCAAAGCGGATTCGTTGATAGTAGGAGAAGCTGATCAATTTTACCATGACAATTTCATTCAGCTGGAAAATTACGAGAGGCTTATTGAAGAAGAAAGTGCTGAAAAGACCAATGATTATTCTTTGGAGATGCAACAGGCTAGCTACCTCATAACTAGCCCAGGTACACATTTTGAACCTCTTGAGTTTCATGAGTTTATTCCTCCTAAGCCCTCATTACAACATGCATCTACCTTAGCGAAAGAATTTTTCCACAACATCTTAAATATGCTTATATAGGAAGTAATGAAACTTTACTTGTTATTATTTCCTCTGGCCTTACTCCTAACCAAGAATGTAGTTTGTTAAGTGTTTTGTCCCAGTAAAAGAAAGTGTTAGGATAAACTATGGCGGATCTGAAGGGGATAAGTCCCACCATTTTCATGCATAAAATCCTACTGGAATAATGCCATAGTAAATCCATAGAACCACAAAGAATATTAAACCCAATCATGAAGAAAGTCGTGATAAAAGAAATCCTCAAATGGCTTGACGCTACAGTGATTTACCCCATCTCTAATAGTTCTTGGGTGAGTCCCGTCCAATGTGTGCCAAAGAAGGGAGGCACGCTCGTTGGGACAAGCGAGAACAAGAAGAGTTGTTACAAACACGCACTGTCACCAGATGACGAATATGTATGGACTATCACAAACTAAACAAGGCCACCAAGAAGGATCATTTCCCTTTGCCCTTCATCGATCAAATACTGGATCGACTGACTGGTAAGGGATTTTACTGCTTCTTAGACTGATACTCGGGATATAATCAAATTGACATCACACAGAGGACCAGGAGAACACTACGTTCACGTGTCCATATGGCATTTATGCTTTATGGAGGATGCCTTTTGGACTCTGTATTGCCCCGACAACTTTTCAGCACTGAATACAAGCTATCATTTCCGATATGGTTGAGGATTTTCTAGAAATCTTTATGTATGACTTCTCCATTTATGGAGATTATTTTGAGAAATGCATCGACAATTTAGCAAAGGTACTCAATCGATATGAGGAGGCTGACCTCGTGCTGAATTGGGAAAAGTATCATTTCCTAGTGACCGAAGGCATTGTGCTAGGCCATAAGATCTCTCATAAGGGCATTGAAGTGGACAAAGCCAAAATCGAGGTGATTAAGAAGCTACCCCCACCAACATATGTCAAGGGTATTAGGATTTTTCTTGGACATGCTGGGTTTTATAGAAGATTCATCAAGGATTTCTCCTCGATATCCAAACCCTTATGCACAATACTTCAACAACATCAGCCCTTCGTGTTTGATAAAAACTACCATGGCATATTCACCGAGCTGAAACAAAGACTTATCTCTGCACCCATAGTGGTTCCCCCCGATTATACGTCACCATTCGAGCTGATGTGTGATGCGAGTGATTTTTGTCGTGGGAGTTGTGCTTGGTTAACGTCGAGGTAAAATTTTCATGTTATATATTATGCTAGTCGTACCTTAAATGAAGCACAACTGAATTATACTATCACTGAGAAGGAATTACTTGTCGTGGTATTTGCATTTTTTTAGTTTAGATCATACTTGATAGGCACCAAAGTTATTGTTCACACTGATCACTCAACTATAAAATACTTAGTGAAAAAGAAAGATGCCAAGCCTAGACTTATTAGGTGGATATTACTTTTGCAAGAATTTGACTTAGAGGTGATAGATAGAAAAGGTACTAAAAACCAGGTTGCAGATCATTTATCTAGGCTAGAGAACAATTCTAAATGCCATGACATTTTAGATATTCAAGAAGAATTCCCTGATGAGAAAATTTTATATGCCATGAAAATTCTGTGGTACACTAACATAGTCAATTTTCTTGTTAGTGGTATTTTGCCTTATGACTTGAACAACCAGGGCAGAAAGAAGTTCAAGCATAATGCCAAGTTCTACTTCTAGGATGAGCCATACTTATTCAAACAAATGCACCGATCAAATAATTCGACGTTGTGTCCTTGAAGAGGAGCAAAGAGACATTCTACACCATTTCCACACAACCCCCTATGGAGGCCATTTTAGAGGTGTGATGATTACTTATAAGGTCCTTCAATCACTCTTTTATTGGTGATCATTATTCAAGGATGCTCATGAGTTTTGCAAAGCGTGTGATAGATGCCAGTGCATCAGGAACATTTCCAGGAGATACGAAATGCCATTGTAAAACATTCTGGAGATCGAGCTCTTTGACGTGTGGGCATTAACATCATGGGATCGTTCCCATCTTCTTTTGGAGACTTGTATATTTTGCTTGTTATGGACTACGTATCTAAGTGGTTTGAAGCAATTGTCACACTGAGGAATGACTCTAAAATCGTGCTCAAGTTCTTTCACCCGATTTGGAGCACATAAACCATCATCAGTGATGAAGGAACTCATTTTGATAACAATCTAATTGTCAAGGCATTACAAAAATATGGAGTACTACATAAAATTACCACGACATATCACCCACAAACCAATGGCCAAGCTGAAGTGTCCAACCGGGAGATTAAGTAAATCCTATAGAATGTGGTGAATTCTAGAAGGAAAGACTGGTCCCTGAAGCTGGACGAAGCATTTTTGGCGTATCAAATAGAATTTAAAACAACTTTGGGAATGTCACCTTTCAAGATGGTAAATGGGAAAGCATGCCACCTACCTTTGGAGTTAGAGCATAAGGCATATTGGGCTATCAAGAAGCTTAACTTTGATGTGCAACTAGTTGTGGAGCAACGATTACTCGATCTAAATTAAATAGAAGAATTTCGAGCACAAGCATATGAAAATGCCAAACTTTACAAATAAAAACCAAGAAGTGGCGTGATCCAATGCTTTTACCAAGGCATTTTCATATTGGCCAGCAGGTGCTCCTTTTCAACTCAAGGCTGAAGCTCTTTCTTGGTAAGCTAAAGTCACAATGGTCCGGACCTTTTGAAGTAAACCATGTCTACCCTCATGGCGCTATTGACATCAAGAATGTAGATGATGGGTCCATTTTCAAAGTTAACGATCAACTACTGAAGGCTTATAGAGGAGCTCCGCCCTTGCGTGACAATCAACACTCTTCTTGCAAGATACCAGAATCTGCTAAGCATTTTGAAGATGCATTGACATTTTAAATTTATTCATGTGCATAAATAAATGTTTATTTTATTATATTTTACTTTTTATTCAATTATTTTAGGATTTGTTAAAGTTAATTTGAATTTTTAGGGACCTACACAGAAGACATGTGAGACTCATAAGGATGAGGGCATGGTGTGGGTTGCACCAAGACAAAATAGGAGGGAAAATTTTGTTCCTTTTTTTTAGGGTTTTTAGGGTTTGCTTTTTCATTTATTTTTTTTCCAGCCAACACCCCATCCAACCGTTAAATAACCCCTTTTTATCTTATTTTTATTCTTTTTACTCTCTCACTTCATCATCTTATTTTCTTATTCTTCCCTCCTTTAAAACTACACGCCATAGCCAAAAAGCTTCAAGCTTTTCCATGTTTTCTTTCTTTTGTCAACCAAACCATGGTGCACTCACGTCCTTCAAGCATGGCTCCATCATCTCCACTATGTTTCATTGATGAAGCAGTGCAAGAATGATTTCAAGGGTTCAAAAACCACCGGGTTTTCTTTGAGTTAGGCTTCATTTTCTCCGATGCTGAAGATGCCAACCTTTGAGGCGATGTCATGGACATTTTTCACCAACATAAGTGGAAAACATTTACCAGGTATCCAGGAAACGTGAAAGACTCTCTTGTAAATGAGTTTTATGCCAACTTAACCGACCCAACTCAACATGTTGTGGTGGTTTATGGTATTTCTGTTCGCTTTACCTCTTTGGTTATTAATCGTTACTTTAACTTGCAGGATATTGTTGATAGCCACACTACATTTGCAAAGAAGGCTGATAATGAGATTTACCATGGCATATTGGAGGACCTTTGTTTTTCAAACACAAAGTGGAATGGGTACTAAGTCAGTCGATGATCGGTGGATCACGAGAGGCTATAACCGAGGGATAAGTTATGAAATCATTTTATGAAGCACAAGCTTCTTCTTATTGCCCACAACACCACGATCTCACTGCAAAGGATGCTTCTGTTGCACTCTATTTTGGTGGGGCATTCTATTGACATATGAAAGATAATTGTTGAATAAGTTCATACTTGTTTGAAGCAACCCGTCAGTGCCTTGGTATTTCCAAACCTCATTACGACACTCTGCCATAAGAAGAAGGTGCCAGAGGAGTAGTTTAATGAAATATTCCCTGGGATGTCTGGGATTACAAAGACCAAGTTGCCTATGTTCCTTGGATTCAAGGAAACAAAGGACAAAGAAAAAGAGGAGAACACCTTCCGTGTTGATGCCAACCACGATGCCAGGAAAAAACTAAACACTCTAGAGGAGGTCGTTAAACGAACCCAAGATCATGTGGATCAGCTTACTATCAATCTGATGACCTTTTTTGCCTATGTAAAGCATCGGGATGAGTTTGTGGTGAATGTTTTCATGGAGATCCTCCCGCACATTAATCTTGATATCACAGTCTTCCCTAATATACTCTTGAGTCCCTCTACGGATGTTGCGGCATCAGAAGATGCTCCCCTGCCTACTGATGATAAGGAGCCAGTAGATCATAATCCATTATACTTAGTGTCATCAATCGAATGTCAAGAAACTGAGCTCCAGCTCTTAACCTTACCAGGACCCCCTCAACCCACAGAGCCACTTGAGGACGTACAACCAGAAATGGCACAGTAAATCCCTTTGCAAAGGAGTCGAGATTGATTGAAAAAGGTGTCTTGACGTGAGGAGCCTAAATTTCCCCGATCCATGAAGGCCTTAGGACCCCCTACTACACCACCATCAGATTTTGAACACTCCAGCCCCACACAATTGCGTAAGTGTCCATGTCGCACGGTACCACCACTACCATAGATAGTCAAGGTACCTTGCACTGCATTGCATTGCATAGCATGTAGGCTAGTTTTAACTTAGTTTTTATTTAGCGTTGAGGACAATGCTTCTCTCAAGTTTGGGGGAGGTAGGGATCTTAATTCATTGCATGATAGTATTAGTTGAATGAATATACCATGACATTAGTAAGTGTTTGTATTAATTTTCTCGAAAAAATTAATGATGCCCGATGATGATGAACTCTTTATGGCAGAATTGAATGTACATGACTGTTGAGGATGATAGAACCAACTCTAGGACTTGCTTCTTTGTAACGTTTGGTACACGAATATATGTTTTCCATGCTTAATGAGCTTAGAAATTTTTTATAAGAGAACTATTGCATGCCTTGGCAAAAAAATTTCATAATGTCATTGAATGATGAAAATCCCACATGTTAAAAAAATGAAAAAAAATGAAAGAAATTGTGAATAAATGCTTCGGCATAACTGTTGAGGGACACTCCGCTATGCCACAACATTTTCTAGATACTGCATTTAAATAAATGGTAGCCACAACATATGAGTGAATGAAAGTAGTCATGGGATGACTCTACTTAACTAGATCGGGGTGGAAGATATGATCCCTTTCACCTAGAGTGTGGGATGGTAGGTGTGATAGGCTGACTCCCCTTGTTGTAATTTAAAAAAACAATGTGGGAGTAAACTTGTATATGTCGTGACAAAACAAGAGAGGTTGTTTAGAAATATTCTAGATTTGTTAAGCATGGACTTGATATAATCACACACACACACACAAACGATCTTGCCCTAGGGGAAAATAATTTATTTCTAAAACTAGTATATCATGTAGAAGCCAACTGTGTTGAGGGCTGAAATTCTATCCCATATGACTGACTAGCTTGAAACTGAACTTGCCATGATATTTTTATTTTGCTTAATATTATCCATTGCTTAAGGACAAGTAATATCTTAAGTTTAGGGGTGTGATAACTCCGTAAAAAGGTCATATTTAGGGCCTTTTCACTTAAGTGATTAACTATCTAAGAGCTCATATATGATCATATAGATGCATTTAGGAGCATATAGTTGCATGTGGTGGAAATATATTTTGTCGTGGCATTTTAGTTTGTAAATGGTGTTGTGTTATGGGGAAGGTGTTTTGTTTGATGATGTGCATTATTTGGGAGCAAGGATAAGCAAAAAGGGAATTGTCGTGACATGTTGGGACTGCTGAACAGAATGAAAATGCCAACTTGGTCAACATTTTGGAAGAAGAAAAGATGAAAGAATATATTTTGAAGAGCTAGTTGTCCTTGTCTTCACGTGACCTCAACCGTTAGTCACCTAGGAGGGAACATCTACCACCTGGTTCGGTTTGATTCTGTCGGCACGTAAGCCAAGCTGCAAGCTGCCTAGGAGGTGACCACGCCCAGTCGCCCAAGAGGGGACCACTGCCACATCTTCTCACCCCCTCACGTGAAGGAAACCTATTCGGGGTATCTTAGGAATTTTAACACAAATTCCTAGGTTTATTCTACACTATAAAGATAAGATGAAGCCATCAGATTCAAGGAGACTTTACACGTCGTTTTGAGCTGAAAAAGAATAAGGTCTCTCATTTTTCTGTCAATCGTTTTTGCCATGGTATTCCTCCATTAACAAGCTATAGGGAGTGGTGAACTAGGCATCCGAGAGGAGCTAGCAAGCTAGGGCAGTTCGTGGTGGCCGAGGGGAGGTTCGAAAGTGCACGTTTTAGTCTTTTCCTCCATCCCTTTGCTGTTTGCTTTCATTTATCTTAGTTGGGTTGTATGGAATATATTAATTTCATGCCTTGTTGCTTGGTTCGAACCCCACCATGAACTAATTTTATTTGGTCGGATTTCCTTATGGATACTTAAGTTTTATTTTAATGGATGGTTGTTTTTGTATGTTGTTATTTGTTTTTTTTATGATGTTTAATGCCTTAAGGTTGTAGGAGATATGAGAGTAATCATTCTTTAGGAGAATGCTTAGTGTTCGAGAGAATGAATAAGTACCATATCCTTAGTGTTCGAGAGAAACTAGGGAGGATCCACATAAGCAAGGGTTATAGATAGTAACTAGACCTAATCCAACCTTAGACATAAGGCTAGGATTTCAATCGACTAAAAGAAGTAGTGCTCGGTCGAGAGCTTAGATGCTAGTGCTGAAACTGAATGGTATTGTCGTGACATATTTTTGTTATCTGAACCAATAGGATCCCTCACCTGCTAACGCCAAGAGATATTGCCATGTCATTGACAACCTGTCGAGTCCCTTGACTTGAGATAGCATAGGGCACCATTAGTAAATTCTGTCGGGCAAATAAGGCATAGAATTAAGATCATCATGAGAAGTTAGACTTAAGTTTCCTAAGTGACTCCTATCATCCATTCCCGTAGCACCTTGTTGTGTGAGGAGTCTAAAGTCATTTTAATCAAATCTAGTGTTTATATTTCATTTTGCCTTTACATTTTCAATTGATTCTACTTCACTCAATTTACTTTTTCCAAGAAATTTCTATCCATTTTGCCACAACAACTCCATTTTCTACCACATTATATTACACCAACATCCTATTGCCACTAACATCCATTTCATTTAGCCACAACATCCTTATTTGTACATACCATCACTAACTATACTTAGGTAAAATAGATAACTACTTTGATTGAACTTATAAATTTCCTCCAATCCATGTGGATACGATACTCACTCATCACTGTATTACTTGTTCGATTATGTATACTTGCACATATTTCACGACCATATTTAGTAATCACAATTCAAAGATATCCTTATTGTGTTATCTCGATTTAGGAAATGACAACAAGTATTGCTCTTGAATTAAAAGTATGTTTGTAAATAAGAAAAGATAGAAATAATATTATTAAATGGAAAATAATAAGGAGAAGAAAATGGAAATGAAATTAAAAGTAAGGATAGAAATAGAGTTGTTGCGGAAGATGATTTTTGCAATGGTGGTCTTCAATGGGAATTAATGATGTAGGTGCCTTGATGTTGTTAAAGTTGAATCAATGGCAATGGATATGGTTGTGAAGATAGTATCTCAAATAAGCCAAAGAAAAAACTATGCTAAGAAGCACAATCATAGTATTTACAAACTTAGTTAAGGGGTGGTAGAAGTGACTTAAAACCCACTAGATAACAATCTAGGAATTTGAAGTATCAAGTTAGAATGAATGACGCCACAAGTATAGAAATATACTTTGTTAATCAATAAAGTTCTTCAAATAACTTGGAAGAGAGATTTAACTCACAAATGTATTTGATAAAATGATATGCGATATCTTACAAATGAAATGACGACCTACTTATAGACTACCAAGGGGTTTGGCTGAATAATTAGATGTTGTTTTGGTAAGGTACATGATTCATTTGAAAATACATAATTAATGGAATGAATGAACATGTCTTAATGGCTTGTCTTGGTTTGGCTAATCATTCATAAAGGGACTTGATGATTCGACCAATGCATGAATGTAACCTTCCTTGGTCGAATGGTGAGGTGCTTGTTCATATTGGAGCCAAAGTCTCCCATATGCATTCTGTGTATAGATTGGCCGAATTGTTATGATGTTTGCCTCATACATCTTCGAGAATTAAACATCTTTTGACCGAATTGACTTCACCAATGCACACCTCTCTTCAATGGCATAATTCCATTGCAACACCTTTATGAATGGTCATGATGTTTGGATGGCACCTCTTTATGAATAGATAGGTTGTAAGGTGAATGAGATAATGATGAGTTGGCCATAGGTGACTTATGACTTGATGATTCTTTTGGCAGCTCTTGATGAAAAGTCATGTCTTGAAATGGCACCTCTTCACAAAAAGGTACGATCTGTGAAAAATTAACTTGGCCCATATTTGAAGTACTTGGATGGGTGAAATTGTTTGTACAACTCCCCAACTGAATTGAGTAGCCTAGCTAGCTCAAAAGTCCAGCTCAATCCAACTATGAGCTCGGAGTGTGGGTGATGACTTTTCTCCAAAGTGATCTTTAGTTTCCCTGGAGTTGTCCTAGTTAAGTTCCCATAGCTTTGGAATCCATTTGCTAGCTTAAGTAAGATCCCAATATGTGGCCACCTATGTACCTTATCAAATAAACATGATATAAGTTAAGTAATTCAAATAATAAACATATAATATAAAGATGTGGACTATAGGTTATAATAATAACTCATGTATCATATGATAATGAATGGATATTATTATTATAAATATAGATGTAATATATATAAATAAATATATCCATGTCATAACAAATGAAATATGAATCATATATTAAGAATATAATCATCATAAACATAATGTAGAAAAAATAATAAGTTTGAGAAAGTTTCCCTTTGAATTTTATGAAAGTTTAGAGATGCAAGGATGAATATGATGCTGAATCGGTTCACATCATCCCCCTACTTTAAAGAGATTTTTCCTTAAATTGAAAGGTGACTTCTCCAAAGTGTACTTTCATTCGATCATTGTTAGGTTGTCTCCAAAAACCTTCTTTTTACTAGCAACTTGTTTAAAACATTTCCTTTTGAAAAGGTTTTTCTTTTATGTCCATTCTTTGGATAGCAATATACCAACAAGTACCTTTATGAAAAGATCCTTATCAAAAGTCATATCCCTTGCATAAGTACCTTGAACGTCCTAATCCTGAAAAGAAAGGAAACTTTCATAAGTAAGGCATTATTATTTATAAATAAATCAAAGTTATACTTCCTATTCACTTTTTTTGAATCACAAGATATGTTGCTTTGAATGATCATATCTTTTGGCATTTCAAAAGACATGTTCTGGGTTTCTCCAAAGGTTACTTCCTTTGAGTCATGAAGAATAACATCTTTTGGCACTTGAATATACAAGCCATTTAAGCCTTCAGGGATCATGCCTCTGGGTTCCTCTATTTTACAAGTTGTGTCTTTTGGATTGTCCTACAAATCAAAGAAAAATTCTGTAGTTTTATGGATAGAAAAATCATATTAAACTTTCCTTCTTGTTAGAAGGCTTTCACAGATTAATCTTCTTGCATCCATGATTGAAAAAAATATTGATTTGTTAAGCATTCGCGAATAGTTCTCTTGTCATACTGCCATGGCCTTCTAAGAAGTAAATGGCTTGCATGCATTGGAACTACATCACATAAAACCTCAGTTTTATACCTTCCAATTGTGAAATGAATCATCATCTATTTATTCACATTCAATTATCCGCTTTCATTGAGCCATTGTAGCTTGTATGGTGTAGGATGCTTCACAGTTTTCAATCCAATCTTTTCCACCGCAATTGTACTTGCAACGTTAGTACAACTTCTTCCATCTATGATCATGAAACATACCTTATAATTAACATGGCACCGAGTGTGAATTATGTTTTCACTTTTCACATTGTACTCAACCATTTATGCATTCAAACTCATTTTGATCACTAGAATTTCTCCATCAATGGCTGCCTTGATTTCTTAATCTTTTTCTTTAATGGCTTCATTGTAACACCCCCAACCTGTACCCGACCCGGATACGAGTCCGAGATGTCACATTGCCTTTTTAAAACCATGTGCTTGTACAAAATAATAGAAAAGTAAAACTTATATTATAAAATCCCATAATTTACATCAGTTTAATACAAAAGTCTTAAACATAATCAGAACATATACAACTTAAACCTTGGATTACATGCCAACATTGATTACATAACAAAATAACCTACTGTTTAAGTTGCTTCTGATCTAATATCTGCAAAAGTGATGCTGTCTTTGCTGCCTATCCTTGCTCAGCTAACTTCTTGGATCCTACATGTGAAACACTCACAAGCTAAGTCATCGACCTAGTGAGGCATAATATGTAATAACACTATAATGAAATAAAATACAATACAATCATGCCATATAACTTACTTAATCATGCAATCCACATATAACTTATCAAAGTAACAAATATGAATTCATATTAATTATTTCATTAGCCCATGATAGAATACTGAGAACCTAAGGTATGTGAGTATAGTGAGGTTGTGCACAATGCTGTCACCATAGCTCGTATAAATGCACCGAAGTCCCACGTAGAATTACACCGAAGTGTCGTGTAGAAATACACCGAAGTTCCATATAAAATGTCCATAAGGACCACATATAAATCTCCTTAAGAACCATATACCTATTCCAAGGACCACATATATGTCTCAAAGGACCCCATAAATGTTCCAAAGGATACATATATGTCCCGAAGGACCGCGTAGACCCTTGACTCTTGGCATGCCAATTATACCTATAGTTCTCAACTGCAAAACATGGGCTTTTACATTTCACTTATTTTATATCTCATAGATACATAATTTCTTACTTTATTTTCACATCACTTAGGTAAAATTCTGATACATATTCACATAGATCATTTCCATATACTGCATATCATAGGAGTTCATGTAATGTATCGTATCATGTAATGCAATCATGTATTACTTATGTTATAAACTAGACTTATCACAAGTCTAAGCTCTATATCATAATATAATCATTCTAAAAATATGCACTCACATATAGTTCTTGATCTTTCCCTCACTCAATCTTACTCGCCACTTGTTCTGGAACTCGTTTAGGCTCTAGATCGACATAAATATGATTTTCAAGACCATCATCAGAAACCTAATCATATAACTCAATCTTAATAACTTAAACTATTAATGACCCTAATTCATATTTTCTCTACTAAGTAGTATTGGTACCCCGAGTACAGTATCGATACTTCCTTTATAATGTTATCGATACCTTACTTGGGTATCGGAACCTAAATTAAATTCGATGTTTCTAGGTATTGATGCCTTCCGTCTGGTATCGATACCTATGGTATAGATACGACCCTTTTCAGTATCAATACCTCTTAACAATGTGTGCCTAAATTTGTCTTAGGGTATCAATACTTGTTCATGTAGTACCGATACCTACACAATATAATAGCCTATCATAGCTGGGTAGTATCGGTACCTGTTCATATAGTATCGATACCCCTTACCCAGAACAACCTTCTTTAACCCAAAAATTGTCAACTCTTTACTAAATTCTTCTATTTTTTAACTCCCTTATTGCCACTAAACTCGATTATAAGCATCTTAACTTTCTTCTATCATTCCAACACCTTATTATCTTCCATATCTCATTCCAATTCTTGAAACTAAGAATTTTACTAAATTTTCCATATAATCCAAACTTGATTCTAACCATTATTACTTCTTATTCAAACCTAGGACAAGTCAAATCCAACTTTTAAATTCATTTAACCTTCTTATTCAAATTTTCACTTAAACACTTTATATCTTCAATCATCCATAACTCACTATTCTTTGAGTTTCTATACCTCTTTTTGTTTTCATACTCTTTCCTAATGCTTCCTCAATCAAAACCACACCTAACTTTCAAGAATTAACCAAATAAAAGCAAACTCACCTTGATTATGGGGCTTCCCGGCTGGAGAAGAAGAAGCTTGAAGAAGAGATATCTGGAAACTCTTTTGTTTCCCCAAACATGTTCCATGTGGGTTATAAAATAAGAACAAAAAATATTTAATTATTCTCTTATTCAATGACCCATTTGCCCCTTTGATTCCTCCTTCTTTAGTAAATCATCCTACATAAAATTTTTAATTCAGTCCCTAAACTTTTCAATTTATCTAATTAAAGCACTGAATTCTAAAATTTCATAATTTGGTTACTAACTCGATGTTTGGGATTTTACAAATCTCCCCCTTAAGAAAATTCGTCCTCGAATTTTCATTGCGCAAAGAGATGAGGGTATTGATTTCGTATGCCTTCTTCACGTTCCCACATTGCTTCCTCTACTTTGTGATTTCTCCATAGAACTTTGACCGATGGAACGATTTTATTCCTTAACTGTTTAACTTCATAAGCCAATATTCGCACTGGTTCTCTTCATAAGTCAGTCAGGTTGGACTTCTATTTGTTCTGGTGCAACGAGATGAGAGGGGTCGGATCTATATCTTCGTAACATGAACACATGGAAGACGTTATGAATTTTCTCCATTTCAGGACGCAAATTTAACTGATATGCTACTGGTCCTATCCGTTTAACAATCTCATATGGTCCAATGAATCTAGGACTCAATTTTCCCTTCCGACCAAACCTTAATTCTTTGTTCCAGGGAGATACCTTCAAGAAAACTTTATCTCCAACTTAAATTCAATTTCTTTCCTTTTAAGATCAGAATAGGACTTTTGCCGATCAAATGCCACTTTGAGATTATGTTGAATTTCTCAAACTTTTTCTTCCACATCCTGAATAAAATCCGGACCAAGATCACTTCTATCTTTAAGCTCATACCAGTTTAATGGTGTACGACATTTCCTTCCATATAGCATCTCATATGGTACCATCTTAATACTGGACTGGTAACTATTATTGTAAGCAAATTCCTCCAGTGATAAATACTTCTCCCACGACCATTTGAACTCCATTATACATGCTCTCAATATATCATCCAATATTTGAATAGTCCGCTCTAATTGTCTGTCAGTCTGAGGGTGAAAAGCCGTACTAAAGTTCATTCGAGTTCCCAATGCTCCATGCATGGATTTCCATAATCTTAAAGTGAATCAAGGGTCTCGATCAGAAACTATAGAAACAAACACTCCTTGCAATCTAATAATTTCTCTAATATACAACTCTGCATACTTTTCCATAGAGAAATCGGTTCTAACAGGAAGGAAATGTGCAGACTTGGTTAATCTGTCAACGATTACCTAGATTGAATCTCTTTTGTTCGCAGTCAGGGATAACCTGGAATTAAAATCCATTGTTACATTTTCCCACTTCCATTGAGGAATAGAAAGTGGTTGCAATAATCCTGATGGAACTTGATGCTCGACTTTGACTTGTTGACATACTAAACACTGAGACACAAATTCAATGATACTTCTTTTCATCCCTGGCCACCAATACCGATCCTTCAAATCCATATACATCTTGTTTCCACCCGGGTGCATTGTCAATTGACTGCAATGAGCCTCTGTCAATAGATCCTTCTTCAATTCCTCATCGTCTGGTATCATAATTCTTCCTTTAAAATATAAATTTTGATCCAACTTAACTTCAGAATC
This sequence comes from Hibiscus syriacus, assembly GCF_006381635.1. Lineage (NCBI taxonomy): Eukaryota > Viridiplantae > Streptophyta > Magnoliopsida > Malvales > Malvaceae > Hibiscus > Hibiscus syriacus. The sequence continues at coordinate 2,229,535 of NW_024062697.1, read as the reverse complement.
CTTATTTTCTCCATTCTTTACTTGCTCTACTCTTTTCAAACACAATTCATCTTTGCTTTGTAATTCTCCAATTCGATCCAACCATGTTGGTTTAAGCTTTAATTCTGCACATAGACCACCATCTCCATTTAAAGATAATCTGCCGTCTAAAGCCAGTAAGGCTGCAAACGTTTTTCTACTTAAAGCATCCGCTACCACATTAGCTTTTCCAGGATGAAAATCAATTATGGCATCATAATCCTTTGATAACTCCACCCATCTTCTATGCCTCAAATTAAGCTCTTTTTGAGTCATTAGATACTTCAAGCTCTTATGATCCGTATACAAGTAACAATGTTCTCTGTATAGGTAATGACGCCAAATTTTGAGAGAGAACACTACTGCAACCATTTCCAAATCATGAGTTAGATAATTCTTTTCATGGGGTTTCAATTGTCTCGATGCATTTGCTACTACCTTCCATTCTTGCATTAATACACATCCCAATCCATTATGGGATGCGTCACTGAAAGCTACAAAATTCTTGTCAGCTTCAGGTTGAACAAATACGAGAGATTCTGTCAAAATTTTATTTAAAGTTTCAAAATTTTCTTGACATTCAGGAGTCTAAAAAAATGGTACATTCTTTCTCATCAGTTTTGTTAAAGGCATCACTATCATCGAAAAATTCTTAACAAATCTTCGATAATAACCTGTAAGTCCAAGGAAACTCCGAACTTCTGATACATTCTGTGGAACCTCCTAGTCCAGAATAACTTTTATCTTTTGAGGATCCACCCGAATTCCATTTGCCGAGATCACATGCCCCAAGAAAGTCACGTCATTTAGCCAAAACTCACACTTAGATAATTTGGCATAAAGCTTCTTATCTCTTAGAGTTTGCAAAACTATCTTTAGGTGTGCAATATGCCCTTCCTTGGACTTCGAGTACACCAATATGTAATCAATAAAAAAACTACAAATTGATCAAGATAAGGTTGAAATATCCTATTCATGAGATTCATGAAAGCAACAAGTGCATTAGTTACTCTAAATGGCATCACAATGAATTCATAATGTCCATATCTCGTTCTAACGGTTGTGTTCTGAATATCTTTTTCTTGAATCTTCAATTGATGAAAACCAGAACGTAAATCAATCTTCGAGAATACCGAAGCTCCTTTTAACTGATCAAACAAGTCATCAATTCAGGGAAAGGGATACTTTTTCTTGATGGTCACCTTATTGAGCTGTCGATAATCAATGCAGAGATGCATTGAACTATCATTCTTCTTAACAAATAACACTAGAGCTCCCCTAGGTGAAACACTTAGTCGAATAAACCCCTTCTCTAACCATTCTTGCAATTGATTCTTCAATTCATACAATTCTTTCAGAGCCATACGATAAGGTGCCATTGTAATAGGAGTTATTCCTGGCATTACTTCAATTTGAAATTTTACCTCTCTATCTGGAGGTAATCCTGGCAACTCCGCAGGGAAAACATCAGGGAACTCTTAGACTATAGGAATCTCGTCTAAACCTTTCTCTTTAGCTCTTGTATCTACTATATTTGCAAGAAAACTTTGACATCCTTGTAGCATCAACTTATTTGCTGACATCCCCGGTATTACGTTTGCTAAAGGATTAATTCTTTTACTACTCACATTCACTTCTATTCCTTCTAGACTTCTCAGAGTTACCTTTTTCAACCTACAATAAATATTTCCATAATAATGGAATAGCCAATACATCCCCATAATTATTTCAAACTCATCAAAGTGTAGTTCTATCAGATTAGCAGGGAATTCAATTCCTTGAATCCTTATGGGACACCCCTTACAGACCTCATTTTCCCGAGCACTATGCACTAAAGGATTAGTTATTATCACCTCAATACTCGTAGGTTCTAATGGAATTTTCAATTCTTTTACTAATTTACTACTAAAATAGGAATAATTGGAACCTGTATCGATCAATACCAATACCAATTTATCAAATAACTGGCAAGTACCTACTATAATCTTGGGATCATCATGGTCTTCACTTGTCTTTAAATTATATACATGTACGGTTGAATGTACTTCAGGTTGTGCAGAGGATTCAGACTGGTTCCTCCCTCTACCCTTTCCTCATATTCTTTGCGAGGCAGATATAATTCTCTCAGATGGGGCAGGCTCACCAACCATCACTGAACAATCCCGGATAAAATGTATGGAATTTCCACATCATAAACAAGCTCTGGAGACCATCAGACACGTCCCAAAATGATTATTCCCACAATGCTGAAACTGTCTTGATTGGCCCTAATTGGATCTCCCAACACCAGATCCCACTGACTGCGTCTGTCTAGCTCTCATCTGACATGCTCCTTTAGCAGAAGATGCAACTGATTCTGATCTAGATTGAGGTTAGAATCCTGAATCTCTTCCTCTTTTTGATGGTCTTGAGCTTGAATAAGGACATGTCCTCTTAGATGTCTAAATTCTAGGGTCCCCAAACCTTTCATTCTAAGCTCTCTTAAGAGCTTTAGCACGATTAATCACCTCCTGGAACGAGGACAAGTTCAATACTATTAAGATCTCTTTCAATCTAGGGTGCAAACCCTCCACATGCATCTTTTTCTGTAGGCACAAGCTCCGCAGCGAACCGACTCAACTTATTGAATTCACATTCATATTCATATACGGAGCAATTCATCTATTTCAAGTTCATAAACTCCTGCTTCATTTGTCTGATAAATTGATCTCCAATATACTTGTGCCTAAACTCTTCCAAAAATAGAGACCAAGTCACTTGATCACTCGCCAACCTCATGGTGACGTTCATCCACCATATCCTCACTTGTCCTCTTAACAAAGAAACAACTCCATCAAACTTCTCCACTTCAAAGCAGTGGAGACTATCCAGCATAATCTTCAAATCATTTAGCCAAAGGTCCACTGCAACTGGACCTTCCTCTACTACTCCCTTAAATTAAGGAGCTCCCAATCCTCTCAATTCTTTTGCTACATTCATCCTTTGAGTTGATAAAGCAGGAGGTTGGAGAAGCGTCAAAATAGCGTCCAACTTCTTAAAAATGTGTCTTGATCTCACACAGGTACTCCCTTAGGTGTTTGTCCTTCACCTTATCTGGCTAGGGTAGGTCAATTACTACTTTCAGCTGACTTATCCTCTCCCGCTTCACTTCGGGAGCTACTATATCTGGGCATCTAATAAAATAAACATATCATTCTTATTAGCAAGACAACATACTAATTACTGTAGTAGATCATAAGTTATCCCTAACTGTAGGCATGTATTTATATAAAGACACTATAGACTATGGTTTATGCCTAGAATAGGCTAAACCATAGCTCTGATACCATTAAATGTAATACCCCCAACATGTACCCATCCCGGATACGAGTCCTAGATGTCGCATTACCTTTTTAAAACCATATGCTTGTACAAAATAATAGAAAAGTAAAACTTATATTATAAAATCCCATAATTTACATCAGTTTAATACAAAACTCCTAAACATAATCAGAGCATATACAACTTAAACCTTGGATTACATGCCAACATTGATTACATAACAAAATAACCTACTGTTTAAGTTGCTTCTGATCTGATATCTGCAAAAGTGACGATGTCTTTGATGCCTATCCTTGCTCAACTAACTTCTTGGATCCTATATGTAAAACACTCACACGCTATGTCATCGACTTAGTGAGGCATAATATGTAATAATACTATAATGAAATAAAATACAATACATTCATGCCATGCAACTTACTTAATCATGCAATCAACATATAACTTATCAAAGTAACAAATATGAATTCATATTAATTATTTCATTAGCCCATGATAGAATACTGAGAACCTAAGGTATGTGAGTACAGTGAGGTTGTGCACAATGATGTCACCATAGCTCATATAAATGCACCGAAGTGCCACGTAGAATTGCACCGAAGTGTCGCGTAGAAATGCACCAAAGTGCCATATAAAATGTCCATAAGGACCACATATAAATTTCCTTAAGAACCATATACCTATTCCAAGGACCCCATATGTGTCTCAAAGGACCCCATAAATGTTCTAAAGGATACATATATGTCCCGAAGGACCGCGTAGACCCTCGACTCTTGGCATGCCAATTATACCTATAGCTCTCATCTACAGAACATGGGGTTTTACATTTCACTTAGTTTATATCTCATATATTTATCATTTATTACTTTCTTTTCACATCACTTATGTAAAATTCTCATACATATTCCCATAGATCATTTTTATATAATGCATATCATAAGAGTTCATGTAATGTATCGTATCATGTATTACTTATGTTAAAAACTAGACTTATCGCAAGTCTAAGCTCTATATCATAATATAATCATTCTACAAATATGCACTCACGTATAGTTATTGATATTTCCCTCGCTCAATCTTACTCGTCACTTGTTCAGGAACTCGTTTAGGCTCTGGAACTATATAAATATGATTTTCAAGACCATCATCAGAAACCTAAACATATAACTCAATCTTAATAACTTAAACTATTAATGACCCTAATTCACATTTTCTCTACTAAGTAATATAGGTACCCCGGGTACGGTACCAATACTTCCTTTATAATGGTATCGATACCCTACTTAGGTATCGGTACCCAAATTAAATTCGATGTTTCCAGGTATCGATGTATGCCTTCTGCATCGATACCTATGGTGTCGATACTACCCTTTTCGGTATCAATACCTCATGAAGATGTGTGTCTGAATTTGTCTTAGGGTATCAGTACTTGTTCATGTAGTACCGATACATACACAATATAATATCATATCATAGCTGGGTAGTATCGGTACCTGTTCATATGGTACCAATACCCCTTACCCAGAACAACATTCTTTAACCCAAAAATCGTCAGCTCTTTACTAAATTCTTCTATTTTTATCTACTTTATTGCCAATAAACCCAATTATAAGCATCTTAACTTTCTTTTATTATTCCAACACCTTATTATCTTCCATATCTAATTCCAATTCTTGAAACTAAGAATTTTACTAAATTTTCCATATAATCCAAACTTGATTCTAACACTTATTACTTCTTATTCAAACATAGGAAAAGTCAAATCCAACTTCAAAATTCATTTAAACCTTTTTATTCAAATTTTCACTTAAACAATTCATATCTTCAATCTTCCATAACTCACCATTCTTTGAGTTTCTATACCTCTTTTTGTTTTCATACTCTTTCCTAATGCTTCCTCAATCAAAACCACACCTAAATTTCAAGAATTAACCAAATAAAAGCTAACTCACCTTGATTATGGGGCTTCACGACTGGAGAAGAAGAATGTTGAAGAAGAGATATCTTGAAACTCTTTTGTTTCCCCAAACATGTTCCATGTGGGTTATAAAATAACCACAACAAATATTTAACTATTCATTTGTTCAATGACCCATTTGCCCCTTTGATTCCTCATTCTTTACTAAATCATCCTATATAAAATTTTAATTTAGTCCCTAAACATTTCAATTTATCAAATTAAATCACTAAATTCTAAAATTTCACAATTTGGTCACTAACTAGATGTTTGGGATGTTACATCATCTTTTAATTATTCTTCTTCATATTCAGATTCAATGTTGCCATTTCCAATGAAAAATATAGTATTCTGATTAGGACGACATTTAAAGTACCGAATGTCTCTCAAATGCTCAGTTGTTTGTTTTCCTCTATTGTTGCCATCTTTCACTTGTTTGGATTTGGAAGATTCGGCTTGCTCTTTGCTAGGACTAGGAGTGGACTTCTTCAAATTGTTTTGGCTCCATTTTGAAGTGGTAGGCATGATATTGCGAGATGTATGCCTCTTTCTGAGTTGTCTTCTATTTTCATCGCCATTTGTACAATTTCATCAATTTCAATGTAATGGTATAATTCCAAAGTGTTGTCAATCTCTGGATTAAGTCTTGTAAGAAACCTAACCATGGTTGCATCACGATCCTCCTTGATATTGACTTGGATCATTTCTATTTCCATTTCTTTATAGTAGTCCTCCATGCTCCTAGTACCTTGTTTGAGATTCTACAATTTCTGAAACAAATCTCGGTGAAAATAAACGAGAATGAAACATTTTCGCATTATACCTTTCATTTCATGCCAAGCTGAGATTGGTCTTTCACTATTCCTTCTTCTTCTTATAGTAACTTGATCCCACCATATCAAAGCATAATCTATGAATATCATGGCTGCCAATCTTACTTTCTTTGATTCTGAATAGTTGTGGCAACTAAAAACATGTTCCACTTTGCTTTCCCAGTCAAGATGGGCTTCGGGATTAGTTTTCCCTTGAAATTGCAGAATTTTGATCTTGATGTTACTCATGTTGTCATCAACATTAGCATGCCTGGGTCCTTGTAATGTTGCGTATTCTTCCTCTTCATAATTGTTTGGGATTTTATCTTCTTGGAGAGGTTGTTGTGTCCTAAGAACACTATTGTTTTATACTTGCTATAAACCTTCCTGTTGATCCATCCTTTCATGAAGAGCATCAAACTCTTCACGAAAAATTAAAATCATTTTGCCAATCAATGCTTGCATTTGTAAGCTCGGTTGACCTGTATTTTCTCTTGGAGGGTTATGAGCATTGTTAGAAATATTAATAAATAAAGAAAACTTTACCATCACACTCACAAATCCTCACAATCTTTACTCCAAAGAAAAATTAAATGACCACTCAACTCATGCTCGTGTTTTCTCTCGGGAATATATATTTTTCTTTTATCAATTCCCCTGCTGATCTCACTAACTCAAAATGCCTTTTACCACTTAATCTCTCTTGTGTCACTACAAAAGTATGGTTATGAAGGAAATAAAAGAAATATAAATGAAGTAGAAGGTTTAGAAAATAAAGAAAGAAAATAAAAGGGTGACTTACAACCCAAGAACAACACTTATAACTTTTCCTTCTGGAGACACAATAAGGTTATCTTTTTGGTATGGTTGTTGATATGCTTCCACCGTTCGACTTGAATTTTAATGCACTTCTTTTTTCTTTTGCTTTGCTGGAAATTATTTCTTTTGGCTTTCTCTTTTTTTTTTCTCTTTTTTTTTTTAAACTCCTTGATTAATGCAAGTGCCTTGCTTTCTTTGCACTTCTTTTTGTTTTGTTTTGTTTTTTATATAATTGTACACCAATGATTTGCTTTCTCAATTCCAACTATGCTCTGAATACAACTTAATGTAAGGTGAATCTAAACTCTTCAGGAAGAAGGGAATATATAGCCTTATTGTGTTGTCCAGATCTAGGAAATGGCAAAAAGTATTGATCTTGAATTATAAGTATGGCTGCAAAAAAGAAAATATAGAAATAGGATTAGTAAATGGAAAATAATAAGGATAAGGAAATGGAAATGAAATGAAATTAAAAGTAAAGATAGAAGTAGAGTTGTTATGGAAGAAGATTGTTGTAATGGTGGTCTTCAATGGACGTTGATGATGAAGGTGGCTTGATGTTATTGAAATTGAATGAACAAAAATGGATATAGAGGTGAAAATACTATCTCAAATAAGTAAAAGAAGAAAATATGCTAAGAAACACAATCCTAGTCTTTACAAACTTATTTAAGGGGTGGTAAAAGTGACTTAAACCCACTAGATAACAATCTAAGAATTTGAAGTATCAAGTTGGAATGAATGACGCCACAAGTATAGAAATATACTTGCTTAATCGATAAAGTTCTTTAAAGAACTTGGAAGAGAGATATAACTCACAAAAGTATTTGATAAAATGCTATGAGATGTCTTACAAATGAAATGACAAAACCTATTTATAGGCTACCAAAGGGTTTGGCCGAATAATTAGATGATGTTTCGCCAAGGTACATGATTTATTTGAAAATCCATAATTAATGGACCGAATGAACATGTCTTAATGGCTTGTTTTGGTTCGGCTAATCATTCATGAAGGGACTTGATGATTCTACCAATGTACGAATGGAACCTTCCTTGGCCGAATGGTGATGTGCTTATTAATATTGGCGCCAAAGTCTCCCATGTGCATTATGTGTGTAGGTTGATCAAATAGTCATAATGTTTGCCTCATACTTTTTCGAGAATTAAGCATCTTTTGACCGAATTAACTTCACCAATGCACACCTCTCTTCAATGGCATCATTCCATGATAGCAACTTTATGAATGGTTATGACATTTTTATGGCACCTCTTCATGAATAGGTAGGTTGCAAGGTGAATGAGCTAATGATGAGCTGGCCATAAGTGACTTATGACTTGATGATTCTTTTGGCAGCTCTTGGTGAAAAGTCATGTCCTGAAATAACATCTCTTTGTGAAAAGGTACAAACCGTGAAAAATTGGCTTGGCCCATATTTGAAATACTCGGATGGGTGATGATGTTGGTGCAGATCCCCAGTTGAATTGAGTAGCCTAGCTAGCTCAAAAGTCCAGCTCGATACAGCTATGAACTCAGAGTGCAGCTGATGACTTTTCTCCAAATTGATCCTTAGCTTCCCTGGAGTTGTCCTAGTTAAGTTCCCATAGCTTTGGACTCCATTTTCTAGGTTAAGTTAGGTCCCAATATGTGGCCACCTTTGTACCTTATCAAAGAAACATGATATAAGTTAAGTAATTCAAATAATAAACATATAATATAAAGATGTTAACTATAGGTTATAATAGTAACTCATGCATCATATGATAATAAATGGATACTATTATTATAACTATAGATTAATATATATAAATAAGCATATCCATGTCATAACAAATGAAATATGACTCATATATTATAAATATAATCATCATAAACATAATGTAGAAAAATAATAAGTTAGAGAAAGTATCCCTTTGAATTTTATGAAAGGTTGGAGATGCAAGGATGAATATGACACTGAATCGGTTCACATCAGAAGGAGTCACCCACGATTTCAACTTCACAACGAAGGATATCATGACCAAGACACTCAAAATTGACTCAATTTTACAGCGAAAGAGTCATCTACAACATAGTTCAACTCAATGATGAACTAAGGTTTTCAAGTCAAATTTTAACATCAAGAAGAAGGATATTGGACTAGAAGAAGACCTAAGATTAACTACGATTTATCTTAACTCGACAGTAAGTAGTTACCGCCCATCCAGACATGGAGCTAGATTTCAACTTCACAATGAAAGATATCATGCTTGAATCACCCAAGATTGACTCGACTTCACGACGAAGGGGTCAACAACGATTTAAACTTCGTGACAAAGGATATCGTGCTCAAATTCATTCAAGATCGACTTAACTTCACGATAAATGAGTCATCTGTAATTCAGCTCAACAACAAGGAGCTATTTTCTAACTGAAGTCTTCAAGTTAAATTTTAACCCCATAATAGAGGATATTGGACTCAAAGTCCCATTCATGACGAACAAAAATAATGTTTTTTTTATCTTTGCCCTATTCTCGTTGCACGACAATGGGCAAAGAGGGACAACTGTAGACACCCATTTTCATCTGGGATTTTTTTATATATTATAATATTATATATATAGTATATATTATATATAGTATGTATTATAGTATATATATTATATTATTATATTATATTATATTATATTATATTATATGGTATTATATATAGTAAAAATATTATATTATATATTATATATAGTATATGTATTATATTATAATATATATATATTATAATATTTATATTATTTTATTATATATCAAATATGATATTATATATTATAGTATTTTATTATATAGTGTATATATATATGGTATAATATACGTTACTATATTATTTTCTTATTATATTTATTATTATTAATATTTTTTTAGGTCCAATTAAATGGTCCAAGTTCAAATCCAGTCTAAAAACGAAGCCCAACCAAGCATGCAAGCATGACCCAGCAAGCAAGCCTGGTTGAGAGGAGAAGGCTTGATCCAGCCCAGGTCAGTTAGGGTTTCATATTTTAGTCTAGGCACCGCACGGTTTACAACCGTTGGATCGAGGGATCTCAAGCGGCTGATAATGGCGTGTGAGGACCACGCGCCAATGAAAGGAGCAGCATGTGCTAGAACGCCAAGCAGAGGATTCGAGCTAGTTTCTAGAGACCAAATCGAAACATATCACAAGCAAAAAAAGGGGAGATATTTCCCTTGATTTTTCAAAAATGAAATCAACAAAGAACGACGGTTTTCGAATGTGCATAAAATATGGGATTATAGAATCCCAACAAAATCGGGACTACAACGTTCAAGAGGAGAAAAACTCCCATGAAAATGGCTATAAAAGCCCTTGCAACGAACCATTGAGGAAGTAATCAAGCAACCAAGCAAGAGCCAAATAACATTTGAACATTTCAAAAAGAAATCATAAAAAATCAAGAGCTTTCGTCGAAGGTCTCAGAAAGGAAAGGTCATCGGAATTTGAAAGGACGCTGAACTAAAGGTAAAATCCCAAAACTTTATGTGTAGATCTACGCCATATTGGGCTTTTTTAGGAGATCGAACTATCTGGTAGTTTTAGATTTTCCGACTACCAAAGGCGGTGGTTGGAGCAACGGTCCGGGCGGTGGGATTTTATCGGCGGGTGGCTGGCCATATGCTGATTTGGGAAGAGAGAAAAGAGTTTTGAGAGAAGTGGGGGGTTAGGTTTTGGTGAAATGAGTGAAGGTGATTGAAATTTGAGATTTTTGGGCTATTTATAAGGGGACCTCTGTGTAATTACTAAATTTTTAAATTATTTCTGCAGTCCTTAGAATTTTGATGCGTAATTCATTTTGGTCACCATTTATAATTTTGCCTTTGAATTTTGAATTAATTCAATCTAATCCATGTTTATATTTTCCCTCCTTTGCAAATTGGCACCTTAATTTTATATATTGTTTTACAGCTTTCATTTAATATTAATTTAACCCCATGATTTTTAATTTCTTTAAGATAGTTCTTTTTTAATTCTCTTTTTTTAAGAATTTGGTACCCTAACTCAATTTTTAGTATTTCGCAATATATTTTCATTTAACATTAATTTTATATTTTTAGGCTATTTTTAACTTCAAAATTAGTCAAAGGTAAGTAATTCTGATTGAACCTTTAAATTTTAATTTTTAATTTTTGTAATTAAGACAATCGGGAAATCAAATTGGTACCGAAAGGGTAATGCAAGGGTGCTAATCCTTCTTTGACTGTAATCGACTCCCGAATCCGAATAATTTCTGGTAAGTCGTAGATCAGACAAACGGTAAGTTAAGGTGTCCGATCAACCTAATTTGAAATGATCGGTAGCAGCTCCAACACATCAATTTAAGTTAAAACTCAATTCCGGGACCACCCGAAGGATGGTTACGACGGTCCCATATCCAACGGAGTAAACTTTTATGTAAAAAAATTAAATTTTTAAAATTTTAATAGAGTAAATTCGACTTACTTTAAAACATATTTAACTTTCTATGAATAGCCCCCATCCTATTATCAACATTTTTGGTTTCGCTATTGTCCATGTTCATGTGAGTATGATAACTTGGAAGAAGTATTTTTTTAAAGAAAAATTCAAACTACATTTATAATTAAAATTAATTAATAATCTTATAAAATATTTAAATTATATCAAATTAAAGTAAAAGTAGTTATACAAAAATAAATTAAAATATATAGATGACCAAAAATAATAATTTAACCAATTTTTACTAATTCATTATGGTGGTATAATTTAACCGGGTGAGCTGGTCAGCATGTGATTAACGGATAAGCAAATCGAATTTTTCAGTTAATCGATCCTGCATGGAAAGTTGAAAAAATAAGCAATTCACGTGCGGACGTTAAGGGTAACTTCCTGGAAATTCTTAATAAATTAAGATTTAATATATTTTTAGGTGACTAAATTATACCTTAAATTGATTTTCGATGATTAAAGAATTTTTTGTTAAAATATAAGTGCTTAATGTTTTCTCTGTTATATTTTTAAGTTCATACCTTTAAAAATGTTAAGTGACATGTGTCATGTTATATTTAAAAAAAATTAAATAATATTTTTTTAAAAAATAAAATATATAAATATAACACGTGTCACTTAACGTTTTTTAACGATAGACACTTAAAAGTATAATAGAAAAATATTAGACACTTGTTTTTAATGAAAAACATTTTAGACTCCAAAAGTCAATTTAAGCTGTAGTTTAAGTACTCAAAATGTATTAAGCCATACATTAACAACATTGTTGTAGGGTGTTAAGTTGGGGAGCGTGTTCTGTTGGTGTACTTGCAATATAATTGGGAATGGCAAAGCAATATAATTGCACACGAAAGTTTACAATTATAATTATTAATATTTTTAGGGTAAAGAATGCAAATGGTCCCTCGATTATTGATATTGCTTTATTAAATCTCTCGACTATTAAAAATTATAAAATGATCATTCGACTGTGGAATGTTATTTTGTAGAGTCATCGACTATTAAAAGTTATAAAATGGTCACCTGACTATTTATTATGTTCCAAATTCGTCATTTTCTATTAAAAAATGGCAGTTGTTTAAGTTGTATTTTAACATGATAGCTAGGATATGATAGTTGTTTGAGATTTTGTGATCAAATTTTATCATATCACAGTCAACAAACTTTCAGCTTAGAATGTCGTCCATTTTTTAACAGAAAAGGACGAGTTTTCAATATAATGAATTGTCGGGTGACCATTTTGTAACTTTTAATAGTCGAGGGACTCAATAAAGCAACACCCCATAGTCGAAGAACCATTTTGTAACTTTTTAATAGTCGAGGGATTTAATAAAATAATATCCTACAGTCGAGCGACCATTTGCGTTCTTTACCCTGTTTTTTATTATAATTTCGTGGTAGCATTTGTTATTTTTTGTTAGATAAAATTTAGGCATTATTATATTAAAAACCCTTTTAATTTGTTTTATAGAAATAACTCAATGTCATATTAGTTAGAAAAATAACCCCCAAATTGTCCAAATAAGATACCTTGCGTTCTGCAAAAAGCGAAGTCAAATCTCGTGTTTTACGAAAAGCGAGTTTCCTGCATTTATTATTATATTTATCCAATATTAAATGACTTTATCTGAAAAAGTTAATGGGTCTCGCACCCTATAAAACGCAAGGTCCATTAAACGTGTTTTATTAGACGCGAGATAGTCCTATGTCAGTTGTTTGAAGGTTATTTTTCTAACTAATTTGATATGAGGTTATTTATCAAAAAAAATTTAATGAGTTTTTTTAATATAATAACGCCTAAAATTTATATATATATTATTGATAATAGTATTGGAATTTGGATAAAAAAACGGATATACAAATTTATTATTATTATTATTATTATTATTAGATTTAACTTAACTAATCATACCCTTAACTTCCAATTACGTAATTTTTCCCATTATAATATAACTTAACTAAATTTATGTTAGAAATTTCAAAATCATTACTAAATAAGCATATACAAGATTCATAATTTTAAGAAATAATTGTGAACATTACATTTTTATATACTTGTTAGTTGAAAATTCTATTGAAAAATTCTATAGTAAACGTCACACACTAAAATATACCACTAACTAAATTAAAATATGGTAAAATTATAAATTGATCAATAAACTATAATAAAATGATCTTTTTAGTCATTTAATTTAAAAAAAATGATAAAATACGCATTAAAGTTTAGATTTTGTATAAAATATAAGCCGCCATCATTAACTATCATAAAGAAATGGTGTGACATTTCAGATTAATAAATATATCTTCTTTGGTCCCTCAATTTTGATTATTATTTTTTTGATATATTTTAAATATTTTTAAGTAAGAATTTCAAAATTATTTAATCTATTTTTTTAATATATGGAATTTCATAATTGTTTTTTTGAAATTAAATTTAAATTTATTAAACAAAAATTTAATTAATTGACTCACATTGCTTAACAAAAAAAAATTGAATTCACTTTCTTATAATTGAAATTATTGAATATTGAAAATTTTCAATTATGAATTCTACAAATTTAATCATAAAAATTTAAAATTATTTATAGAATAATTTGATCAATTAACAAATTCGTCAAGTTATATTTGTAAAAATTTTTATAAATTTTTAAAATAATATTGAATTTCTATACCTTTTTAAAAATATTTTTAGAATTATTACGTAAATGTTTGAAAATTTTATTAAAATGATATTTTATTTATAATTGATAGGGTAAATGAAATTATTTTATTAATTTAATATGTTTCTTAATCCCTTTAATACCTAAAAAGATTATTTTGACGTAATTTAATGACCATTTAAAAGTTTTATCCACAAAATTAGTGAATTAATCATGGAACGGTCCTTGAATTTTTTTATGTTTGCTTAATAAAGGCAATTTAGTTTCTGCTGTATTTTGATATGTTACACTAGTGGTGTATTTCGGTGTGCAACTTTCATTGTAGACTCATCATTTGTTAGTTAGTTTACACATCTTTAAAATCCAAACCAAATTCTAAATCCAAATTATTTTTTTATTAATATGGGATAAGTACAAGACAATATTTGTTCAAATATAACTTTCAATCATTTGATATTGAAGCTCACACTCTTGGTATTCCTGGCATTCAAATTCGAGACCTCAAGAAATAATAATAATTTCTTTACCATTGAAGTTAGTCTGTTCATACAAATCCATATTATTAAATGTTACAAGATATTATTACAAATCCATATATATTATTCATTTTAGAATAATGATGGTAGATAAATCAAGCTTCTCAATGTATTAGAAAATCCAAATAAACTATCATTTAATAATAACTTAAATAGTATAAATCAAACGATTTTAGTGGTTGAGAGATTAATTGTTATCCCCGAGGTTTTGAGTTTGAGCACCTCGTATGCGCAAGGATATGAACGTTCATTGTCAAATATTTGAGAATCTTTGAACATATAATACCTTTATTATTATACAATAACAAATTTTTCTATTCAAAAAATATATTTTTAATACAATCGATCATTAATAAAATTCTAGATGACCACATCTTAATAAATATGAAACCACATGAATATTTTAAAATATATACATATGATACCACCACAAATCCATGCAAACCCATTGTTTATATTTTTAATCTTAATGATGATTTAGAACAACAATGAAATTTGCTTGGTTGTAAAATACAATGCTTTGCCTTTTTGCAATCTTTTCCAAGTAAGGACGTTCCCTAAGGGAATTGGAATAAACTAGGAAGCTCAATCTGGGGAATAGCATCGTCTATTTGCAGTAATAAAAAAATCCATAAAGATAGTGTTAAGCTGGCATGAAGCTTTTCTTTTAAAGTCATACCTAAATTCGAGAATTATTTAAGGAGTGATTGATAGTTTTACATACCCAAAATAGTACACCTTTGTTCTTTAACCTTTAATCAGATTTTGGAAACTTTTCACATCTTTTCTACATCTTAATATATAAATTAGATTTGAATTTTGTTATACGTGATTTGAATTTTATTATACATGAGTTTTGTCTACATTTATTTTATTTTATTTTTATTTTAATATTTTATATTTATAATATTTTATTTGTTAGAGTATGCCCAAAGACCAATTATATGATAATTGAAATAATACTTTTATTTACCGATTTTATTGAATAAAGGCATTGTCACTATTATTTTTAGTTATATATATGTGTTTAACATAAATTGGAAGATAAATATAATAATTGTTATTATAAAAGATCCCTAGTCAAGTATTATGGGCATGGACTAATAATACGCTTAAGACTAACATGTTATTGATTGATGACAACGAGTTGTCATTGACATAGAGATGTCAGAATTGATACATGATTATATTGTTAGAGAACAATGCATTGGATTGACCCACCATGAGCATATGTCTTGGATTATTATGTGACAGTCATAACATTGCTCATGGTGATGACTATATGTATGATCCTCAGACATGAGATCAATACTATCCTAACATATATTGTTGTATGTTTTGATGCAACTAAACAAGCTCCATAACCGGTTGCTCTATAAAGACTGTTATTGAATATATCTCAATTTATGTAGTGGGTGTGTATGATTAAGATAAGATTTGTCCTTCCTACATAATAGGAAATATATCACAGGCCACTTGATTGAGTAAGACTAGAAACACATGGCCATGCTAGAATAAGTTGATATGAGATATCATAAACTATTCGTTAATTAAAGTCTACTCTAGATATCAAGAAACAATATATGGGCTATACAAGTGTGACTATTCCAAGAGTTGTGCCTATTCTATATATAAAGGACATAACGATGTAATACATAAAAGAGTTAATCACCAAGATGATATGTCGAATCATATTTTCTTGTAACTTAGGTGACAATAATATATTGCTAGATGTAACTCATTGTATGTAATATTAGAATTGTTCTAATAATTACTGCTAAAGTGTCACACCCTAGGATTGAAATGAGCAAAGATGTACAATTTGTTGTACGTTACTAAAATATATCTAGAGTTAATTAAATATATGTTTTAATAATCCCGAATATTTAATTTTAATTAATTAAATATAGATTTAATTAATTTGAAATAATAAAATCCTTAATATGATTAGGGTAACTTTGATATAAAAGGATTATTAAATTCCAATTAATTAAATATAGATTTAATTAATTTGAAATAATATAAACCCTAATATGATTATGATAACTTGGCTATAAAAGGGTGTGTTAGGCCTAGCAGCCGTTTTTCTCTCAAAATGATTTTGGGGAAGAAAAATTATTGCTCTCAATCGGGTGAATTGGGTAGAGGCCGAGACGTGATTTCGTGGAGGCTTACGATTCAAACCGATCTACACCACCAGTATTCACTGTTGTCCTTGTTTTTTTTCAAGGAACCCACTGTAATTATTCGCATCCCTTTCTCCCGATTTCATTTTTTCGTACTTGGATCGCTGGTGACACCGTTGAGTTTTGTTTCCGCTGTGCCATGGGGTGCTCCGACGGTCCCAATAGTGGTATCAAAGCCACTTGTACGATCTGAATTTGGGTTAAATTTTTGTTTGATGCAATATGTATGAGATGCATGTTCTTGTTTTATTGATTTCGATAAATATGCTGATATTATTGTTCGAATCGATAACCACAACGATTAATATGTTAATTTGTTAATATGTTTTTCAATCGATTTGTTGCTGGATGATCTGTGGGAGTGCGATAGCAGATCGCGTTTGGAAGTGGAACAATGGTTGTTCCGATACAGAAAACCTTCAGGATTGAAAATCCCAAAATAATGATTCTGGTGATAATTGTTATCAAATCGTGAAGTTTTTCCATGGAAACAGAAGTACTGTTTTTCAAAAATCCCACCGACCGTACCGCGACGACCTAAGCGTGCTAGGGGCTCCGCCCCTTGACCCCTGATCATCAGTACAAATTGAAGGCCCATATTAAAATTTTTTATTTTTATTTTTTTGAAAAAAGGCGTAAGAACATATATATATATATATGATATGTTTGTTTTGCACGGTGTTTGACATGTATGGTTATAGCCTTTGTTCACTTTATAATGGTTTAATTTTAAATAAGGTCTGCGAGTCGTGCCTTTCTATATCTCTTTTGTATTTCTCTTCTCATCTTACTCCCTCGTATGTAAAAGGAGTTTCTTTTAAAATTGTAAACCTATGAAGATTTAAAAGAAGCAGAAGAATGGCGAGAAGATGCCTAAAGAGTAGTCTTAGGCTTTAAGGTTCTTGGTTCTCCCATTGGCTTAGGATGGGCCACCTTAGTCATTGTTTTGGGCTATAACCATTGCATCTTATTTATTACTATATTTGTTATGTATGCAGTGCATCAAATGATAAAATAAGAATAAATATTGACGAGATCAATAAGGGCCTAATATTAAAATGAACAATGATGAGATAATTACGCAAATCCCTCTTTATAATCTAAGTTAACTTATCCGTCTAATATTTACCCTCGTTAAGTCTTTGATCGATATTATGTGGGCTTTGCCAGAGCATTGGCACATAAATCTATCTTGGTTAAACGTGAAGAATAAGCAAGTGATATTCACCGGTTAAAATATTGGTAATAACTTAGCTAGGTTATTCTAATAGGATTAAAAACCTATAGGTTAAATATTTGGATAAGTCATGAGATGACTTGAACAAAAGTTGTTCACCAAAATGAGGAGTTACATGAGATGTAACTAGTCAACTGTTACTTACCTAAATAATCATTATCCTAAAAGAAAAACCAAAGCTAATTTAGGAAATTGATATATTTTGGATCCTCGCCCACTAGAAAAATTTTCGTTTAATTTTTCCGAAATTAAAACAAAGAGGGTTTTTAATTTTGAATAAAATAGTGGGAGTAATTTGTAAATAAAGTCTTATTTATAAAGTTTAATTCGGTAAATTTACTTACTTTAATATTTCAATTGTTGTATATTTAATGGCAAACAACACTTTATCACTGCGATCACTCCTTGAGAAGGATAAACTTAATGACATAAACTTCCTTGACTGGTTTCACAATTTGAGAATTGTTCTCAAATAGGAAAGGAAGGAATATGTCATTTAGGAACTTGTTCCTGATGAACCGGCAGCTAATGCTTCAAAAGCTGACAAAGACAAATTCAAGAAATATATGGATGATATGTTAGATGTTGGATGTATAATGCTTGCCACCATGACTCCTGAGCTTCAGAAACAATATGAGGACATGGTTGTATATGAGATGATTCAAAATCTCAAAGAAATATATGAAGGGAAAGCATGTCAAGAGAGATATGAGACCTCTAAAGCTCTATTTCAATGTAAAATGTCAGAGGGAACTCCTATAGGAGCTCATGTCATCAAGATGATGGGCTACATCCAAACGTTGGAAAAGCTGGGATTTCCTCTCAAAGATGAATTGGCTACCGATGTTATCATGCAATCGTTTCTAGATAGCTTTAGCCAATTTGTCCTTAATTTCAACATGAACAAAATTAACAAGACTTTTCCACAGTTACTTGGGATGTTATGAACTACTGAAAGTAACATGAAAAAGGTTGGACCTAAGCCCGTTCTGATGGTTCACAAGGATAAAGGAAAGGGAAAGAAAAACGTAGTTGAAAAGTCTAAGGGCAATAGTCAGACCAAACAAAAAGGGAAAAATACATTGAAACCCAAAGGGGGAGTTAGCAAAGAAGGAAAATGTTTCCATTGCGATAAGACCAGAAACTGGAAGAGAAACTGCCCTGTTTACCTTGAAGAGGTCAAGAAGGCAAAAGCAAATGGAACGTTTGTTTTAGGTATTTATTTTATTGATGTTAATTTGTCATCATCTACTTCTTGGGTATTAGATACCAGTTGTGGTTCTCATATTTGTACTTCTGTACAGGGACTACAAAAGAGAAGGAATTTGGCTAAAAGAGACATGGACCTATGAGTGGGAAATGGAGCAAGAGTTGTTGCATTATATATAGGGACATATGTTTTATCTTTTCCTAGTGGACTTGATTTAAATGTAGAGGATTGGTATTATGTGCCTAGTTTGACTAAGAACATTATTTATATTTATTGTTTGGACAAGATTGGTTTTAAGATTATTATTAAGAATAATTGTTTTTTCTTTTTTATCTCGATAGTGTTTTTTATGGTTTGGCAAAATTGGTTAATGGTCTCTATATTTTGGATCAAGAAAACATCATTTCTAACATAAATACTAAGAGATCAAAAACAAATGACTCGAATCAAACTTATATTTGGCATTGTCGTTTAGGCCATATAAGTGAAAAACACATATCAAAACTCCATAAACATGGATTCTTAGATTCATTTGTTTTCGAACAATATGATGTATGCGAATCTTGCTTGTTGGGAAAAATGATTAAAGCTCCCTTTAATTGTAAAGGTAAGCGAGCAAGTGAATTATTGGGTTTAATACATAATGATGAATGTGGACCAATGAATACACAAGCCAGAGGTGGATTCCATTACTTCATTACTTTTACTAACGGCTTCAGTCTGTATGGGTATATTTATCTTATGTGCCAAAAATCTGAAGCCCTTGAAAAGTTTAAGGAATTTAAAAATGGAGTACAAAATCAACTAGGCAAGAGTATTAAGGCACTTTGATTAGATCAAGGTGGTGAATACTTAAGCATAGAGTTTGATGAACTCCTAAAAGAATGTGGGATTATCTCACAGCTTACACCACCTGGTACACCACAGTGGAATGGAGTTTCTAAAAGAAGGAATTGAACACTATTAGACATGGTTCGATCGATGATGAGTCATAGTGATCTTTCGAGTTTTTTTTGGGGACATGCACTTGAAACAGTCACTTTCACACTAAATCGTGTTCCATCTAAATTGGTTCAAAATACACCATACGAGATATGGACTGGGAAACATCCTAGTATGTCTTTTATGAAGATTTAGGGTTGTAAATCTTATGTAAAACATTAGATGTCTACAAAGCTCGAACCTAAATCTCATAAGTTTATATTTGTTGGATATCTTAAAGAAACTAATGGATACTATTTCTTCAAACCTAACGAGAACAAAGTGTTTGTTGCTCGAACAAGAGTTTTTCTCGATAGAGAATTTCTCTAAAAGAAAGGGAAGGGTAGAAATATTGAACTTGGAGAAGTTCAAGAGAAACAGATAAATGAACATGAAGTTGAGCATGTTTCACAAGTTGTTAAGGAACATTCAACAGATTTAGAAACACAATCACTGCGTAGGTCCACAAGAAAACATCGTGCACCTGAGAGATTTGGATTTCTCGTTACGATACATGGAGATGTTATTCTTATGGATCAATATGAGCCCAGGACTTATCAAGAGGCAGTGTCTAGCCCAGACTCTGAGAAATGGCTTGAAGCCATGAGATCTGAGATGGATTCCATGTCAGTAAACCAAGTATGGACTTTGGTTGAACCACCTAGGGGTCAAACCTATAGGGTGTAAATGGATTTTCAAGAAGAAAACCGACATAGATGGTAATGTACAAACATACAAGGGGAGATTAGTCGCTAAAGGTTTTCGACAAGTTCATGGTATAGACTATGATGAAACATTCTCCCCTGTAGCTATGTTTAAGACCATCCGGATCTTGCTCGCAATAGCTGCATTCCATGATTATGAAATCTGGCAAATGGACGTCAAAACCGCCTTCCTTAATGGAAAACTTGAAGAGGATGTGTATATCACACAACCATAAGGTTTTGTTTTTCCAAGAAATACTGGAAAGGTTTGTAAGCTACAGAGGTCTATTTATGGACTAAAGCAAGCTTCTCGAAGCTGGAATCTTCATTTCAATGATGCAATCAAAGAGTTTGGCTTTATCAGAAATGAAGATGAGCCTTGTTTTAAGAGGCTAGTGGGAGCATTGTTTATTTCCTAATCTTGTATGATGACATACTCATCATAGGAAATGATATACCTACTTTACAGTCTGTTAAGACTTGGTTAAGTAGTTGTTTTTCTATGAAAGATTTGGGTGAGGCAGCGTATATCTTAGAAGTTAAGATCTATGGAGATAGATCAAGACGACTTCTATGTCTGAATCAAAGTATATATATAGACAAAGTGCTGAAAAAGGTTCAGTATGGAAGAATCCAAGAAAGGATTTTTGCCTATGAGACATGGCATTTCTCTTTTTAAGGAAATGTGTTGAAAACATTTTGATGTTTCGATATAACAAATTAAATTAAAAGAATTTTAATTTTGAAAAAGATTTTTCTAAGCATATTCGATATATTAATCGAATATCAAAATATTACTCAAAGTATTTCAAAGTTTATTTTAAATCCTTACTAAAGTGTAAAATTAAGTTTTAGTCTTAAAATAATGACTTCTATGTCTGAATCAACGTATATATATACAGTGCTGAAAAAGTTCAGTATGGAAGAATCCAGAAAGATTTTTGCCTATGAGACCTGGCATTCTCTTTTTTAAGGAAATGTGTTGAAACATTTTGATGTTTCGATATAACAAATTAAATTAAAGAATTTTAATTTTGAAAAAGATTTTTTCTAGCATATTCGATATATTAATCGAATATCAAAATATTACTCAAAGTATTTCAAAGTTTATTTTAAATCCTTACTAAAGTGTAAAATTAAGTTTTAGTCTTAAAATAATTTCAAAACAATTTTACAAAATATTTCAAACCATTTCAAAGCCAAAAATTTCAGATTTCTCAGAGGGAACCGATTCCCCCCCAAGGGGGTATCGAGTCCCCCTGAATGGTTTGGCTCCAAGAATTCTAGTATTCTCGGAGGGAACCGATTCCCCCAGGGGTATCGATTCCGCCCTACTGTTCAACGGTCGAAATATTTGAATTTTACACTTAGGGAACCGATTCCCCATGAGGGGTACGTTCCCCCCACGCCCAAGTTTTTATTAAATGATTACTAAAATGGCTCTATCTCCACTAATCATCCCCATGTTCAAAGTGATTCAGGTGTATTTAAACAAGTTCTAATGTCTTTGATCAACAGAATCATAGAGACAAGAGAGAAAGCATCAAACACCAGTTTATGCAAATCAAGCTAATTTTCTTTCAATATCATTTTTCTTTCAAGAACACACCATTTGTGCTCATTTGTAATTATATTTTAGTGTTCTTTTCTTGTTCTAGAATTGTGCAAACAATCTACCTTGTGAGGATTTCCTTGTAAGTTTGCAAATTTGTATTGTTCTCGTTGGGAGAGAGTGTTCTCAAGAATTTGGGGTATAATTCTTGAGGGTTTGTAAGGTTACTCTTTGTCCTCAAAAGAAAGACAAATTAGTGAATTTATGGAAAATCCTTAGTGTGGATAGCTAAGGTAGTGGACGTAGACTTTGGTTGATAAGTCGAACCAATCGTTGTGCAATTACTTTTTTCTGCAAAAGCTTCCACAAATTTTAATTGCCAATTCACCCCTTTCTTGGCGATTTCGTCAATGGATTAACTCAACAATTGGCATCAGAGCCTAACTCATTTGAAGGTTTAATCGCCTCTTGAGTCGATTCAGGAAGAGTTACATCGATAATCAAAGTCATCAATTGCCTCCGCTTCAAACTTCGACTCCAGTCTCGATTCGATGCCCATCAACAAGCCTCCTTTCTTCAATGGAGTTAACTATGCTTATTGGAAGAATAGGATGATGTACTTCATTCAAGCAAGTGACATGGGAGCATGGAATGCCGTAGAAGAAGGATACATCAGGCCTCTCACTCATCCAAGATTGTGGAGTGAAGGAGAGACAAGAATGTTCCAGCTCAACTCCAAATCCATTCATATCATATTTTGGGCTCTTGGACCAGATGAATACGAAAGAGTTTCATCTTGCACAACCGCCAAAGAAATATGGGACATGCTTCAAGTCACTCATGAAGGTATCAATGAGGTAAAAAAATCTAAAATTAGTATTCTAACGATAGCTATGAAAATTTCAGGATGAAACCAATGAAGATATCAAGATATACGGATAGATTCTCAACGATTGTCAATGGTCTCAAATCATATGAGATCATTTCAAATGAAAAGCTTGTGAGGAAGTTAGTTTGCTCCCTTTCAAAATCATGGCAATCAAAGAAGACGGCAATCATCGAGTCTAAGGACCTAACGTCCTTAACTCTTGAAGAGCTAATCGGTTCCCTCCTTCATGAATGATGCTTGAATGATGAAGATTGAAGAGATACCAAAGGAGAAAGAGAAGAAGAAAAACATTGGAGTTGCTCTCAAATCCACAAAAGATTATAGTGATTCGAATGAAGATGACGATGACAAGGAAATGACATTGTTTGTCAAACGGTTCAGAAAAATGATGAGACCTTACCATGGGAGAAAATTCAAACGAAATGAAGGCCTCAAAAATGAACCAAAAGAGAGGACTCGATCATTTGCTATGAATGCAAAAAGTCGGGGCATGTTAAATATGATTGCCTACAATTTAAGAGAAGGGTCAATCAAAGAATAAGCACAGGCTCATGGCTACATGGAGCGATAAAGAAGGTTCCGATGAAGAGGAACAAGAAGTAGCAAACTTGTGCTTGATGGCATTCGGGGAATATTATAAGGTAACCTCTAACTCATCTGATTTTGATGATTTATCTTATGATGAGCTATTAGAGGAATAATGGGTTGGCTTCGGATTATGAGAATTATTTTAAAACATAAAATGATATTTCAAAAATTGAAAAATGAAAATAAACTCATATCCAAAACCAACAAGATCTGGAAAATAAAATCAAGATTTGCAATCAAACTAGAAGTTTGAAAGAAAAATTCATATTGCAAATTTACTTTCAAGTCATGATGATCATCAAAAGAAAATTGATGATCTTAAAGCTTTTTTGATAAAGTTGGAACAAAACGTTTTGAAAAAGGAGAAAATTCAAAATCCAACTTTGTTAGAAAAGTTTTAAAAACTACAATCATAGAGGTCCCCGAAGAACCTCTAATGGAAAATCGTTAGAAGTATGTGGTTCCTAAAGAACTCCTTACTACTAAAGAATATCCTACACAAATGGATACCTAGGGGACTAGGATTTTGGAAACTAATGAATATGGACCCAAAGAATTTGGGTACATAAATTAGAAATTAATCTAAGTTTGTAGGAAAGGGAGCATTGCTACAAGGCACAGGAAACAAATCCAATTCATGGTACCTTGATAGTGGATGCTCGACACATGACCAGACAAAAGCCGGTTCATAGAGCTTAACGCCAAAAATGGAGGAGAAGTGACTTTTGGTGATAATTCAAAAGGTTATATTGAAGGTATTGGTACTATAGGTAATACCTCTTCCATACAAATTAAAAATGTGTTATATGTGAATGGATTAAAGCATAATCTATTGAGTATTAGTCAGCTATGCGCTAAGGATTCAGTCGTGTTTGAATGAAAATTAATGGTTGTAAAGTCATTGACATTGCATCTAATCGGGTTATGCTTGTTGGTCATAGAAAAGAATACAGGTGCATTATTTATGATTGCTTGTGCCTATTCTAAGTGAGATGATTGGTTATGTCAAAGGAGACTATGACATCTACATGAGTGTTTTGCAACGGTTAGTTCAAGGAGAATTGGTTCGAGGGCTGCCTAAACTTAAATTTGATAATGATAAAATCTGTGATGCTTGTGCTAAAGGAAAACAAAAGCGAGTTTCGTTTAAATCCATTAATGATGTGTCAACTAGTAGAGTATTACAATTGACCCATATAGATCTTTTTGGGTCAACTAGGACTACTAGCTTGGGGTGGAAAACAATATGCATTTTTCTTGGTAGATGACTATTCTAGATATACTTGGGTTCTATTCTTAAGTACTAAAGATGAAGCATTAGATAATTTCATCATATTTTCAAAAGTAATCCAAAACGAAAAAGGTTACTCTATCACTAGTGTTAGAAGTGATCATGGAACTGAATTTGAAAACCTTGGATTTAATGAGTTTTGTAGTTCTAATGGTATTAGCCATAATTTTTCAGCACCTAGAACCCCTCAACAAAATGGAGTTTTTGAGAGGAAAAATCGAACTTTAGAAGAAATGGCTAGAACAATGCTTTGTGAAAATAATTTGCCAAAATATTTTTGGGCGGAAGCCACAAATACAGCTTGTTATGTTGTAAATCGAGTAATGATTAGGCCAATTTTAAAGAAAACTCCATATGAAATTTTTAAAAATAAAAAGCCTAAAATTAGCTATTTTCATCCTTTTGGATGTAAATGTTTTGTTTTAAACAACGGTAAAGAAAACCTTGGCAAATTTTATGTGATGAAGGAATTTTTCGGGGTTATTCCTTAAATTCTAAAGCTTATCGAGTATTTAATAAAAGAACTTTGGTTGTAGAAGAGTCTATACATGTTGTTTTCGATGATAATCTCCTTCCGAGGAAGGATTCTTGTTTGAATGATGATGTAGGTATTATTAATACAAATGACGTTAGACATGACGTTGGAGAATCATCATCAAAGGAAGAAACGAAAGATGAGGAAACTCATGATCCTCTTGAGAATCCAACCATTGGAGAAAGTTAAGAGAAGTAAAGTATGGACATTAGTTGAAAGGCCTAGTAATAAATCTACTGTAGGTACTAGATTGGGTATTTAGGAATAGCTTGATGAGAGTGGTAATATAGTGAGAAACAAGGCTAGACTTGTTGCTCAAGGGTATACTCAAGAAGAGGGCATAGACTATGATGAAACATACGCTCCCGTAGCTAGGATGGAAGCAATTAGAATGTTATAGCATTTGCATGTTTTCATGAATTTAAACTATATCAAATGGATGTTTAAAAGTGCATTTTTAAATGGTTTTATAAAAGAAGAAGTGTATGTGGAACAACCTCCAGGTTTTGAAGATTAAATTTTTCCGGATCAGTTCTTAAATTGACAAAAGCACTTTATGGTTTAAAACAAGCTCCTAGAGTGGTATGAAAGATTGTCAAATTTTTTAATTGAAAAGGTTTTTTCAAAAGGGAAGGTTGACACTATATTGTTTTTAAAGCATAAGGTAAAGATTATTAGTAGTTCAATTTTATGTTGATGATTAAATTTGGTTCTACTAATGATGTTCTTTGCCAAGAATTTTCTAAGCTAATGCAAAGCGAATTCGAAATGAGCATGATGGGGGAGCTCTCATTTTTCTTGGGACTCCAAATCAAGCAAAGAAAAGATGCCATCTTCATCAATCAAGCTAAGTATGTCAAAGATATGCTCAATAAGTTTGGACTTGAAAATGGGAAACCTCATGACACTCCAATGAGCTCTTCTACAAAGCTTGACTTGGATGAAGAAGGTAAATGTGTGGATGTTAAATTATATAGGTCAATGATTGGTCCATTGCTTATGTGCTTATGTCAAAGATATGCTCAAGATGTTTGGACTGGAAAATGGACCGGACATTATGTTTAGTGTTTGCTTATGTGCTAGATTTCAATCATGCCCTAAGGAATCACATTTACTAGCTGTCAAGAGAATCTTTAGATACCTTAAGGACACTCCTAGTTTAGGACTTTGGTATCCTAGAGACTCTAGCTTTAGCTTGCATGCTTTTTCTGATGCTGATTATGGAGGATGCAAATTAGATAGGAAAAGAACCTCCGGTACTTGCCAATTCCTTGGAAATATGCTGATTTCTTGGTTTTCAAAGAAACAAAATTGTGTTGCATTATCTACCAATGAAGCCGAATACATTTCAGCTGGTAGTTGTTGTGCACAAGTTTTATGGATGAAACATTAACTTTTTGATTATGGAATTGAAGTAGGTACCATTCCTATCAAGTGTGACAATACTAGTGCTATTTGTCTCACTAAAAATCTCATCCAAGACTCTAGAACTAAGCATATTGAAATAAGACATCACTTCATTAGAGACCATGTCACTAAGGAAGATGTAGTTCTAGAATTTGTTGATACTTTGCATCAATTAGCGGATATCTTTACAAAACCTTTAGACAAGGAACATTTTTGAACACTTAGGAGAGAATTAGGTTTAGCCAACCTATCTTCACTTAGTGTTTAAAATAATTTTAGCACTTTTAAAAGAATAAATGAAAAATGCTTATAATAGTAATTTCTGATTACATTCATTGCTATTAGTTAGGGGGAGTTTATGATTCTTGATTAAAAATTAATTTTATGTTCAAATGTAGCTTAAGGATTAATTTGATTGATTGAACATAATTAATTTTTTATATATGAGTTGCCAATACCACTAGAGAAGATTAATTTAGCATTTTGAGTGTTTAAAATATAGATTTTTGAATTATAGGGCAGAGGGAATTGATACCCCCTTGAAGGGGAACCGATACCCCCTGGGGTTCTAGTTTTATCGGGCAGAACCCTTGTATTTTGCTCAAACCCTCTCTTTTCTGTTCCCCCTCTCTACTCTCTCCCTATCTCCATTTTCCTCAAATCAACATTTTTAATCGAAATTCTCTTCAAATATCATCTCCTAAACCTGCTAGCATCATTCAAATCGTGTAAACAACATCAAAATCCACTCAATCTCATTTTTCAAGGTAAATTTTTCTAAACTCTCTATTTCATTGATTTTGAACATAGGACTAGTTTTAATTAGTTCTAGATAGAAATAGTGATCAGGCATTAATTTTTTAGTGGTTAGAAACTAGATTTTACAACTAATTTCATCAAAAACACAAGAATTTTCCAAAATATTTTTGAAATTTTCGAAATAAAAAAAAATGTTTTTCCAATTATTGTGTTTTGATTGAATTATGTTGTTGTTATGAAAACTATACATATATTGATTTCCAAAAACCTCATTTTTCAATAATTTTTTCAAAAAACTTTGCCCATTAGGATTAGTTTAAAAGAACCTTGAAATATTGAGAACTCAATTGAGTTCTGGGATTGATTGAATTGCATACATGTGTTTTCTAAATTGCAGGTTATCCATTCTATTCTGATTTCCTAAGCCATGTCCAATCCTAAACATTCTAGGTCATCATCTAGTCGCTCAAACCATCAATCCAACCCACCTCCAAATCCTCCACCTATTCTTGAAATTCCTATTCCTAATCCTGTAGATCCTAATATGACTATCCACAACTCGTGCTTCAATCATCCTAGTCCTAGAAATCATCGTTTTTTGTATTATCAATATTTTGAATCTTAAAAAATTAGAGAAGAACGTATCCCTTCTCGTCAAGCTATGATAGATATCAATTTTAGATATCTTCCTCTTTTACAAGAGTGGAAATTTGATAAACTTTGTGACCTTGAACCTATAGTTTACCATCAACTTGTTCGCATATTCTATTCTAATGCCGTGTGTGTTAAAAACCGAGATAAAACTAAAACCATAGCAGTTCATTCCTATCTCCTAGGACAATTCTTCCATCTTAACTCGGCTTACATAGCTAATGAATTAGGATTAGATAATGATGGTGTATCAGATGAAAAATAGTTTTTAGGTTATCGTTATAAAAGAAGGGATTGTGCGAGTGTCTTAGATCTTCATGATCATTTTCTTCATCTAATGATTTCTTGGTGGTTTCGACCATCCGGAGGTCGTTACTCTACTCTTCGTGCTTTAGATCTTTGGTGGTTTCATTGCTTCCAAAACAATCTTAAAATAAAACTTCCTGAGATTATTTTTGCTGAAATTGTTGAAATCGTAAACCAAGTTCCAAATAAGAAACTCTGTTCATCTCTAGTTTACGGTTGCATTCTGGGTAATCTATTTTCTAAAGCCGGACTTAGGGTAGGTATATATGTCGTCTTTCCTCTCAAGAAACAAATTAATCTTCTTTCCTTAACGAGAGTGGGATGGATAAAGAATAAGGACACCGGTGAATGGGTTCGATCTTTTGAAAATACTCTGGGAGCTAGCTCTTCTCATGCTCCACCAGAAGCTGACGTCGATCCCGAGCTTGAACAATTAATGCAAGATATTGACGAAGCCGACGATGAGCCGAAACAACACGAGGAATAAGCTCACCAAGAAGATAATGTGCCTCCATATTTTCAATCATTTATGGAGACATTTGATTTCCGTTATGCATCCTTGGATTCTCGCTTCACTTCCATAGAATCTCACTTCTCGACTATGGAAGCTCAACAATTAGAAATTCTACGGGAGATGTGTGCAAACAATGAAGCAACCAAAGCTCGTATTAATGAACTCACTCATGAAATGGCAGTAACAAAATCCATAGTAATATGCTCCCATTTCCATTCAGGAATCTTGATAGGCTGTAACAAACCTGATGGATGTTGATGTTCTGCCTTAACTTGCTAACAAGTCAAACACCTAGCCATAAAATCAAATATGTCTTTCTTCATCCCAATCCAATGATACCTCTCTCTCAAATTCCGGTACATCTTATCTCCTCCGGGGTGCATAGCATATGGACTACTATGAGCCTCAGTAAGGATAGTCTGCCTCAACTCAGCATCATCAGGCACACAATATCTACCTTTAAAGCATAAAACTTCATTCTGATCAATTGCGTAATCTGAGTTTGTCCCCTGCTCTACTTTCTCAAAGATGGAAAGCAAGGAGCTATTAAGGGGCTGCTTAGCTTTTATCTCATCAACCAAGGTCGGCTTAACTTGCAATTCTGCTAACAAAGTGCCATCGTCATATAAATTCATCTTGGCCATTAAAGACCTCAACTCCGATACCGTCTTTCGACTCAAAGCATCTGCTACAATGTTAGCTTTACCAGGGTGGTAATCAATCACGCAATCATAATCCTTTACAAGCTCTAACCAGCGACGTTGTCTCAAATTAAGTTCCTTATGGGTCAGAAGATACTTTAAGCTCTTATGATCCGTGAAAATGTAACACTTCTCTCCATAAAGATAGTGTCTCCAAATCTTCAAGGCAAAAATTACTACTGCCAACTCTAAATCGTGAGTAGGATAGTTACTCTCATGCGGCCGCAGCTGATGGGATGCATAATCCACCACCTTACTTTCCTGCATTAAAACACAACCAAGTCCTGAATGTGAAGCATCACTATACACTGTAAAATCCTTCCCAGACTCTGGTTGAATCAACACCGGTGCTTGAGTCAAAACCGCCTTTAATTTCTCAAAGCTCTCCTGTTGTGCCTCGCCCCAGTCAAACGGCACATTCTTCCTTAAGAACTTTGTCAAAGGAGAAGCAATGATCGAGAAGCCCTCAACAAAACGTCGATAATAACCAGCCAAGCCCAAGAAACTGCGGATCTCAGATACGTTCTTAGGTCGTTTCCAATTCATAATAGCCTCTATCTTGCTGGGATCGACCTGAACACCTCGCGCATAAATAATATGCCCCAGAAATGACACTTCTTGAAGCCAAAACTCACACTTGCTTACTTTGGCATATAGACGATGCTCTCTCAAAGTTCGCAGAACGATCTTCAAATGCTCATCATGCTCTGCCTCAGTACGAGAATAGATCAGAATATCATCAATGAAGACCACCACAAATTGATCCAAATATGGTCGGAACACCCGATTCATCAAATCCATGAAAGCTGCAGGAGCGTTCGTCAAACCAAAAGGCATCACTAAAAATTCATAATGACCATATCTAGTGCGAATGGCCATTTTTGCAACATCAGATCCTTTAACTTTCAATTGATAATACCCCGAATGAAGATCAATCTTAGAGAATACAGTAGCTCCTCACAATTGATCAAATAAGTAATCAATCCTGGGTAATGGGTATTTATTCTTGACCGTCATCTTGTTCAATTTCCGATAGTCAATACATAATCTTAGCGACCCATCCTTCTTTTTCACGAATAGAACTGGAACTCCCCATGGTGAAGTACTATGTCGGATAAATCCTCGATCGAATAATTCTTGCAATTGGACTTTCAACTCCTTAAGTTCCTTTGGAGCCATACGATAAGGTGCCATAGAAATAGGTGAAGATCCCGGATAAGTCTCAATCTCGAACTCTACCTCTCTATCAGGAGGTAACCCAGGCAACTCCTCCGGAAAAACATCAGGAAACTCGCTAACTGTACGAATCTCCTCGATCGTGGACAATGCACCTTTGGTGTTCAAAATACAAGCAATGAAGGTCTCATATCCCTTCCGGATCATACGATCAATTTCCATCGCTGAAACTATATTGGAGAGATAACCACGCCGTTCACCAATTAACACAACAGTCCGACCATCTGAAGTCTTCAGAGTAGCCCGCTTGTATTCGCAATCCAGCTTTGCCTTGTGTTTATTCAACCAATCCATTCCAAGAATTAGATCGAACTCCCCTAAAGGAAGTTCCATAAGATCAGCGAGAAAAATTTCTCCCTGAACCTCGAGAGGACAACGCCAAAATACTTTATTCACTAATACCGCTTATCCTACTGGACTTGTAACTGTAACTGTATTTTCAGTGTTCTCGATCGGAATCTGAAGGTTTCAAGATACTGAGCTCGATACATAGGAGTGAGTGGAGCCATTGTCCAATAATGCAAAGTATGGGGTAGAATAAATAGTAAATGTATTTGCAATAACCTCAGGCTCATCTCTATCATCACGACGTCTAGTTGCATAAACCAAAGCTGGCTGTCTAGCCTCAAAAGCTGTTGGCCCTCTATTTTGCTGAGGTCGGGCTCTACTGTCTGTCCTGGACGCTAATCCTCGAGTCTTTCCTTGACTACGATCTCTAATTAGGGTCTGTATTGTAGTCTGCGAACGCACAGGAGTTTGGGTAGTGGTTTGCTCAAACGAAACTAGCTGAGGACAATCCCTCCGATAATGACCACTAGATCCACACTGATAGCAAAGACCCATCTTCTTACGACACTCTCCTGAGTGCTGTTTACCATAATACTCACAAAGGGGCCCATTATAATACGACGAGTAACCGCCTCGACTGCCAACTAACGGTGAGGATGCTGCAGGCCTGAAACGTGTATTGCTTCTCTGAGGGGCTGAAGTACGAGTCCTCTTCCAGGACTGTGCTGATGACTCCATCGGGCCTGAAAATTTTTTAGATCGTTCCTGATCAACACGCTCTCTACCAGAAGCTAAAACCTCCACTTCTTCAGTATCTTTGGCTCTGCCCACCAGCACATCAAATATTTCATCCTGATGGGTTACAACTTGCCTACGCAGCTCGTATCTGAGTCCAAGGGCAAATTTATGACATCGATCTCTCTCAGTAGGTACCATACTGAATCCATACTTCAGCAACTTCAAGAACTCGATCTCATACTCAGAAACAGTCATGTCTCCCTGAACCAAGTCTTGAAACTGTTGTCGTCTCTGAGCTAAGTAGCGCTCTCCCAGAAAACGACTCCGAAAGCGATCCTTAAAGAAATTCTAGGTCAAACGATCGGTAGGAACACTACTGATCACTGACTCCCACCAAGTGTAGGCATTACCATCTAACATTGCTACAACACCCAGATATCTCTTAGTTGAGTCCAAACCCAACTGATCCATGCGTCTCTCTGTATCCTGGAGCCAATCCTCAGCTTCAGTAGGAGCTCCACCAATCTATCCCCCAAAAGTTCTAACTCCATTGGCAATCAACGTATGTGAAATAGGAACCTCAGATACAACACCAGTAGCTCTAACTGCTCCCTATATTAACTGCAGAAACTGTCTACTAAAATTCTCATCCAATGCAACTCCAGTAGACTCTGACTCAATATCGGTCGCTCCTATGATCGGTGTAGTCATGCCAATACCATCGGTAGGTGGCATATTTGTTGGGGTCGTAGGAGCAGGATCACCTATCGGAGGTGGGGGATCTACTCGTATCTCATCAATCATATCTGCAAATCTAGCCACTCGACCTCGTCCATGACTAGTTCGACGACCACGTCTAGCACTCATTTTGGTAGATCTCGAGATTACTACAGAAGATAAACTTAAGGTTAGATAAGCACTTGGAGTCTCGAACATAGTTAAAATCTTAATAACTTTGTGACATGGCCTTAGTAACTCGTTTTGTAAAATATTTCAAAACTGTATTTTCAATGTGGACTCATACACAGTCCGAAGGTTAAAAACCAAAAGCTCCGATACCCATAAATGTAACCCCCTAGACCCGGCCTATGCGTTTCCACTAAGTCTAGTGGATTACATTATGATTATTAAAGACATTTTCCGAAACCGTTATTCCATCAATATAGAATCACATTATAAATAACATGAAATTATAAACAAATTATACTATCAAAATCCAACTCGTAAATATAGTACCAATAAATAATAATTTAATTTAAAACATGTCTTCAAATTCAAAATCATAATAAACCGAGCAGTAATAGAAAAAGAGTCATCATTATAAAATCCGATATTTTAAAATAAGGTCCATGTCACCAAAATAAAGTCAACTTGCAAGATAAAAATATTACAATCTGATTTACTTCAAGAGATATGTTGATCCTCCAAGTGCTCGAATCGAGGTATCTAACCAACAGTATCTGAAAGGGGGAAAACATTTTCAAAAGGTGAGCTAGGCTCAGTGTGTCCCAACATTTCCATAAAATCACAATAGGTACAAATCATAGTCCAGTAATCTCACAAATTCGTAAAAGAGTTTAACTTTTGAAAATCATAGTTTAAACCATTTTCTGGTACACCATCAGTAATTCCCAAAATTATTTTCCATATAGCTTACTTTATGCACATAGCAAAAAGAAAGCCGACTTAAGGATAGGCTCTGAAGCTTGTATCCTTAAGCCCAAGTCAATAAGTCCATATAGCTTACCCTAAGCACACAGCAAAGGAAAGCCGACCTAATGAAACATCTTGGGGCCCTCAAGAGTCACATTAGGCCCATTTAGCTTGATCAGAGCTATTCCATCGTAATACAATTCCAAAATTCAATTGCACCATGACATAAATTCCATAAATCCAAAAACATGGTAATCATATACCATTTCAAAACAAAAATTAGATAGCACCCATATTCCATAAATTGTCACATAAAATTGGTGCATCCATAAAACAATAACCAATGAATTCGATGTACCACATATTAAAACCAATAAAACAGTTCAGTAATAAGTAGGGAACACACCTCGACAATAGGTTCAAATAGAAAATCTACTGATTGCTGGTTTCACCACGCTCTGCTACAGTTTTCGAACGCGTGAATAATGGCACATGTGGTTTAACTGATCTAGAAGAGCTGGGTCAATCTGTCGAACGATCCGGAGAGTCTCTTGTACCTTCAAACAATAATAATCTATCAGTCCCAAATCCTATTTAATTGTTCAAAACTAAACTTCTTAAGTATATAAGCATTTTTCGGGTTTGACTATTAATTTGGGGTAGTTCGAGTCTGAATTTGGCCAAACGGATTGCGGAATCGGAATCAGGACGTCGAAAAACATAAAGTATGACTTTTCGAAAATTTAGATTCTTGGTCAAAGTCAAAGTCAACCACTTTGACCGTCGATTTGGAGGCCTTCAGGTTCGAATTTGACGAAACGGACAGCGGAAACGGATTTGGCACGTCGAAAACTATCAGGATAGGTATACTCGGAAAAGATTAACGGTCGTTTAATGCTCGGTCAAAGCCGTTTTAAGTTTTGGTCAAAGAAAGTCAACAGTCAACGGTCGGGTCGGGTCAACGATCGGGTCGAGTCGGTCGGTCGGGTCAGACCGGTCAAACCGATTCGAACCGGTCAGAACCGATTTCCAGCAGCCACTCTCCCTACGGCGGCGCGTGTGGCGCGTGAGGCGTCCTCCGGGGCCCTAATAATCCCGAAAAAATTTCTAAAAATTATTTTGAGTGATTTCGAGATACTTACAACAATCGGTTCAAATTTTTGAACGGCGGAGAGCTCGATTTCAAATCGGCCGAATCTTTGACTGCACCACCTCCTCATGCGCCGCCGTCGACGGCGGACAAGGTTGACACCGGTGAACTCGAAACGACACAAGGAACACGATGGTGCAGGAGGTGTCGTAAACTGAGCAACGATCGGCGGTGAATTTGAGATCTTCTTGGCGATAGAGCTAAAAAAACGTCGATGCTTTGACTTGAAATTCCCGACGTTTAGCAGCGTTTCGCTTCAATTAATTTAAGGGGATTATTCCTGACTCGATAACGAACACGATGGTGGTTTCAATTTGACGATCGGATGTCGAACGGCGTCGGAAACGGACTTAAAAGTCGAGGTGCGGGAGGAGTGAAAGTTTAAGAAAAGCTTTTGTGTTTTCTGATTGAAATCAGAAAACACGTTAAGTTATAACCAAACCTGCTGACACTTTTAGGGGAAATTTAGGGCTTGGTCCTTGAATTTCCTTTACTTCAAAAATGGCATACAAGTTTTCATAAATTATACTTTAGTCACTTAATTTCACCCATTTTCACAATTTACCTCCAATTTCAATTAATATTATTTTGTAAATAGTCGGGTTGTTACAGCGAGCTCATTTCCCACCTCCCGATCCTCCTACGAATGTTTGAACTTTGATCTTTGCTTTGCTTGTTTGGATTGAACTTGGATATTTGCATTATTGTTAAAACATTTTGAATGCTTTTGGATTGTTTATTTTTGGTTGTTCGAACTTATGTTTAATACATTTGATTTGAATTTCGTATTTATTTTGCATCTTTAGACATATATGACCAATTATCCATTACATGTTTATGAATATTGATTATGAAACTATGGCTAACCTCTCTTTTGATTGTGTTCTTAGCATTTTAAGCTATATATATATAATCAATTGGCTAAATGATTTCAAAACCTTGTTTAAAATCTTTTACGAGTCTTTTTGATTAAACAAAAAGGGGGAGAAATGTTAAAAGCGTTTTTGAAGAGGAGTAGTGTTAAAGTAAGGGGGAGTAGTATTTTTCAAAATCAAAATTCATTTTGAAATTAGAAAATCTTAAAATGTTTTGTTATATCAAAAAGGGGGAGATTGTTGAAAACATTTTGATGTTTCGATATAACAAATTAAATTAAAAGAATTTTAATTTTGAAAAAGATTTTTCTAAGCATATTCGATATATTAATCGAATATCAAAATATTACTCAAAGTATTTCAAAGTTTATTTTAAATCCTTAATAAAGTGTAAAATTAAGTTTTAGTCTTAAAATAATTTCAAAACAATTTTACAAAATATTTCGAACCATTTCAAAGCCAAAAATTCCAGATTGCTCAGAGGGAACCGATTTCCCCCCAAGGGGGTACCGAGTCCCCCTGAATGGTTTGGCTCCGAGAATTCTAGTATGCTCGGAGGGAACCGATTCCCCCTAGGGGTATCGATTCCCCCCTACTGTTCAACGGTTGAAATATTTAAATTTTACACTTAGGGAACCGATTCCCCCCCACGCTCCAAGCTATTTTATTAAATGATTTCATACTAAAACGGCTCTATTATCTCCACTAATCATCCCCAACGTTCAGAAGTGATTGAAGGTGTATTTAAACAAGTTCTGAAGCCTTTGATCAACAAGAAATCATAGAGAAACAAGAGAGAAAGCATCAAACACCAAGTTTGTACAAATCAAGCCAATTTTCCTTTTAATATTCTTTTTGCTTTCAAGAACACCATTTGTGCTCATTTGTAATTATTTTTTAGTGTTCTTTTCTTGTTCTAGAATTGTGCAAACAATCTACCTTGTGAGGATTTCCTTGTAAGTTTGCAAATTTGTATTGTTCTCTTTGGGAGAGAGTGTTCTCAAGAATTTGGGGTATAATTCTTGAGGGTTTGTAAGTTTACTCTTTTTCCTCAAAAGAAAGACAAATTAGTGAATTTGTGGAAAGTCCTTAGTGTGGATAGCTAAGGTAGTGGACGTAGACTTTGGTTGATAAAGTCAAACCACTCTAAATCGTTATGCAATCACTTTTAATTTTCTGCAAAAGCTTCCACAAAATTTTAATTGCCAATTCACCCCCCTCTTGGCCGATTTCGTCAATCGATTAACTCAACAATATGTGTCCTTCAACTCCACTAGAAAGAGAACGGGTGAATAAGATTCCATATGCTTTATCTATTGGTTCTATAATGTATGCCATGATATGTACTCGACTAGATGTATCGTATGCTCTAAGCACGACGAGTCGGTATCAAGCAAACCCTGGTGAAAATCACTGGGTTGCAGTTAAAAATATCCTTAAGTACTTAAGAAGAACTAAGGATAAATTTCTTGTTTATGGAGGGGAGGAAGAGCTTAGTATAAAAGGTTATACTGATACCAGCTTCCAAACTGACAAGGATGACTCACGATCGCAATCGGGTTTTGTGTTTTGTCTTAATGGAGGTGCTATGAGCTGGAAAAGTTTAAAGCAAGACACAGTAGTTGATTCTACAACAGAGGCTGAATACATTGCAGCCAGTGAAGCAACAAAAAGAGGCTATTTCGATCAAGAAGTTTATATCAGAATTAGGGGTTGTTCCCAGCATATCAGATGTTGTAGAACTTCGTTGTAACAATAATGAAGCCATTGCACAAGCAAAGGAACCCTTGACGAAGCCTCTTACACATCAGAGGCATGATCGTCACACTAAGTCACTCGGTATTAGATATGTGAGTGATTGGTCTTAGTGATAGTGGGAGATTATTAGAGTATGCCCAAAGACCAATCATATGATGATTGTAATAATACTTTTATTTACCGATTTTATTGAATAAAGGCATTGCCACTATTATTTTCAGTTATATATATGTGTTTAACATAAACTGGAAGATAATAAAGTCCATATAATAATTGTTATTATTAAAAGATCCCTAGTCAAGTATTATTATGGGTATGGACAATAATAATACGCTTAAGACTAACATGTTATTGATTGATGACAACGAGTTTTCATTGACATAGAGATGTCAAAATTGATACATGATTATATTGTTAGAGAACAATGTATTGGATTGACCCACTATGAGCGTATGTCTTGGATTGACCCACTATGAGCGTATGTCTTGGATTATTATGTGACAGTCATAACATTGCTCATGGTGATGACTATATGTATGATCCTTAGACTTGAGATCAATACTATCCCAACTTATATTGTTATATGTTTTGATGCAACTAAACAAACTCCGTAACTGGTTGCTCTATCAAGACTGTTATTGAATATATCTCAATATATGTAGTGGGTGTGTATGATTAAGATAAGATTTTTCCTTCCTACATAATAGGAAATATATCACAGGACACTTGATTGAGTAAGACTAGAAACGCATGGCCATGCTCGAATAAGTTGATATGAGATATCATAAACTGTTCGTTAATTAAAGTCTACTCTAGATATCAAGAAACAATAGATGGGCTATACAAGTGTGACTATTCCAAGCTTGTGCCTATTCTAGATATAAAGGACATAAGGATGTAATACATAAAAGAGTTAATCACCAAGATGATATGTCGAATCATATTTTCTTGTAACTTAGGTGACAATGATATATTGCTAGATGTCACTCATTGTATTTAATATTAGAATTGTTATAATATTTACTGCTAACGTTACAAGAACCTACAGGGTCACACCCTAGGATTGAAACAAACAAAGATGTACAATTTGTTGTACGTTACTAAAATATATCAAGAGTTAATTAAATATATGTTTTAATAATCCCGAATATTTAATTTCAATTAATTAAATATAGATTTAATTAATTTGAAATAATAAAATCTTTAATATGATTGGGTTAACTTGGATATAAAAGGATTATTAAATTCCAATTAATTAAATATAGATTTAATTAATTTGAAATAATAAAAAACCTAATATGATTAGGGTAACTTGGCTATAAAAGGGTTTGTTAGGTCTAGCAGCCATTTTAGAACACATACACAAAACCTTCAGCCGTTTTTCTCTCAAAACGGTTTTGGGGAAGAAAATTATTGCTCTCAATCGGGTGAACTCAGTAGAGTCTGAGACGTGATTTCGTGGAGACTTATGATTCGAACCGATCTACACCACCAGTATTCACTGTTGTCCTTGCTGTTTTTCAAGGAACCCGCTATAAGTATTCACATCCCTTCCTCCCGATTTCAGTTTTTCATACTTGGATCGCTAGTGAGACCGTCGAGTTTTGTTTCCGCTGCGCCATGGGGTGAGCCGACGGTCCCAACATTATTATGATTAATTCTAATAATAATTATTCAAATTTATATTATATATACTTACAAGTGCAATAATATTTGAACTCATCAAACAATATCAATGGTAAAAAAAGTATTATCTTTCTAGTAGTCTCAAATTCGAATTAATGCATCTACAAATTATATATATCTTTAATAATTAAGAAAAGTTTTAAATAAATATTATCGTACAATCTTATTTATAACTGAGTTGATAACTTTGAAAAAGATTCATACATATCTATACTTTTATTTTGCATAAGCAAGTGGACTTTTTTGGCCTCCTGCTGCATTTAAATAATAATTACCAAATTTAGTGGTGTGCAATTACTTCCTTAAAAAGGCTTTCAACGCAAACCAAGAAATCATATTATTCTTCTGAATGTTGGTTGCCCTTTTGTTGATATGAAGAGCTGAAATTCTTGAGAAAAAGAAAATTATTTTGTTGAAAGAAAGAAGAAATGTGAGAGAGAAGTGACATTGGAACTTGCATGGAATACATTAAGGTTAAAAAAGGAAGTTCCTGCTTTGAAATCAAACTGATCAGCCGACCACTCATATTTGTGCTTTTCTTTTCTTGTTTTTAGCTATGCCTACTCGGCTACTCCACACAATTCATGCCAATTTCGGCTCCAAAAATAAACACCTAGAGCTTCTATAAAGTCTCCATCTCACAAGATTATATTACTTGCATCCAAATACAAGCGGAATAATACCATACTGAATAATCATCTTGAACTTAAAAAAAACACCATACTGATTAATTGTGTTTGTAAAATATATCTATATTGTCAATGAATAAGATTTTTTTAACATACATTATCTTATAATCACCCTAAACTTATAAAAAACGAGTTGGTTAAAAGAAAAAAAAACATGCACAATAAGAAGTAAAATGCTTTTTAATCTTTTAAGAAATCAACAAATTTTAAGATATTAACATTTTAATTCTCAAAATATTATGAATTTATTAAAGCCATTTCTTAAAAATTGGATTTGTTCCTCTGAGTGTTTAATATGAGTAAGTTAAAATGGAGATTCAAAATAATATTGAGGAGAAATTAATGTAGGTTAACATAATGTAGAAATAGAATCAAGATCAGAATGTTTTTATTAAATAGATAAGTATTACATTTTTAAGGTAAATATAAAGATTCAAATCCACACAATGTAAGATAACATGAGTATTCTTGATGACTTGACCAATTAGTGAATCTCATAAGTTATTTTTTATTGAACTAGTTGTATTCAACTCATTAATTAAATAATCTAAATAAAGTATTATAAAGAAATTATTATAAAATAACATTAATAATTTAAAATAATTACATATATAAGATCAATTTTTGATCTCTAAAACTTATATAAAGGTATATAATACTTCCTCCGTCCAACTAAATGTGTTTCTTTTGGTTTTTAAAATTGTCTCATTCAAAATATCATATTAGATTAGTCAACAAACAACATTTATATTTTCTTTTTTACCCTCATATGACTCACTCTTTTACACTTATCAAAATAAATCTGTCAAATCTATCAATCATATTTTAGGGATAATTTTTTCATTTTCCTTGATAAAAATATCTCTTAAAATTATGTCCATAGTTAATATGAGATAAATTATGATATGATTGATCAATAGAAAAGAAGAGTCCAGACTTAATCTAAAACAAGAGTCCAACTTTGCCCAGTCTAAGACATTGATCTTTGGGCCATCATGTTGGTCCACGCATTGTATATTGGAATGTAACACTGGCTCACCTATGTTTAAATTATAAGCCCGTTTTATTCACAGTTACGTTCCATGCACAGTATAATTATACGTGCAAATTAAAATATTTTAATCTAGGTTAAAATATATTATTCATTATTTAACTATCTTACTTTTCTTTTAATCATAGAAGTTCAAAACTTTTTAATTCAGTCACTCAACTTTCAATCTTCAAATTTTTTTTTCACTTCAGCATTTTATCTCTAACACTATATTGACATGATATTTCTTTTTATTAGTTTTCAAACTATCATATAAATATCAATAAATATTTTATTAATATTACTTTTTTCATTTTTTTTAACTCTCCAGTCTCTACCTTCCCTTGAAGGCTGAAGCCAAATAAGAGTTGGTCACCTCCTCCGGCCTCATTCAACCAAACTTCCACTGCCATGTTTATCTACCTGTTGCTGATCCATGCTCATTGTGCTCCGATTTGCATGATCGCTTCAGACTTCAGTTAGTTCAATGAAGCCCACACCTCATGTACCCGTTTCATTCATTCGGGTCTATCTTCTTTCTGTTTGAAAGTCCATATGATGTAAAGGTTTTTAATATTGTTTCAATTTCGAAATTGAATGCATCGTCGTTCTTTAGGTTTCTTTCAGGTGAAT
The DNA here is from genome assembly GCF_006381635.1 of Hibiscus syriacus. Taxonomy (NCBI): domain Eukaryota; kingdom Viridiplantae; phylum Streptophyta; class Magnoliopsida; order Malvales; family Malvaceae; genus Hibiscus; species Hibiscus syriacus. The sequence continues at coordinate 2,187,657 of NW_024062697.1, read as the reverse complement.
TTTGGTGCATAGTTTGAGGATTAGTGGAGTTTGGTTTTGAGCCCAAGTGTCAAATAATTCATCTATAATGGAGAAAGGATATAGGGAATTTGAGTACTTTTTATTCTCTCAACCTCCTATTTTACAATATATATATATATATATCTTTTTACATAACTCAATGGAAGTTGGTCCTTTTGATCGTAATGAGGCAATCCTCGCCATGACGTAAAAAAAGGGGTCAGATCCTGTTTTTTCATGTTTATGCTGTAGTAATTTTGGACAGTCCCACCCTCCCCACCCTCATTTTCTTGTTGATTCTTAACTGATATTGTTGTTCTCAATAACTCATTTTTCAGGTTATTTGTTCCTTGTGCGACATATAACAAGATGCAAGTCTGTGAGAGTGTTTTAATGGTGATATAAAGATTGAGTAGAATGAGAACACCAGTAAATTTACTAACTTAATTGATCTGTTCTTTCTCTTGGAAAAGAGTGGATTTTATTGATGGATTTAATATTTAAATTAAATTGATGTTCCTTTTGACTAGTACAAATTAAAAGATATTTTTAATTTAAATATTAGTAGGATAATTACTCTTTAAATATGTCAAATTAAAACGTATTTGTTATCTATCTTTGAACATTAAAGACAATTATCTATTTTTAAATAATTCAAATTAAAATAATATCTATTTAAGTTTGAATAGTAAAAAGTATCTATATTTTGTGAATATTTCAAATTAAAAGATATTATTATATATTTAAATTTGAATATTAAAATATATCTGATTGGAGTAAATCTTTCTTGGAAATCTCCTATAAATATTAAGTTAACCTGCTAGGTTAAACACAAATTTCAATAAATTTTTTTACAAATTCAAAAGAAGAAACAATTTTTCTCCATTAGTTTTCTGGTGATAGATGAAGGCAAGGATAGTTCGCGATCTCTATTATTGTGTAGCTGATCATCTAGTTGTTGTATCCTAGGAGATAGATAACCAAAGATATCGAGCACTAAGGAGTGCCAAAAATTTGTCTTAAGGAAAATGAGTAGCGACATACCATAACTGTTTCCCATCAATAGATCAATAAAAAGGAATATTTTATTTCCATTTATTTTTTATTTGTTTTTAAGAAGTTTTAATTTCTTTTATTTTATTTTATTAGTTTGATTTCATCTCGGATTGTAATTTTGCAAAATAATCTTTAAACAAATTTATTCTTATTTTTTGAGATAATATAGAATTCGTTTGAGTTTAATCCTTGATCTATACAAAGGAAGAGCCAAAAATTCGGCAAAACAAATATTGGGTGAAAATCAAGATGCCAACGATAAGTTTCATTCAATTTTGAATTTATGGTTAAATTCTTTGTGGAATAATTTTGAGTTTAGTTTCAATGTGAGACATGGTTCTACTAATTTTGTGTAGGGGTTCAAATACGTGGATTCCAAAATCTTTGTGGTTGTGCACTTTGTGGGACACACCATGAATCTTGACGGTGTAAGTTTTTTTATTAACAACAATGAAATTAAAAATGATGATTAGGAAATCGATCAGGTAAGATTCAAATATCGTGGTAAAAACGAGATAGCCAATAAATTTATTTTAAGATTTATCCTGACATTTTAACGGGTTTGCTAAAATCTTAAAATGGACAAATCTGTATAACATAAATTGTCTTGAAAGTAACTTTGGTTACTGATTTTGTTTCAAAATATTGATTTTTTCATATAAAAAAATAAAAAATAGACGAGAACTAATTTTCTTTTTATTGGAATTCTTGATTTCATATTTGAAATCAATTAAGATTTTAATTATGTTGAGTAACAAAATTATTTGATTTGTATTTATAATAGGAATCATTTGAAAGTTTGTTATTGATTTAGTTTCTAACTAAATTTTATTGGTAGAATAAACCAAAATTCATTTTTGATTTATTGTTGGAATTATTGCTAATTCTAATTCCGTGTGTTAAAATAAATCATGATTGTTACTAATTCACTGTTGTTAAAGTTTGAAAGTATTATTACTTCTTATATTGGAAATACACCCTGAATATATTATTTGATACACTATATATGGTGTATAAGTATCCATAAGATGGATAAAAGAGTTATGGATGACACTATATAACACCCTAATCCAGTCCGACCTGATGATCCATGGATTACGATGTCACAGGGGCACCAAAATGGCTACCAAAAAGTTTCTTTTAAAAACTAATTTATAAAACAACTAACAATAGTGTAATACCCCAAATTTTGGTTAGTGACCAAAATGTAAATTTTGATAGTTTGTTGGTCAAAGTAGTAAATTGGGAAAAGTTTGAGGAAATTAAGTGGTAAAGTTCTTGAAAAGAATTTTATTTCATAAATAGATAGTTTTCTCTTGAGAGTGGGGTTTTATGGAATTATATTTTTGAATTTGGAATTTGGTAAAGAAAAATTAGAAAGGGTTAAAACCGGTAAGGAATCGGTAATTTCAGATTGAATTGGAATCTTACAAAAATTTGAAGGATGTTATGAAATAGTTGGAAATATTATTTTAATATTTAGGATCAAAGAAATTTAGTCTGAAAATATGGAATTTAGTGACTAAAATGCAAGTTTTGAAATTTCATGGGAAAATTCAGAAATTTAAAGTCAAAATATTTCATCTTTGACTTTGAAAGATGATAAGGATGAGATGTATAGGTTTTATGGTGAATATGGAAAATCATTAATGGAAAAAATGGAAATTCCTATGGATTTGAATAAAAAAAATTCCATTTTACCATGTGATGGATTATTTAATATTAGACTATCAATAATGTGGAGCATTTTCAGCTTCTTCCTCATCCAAGCTTGCCGTGGGTTTTCTTCAAAGGTAAGGGAAAGATTCAACTCAAATTTCAAGTAATTTACTTAGGATTTTGAGTAAGTTGTAAATAGAAAATTGCTATTCGTGAAAAACTCTATCTTTTGGTACCAATATTGCATGGTAATCATGTTGGTGTTCAAAGATCCCAAATTTAAGGGTTTGTGTTCATATAAAGGATCATGAAATTGATGAATTTTGATGTTTGTGAGGTAGTAGATTCATATTCAAGCATGTGTGATGATTATAACACGTTTAATCTTTTTAGAACTTGTTCTATGAGTTTTGGTCATGGATTGTTTGAGTGAGAAAAATTATTGGAAAAATTATACGTGGGTTGAAAATGATGAAGGAAGTATGCTACAAGTTTTAGAAAATTTGAGGACCATTTCGTAAGTTTTGAAAAGTTGGAAATCAATTCATAAATTCTGGAAAATTAAGGGATTGTTGTGTAAGTGTTATATAATTGATGTGCTATGCTGGAATTTTTGGTATTAAGAATATAAGTGATAAAATGGTGTAGGACCATTTTATATAAGTTGGAAAAATTGGTGACAAGATTAAAAAGAATTTATAAGTGTTTAAATATTCAGTGGAAATTGAGTTCAAGTGTATCTTGGAGTTGTTATGGGATATGTTTATGTTAGTATAATACTAACATATGTATCGTATGAATGTATGATTATTCAGATCGTGATTGAATTGTGATCGAAATAAGTCAAATAGAAAAGGGTTTATTGTGGACAATAGTGAGGCACATATTTTCAAAGATATAAAGTGTCAAGGTGAGTGCAATACATGCATGAAATTATACATGGATGTTTTATACATCATCACGAAGACTTGCGATAAGTCGACCTTGTTTATATCAGCATGTTATATGTCATTTTTATAACTTTGACATGTCATTGAAATGTCACGGTATGAAATCAAAATGCATTGATTATGAAAAATATGATATTTTACCATGAATGTTTTCGGGTATGAACTGCCTAATGTTAAATATTGATAATATACTTTGCCATGGATGGATTGAATAAATAGACTATATGCCCAAGTAAGTCATTGAGGGACTGGGTATAATTGGCATGCCATAGAGTATAGCAGTTGCAGGTTTATAATACAGTTTGGTGTATATGGTGAGCAGGACCTTATGTGTAATACACTTCGGTGTATATGGTGGGCACGACCTTATGTGTAATACACTTCGGTGTATATGGTGGGCACGACCTTATATGTAATACACTTTGGTGTATATGGTGGGCACAACCTTATATGTAATACACTTCTGTGTATATGGTGGGCACGACCTTATGTGTGGCACTTCGATACAAATAGTACTCGAATACCCAGGGTCCTCAGGGTTGTATATTGGGCTATAGGCTATGGTTTATTGCTTAATAAATGGTAAGCATGCAAATAAGCTTACGAGCTTATGGAATAATGGAAAGTATATTGTTAAAATAAGCTTACGAGCTTATGGGATAAATGGTAAGAGATTTTATCATATTTTGATCATGGAAAAATATTGGATATGTTGGTAATACGATTTTATGGCATTTTGAAATTTACATTAAAAATCATGCATGAATTGTATTGCATTGTTTGTTGTTTAAATTGCCTCACTAAGTATATACTTAGCGTGTGATGATTTTCATGCGTAGGTAAAAAGTCTCGTAGAGGAATAGAGAGTTCAAGGTAACATCAAGCATCAAGAAGTATATTTCCTTATCAGTAAGACATCCTAATATGTGATGTATATTTAATTAGTGGCATGTAATTATTGTGTTTTATTTGATTTGTTGAACAAAATTGAAAACAAAAATGGAATTTTATGAAATGTATTTTCGGAGTTACTGTAGCAATGAATAGTAACCAACGAAACATGATTTTTATGATATGATATTTTTATAATATCATTTACCATTTTAAGAAAATAAATTTTAAATCGCTTTTGAATTGATAAAATGGTTTTAGAAATTCGGATAACATCTATAATCTGTATAGGTATAATTATACGGATTATGGGTGTTATATTTATTGGCATCAGAGCTACAGGTTTAGCCGATTCTAAGACTAAACCGAGTTTATTTTGAATTAAAAAGTGTACACATGCCACTAGGATATCAAAAGTTACTGATAGTTGTATATATACTGTGATGATGCTTATTAAGAGTAAAGTTGCTCTTTACTAAAGTATGATGATTTTGATTGTGTTCAGATGTCAGATCATCAAGAATCGAGTAGGGAAGGCGAGCATGTTACTCCTGTACAGAGTGGGAGTAACGAGGTGAATCAAAATCCACCCAATGCTTAGCCGAATGTAGAACCGTCTAATCTGAATCAACAGGATATGCCTGTTCAGGATCGGGGATTATTCTTACAAGCTCTAGACACCATTATTAACCGTCGAACTCCAGTGTCAATTCTAAAAGAACTAAGGAAGATGAGAGCACCTGAATTTTGAGGTGATTTGGATGCTAATCCGATGGCTGCTGACTTCTAGTTGAATGATGTCAAGAATATGCTCAAAAGGATTCCTTGTGATGATCAAGGAAAATTGGAAGGGGTTGTGTCTCTACTTATGGAGCAAGCCAGTGTGTGGTGGAATACAGTCGTCGCACGAGTTTCTACTAAACAGATCACATGGGAATTCTTTCTGAGGGAATTTAAGGAAAAGTATATTGGGGACGTGTTTATCAATGAGATGATGCAACAGTTCCTAAACTTAAAGCAATCCGGCAAAACAGTTTATGAGTACGAATGTGAATTTCACAAGCTGATTCGATTTGCTTCGGAGTTTATTATGACTGAGAAATCTAGAATTGAAAGATTTATTTATAGATTGGATTCTCAGTATAAGAGAATTCTGGTTTCTCATCATTTTACTGCTTTTCAAGAAGCGGTAAACAAGGTTAAAGCTATGGAAAAAGTTGATCTTGAAGATATCGAGGCGAAGAAGGCTCAGACAAATAGAAGGTTTGGAAGCTCATACTCTGCACCTGCACCCTTTTCCAAACGCAACAAGGGCCAACAACAGAAAAATTATGCTTCCTCAGTATCCACGGGCAGAAAAGGATTTTCTGGAGGAAAGTCCAAGTAGACACCGGTAACTTCGGTGGGTACTCAAAGTTCAGGGTTTCGTCCAACAGCAGAATGAAAGTTTTGTAGAAGGAGACATTATGGTCAATGCTGGTTTGCTGAAGGAAAATTTTATAACTGTGGGCAAGCGAGTCATTATAAAAGGCATTATCCATAGTTAAATCCAGATCAAACAGTATCGGGACCTCAGAAGGGTATAGGTGGCAAAATGGGTAAACCTGGTACATCAGAGACTGCATCTAATCGTGAAGGCAGAACTACTGCAAGAGTTTATCACATCAAGACTGATGATGACAGAGATGCTCTTGAGATTGTAGCAGGTACCTTTTATCTCTTTGATGAACCTGTTTTCGTATTGATTGATCCCGGTTCTACGTACTCGTATATAAGTGAAAAACTGGTAAGAGATAGGGGAATCTTTTAAGAACCTATTTCTAGGGATATTGTGGCAATCAATCCATTGGTCCATAGTGCGAAAATTTGTCGGATTAGTAATAAATGTCCGATAAAGATTCAAGGAGTGGAATTTCCTACAAACCTATTAGAATTGCCTTTTGAGGAATTCAGGATAATCTTAGGCATGGATTGGCTATTTTCCTACTATGGTTGGGTAGATTTTCATTTAAAGAGATTGTTTTTAAAGGGTACAATGGGTTTAGAGGTAATATTTGTTGGAGAAAGGTTAAATCCCTTATCCAATGTGATTTCAGCTTTTACTGCTAAGAAATTGTTGTCACGGGGATGTCAGACAATATTAGTAAATGTGTTGGATACCGGAACTGCAGAAGTTAAGTTGGAAAGTATTCAAACTGTACGAGAATATCCAGAGGTGTTTCCGGACGAACTACATGGATTACCTCCAGATAGAGAGGTGAAGTTTGGGATTGATGTATTCCCAGGTACAACACCTATTTCGATGGCTCCTTATCGAATGGCCCCAACAGAGTTAAGAGAATTAAAGGCTCAATTGTAAGAGCTATTAGATAGAGGATTTATAAGACTAAGTATTGCACCTTGGGGTGCACCGGTGTTGTTCGTGAAAAAGAAAGATGGATCAATGCGTTTGTGCATAGATTATCGACAGTTGAACAAGGTGACCATAAAGAACAAGTATCCTCTTCCGAGGATTGATGATTTGTTTGATCAACTTAAGGGAGAAGCTGTTTTCTCTAAGATTGATCTTAGATCAGGATATCACCAATTAAAGATTAAAGAGGAAGATGTTCCAAAAACCACTTTCAGAGCACGGTATGGACACTACGAGTTTGTAGTAATGCCTTTTGGGTTGAAAAATGCTCTAGTAGCATTCATGGATTTGATGAATCGAGTATTTTAACCTTATTTAGATCAATTTGTGGTGGTCTTTATTGATGACATTCTGGTATACTCAAAGACAAAGATAGAACATGATGTTCATCTTCGTATTGTGCTCGAAATACTTAATGATAAAAAGTTATATGCCAAACTGTCAAAGTGTGAGTTTTGGTTATCTGAAGTTTCTTTTCTTGGTCATGTTGTTTCGGCAGAAGGCATAAGAGTTGATCCTAAGAAAGTTAAAGCAATTATGGAGTGGAAACCTCCAAATAATGTTACAGAGATCCAAAGTTTTTTGGGACTTGTTGGTTATTATCGAAGGTTTGTGAAAAACTTTTCAATGATTGCTTCTCCTTTTACCAAACTTTTTCGAAAGGATGTTTCATTTGCTTAGACTGTGAAATGTCAAGAGATTTTTAAAACTCTAAAGAAGATTTTAACAGAAGCACCCGTATTGGTACAACCGGAATCGGGTAAAGAGTATGTGGTGTATAGTGATGCATCTCATAATGGTTTGGGTTGTGTACTTATGCAAGATGATAAGGTGGTAGCCTATGCTTCTCAACAATTAAAGACACACGAGAGGAATTATCCTACTCATGATCTTGAGTTAGCAGTGTTAGTTTTTGCTCTAAATATTTGGCGTCATTATTTGTATGGTGAGAGATGCCATATCTACACGGATCATAAGAGCTTGAAATATTTGTTGACCCAAAAAGAGTTCAATTTGAGACAGAGAAGATGGATAGAGCTTTTAAAGCATTATGATATGATCATTGAATATCATTCGGGTAAAGCAAATGTTGTTGCAGATGCACTTAGTCAGCAAACTTTTGCAGCTTTGCGAGATATGGATGTGCGACTACTATTGAAAGAAAATGGCGCACTGTTGGCTGAATTAAAAATAAAGTCGATGCTTTTAAATCGGATAATAGAGCAACAAAGGAAGGATGACATATGCTTGGAAAAGATTTCACTAGTGGAAAAAGGTGAGATTAAGGATTTTGAAATCAAGTTAGATGGATTTATGTATTACTGAGGAAGAATCTATATTCCACATGATGATGAGTTAAAGAAAGATATTCTTTCTGAGGCACATTATAGTCCACTGACTATGCATCCAAGTGGGAGCAAAATGTATCATGATGTAAAGAGTCGATTTTGGTGGCCGAGTATGAAAAGAGCCATTTCTGAGTTTGTTGCTACATGTTTGACGTATCAGCAAGTGAAAGCTGAACATCAGGAGCCTTCGGGATTGTTACAAGCAATTTCTATTCCAGAATAGAAGTGGGAGAAAGTTACTATGGATTTTGTTACAGGGCTACCATTGACATCAAATAAAAAGGATTCTATTTGGGTGATAGTTGATCGGTTAACTAAATCGACACATTTCATTCCGGTGCGAATGGACTACGCCTTGGATAAGTATATAGAGTTATATATCAAGGAGATAGTTTGGTTACATGGAGTGCCAGTATCGATCATATTTGACAGGGATCCAAGGTTTACTTCTAGATTTTGGAATTCTTTGCATAAAGCTTTGGGTACTCGATTGAATTTCAGTATGACATTTCATCCACAGACGGATGGTCAGTCTGAGCGGACTATCCAGACATTGGAGGATATGTTGAGAGCATGTGTGATTGAGTTTGAAGGATATTGGGAAAAGTATTTGCCTTTAGCAGAATTTGCTTACAATAACAACTACCAATCTAGCATCAAGATGGCTCCTTACGAAGCTTTATACGGAAGAAAGTGTCGGACACCATTAAATTAGTTCGAATTGAAAGATAGAAATCTTGTTGGTCCTGATTTATTGAAGGAGGTTGAGGATAAAGTGAGAATAATCCAAGATAATCTCAAGATTGCAGCTGATCGTCAAAAGTCTTATGCAGATTTGAAGCGAAAAGAGATTGAATTCCATGAAGGCAATAAAGTTTTTCTTAAAGTATCACCTTGGAAAAAGATATTTCGTTTTGGGCGCAAGGGAAAATTAAGTCCAAGATTCATTGGACCTTATGAAATATTAAAGAGAGTTGGACCGGTGGCGTATCAGTTAGCATTACCTCCAGAATTGGATAAGGTTCATAATGTGTTTCATGTGTCGATGCTTAGGAAGTATCGATCAGATCCTTCAAATGTCATTGCACCAGAGAAAATTCAAATCCGACCAGATTTGACTTATGAAGAAGAACCTGTTACGATCTTAGCTCAAGAAATCAAAGAACTACGTAGCAAGACAATTCCCCTTGTTAAAGTGCTTTGGCGAAATCATAAAGTCCAGGAAGATACGTGGGAAAGAAAGGAAGACCTGAAGAAGCAATATCCTCATATGTTTTCATCATAAACGTATTAAAAATTCGAGGATGAATTTTATTTAAGGAGGGGAGAATTGTAATACCCTAAATTTTGGTTAGTGACCAAAATGTAAATTTTGAAAGTTTGTTGGTCAAAGTAGTAAATTAGGAAAAGTTTGAGGAAATTAAGTGGTAAAGTTCTTGAAAAGAATTTTATTTCATAAATAGATTGTTTGCTCTTGAGAATGGGGTTTTATGGAATTATATTTTTGAATTTGGAATTTGGTAAAGAAAAATTAGAAATGGTTAAAACCTGTAAGGAATCGATAATTTCATATTGAATTGAAATCTTACAAAAATTTGAAGGATGTTATGAAATAGTTGGAAATATTATTTTAATATTTAGGATCAAAGAAATTTAGTCTGAAAATATGGAATTTTTCAGATCTAATCGAAACAGTGGAATTTAGTGACTAAAATGCAAGTTTTGAAATTTCATGGGAAAATTCAGAAATTTAAAGTCAAAATATTTCATCTTTGACTTTGAAAGATGATAAGGATGAGGTGTATAGGTTTTATGGTGAATATGGAAAATCATTAATGGAAAAAAATGGAAATTCCTATGGATTTGAATAAAAAAAATTCCATTTTACCATGTGATGGATTATTTAATATTAGACTATCAATAATGTGGAGCATTTTCAGCTTCTTCCTCATCCAAGCTTGCCGTGGGTTTGCTTCAAAGGTAAGGGAAAGATTCATCTCAAATTTCAAGTAATTTAATTAGGATTTTGAGTAAGTTGTAAATAGAAAATTGTTATTCGTGAAAAACTCTATCTTTTGGTACCAATATTGCATGGTAATCTTGTTGGTGTTCATATAAAGGATCATGAAATTGATGATGCATTTTGATGTTTGTGAGGTAGTAGATTCATATTCAAGCATGTGTGATGATTAGAACACGTTTAATCTTTTTAGAACTTGTTCTATGAGTTTTGGTTATGGATTGTTTGAGTGAGAAAAATTATGGAAAAATTATACATGGGTTGAAAATGATGAAGGAAGTATGCTACAAGTTTTAGAAAATTTGAGGACCATTTCGTAAGTTTTGAAAAGTTAGAAATAAATTTGTAAATTCTATAAAATTAAGGGATTATTGTGTAAGTGTTATAAAATTGATATGCTATGCTGTAATTTTTGGTATTAAGAATATAAGTGATAAAATGATGAAGGAGCATTTTATATAAGTTGGAAAAATTGGTGACAAGATTAAAAAGAATATATAAGTGTTTAAATATTTGGTGGAAATTGAGTTCAAGTGTATCTTGGAGTTGTTATGGGGTATGTTTATGTTTGTATAATACTAACATATGTATCGTATGAATGTGTGATTATTCATATCATGATTGAATTGTGATCGAAACAAGTCAAATAGAAAAGGGTTTATTGTGGACAATAGTGAGGCACATATTTTCAAAGATATAAAGTGTCAAGGTGAGTGCAATACATGCATGAAATTATACATGGATGTTTTATACATCATCAGGAAAACTTGCGATAAGTCGACCTTGTTTATATCAGCATGTTATATGTCATTTTTATAACTTTGACATGACATTGAAATGTCACGGTATGAAATCAAAATGCATTGATTATGAAAAATGTGATATTTTACCATGAATTTTTTCAGGTATGAACTGCCCAGTGTTAAATATTGATAATATACTTTGCCATGGATGGATTGAATAAATAGACTATATGCCCAAGTAAGTCATTGAGGGACAGGGTATAGTTGGCATGCCATAGAGTATAGCAGCTGCAGGTTTATAATACACTTTGGTGTATATGGTGGGCACGACCTTATGTGTAATACAGTTCAGTGTATATGGTGGGCACGACCTTATGTGTAATACACTTCGGTGTATATGGTGGGCACGACCTTATGTGTGGCACTACGGTGTAAATAGTACTCGAATACCCAGGGTCCTCAGGGTTGTATATTGGGCTATAGGCTATGGTTTATGGTTTATTGTTTAATAAATGGTAAGTATGCAAATAAGTTTACGAGCTTAGCTTATAGAATAATGGCAAGTATATTGGTAAAATAAGCTTACGAGCTTATGGGATAAATGGTAAGAGATTTTATCATATTTTGATCATGGAAAAATATTGGATATGTTGGTAATACGATTTTATGGCATTTTGAAATTTACATTAAAAATCATTCATGAATTGTATTGCACTGTTTATTGTTTAAATTGCCTCACTAAGTATATACTTAGCGTGTGATGATTTTTACACGTAGGTAAAAAGCCCGTAGAGGAATAGAGAGTTCAAGGCAACATCAAGCATCAAGAAGTATATTTCCTTATCAGTAAGACATCCTAATATGTGATGTAGATTTAATTAGTGGCATGTAATTATTGTGTTTTATTTTCTTTGTTGAACAAAATTGAAAACAAAAATGGAATTTTATGAAATGTATTTTCGGAGTTACTGTAGCAATGAACAGTAATCGCATTTTAGCAAAAATTCCCAGAATGTAAAAGGGGAATCGATTCCCCCCAACAGGGAACCGATTCCCCCCAGCAGGGAACCAATTCCCCACTGTTCACGGGTATTGTTCACTATTCATATAAAAAAATCTTTTGAATTAAATTGTTTAAAATGAAACTTGATTTATATGATATGATATTTTTATTATATCATTTACCATTTTAAGAAAATAAATTTTAAATCACTTTTGAATTGATAAAATGGTTTTAGAAATTCATATAACATCTATAATCTCTATAGGTATAATTATACGGATTATGGGTGTTACAAATAGTTCATCCATAGGAATTAAAATAAATATCGTGATGTAGGCTGATCTACACGCTTTGGTGGAAGAGAGTAAATAGCCTTATTGTGTCCCGATCTAGGATTGACAAGTACTGATGTCCTTGAATTATAAGCCTAGGTTGTAACAAAGATAAGAAAGAAATATGGTTAATGATGGATTAATAAATGGAATAATAAGATAAGTAATGAAATGAAATAAAGATAGAATAGAGATGGTTGTGGAATTGATGGTCTTGATGGATGATGTTGATGGTGTTGATGATGAAATGGAGATGGTGGTGAAGTTATATCTCAAATACGCCAAAGAGGAAATAATGCTAAGAAGCATAATCCTGATCTTCACAAACTTGTTTAAGGGGTGGTAGAAGTGTATTCAACCTACTAGATATCAATCTAGGAATTTTGGAATCAGGATGGAAGGTATGACACCACAAGTATATGAATTATACTTGCTTAATCGATAAAGTTCTCAAAGAACTTTGAAGAGAAATTAACTCACAAGAGTGTTTTTAATATATGAGATGAGATAAGTACAAATGATGGCAAGCCTCTTAATTTATAGGAAATGAGAGGGCTTGGCCGAATGGTTACATAGGGATTCGGCTAGGTACATGTCTCTATGGAAGTACATAATGATTCAAGATGAAAGGATAAGTCCCTTGGCTTGGTGTTGGTTCGGCTAACCCTTCATGAAGGGGCTTAATGTTTCGGCAAAGGGTGAGGGAGCATCTCCCTTGGTCGAATGTGCATGTTGGTTCATCTTTGGTGCTAGAGACACCTCCCTTGGTCGAATGATGATGTGCCTCCTCATGTTTGGCGCCATATCTCTCATGTGCAAGACATGTAGTATGGCCTAATAGGCATGGAGCTCTATCTCACGTCTCTTGGTGATTTAAGCCTCCAATGAGTGTGATCTCTTCACCAACGTACTCCTTGGTGTAAGGGCATCATTATGGGAAGCATCTTTCATGAAAGGTCACAATGTTTGGGAAAGGTAACCCTTCATGCTTGAGCTAGCTCTGGTATGAATGAGTTGGAGGTGAGCTGGCCATAGGTGAATTGTAGCATGGTGAACATTATGACAGCTCCTTGTGAAGTGGTACCTCTTGAGGTGGCAACTATTCGTGAAAAGGTACGATTTCACAAATTTTGACTTAGGAAATATTTGAAGTGTCCTAAGTGGTGATGATGATGGTACAGTTCCCCAGTTGAAATGAGGTCATCTTGTAGCTCAAATCTTCAGCTCAATCCAGCTATGAACTCACGGGCCTCCAGACAACTTTTCACCAAAGGTTCCTTATGCTCTCCTAAACACCCCATGTAAGCTTCCTTGTTGTTGCATGCTCCATTTAGCTCCAATATAGCTCCCAAGTTGTGGAAGAATGTACCAACTCACATAACATAAATATTAAGTTAAGAACACGAACTATATTAATGTGTATATGATAAAGATGTATACTATAGGTTATAATAATAACTCATGCATCATATGATAATGAGTATTATTTTTATAACTATATATTATATGTTTGAATATCAATTAATGATGCAAAACCATATGACATAATGAATGAATGCACATGTTTTGATAATTCAAGTTTACTCTAATATGAAAATGTATGATCATAATAATACATAGTGCATAAATGATTAAATTTAAGATAAAGTAAGGTAGAACTCCCTTAGATTGAACTTGATGGATCTTTAATGATGTGAGTATGTCATGAAGAAAATTGGTGCTAGACAGGATCACATCATCCTCCCATTCTTTTAGGCGATTTGTCCTCAAATCAAAATATAACTTCTCCTTAGTGTCTTTCCATTCAAACGTTGATGATTTGTCTTCAAAATATATCAATTCAATAGTAACTTGTTCAAGACATTCCCTTTTAAAAAGATCTATAAAAGGATCTTTGTGAAAAGTCATGAACCATGAATAAGTAGCTTTAACCTCCTTGTCCTAAAAAGAATGAAGACTTTCATAAGTAAGGGAATTATTAATCATTGTTAAGCTAAAAGTATACTCTCTGTTCACATACTTTAGATTGCCAAGAGTGATGTATTTTGAATCAAAATAGATGTTTCTTTGAACGATCATAACTTTTGGCACTCTAAAAGACACATTCTTTGGTTTTCCAAGGGTCATGTCCTTTGATTAAGGATTTACAGCCCTTGGCAAATCAAAATATAAGTCTTTTAAACTTCCATGGATCATGTCTCTTGGTTCCTCCATTTGATAAATTATGCCTTTTAGAGTGTCATGCAAATCAAAGAAAAATTCTACAATTTCATGGTTATAATAATCATCCTTGGTCTTTCGTCTCGTCCATAAGCATTCTCGAATGACCTTGTCATCAAAAATTGATAAGATTATACCATAGACATAAATCGATTTGCTGCAAAATAAATAAAAACATGTAATTGAGAAACTATTGACAAGATGAAAGGAAATATCAGACTAGGGTGGATGTTTAATGGGAGTTGGTTGCTGAATTCTTTTCTGGATTGGCAATGCACTTGGAATGTCAACGAACACAACTCTTGGCTCATCAAGTGATGATTCTTTTGTAAAAACCTTTGAAATATCAAAAGATATGTTTTGTGAATCACCAAAAGTCATGACTATTGGTTCTTCAAAAGTCATATCTTTTGGTTTTCCAAAAACCATGATTTTTGAATCATCTCCTCGAAAAGTTATGTCTCTTGAATTATCCTACAAAACAAAAGAGAGAATAGGAGAAGAAGTAAGGTTAGATAAAAATTGTTCTTCACTCTCCTTTTTTTCTGCAAATTCTTTCTTTTCAATTCTCTTATTTCCAACGGTTTTTGCATCCACTCTTTGTTCATCATTTTCAACTCTAACATTTTGTTCAACTTCAAAATACTTTTGTTCATTTGAATTTTTCTCCAAACATTCTTTAGTTACATTGTCTTTAAGTTGTTCTTTCATTGCTTCAATGTTATTCTTCAAGGTGCTTTGATCTTCATTTACTCGGCTAGGAGATAATAGAGTCAAGATGATTTTCCTCTCATTGTGGAAGAATGAATACCGGTTTGTAAAGCCATCATAAACAACCCGTTTGTCAAATTTCCATGGCCTCCCCAAAAGTAAATGACTCGTATTTATAGGCATCACATCACATAGGATCTCTTCTTTATACCTTCCAAGTGAGAATGTCACAAGTACTTGTTCAATGACCTTCAACTCTTCCTCCTCATTCAACTATTGCAAGTCGTATGGGCTGGAATGTTTAATTGTCATAAGCCCCAATTTGTTCACCATGTATTTGCTTGCAATGTTTGTACAACTCCCTCCGTCAATAGCTACAAGACACACTTTACCATTTACATGGCAACGAGTGTGAAATGTATTTGTTCTTTGATGTTCGTCCTCCAAGGTTTGGAAAGATGAAAAATCACAAAACATTGTTAGTAAAAAATTAAAACCTTACCAGCACACTCACAAAGCCTCACTATCTTCACTCCAAAGAAAAGATAAGATCACTCCACTCAACACTCGTGTTTACTCTCGGGAATATATCTTGGCTTTTAACAATTCCCCTTCTGATATCACTATCTCAATTTTCCTTTTTCCACTCAATTTTTTTTTCTAAGTCCTTTGAAGAACTTACTCAAAATTAGAACAAGTTAATTCTCTACTTGTGTACGTCGGCTGCAAATAGGTTAGGGTACAAAGGAATAGACGAAATGGAAAGGTAGAAGAAAGGAATTAAGGTATTAAAAGAAAAGAATGGTTGAAGACAAGGAAAATGAAAGGATAGAAAAAGAAGAGGTGACTTACAATTCAAGAAACAACACATACTACAACCTTTCTCAAGAAGCAATAAGGTTATCTTCTCTTAGTGTAGATAGGCCTCTTTGATGTATTTGTAATGATAAAGCACACTTTCCTTGGCTTTGCTTTCATTTTTTTTGAAATTCTTCTTTTTTTTTTTCTTTTTTTCTATTTTTTTCTTCTTTTTGTCTTTTCTTTCTTTTTGTACTCCAATTTTGATGTAGGAGTCTTTTGCTTTTGCTTTGCACGCCAATGACACTTTTGTTGTCAATCCAACTATGCTCTGATTACCGCTTGATATAGGGTGATCTACACGCTTTGGTGGAAGAGACTAGATAGCCTTATTGTGTCCAGATCTATAATTGATAAGTATTGATGTCCTTGAATTATAAGCCTGGACTGCAATAAAGATAAGAAAGAAATATGGTTAATGATGGAATAATAAGATAAGTAATGAAATGAAATAAAGATAGAATAGAGATGGATACAGAATTGATGGTCTTGATGGATGATGTTGATGGTGTTAATGATGAAATGGAGGTGGTGGTAAAGTTGTATCTCAAACGCGCCAAAGAGGAAATAATGCTAAGAAGCACAATCCTGATCTTCACAAACTTGTTTAAGGGGTGGTAGAAGTGTTTTCAACCCACTAGATATCAATCTAGGAATTTTGGAATCAGGATGGAAGGTATGACACCACAAGTATATGAATTATACTTGCTTAATCGATAAAGTTCTCAAAGAACTTTGAAGAGAAATTAACTCACAAGAGTATTTTTAATATATGAGATGAGATAAGTACAAATGATGGCAAGCCTCTCAATTTATAGGAAATGAGAGGGCTTGGCCGAATGGTTACATAGGGATTCGGCTAGGTACATGTATCTATAGAAGTACATAATGATTCAAGATGAAAGGATAAGTCCCTTGGTTTGGTGTTAGTTCGGCTAACCCTTCATGAAGGGGCTTAATGTTTCGGGAAAGAGTGAGGGAACATCTCCCTTGGCCGAATGATGATGTGCCTCCTCATGTTTGGTGCCATATCTCTCATGTGCAAGGCATGTGGTGTGGCCTAATTGGCATGGAGCTCTATCTCACGTCTCTTGGTGATTTAAACCTCCAATGAGTATGATCTCTTCACCAACATGCTCCTTGGTGAAATGGCATCTTCATGGGAAGCATCTTTCATGAAAGGTCACAATGTTTAGGAAAGGTAACCCTTAATGCTTGAGCTAGTTCTGGTGTGAATGAGCTGGAGGTGAGCTGGCCATAGGTGAATTGTAGCATGGTGAACATTATGGAAGCTCCTTATGAAAAGGTACCTCTTGAGGTGGCAACTATTCATGAAAAGGTATGGTTTCAAAAATTTGACTTAGGACATATTTGAAGTGTCCTAATTGGTGATGATGATGGTGCAGCTCCTCAGTTGAAATGAGGTCGTCTTGTAGCTCAAATCTTCAACTTAATCCAGCTATGAGCTCACGGGCCTCCAGACAAATTTTCACCAAAAGTTCCTTATTCTTTGCTAAACACCCCATGTAAGTTTCCTTGTTGTTGCATGATCCATTTAGCTTGAATATAGCTCCCAAGTTGTGGCAGAATGTACTTACACACATAACATAAATATTAAGTTAAGTACACGAACTATATTAATGTGTATATGATAAAGATGTGTACTATAGGTTATAATAATAACTCATGCATCATATGATAATGAGTATTATTATTATAACTATAGATTATATGCTTGAATATCAATCAATGATGCAAAAACCATATGACATAATGAATGAATGCACATGTTTTGATAATTCAAGTTTACTCTAATATACAAATGTATGATCATAATAATATGTAGTGCATAAATGAGTAAATTTAAGATAAAGTAAGGTAGAACTCCCTTAGATTGAACTTGATGGATCTTTAATGATGTGAGTATGTCATGAAAAATATTGGTGCTAGACAGGATCACATCACATCATAATAAAGTTTACAATACAGGGAAACTACCAAAATATCCAAAATAATACAATAACGAGTTTAAAACAAAATAGAGTTACGACTGAATACACAAGGGTCTATATAATAGTACATGCCCTCTAAGAATGACTCAAGATGAACTCTAAAAGCCTTAACTAATCTGATTTGCTACACTGGAATATCTGATGACAATAACTCCCCATGAACTGCTTCCTAAGAACTTGTGCACATAAACACATTCCAAATGCTGAGCTTATAAGTTCAGTGCCTCTCTAATGACTGTATTATACTACATGAATTTACTAAATGAGCTAGCTAGTGGCACATGTTTGAAAACATGCAAAATATTAATCTACTAAGCTGTGGCTGACATCATGGTGCAGCTGAGGGTAATGTATCTTTGGGCTCACACACTTCTCTAACCTATTAGCATATCCTCAGGTATATTGAGTGAGATCCAGAACTGCATCGGAAACATACACCTGGCTAACTTACTCTATCGAGTCTTAGGGTATCTACGGCTAGTCGATTACAGAAGTACCTTGACACTGACTTGGATATTCACTGACTGTTGTATTCTACTAAAGAGACTCGAGTCTCCTGACTGTTTCCCAAGTGTAAAATAAGGCTAGTTTTATGTAATCCTAGTTGTTATTGTTTCTACTAATATGTTATTAATTATTGTTCTTACTTGAAATCCTATTTGTTGTTATTATGATGTATTTGGGGTACCTCAAATTTAATCCCTTAATCCTTGGATTATTTATCCAAAACTATTTATGGGTACCGATACTAACCTTTTAGTATCGATACTAAACCTTTGGTATAGATATCCACCTATTGATATGAATACACCCTGGCTGATATAGGTTAATTAGGTAAGGTAGTATCGATACTCTATTTTGAGTATCGATTCTTTGGTGTTGGGATATCGATATTGGCCTGAGTATCGATACCAAAATTAGGTTCAATATTTTAAAAATTACCCCAGTATCGATACCCCCTGCCTTGGTATCGATATATAGATGAGTTTTGATACCAAAATTGTATTCTAGATTTCGATACAAATCCAATGAGTCTCAAAATTGTTACCCCAATACCGATACTCCTTGCATGAGTATCGATAGTACCCTATCAAAAAGCACTCATTTTTGCCTTCAATGAGGAACAAAATTGAGATAGTATCGATACCCCTACTACGGTGCCCTATTTTGGCACAAAAAATCCTATATTTCTACCCTACAAACCCTATAAAGGTCCCCAATTGATGTTTAAGTGTTTTATCTAATAATAAGGTTCATAAAGAGTCTATAAACATGTTGAAAACACCCAAACAATGCAATCTACCATGAACATGCTTCAAGCTTATGTAACCTACCAAAACTCAGCTAATGAGCTACATGTGGTAGAGTTGAGTTAGAAGTGAGTTACCTTGCTAATCTAGGCTGCTGAAAACGTCCAAGGTTCAACCCAAGGTGAGCTTCTCTTTTCCCCTTGATTTGGAACTTTCTCCAACTTCCCTTTACTAAGCCAAAATCAAACATACAAGTTACTATTGTTGTTGGGAAGCTTAAAGGAGAATCATAAAATGCTTCTAGAAGTCTGAATCTTTTCAAAATGAACTGAAATCTATTAGGTTTCTAAACCCCACTAAACCCACATTATTAAAAATAAGGTGCAAAGAAGAGATTGCGGGTTTAATTTGAAGCTATGAAGATGAGGATTCTGAATATTACCTTTGAATTGCTGAGTGGGGTCTGAATGTGATAAAGTTACTACCTTTCTTAAGTTTCAAAGTAAGCCAAGGAGAATAAGGATATAAAAAGAAGACAATGTAGTGAAGAAAAAGAGAGGGCTTTACTTCAGACGTGATATCATCAATTTTCAATAGAAAACAACTTTTGAATTCCTTAATGGTATATTTACTTCCTTGTTCCTTCATTTTTCATATTGGGATTAAAAATGCAATCTTTAAGACCAATTGGGCCTCAAACTAAGCCCAACTCAATTCCCAAATGGACCAAGCACTAAATCCAAGCTAATACGCTTTCTTAAGAACTTCCGGGTTAGTCCAAAATACTAACCCGGGTTTTGGAGCATTACACACAGGACTATAGATACAAAACGGAATATGTAGGTATTAATGAGTTGTTAGTGATCAAGTTCTTAAAATTTGTAATAATGACACAAACGAGAGAAAATAAATATTTTATTACCATCATTGATGATAGCAAAGGTATTGATATGTGTATTTGCTAAAAAAGAAAAAGCGAAGCTATAGAGAAATTTTTTTTCTATGAACATGAAGTTAAAAACCAAGTTAATAAATTAAGACGGTAAGAAGTAAAAGTGGTGGTGAATAAGTTGAACCATTTGATGAATATTATTTATAACATGTTATTGTTCTCAGAGTAACAATATTGTACTCTTCTCGATAAAATGTAGCTGAAAGAAAATTTTGACTCTAAAGAAATAATGAACGCAATGCTAGGAAGTTCTAGATTGCACAAAACATGTGGGGGAGTTGTTTTGTCAACTAATTACCTTTTAAATAAGGTCCTCAGGAAAGAAAAATGACAAAACACCATGTGAGTTAAGGAAAGGTAAAAAACCTTCCAATAAATACATAAAAATGTGGTGGCGTCTTGAGAAGGTAATGGTCATATTAACAAAACAAATGAAAATAAGTCCTAAACAATGGATTGTATTTTATTTGACTATCTTAATATCTTAGAAGGATAGACCGATGCTAGTTGGAATTTAATATTAAAGATACCAACAACAATCCTTAAGAAATTGGTTATAACCAGATTTATAATGGAATTTGAGTTTGTAGCTCTAGATAAGTATAGAGAATAAGCTAAATGACTTTGGAATTTCTTGGAGGATATTCTTGGATGGTTGAAACATGTGCCCATGGATGCATTTACTGTGACTAGCATAAAATTTCAAGTATAATGGTAAGTTGAAACATATTTGTTGTCGACAAAATACCATAGACAACTGATCTCAAATGAAGTTATCTTTATTGGTTTTATATGATCAAATGATAACATTGTGGATCCACTGACCAAAGGGTTAAATCAATATCAAGTTGAGAAAACATCTAAAAGAATGAGACTAAAGCCCATGAAATTTAAAGACGTTATGCGAAAGAATACCCTGCCTTGTTGACTAGAGATCCCATGATTTAGGTTCAAAGGGGCAACATAATTGCACAAACCGTGTATGGTCACTGTGGGAGTTTCTTATCCCAAGTTTGTTCTTATGTTGTAAATAACAACCAAAGTGGTATAGGCTAAGTAAATATTTTAGTGACTATTGTGTGCTCCGGTGAGCTAAACAACATAAATTACCTATGTGAAAGTGAAGTGGGACCACTTAAAGGAGACTATTAGGCATAGTTCTTTCAAACTCTTGCAAAACTAGGCAAAATCCATGGCTTTAAAGACATACCCATGAGAACTAAATTCTTGTCAGAGGGATAGTTGTGTGAAGTATATCATCGTTTACACAAACAATATAATAGTTCAAGGAAATCACGTTTACTATTTATCCAATAAAGTAAATATACGTTCACAATGGAAGGTTCAAAGGAGGACATCTATATATCCTGTGCAACTATTAATCGTAGAGTCTATCAATGTAACACCCTAAACCTGATTGGGCCTAAAATGCCACATTGGGCTACTGTGGTAACCCCTAATTTTCAAAACATATTCATTCTCATTTCAAAACATACTATGTAGTACCAAAATAAATATATGCAACAATTATAAAAATACTTTTATAAAATCAGAGCTTTATGAGACATAATTTAAAATCAAAATAGTACAAACTCAGAGTTTGATAAACCAAATACATGAGTAAGGTTCTATGAATACATATACCCACTAAAGCTATAGTATAATACTTTGACGGAGATGCTGGAAGTACTGATACGACGGTGCTTCATGAATGGCCTAAGCTAAAAACCTACAAATGAAAACATCCGAATGTTGAGATTACAAAGCCCAATAGTATAATTGCTAATTTAGAGCAGCATTATGAGTCTCATAAATACAAGCATGCTAAAGACATGGTACTAAGCAGTAAGTATATGCATGATCTTAAACAAGTGCTACCTACATAAGGCTTAATTGTTCTACCGCTTATGTATAGGTCTCATGCTTCCCTTAATTCTCTGCTAAGGGTCTCTTCATGAGTACACCTCTATTAGGTATCTACCCACATTGACTGTAACCACTTGCATTATCTAAATGAGACACTGACACCCCTGTGCATTATTTGAATACAATGATAACTCTACTATGCATTATCTGAAAACAACAATGACTCTCTTATGTTAGTATTTGGTCTTTCATAGCATCAAATACTAGCCTACTAAGAGGAGGTACCGGTATCACATAGCATCGGTGAACTCCTCCTTAAGTTGATGAATGATCTCGTGGTATCACATAACATCAGGTAGACCATGTAGGGAGAAGTTTAGTATTACATAGCATAAAAATCCCACTCTATTAGAGCATTGGCTTGGTATCATATAACATCAACCCAAGTTTTACTGATAACTCTTGTACTGGACTAATACAACTACTTATGCATACCTAAGGGCCAAAGGCCACACAACACTAACATCACTAACCTACTCCTCTTGAGTGCTCGGGCCTTGCAATCTAGTTATCCCCTAAAGTTCCTGATCCACTGAAAATACCCAACAAGGGCAGCTAAGGTAGCACGGCTACACCTTAACATAGCCGAACATACTAAAGTGAGGTCATCATGTGAATACTTGATATCTTGCTTATCTTCTCATCTAGAACGTTATGTAAAGATTTATTAGTCAATTATTACTGTTAATTTATTAAACGAATCTATTCTGGTCATTATCACTTAAAGGGGATTTTAGTCATTTCTGTCTTTAGAGAGGTCTCTAAGCATTTAATGGTTTTATGAAAATTATTGTTTATACGATATCGGTTCACTGATCTTTTCGAAGCATGTACTTTCAACTATTACTGAATTAGACTTACTTATCGTACCACTTTTCGGTACATCCTCTACAACGATCCTCACTCTTAAATAATCAATATGTGTTCGACTGAAGATAATTTGTCGCAATAACCTTAGTATGGTGACATCAGTTGTAACCCACTCCTACGAGTGTATTTGGGTAACTTTGGCCATTTGTGTCTTTCACGGACTAAGTTCCACCATTAAGTTTCATCCTTAACTCTTAAGGTCCTTAAAAAGGTCAAATCTAACCATCTAAAGTGGGTAGTATCGATACTCTACTTGTAGTATCGATACCCTAGGGTCAAGTATCGATACCCTTATGAGTATCAGTACCAAAAATTACTTTCGTTTACTAAAAATTAGCCCAATATCTATATTGTTACCCTGAGTATTGATACTGTAGGGGCAATATCGATAATTTCCCCAGTAATATCGATATTCCCTACCTGAAATGTCTAAATTTCATCCCAAATGATATAGTATCGACATTGTTCATCCCATAAAGGTCTTATCTTGGTTCCTAATCATGTGTGAAAGCTTTAGGGAGTTACTTAGGGTTATAAAGTGTCATTACAACACATTCTTTACATCTAAAATGTCATTTAATTATGAAATCAACTATAACCCCTAAAATGCTAAAAAAACACAAAGCTCAATAATTCTTCATATTTATAAAAGTCTTAACATTCCAAAGGATTAGAAATACACTAACTTGAGGTTAGGATCCTGAAATGAATCTTTTTGCTTAGACACAATTCATTCCTCTAAGATTTGGATTAAAACCCTCACTTTCTCCTTAGCTAAAAAGAACCCAAAGCTTTAAAACATCAAAACAAGTTTTCTAGTGGGATTGAGGATGAAATTGAAGTTTAAATAAACATAAAAATGGTTCAAGGAACTTACCCTTAGCTATGGCATTTAGAGAGGAGAATAAGTGAGAAAAAATGAGAAGAGATGAAGAAATGAAGGGGAGAAGAAAAAAAGTGATAAAAAGCTCTAATTTTTAAAAAATAAAAAAATTACGTTTTTGGTCCATTCTCATCTTTCCACTATTCAAAAACCCTCTTTTTATAGATAATTAGACTCATGTCTAACCTTATTAAGTTGACACAATGACTTAAATTATGAAATCCACGGGGCCTATATACCCTTCGAGTAGACCCTAAACTACTATCCTAAAATTTAGGGTGTTACAACTCTATACTCCTCGAAAGAAATTTTATCCTCGAAATATACTTTGGTCGAATAATGAACTATCCTTAAGTCACGTATCTAGAAACATCAGAGCACCTAAACTTTTATCAAGTCAGACCCTCAAAGAAGAAGTCTCTACAACATGACACATACCCAAGAATTCATAAAATTGATCTATGACCCCCTTTTTCTATATAGTGCTACTTGCTTTGATTCTTAAGCAAAAACCTTCGAGAGGCACAAAGCCAAAGAATCGTATTCTTGTTGTCTAACATTGAAAGATTAGAACATTTCATAAGGAAGACACTACTATAAGATTTAACTACCATTGGAAAATCCTCCACTGTTAGTTATACTCAATTGAGTTAACATACTGTACCATCTTATAAATCTCCTTTACTTACTAAACTTAGATAACTCGTCATGCTACACATCGAGATCTTACGACACTTGTCAACATGATCTCGATACTGACTACTGAAAGTATGATAACAACTTCTTTCTTTCTATATATTGATTACGCTTTCACTACGCTATGTTGATTCAATACTCATCTATGTTTCTTGATTGTTTATAATTTACCTTGTGATTCACATATTCTCTACTCATCGGATCGTGCATCTAAGCTACTCAAAACTAAAAATCGACCACTTACCTAGCGAAACTAGCAACATCTGACTTTCCTGGAAAGCACACCTCACAAAGCGAAGACCTCGTGCAACCGCTCTCTAAATTAAGTATTCCGAGACTACATCTTAAACTCACTATCACTAACCACCATCGAGATATCCAATGATGACCAACATTAGTCAAACAACACTAAACATACTTGATTTCTTTTACCATCAAGCACTAAAATTCATGGTATTGCATAACGCAGTATACTGCTATATGTTGTATATAGCTAATGCTTATATACCAAAACGAAGATAACACAAATGAAGCTTGGCTTACCTAGCTAAATCACTTAATGTTCATGCACGAATACATAAAGACAAAATTAAAGGGTTCTTTATACCTCGAGACTGATAACTTGCTATCTTACCTACATTACCCTTATTACTTATGGTAGAATTCTGAAATTGTTGTATCCGAATGTATACCATGGTATCGAAACATACATCATGATAACTTACTCCTTTTGAATACTTGGGCCATTTGTACCTAGTTAGAAATTGAAGTGCCTTGGCACTAGCTGAGGTATATCATGATATTTCTGGTAATAAAGTGATCGATACACTGGATAGAATGACCTGGTTATTCTTAACACAAACCCGCTATTGATAATACAAAAACATCATCAATGTCTTATACCTAACATTGGCAACCCACACGGATGTTCCCGTAATAACACAAAAGGGTGTGGGATTTTATTGCTAAACATTTCCTTAGAGTTGACTTTGAACTCAACAAGGAACAACCACCTAATCTTATAAGGTTCTTATACGTCTCTAAACTTGCGACTCTAAGACCAAGTATTACTTGTGATAATAACTTCCCTTAGGTCGGCTATTAAGTCTGAATCAAGTCCTCGACAAATATCTAAGGTCACTCTGGTATAATCCACTAAGATCCACCAACTAGTCACTTGGATCCTCGCTCCCAGGTTCTCTACACAAATATTTTTCCTACCTAGATCACTTGACACTAAGGTCCACCAACAAGCCACTTGGATCCTCGCTCCCAGGTTCTTTCCACAAATATTTTTCCTACCTAGATCGCTTGACACCACAAAAGAATGCATGCACGTAATCCTATTAGAGAAACATAAAAAATTAGGATGGCTGAAAATATACCTGACATCCCATCTTCAGCATTAACATATTGACCATTCCTCTTTATGTTTTGACAAGCAGAATAACACGTAATTGAATCAGGAATAGGTCGATATGCTCCTCTCCTACCTGAGCATAGAAATAACACCTATTTTGGTAGGCTTTGTACCATACTGAGCTACTAGGATCGTCTCCTTCAATTGAGCTGAAACATCGTCACGTAAACTAAGGCAATCCTATACTACATTCTCTAAAGATCCATATCTATAGTACTTATTAGAGAGTCTAAAGCACATTCTTCGATGCTTCTTACCACAATGCTTGCACTTTGAATAATCCAAGACTCTATTGGAGTTCCCAACACCTGAAACGAATTGCAAAGCTGTTAGTCTCCTATGAGACTTTGATTCTAAACTATGACTCAGTTGGAGTGACAAAGCTAACGTCATTCTCCCCTATTTATATGTATCGATGTCCCTCTTTACCACCTATCAAGGTAGATTTGCTGATACACAAGTCCTCATTCTTGGGATACCTGACTCACTCAATAAGTTTTTCCTCATACTTTGATCCATCTTCACGGCCTTAGTCTAACGTGTCAGTTCTGAAAACACTCTAGGAGGGTTTACCACCAACTGCGCAAGGATATCGATATGAAGCCCCTATACGAATCTATTGTAACTCAAGGACTCTATCGTAACTAACTCTAGAGAATAACAACTCAACCGAATAAATTATTTCTCGTACTCATACACCAATCAATCTCTCTAAACTAGCTGAGAGAACCATATTCTTTAATTATCCTTATATTACTCACTTACATACTTGCCTCTAAACTTATTTAGGAATTGGTCCCACGAAGGCATCTCTGGCTATAAAGCCATCTCTACAGTATCCCACAAATCGATAGCATCACCCTTGAGAAAAGAGGTGACATACTCTAACTTACCCTCTGGGGTAAGGTGAAGTTGTCTCAAAGTCTTCACGGTCTCTCCCAATCACTGATCGACCAAAATCATATCATCATCACTTCAACCATAGAAGTTAACTGTCTTATACCTCTTCAGTCTCTCAACTATGGACTCTATTAACACTAACGTAATCTAGGTGGTCGGTTGCACAATCTACGCTATAGGAATATTAGCCACTATCTCCTTCAGAGTGGAAGTCAAACCTCAAAAGAAGGTCTACCTCTATGAGTCTTGTACCTAACGGGACCCCATGATCCCCTACCCTAGTTAAGAACCCATCATTAATACTACCATGATGAGAGGTACAAATCTTCATCCTATCATCGAGACTGCACTCAGAATTATCAACCATCATAAAACTCTTCAACACAAACTAAGAATAGGAGCACCGTTAGGATTCCAAATTTATACAAGTACTTTAACTACCTAGAGGTATGTATTCACTAATACATTACTAAAACTGACCACTGGGTCCTAGGACCAACTTAACCTGATGCTCTAATACCATTAAATGTAACACCCTAAACTCGATTGGGACTAAAGTGGCACATTAGGCTATCGTGGTAACTTATGATTTTCAAAACCTAATCATTCTTATTTTAAAACATACTATGTGATACCAAAATAAATATATACACCAGTTATAAAAATAATTTTATAAAACCAGAGCTCCACAATACATAATTTATAATCAAAATAGTACAAACTTAGAGTTTGATAAACCAAATCATGAGTAAGGTTCTATGAATACCCATACCCATTAAAGCTGGAAGTACTGTTGTGACGATGCTTCATGAATCCCCTAAGCTAAAAATTACGAGCAAAAACATCCGAATGCAAAGCTTATAAAACCCAATAGTATACTTGCTAATCTAGAGAAGCATTATGAGTCTCATAAATACAAGCATGCTAAAGACATTGTACTAAGAAGTAGGTATATGCATGATCTTAATCAAGTGATACCTACTTAAGCCTTAATTGTTCTACCACTGAAGTGGAAGTATTATGCTTCCCTTAATCCTCTACTAATGGTATTGCCATGAGTACACCTCTATTGGGTCTCTACCGACACTAACTTTAACTGCTTGCATTATCTAAATTTGACACTAACACCCTTTTTCATTATATGAATAGACCACTAACTCTTCTATGCATTATCTAAATGCAATATTGACTATGCTATGTTAGTATCTGATCTCACATAGCATCAGATACTAGCGTACTGAAAGGGGGTACAGTATCATATAGTATCAGTAAAGTCCCTTTAAGCTGTTGAATGGTCTCCTAGTATTGTTTAGCATCAGGTAGACCATGGAGGCAGAAGTTTGATATCACTAAGCATAGAAAATTCTTGTTCAACCATAACATTGGGTTAGTATCACATAACATCAAGTTAAACTTTACTAATAACTATTGTACAAGACTGATACAACTACTCATGCATACCTAAGGGCCAAAGGCCACACAAAAATGACATCGCTAACTCACTCGTCGTGAGTTCTCAAGCCTTATGCTCTATTTAGCCCCTGAAGTGCCTCGTGCACTAAAAATCCCCTACTAAAGTAGGGAAAATAAGGTAGCATGGCTACACCCTAACATAGCTGGATATACTAAAGTGAGGTCATCCACTCACTAGCTATTATCTTGCTCGTTCTCTCATACAGAACGTTATGCAAATGTTTATTTGTCTGTTATTACTAATAAGTTAGTAAACGACTCTACTATGATCATTAGCACTTAAAGGGGATTTTAGTTATTTCTGTCTCTAGAGAGACGTCTAAGAATTTCATGGTTTTATGACGATTAATGTGCTTACAGTTCATTGATTATATCACTAGTTAGCCCGATACCTAACTCAGGTTCATTACTAGATATCAATACTTTTATTGCTCTTATCGTACTTCTTCCCAATACCCCTTGAATTGGAGGGACGACTTATACGATATTGGCTTATTGATGTTCTTGAAGAATGCACTTTCAACTGTTACTGAATTAAACTTACTTATCGTACTATTTTTAGATACATCCTCTACAATGATCCTCATTTTTAACTATTCAATACATGTACGACTGAAGATACTTTTATGTAATAAGCCAAGTATGGTTGCATCAGTTGTAACCTACCCCTATGAGTGTTTTTAGGTAACTTTGGTCATTTTTTTCCCTCACAGACTAAGTTCCACCATTATGGATCATCATTATCTCTTATGGGCCTTAAAAAGGTCAAATTTAACCATCCAATAGGGTCAAGTATCGATACCCCTATGAGTATTGAAACCAAAAATGGCTTATGTTTCCTGAAAAGTGGCCTAGTATCAATATTATTACCCTGAGTGTCGATACTGTAGGGACAATATTGACTCTTTCTCCAGCAGTATTGATACTCCATGCCTGAAATTTCCAGATTTCATTCCAATTCATCCAATATTTATAGTCGAACCTAGAAATGACTTGTTTAGGCTTGGGAAACACCCAAAATTCATCCCAAAGGTCTTAGTTTGGTTCCTAATCATGTGCTAATGCTTTAGAAAGTTACTTAGGGTTTTAAAGTGCCGTAAAAACATCTTCTTTACATCTAAAACATCATTTAATTATGAAATCAAGTATAAATCATAAAATTGTTAAATACAAATATCTCAACAATTTTTCATATTTATGAAAGCCTTAATAATCCAAAGGATTAGAAATACACTACCTTGATGTTAAGATCCTAAAATGAAGTTCATTTCTTAGCCACACTTTCTCCTCTAAGATTTGGATGAAAATCCCCACTTTCTCTTTAGCTAAAAAGAACCTAAGGCTTTGAAACATCAAAATAAGTTTACTGGGATTGAGGACGAAATTGAAGTTTAAAGAAATATGAAAAAGAACCAAGGAACTTACCCTTAGCTATGGCACTTGTAAAGGAGAATGGGAGAGGAAAAATGAGAAAAGATGAATAAATGAAGGGAAGAAGATGAAAAGAGATAAAAAGTTATCATCTTTTTTAAAAATGAGAAAATTACACTTTTGGTCTCTTATAATCTTTTTACTATTCAAAAACCCTCTTTTTATGGCTAATTGGGCCCAAGTCCAACAAAATTAAGCCCATATCGACACAATGACTTAAATTAAGAAATCCACGAGCTCCACTCATCCTTCGGGTAAACTCGACACTACCAGCCCAAAATTTGGGGTATTACAATCACCACATCGTGTCAAAATGTTTTTTTTATAAAATCATCAATTTCATTTATGTGACGGGTTGTTAAAAAATGAATGAATTCTATTGATGGATTTAATATTTAAATTAAATTCATATTTCTTTTGATTGTTACAAATTAAAAGATGTTTTTAATTTGAATATTAGTAGGATAATTACTCTTTGAATATGTCAAATTAAAGGGTATTTGTTATATATTTAACTTTCAATATTAAATATAATTATATACTTTTGAATATTTCAAATTAAAATAATATCTATGTAAGGTTGAATAGTAAAAGGTGTTTATATCTTTTGAATATTTCAAATTAAAAGATATAATTACTGTTTAAATTTAAATATTAAAAGATATTTGATTGAATTAAATCTCTATTGTAAATCTCCTATAAATACTCAGTTAACCTGCTAGGTTAAACACAAGTTTCAATAAGTTTTTGGCAAGTTCAAAAGAAGAAGAAAAAAATATCACCATTACTTTTCCAATAATAGATGAAGGCAAGGATAGTTCATGATATCTATTGTTATGCTACTGTAGTTGATCATCTAGTTGTTGTATCTTGGGAGACAAATGACAAAAGATCTTGAGCACCAAGAAGTGTCTGAAAAACTGTCTTAAGGAAACCGTGTAGTGACATACCTCAACTGTTTTCAATCAATATATCAATAAAAAAGAGTATTTTATTTACATTTATTTTTTATTTATTTTTATGATGTTTTAATTTCTTATATTTTATTTTCTCAGGTTTGATTTTGTCTCGAATTGTTATTTTGCATAAGACTTTCATGATTTAAAACTAGGTTCAACAACATTGCATAAACTCTGGGGTTTGCATGGAAGAAGAGGAAGAAGAGGAAGAAGAAGAAGAAGAAGATACCTATTATTTTATTTTTTTTATTTTTCACATAACACTCCCAAGAAGAAGATACATATTTTTTATTTTTTTGTTTTTTATTATCCACGTAATACTCCATTAAGGGGTTAATGATAGTTAACGATTAAGGGAATTAAACCAAACAGACCGATAATGTAAGGAACTAAACACACTTAATTTTTTAACCAGTGACCAAATTCGATCAGACTGAAAACAAACACTGTTTGTATATCTTACCCTAAAATATTTTATTTTAAATCACATGATTTAATGTTTTATTTGAATGATAAGATTTGCTTAAAAAGATAATGTAGACATGTAGAAAAAATGGAATAAATTATTTTTTGTTTACTTTCTTAAGTTTTGAAATTCAAAATTTTTATTTTTATTTATTTAGTTACTTTTACAATATAATTACTTAAAATATTAATGTAAAATTTTCACTTAAATATTTTTTTAAACTCAACCTATTGACTTTTTTTAATGTACCATATTTAGATATCAAAATCTTCGAAGATATTTGAAGAAAAGACCTTAGAAGAGAATCAATGGATATAGAGCCTCCGAAACCTGAAATCTATGGAAAATTATAATTTTTCGATATGATCTCTAACATAACCCACATGATATATCAAAATTAAAATTAATTGATAGTCGATCACATTAATTAGGGATGTCTATCATGCTAGCCTACACACAATCATCATGAACCTATGTCTAACACTAACACTAAAGAGTAACTATAATATCTCTCAGCTAAAACCGATAGAAAGATATAGACTCTCTCTCGTCACTCTTCTTTCTCCTACCTTATGATACAAAAAAAAGATATGGACACCAGCCAAAAGATCAATCTAGCATCGATTGTGGCTCTCCGTTTGAATCAGAAGGGATGAACAACCTATAGTCATCGTGACTAATTTGTTTACATCAACAATGTTTGAATAATTTTTTTTCTAAATAAACCATGAAAATATTTAAATTAGTTAATGAGATTGATTTTTCAAGTTAATTTAGTAATATTATAAACAAAATTAACCCAATGATGTTAATTAAATTATAGAGACTAAATGACAATTTTTTGTTTCATAAGGAATGATTATCAACCTACATTATTTCTTCACTACGCAAAAGTGTTGCAGCTCAATGATGTTAATTAAATTATAGTGACTAAATGACAATTTTTTTTGTTTCATAAGGAATGATTATCAACCTGCATTTTTTCTTCACTACGTAATAGTGTTACAACTCTATCAGGGGGTTCCATCAGTTCATGTATCCCCCTTGGACAGTCCCCATACATGTTTAGCAGGACAGTCTACAACTCTGTTGTTGTTCCTGTTAATAGTATTAAACTCCACTTTCAATTTTATTCTTAGGTAGTATTGGATATATAGGTGGTTAATGTAATATTGTTATGCTATTGTTGTGGAGTTGTTATGCAGTTGAGAAGTAATTAAGAAATTGTTAAAGTTGGTATTCAATCCGTTAGGCTTGCCAGCTAGGATTATAGGTAGTTACAGTATACCTATATAAGCATGTAAGTGTACTGCTGAAAAGAGTTGAGAATAAAGAATATTTTTCACTATCTTTTACATAATTCTTTACATGGTATCATTCGCCATTCATCATGGATGTTTCTTTGCTATATAATAGAGGGGTGTTACTCGATTGGAGTTGTTGTTCCTTTAGTGTGGAGATTTCTTCAAGAAATGTCACAATGTTCACAAATAAGAAAGTGAATGTGGTTTTTGACGAGACAAACTTCTTGTTATGGAAACAATAACTCCTTCTTATTGTGAGGAGTCATTACCTCGAATGATTGATTATCGATGAGATACAACCTCCGCCTGCTATGATTTCTGATGATTGGGGTGTTTTGGTCTTTAATGAGGCGTATGAGGATTTTGTTTCTCAAGATAGTGTTGTGGCCTCCTGGCTCGAGTACGTTTCTTCAATTTTTTGCCAACCGATCCACGATGTCTGTTATGAATTTACACTATAAGTTACAGTCCCTTAAGAAAGGGGATGATAGCATGTAGGTGTTCCTCACTCGGGTTAAGAAAGTGTGTGATGCCTTGGTATCTTGTGGTAGTTTAGTTCATGTTGTGGAGCATATCGCCAGTATTCTCAAAGGGCTTTCAAGGGATTATCAACCATTCATGGCTGTCATAACGTCTAGTGGCGACTCTCTTCCCTTAGATAAAGTCTACATTATGTTGATTGATGATGAAATGCAACTTGATGGGTTTGCTACTCAAGAGGAGAATGTTTTTACGAGTACTCATGTTATTCGTGGTACGGTGGGTGGTGCTAATGGTGTTAGTCGTAATCTGTCGTATCGTTTTGACTCTGGTGGTCGTTCTGCAAGATGTGGTCGAGGGAGGCCGCGTGTTCAATGTAAGGTTTGTGGAAAGGTTGGGCATTTTGTCAATTGATTTTTGCATAGGTTTGATGAGATGTTCTCTGGTGTTGATGATGATATTGGCCAGTTCCATTCTAAGCAGAGTTCAGATAATGCTAACTTTACGATTGTGGAAAACTCTGGTTGTGATTGCTGTCACACTAAGAAATGTGGGATGGCTCAGGTAGATAATTTACCTCATGTTCATGTCGAGGTAGTCTGGTTCTAATCAATGGGTGATCATTTCAGGTGCCACGCATAATGTCACACCTGAGTCTAAGAACGTCACTCAACGGGCTGAGCATTTTAGCCCAGGTAATCTAGTTATGGGTAATGGTGTTTCATTAAAAGTTACTATGGTTGACACTATTATTTTACCTTCATCCTCTCGTCATTTGTTTTTGAATGATCTTCTGCATGTGCCTGGTGTATCAAACAAATTTCTCTTGATTTTAAAGTGTGCTAGGGATAATGGAGTTTACTTTGAGTTTCACTCACATGGGTATTATGTTCATGATAGCTCTACAGGTGAAGTTCTTCTTTCAGGAAAAGTTAAAGATGGTTTGTATGTATTTTTAGAATTCAGTTTGCCAGGTGTTTGTAATAAATCTCAAGCTAATCTTACTAATGTTCATGGTCTTAGCCTATATGATGTATAGCATAGAAAGTTAGGCCTGCCAGTTATAATAGTGTAGTAAAAGCCTGTAAGGCCATTGATGTAATGATTCCTTTGAATGTTAATGAAAAATGTGATCCGCATTGCATTGGAAAAAGTCATAAGTTGTCATTTTCATATTCTACTTATATTTATCATGCTCGGTTTGAGTTAGTATTCACTGATCTTTGGTGTCCTGCTCATGTTGCTTCTAAAGGGTTTAAATATTACTTGACATTTGTTTATGCGTATTCTAGACATACTTCTATTTATTTTATGTAAAACAAATCTCAAGTTGTCTTAGTGTTTGGGTTATTTCAAAAATTGGTGTTGACTTAATTTGGGGTTCCCATTAAAGTAGTTCAAAGTGATTGGGGTGGAGAATACATGAGTTTGTCTCAGTTTTTGCTACAAGATGGGATTACTCATCGACTTACATGTCCTCACACCTCTGAACAAAATGGTGTTGTCGATATGTCATTGAACTTGCTTTAGTCTTGTTAGATCAAGCCTCTATGCCTGTGCAATATTGGTTTTATGCCACCATGGCTGCTATTTATACTATTAACAGGTTACCAACAAAAGTGTTAGATGGTGTGTTGCCGTATGAAAAGCTATTTGGAAAGAAACCAGATTATGCTTGAATAAAAGTATTTGGGTGCAAGTGTTTTCCTCATTTAAGGTTGTTTCAAACTCATAAGCTTGAGTTTCGATCTCAAGTGTGCACATTCTTAGGTTATAGTTCTCAACACAAAGGATATCATTGTCTTGCTTTGAGCGGAATGATTTATGTGTCTCGCCATGTGGTTTTTTATGAGTTTATTTTTCCATTTCTAGGTTTAACTAATAAGTCTTCTACAACAGGTGTAGTTGGTACTTCTATAGTAAAGCCAGCTGATCTAGAGACTGTGACTGATATTCAGTAGTTACGTGCAGTGGCAGACATTTTGGATGCTATTGGGTCTAGTGGTGACCTACATGGTTCTGTGTAAGATGCTTCAGGGCAAGGATCACTGAAATGACTGATGATTTTGTACATGCAGTGAGTTCTGATGAGGTGATGGTTCCTAATAATCAGACCGATGTGTATGCTGGTGACATTACTATATAAGAACCTTTTGTGTCTACTGCACTTTTCGTGAATACTCATCTTATGCTCACAAGGAGCAAGTGTGGCATTATCAAACCTAAAGTGTACGTAATAACTTTTGATGCGGTGGAACCGAATAATGTGTATGATGCATTGAAGTCTCCCAACTGGAAAGCATCAGTTTATGTTGAGTTTGATGCTTTGCAGCGTAATGGTACATGGACTGTGATGAAGTTACCTCCTGGGTGGTTAGTTGTAGGATGTAAGTGGTTGTTCAAACTGGAAACTAATCCAGATGTTTCAGTTCATCGATACAAGGCTCGCTTAGTTACTAAAAGGTACTATCAAGTACCAGGGCAGGATTTCACTGACACTTTCAAACCAGTGATTAAGTTTGCTACACTTCATGTTATCTTGTCTCTAGCTGTGGAGAGGCAGTGGCAGCTGCGTCAGGTCAATATTAACAATGCATTTTTAAATGGAGAGTTGCATGAGGATGCCTACATACAGCAACCACCAGGATTCGATTAATATGCTGAAGATGGAAGTCAGCTTGTGTGTAAGATGAACAAGGCTTTGTTTGGTCTTCATCAAGCGCCTCAGAATTGGAAAGCTCGATTGAAACAATGTTTGTTTTAGCTAGGGTTTACAGAATCTAGGGTTGATATATCACTGTTTATTTGCAATAATGAAGGTGTTTATACATATATGTTAGTATATATTGATGATATTATTATTACTGGTACTTCAGGTACTGAGGTTAATGAATTGGTTCAATAGTTGAGTGTTGCATTCTCGTTAAAAGATCTTGGAGAGCTTGGCTATTTCCTTGGTATTGAAGTCAAGCGGTGTGGTGGATCTCTAGTGCTGAGTCAAAGTAAGTTTATTCTTAAACTGCTGATGAAAGCAGATATGGATAAAGCCAATCTTGTGGTAAAGCCTATGATTCCGAGCAAGTTACAATATGATATTGGTAAAATTTTATGTGATGCTAGGGAGTTTCGTAGCATTGTTGGAGCCTTATTGTATATGTGTCATACTCGACCTGATATCACCTTCAGTGTGAATTAAGTAACCAGTACATGTATGCACCACGTCAGGGTCATCTTGTTGCTATTAAATGCATACTCTGTTATCTTGTAGGCATACTCGATTATGGCTTGGTGTTATCTCCCTATGGTGTAAATATGAAGGTGATGGTATTTGCTGATGCGGATTGGGGTGGTAACCCTGATGATAGAAAGTTAATTTCTAGACATTGTGTATTTGTGGGAGATAATCTTGTGTCCTGGGCTTCTAAGAAACAGAATACGATTTCAAGATTCACCATGGAGATCGAATATCACAGTGTGCTGATACAGCAGCAAAAGTGACTTGGGTCGATGCATTTTTTTTAGATAAGGGGATTGCACGACAAGGGGTGCTAGTTATTTAGTGTGATAACAGTGGTGTTGTGGCCATGAGTAGCAATCCAGTGTATCATGCAAAGGCTAAGTACTTAGATCTTGATGTGCATTTTATGCGAGAAAATGCAGCTGCTAAGCAGATGTTTGTTAACTATATCCCAGTTAGTCACCAAGTTACAGATGGGTTTACTAAACTGTTATCCAAATCTTCATTAGAGCAATTTTGATCCTAAGTGCAAGTGTTTTCGTTTGACCGTGAAGAAGAAAAAAATAGAGAGAATACTAGAGATATAGGTGGTTAATGCAATACTGTAGTGCTATTGTTGTGGAGTTGTTGTGTAGTTGGGAAGCAGTTGAGAAATTGTTAAAGTTGTTGTTAATCTGTTAGGCTTGCCAGTTAGAATTATAGGTAATTACAGTATACCTATATAAACATGTAAGTGTATTGCTGAAAAAGAGTTGAGAATAAATAATATTTTTTCTATCTTTTACATAATTCTTTACAGGTAGTAGCCAATGCGTTGACAATAGTGAGTGTAGCCACGTTTCTCTGACTAGACTGAACTAGGTCATTAGCTTCTAGGTAATATGTCTCAATCACTATTTATTTCATCCTCATTTCCCAAGCAAGCTTAATGCCATCGTAAATACCCCATAATTCAGCTTTCAATGTTTTATACACTCTTATCTTCTTTGCAAAGCCTTTGAACCATCTTACTTTATAGTCCTTCATAAAACCACCAAACACAACCTCACTTGAAATCATTTTTATCACCCCATCAGTTTTTATTTCACCCATTATTCTTCAGGTGGTTGCCATTAAGTCCTTTCATGTTCCCGATTTTGCTCTTCGCTGCTTCTGTTTTTCACTTCTGGCTTGTGTTATTTTTTTTGTTATTTTGGTTACTTCTTTCAAAACGGTTTCTCTCTCAACCTTACTTGGTTCAAATATTACCTTATTCCTCCTTTTCCACGGCATCCATAGGATTGTGCTAAAAAGTATAGGTTATTCCCCTACATTATTCTTAAATTGATACTTGTTGAGAAGGTTATCGTCAAGCCATTGTTTTATATTTCTATTAAAGAATTTATCCATTCGGTTCGAATTAAGTAGTAATCTCCAGGTTGTATTCACCATTGGGCAGTTTTAGAAAACATGTACAAGGTCTTCCACCACAGCTCTTATACGTGTGGAAATATTCTTTCACTACCATGTGTCTACGCGTTTTTTCGAGTTTTATAAGCAGTTTTACCTTCTGAACCAACCAAATATTCTTGGAAGGTTTTGGTGTTTTGCATTCACCTTCCAAATCTTCTCTACTGGATAACTTGTACTAGCCTCCGTAGCACTGTATGCTGATTTAACTTTGATCGCCTATTTCTGCCCCTTTCCAACCTAATGTATCTTTTAAATATCTACAAAATAGTGGAGGGGTGGCCTCAAGACATTGCATGGCTTCTTCCGTTAGATCCTTAACCATGATGTCTCATTTCCAAGTATCATCGATATTTATCATATCTTTCATTTTATACATGGCACCTTACGAGTGCACTAGTACCACGTAACAGTCCTTGAGTAGATCCAATCCATTAATCCAATTTTCATTCTAAAACTTCGTTTCTTGTTTGTTACCTAAGTTACAGATTAAGTTTACCTTTAAGGTTGGCCAAATTTTTCTTAGGCCTTTCCATAAATGAGAATCCTTGTGTCCACATATTGTATTAGGTAGCAGTTTCCTGCATTTTGTACTTATACTGAAGAACCTTTTTCCATTGTTCCTCATCATCGATAACCAGCTTAAAGCCTACCTTAATAAGAAACATATCATTTTCCACCAGAGATTTTTAATGCCAATACCTCATGCTTCCATCGGTTTGCACAGATGTTCCCAATTCCCTAGATGAATTCCCTCTTTTGATTGTTTTTCCCCAAATATAATCTTGAGCTAATCTTCCACTTTTATCACAAACAACTCTTGGAAGTGTCGTGGTTTGATGCATGCACCACACACCCAAAGGATGTTCTTACTTTGCGTCCAAGCCCAATCACAGGAGGATGGGCCAAATTACTCAAATATCAACTTCAAATTATAGTCCAAGCCTTTGTCAATAAAGGCATCCACGCCACATGGAGTTTGAAGAGTTCAAGGAAGGAAAATCACTCATCATTCCCCCTCGTTAACTTGGATAACAACAATCTAAGTCATTTTCAGGCCCAACTGTGAAACCCAAGGAGATATGTCTGGAATTAAGTTTGAACCACCCTGAGCCTAATATTCTATAAAATTAACCAGCGCTAAATTTATGAATTCTGGGCTAACTCATAATCTTAAGGAATTACTAGTTTCTTTTATTTTACTTTAGTATAAGGCCCAATAAATCATTGAATCTTATAATCCTTGTCCATAGCCCATCACGCCAAGCCCATTACCACAAGCCTTGATAACTTATCAAAACTCCTTTACCTTGCTTATCATAAGCATGGCGCCTATCAAGAGTGCATATTCATCTTTGATGCCCCTTTACCTCCCAGAAGGAAGATATGGACCATCCATCAAACCTCAAGAGCCCTTTCAAGTCATCTTTCATCTACACCATCGGATCAAAGCTTCATCAATGACCACCATTAAATGATGCCCACCATATAAGGATTTAAGATAGTTTTTTATTATTTTTTACTAATATTTATTGTTATTTTATTCATCAATCATGTTTCCCCAAGGACTCCTTAAACACTAGATAAAGGAGGCCTTCCCCCTCATTGTGATCATCAATTCTTTCTTTTATTTAACACAACGAGAGTTCTTTTTTGCAAGAGCTAATTGCTTTGTGCCTTTGAAGCATCTTCTTCTTTAGTTCTTTTGAGTTCTTGAGATAGAGATCTTCACACTCCAGTTTGTCTATTCATTATGATT
Organism: Hibiscus syriacus; assembly: GCF_006381635.1. Lineage (NCBI taxonomy): Eukaryota > Viridiplantae > Streptophyta > Magnoliopsida > Malvales > Malvaceae > Hibiscus > Hibiscus syriacus. The sequence goes on along the minus strand of NW_024062697.1, from coordinate 2,147,984 downwards.
AGGAGGGTTGGTTAGAGTCGTATTATCGAGTTTGCCTTTTCATTATGATTAGGAGCGTTTGATAGGACATATCCACCTATCTTTCCATCATCCATCATCATCATCATAATCTATCATCATTCAAACCACCTTCACCATAAACCCTAGGGTTTGCGTTAAGTATCACACTATCGGGGGTAAATTTTCAATTCAATTTTTCTCTTAAAATCCATCCGATCTTCATTATGTTTTCACCATCTTTTTCCTCGTTTCATCCTCTTTCTAATAAGTATCAATCCATCAAAATCCAACAAACCATAATTTGGGCGCCTACTCTAAAAGGGAGATAAATTGTTCTCTTTTATTATATATTTTTTCTTCTTATTTTAATTTTTATCCTTGTTTTCTCTTGTCTTTATTCTTGCTCAATCTTATTTCCATTGTTTTTAACATCTTAATATTGTTTATTTTTCAATTTTCCAAAAAACAAAACTCCTCTAAAAACCCTAATCTTGCCACCAATCCCTAAACACCCATTCAAGGCCATTCGTTCCTTCATCGAGTCTAGAACCTTCCTAGGTTTATTTCCTCGATGAGAGAAACATTCACAACATTCGTTTTCATATCTCTATCATGGTCTACATTGTGTAAATGTGTATCATAGTTAGGACCTTTTTTAAGTATAATTATCCCTTCTAGTGAAAGGACTATTGTTTTCCATCCATTTAAATGTTTATGTACTTTTTAGATGAGGTTAATATAAGTTCCTTTTCTAACTCTTCCATACATAATTGGGAAACCTAGATATATCCCCATATTTTCTACTTTTTTAAAGCCTAGAGTGGAATTGATTATAGTTTGATCTTGTTTGGTCACATTTTTGGAGAAGAAAGTGGTAGTCTTCGTTACACTTATATTATGTCCTCAGTATTGGCAAAAATTTTGAAAGACATCTTTAATCAACTTCATTTGATCCTCCTAGCTTCTGCAAACAAAATTAGATCATCAAAAAAAAAATATTTGATACTACATGCCCTCATTTTAACAATTTAAGAGGTTTCCAACTTCCCTTTTCCACTTCCGAGTTAATCGCCTGAGATAGTCAGTCCATGCATAGGAAAAAAAGGTATGATGAATGCGGATCTCCTTGTCTAATCCTTCTCGATGGTTTGAACGGTTCTAATGGCGTGTCATTCTAAATGATTTGGATAGTTACAGGTTTAACACAGTTCATCATCACTCTTCTAATCTTCATTGGTAAACCCACATCCTAGATTTTTTCATCAATAAACGGCAACTTGAGCCAGTCGTAAGCTTTCTCCAAGTAAATCTTAATAGCCATCCAACCTTTTTTAACTTTTTTCTAGCGCAATTAGTGGACTATCTCCTAGGTAAGAATTATATTTTCTATGATAGACTGATGTGAAATAAAACTCATATAGTTATTGGATACAAGATAGGAAACAACGGCTTGATACGATTAACAATGACATTGGTATTAATCTTATATTTGACATGACATATGCTTATAGGCCTGAATTGTGATATGAACTCGAGGTTGTCAATTTTCAAAATAAGAATTATTAAACTTTTATAAATAGCTTCGTCCATGGTACCCAATTCCATAATGTTCTTTATCGTTTGGAAAATGTTACTGCCGATAATATCCCAATTTCTTTGGAAGAAACCAGCGTGGACATCATTGACCCTTAGGGCCTTAAGCGGATCCATTTCAAAAGTTGTGTGTTTTATTTATCTTTCCTTAACCATCGAATCCATATTCCTCAAAATTGTTCTAGTTCAACCATAGGGAAATGACCTTTTATATGGTGGCTGATGTAGGGATTATGGATCTATGAAGGAAACAAACAACCTTCAAAGTAAGTGAATGGCTTCAAATTAGACTGGATTGGATGATTGATGTAGGGTAAAGAGGGTAGGCTTGAAATGACAAAGTGAAGGGATGGTTTTAAGTGAAGTAGTTGTGGGATATAGTTTATGAAAGAAAATGGAAGATGATGAAGGTGATAAAAAAAGATAGCATCTTGAGGAAATGCTCAAAAAAGGACATATACTATAAAGTATAGAACCATAATTTATATTCATTCTTCAAGGGGTGGTAAACAAGGACTTGGTCCACTAGGTATAAGATCTAGGAACCACAAGTATCAATAGAAAAGATAGAGGGTTGATGCCACAAGTAAGGGTACTTGATAAGTCGGTAAAGTCACAAAAGGAATAAGGAAAGGAGATAAAACTCACAAGTAAATTGTATTGATCAAAAGGATTGTATAAAAAAGAAATTACCTTAACCAGCCTTGTTTCCTTTCATAAAGGCATAATTAATGGAGTTAAAAAACATTTGAATATATGTGTTGGTTCGGTTTGAATGAATAGGCATGGTGTTTGGCTGAATAGTGAAGAGTTGTTTTATTTTGGTACATTAGATGAAAAAGAATGTGTTTTGTCCGAATAAAGTATACATATTGGTGTTGGCACCTATTTACCTTCATATGATGCGCAAATACTTGTATAATGCATATGGGAGTCATGCTCCTTGTAAATGACTTGCACGCCTTATGATGTATGCTAGGCTTGAAAAAACTTAATCCTCCACGCCTAAAGAATGTGTAAGGTGCGACCATAGTGCTCCTGGATGGTTAGGTGACATAGATATGTGTCAAGTAGGTAGCTAGGTGAGTTTGAGCTAGCTACACTCAAGCTAGCTAGCTAGTGACACTCCAGCTACTCAGCTACCATCTCATCTACACTCCTACTGCCTCTAATCCTCAACTTAGCTACCAAGTCCTAAGCTACCCTTCAACTACCTTCAGCTCCATTAAGCTTCTTCGAGTTGAGTGAGCTATCAATTCATTTTTAAGCTATATTCGAGTTTCCATGCTTATTGTTTAGCTTCTCCAAGCTCCCAAATGATGCCTTACAATTGAGTTTACCTATGTAAGTCAACAAAGTAATCAAATGAGAGTTGTGTATGCTAGAAACAAACCAAATGCATGATGCCACCAATGTTAAACATACAATTGAGTTAAAACAAGAAATGAATGAATGTATGAGCTAAAATAACCTTAACATAAGCTAAATATAATATGCATGAGCTATGAAATGACATGAACTTATAAAAATAACATGGTTTAAGCTAGAAATGTAGGTAAATCTTGTCATATGCATAGTATAGTCTAAGTATATAAATGTGGGCTTGTTATCTCACTTTATGTTTAAGAAATGTGCATGATATGATGCATAATCAATGACCTAAGTATTTAATGCATATCATAAGGTAATAGTGCATAGTAATGTATGGTGACATATTGAAGATGATCTTATTATATGAAATTAATACTAAGTATACAATATAATGGTAAAAGAAATAAAAAAGGTTAAGAAAACTCCATTATCCTCCAACCATGGATAAGATGTGATGAAGAAGAATAATGAGAACATAAATAGGATTGTTTCAGCCCCCTTCTTTGAGGTAATTTTTCCTCAAATTGAAATCCTTGATATTCCCGAATGACTTCTCCTTAAGGATACTCGTTTCCTTCTTCAAATAGTTACATCTATTGGATGAATTATCTCCTTTACTCGTGTCCCTCAGTTTCAAAGTCTTCCATTTACAAAAGTCTTGTTCTTTCACTTGTGTCTACTTGGATAAACATCCCTTAAAATATGCCCTTTTACAAAAAATTCCCATAAGCCTTTCTTTGGATAAATGCATGCCAATAGGTACCTTTTGGTGTAAGTTTTTTTAAAAGGAAATTTCTTTCTAAAGTGTCCATTCGAATGTAATGTCCTGCAAAATGAAAGAGTGTGTTATTTGTGTTGATAAGGTACATACCTTTTAGAGTCCTCGGTCTGAAACATCATTCCCGTTCACGTTAACTTGTCTCCCTTAGTTCCAATCAACACAATCCTTCACAAAAGTTCTAATCTCTTTATATTCTTCTATTGGATTGCCACACCTCTTCATGAAAATATTATACTTCGTGGCTTGATCATCCTTCATTTTGGAATTAGCTGGTAATTTCTTCAAGGCTTCCACACTTTTCTTCATGTGCAATTGATCTTGCTTAACTTATTTTGGTGATAATGAAAGCAATGTTATATTTTATCCTTCCTGTCTGAACATGTGCTGGTTGGAATAACACTCATGAATGGCTTTCTTATCATATGACCATGACCTTTCAAGTAGAATATGGCTTGCGTGCATTGGAACTAAATCACATAGCACTTCATATTTATATGTCCTAATGGAAAATGAAATTAGGACTTGTTTGGTCACCTTTAACTCTCCTCCTTCATTCAGCCATTGTACTTTGTACGAAGTTAGATGCTTCATAATTGCCAATCCCAACTTGTCTACTATGAGGGTATTTGCTACGTTCGTGAAACTTCCACAATCATTTATCATGAAACACACCTTGTCCTTGACCTTGTACCTTGTATGGAATATGTTCTCTCATTGCTGCTCTTCTTGGGACATTTATGTCTTCAAGAGTCTTTTAACTACCATCAGTTCACCTTCCTCACCTGGTTCTTACGTTTATTCTTCATCTTCAAATATTTCTTCTTTTTCTTTGGGTTATTTGTTTTTAGAATCCGAAACAATTTCTCTATTATCCAAAAGTATAATAATGTTTCAGTTGGGGCATTAATTAGAAACATGACCCCTCCTTAGACACTTGAAACATTTGATGTCATGGGCTCTCTCAAAACTATTTTGTTGCTTCTATTTGCCTCGGTTACTCTCCACTATAGTTTTCTTCAGTTTGCAACGGAGTCTATTTTCTGAAGTTATTGGTTTCTTGTCTCCACTTTGAAGAAGTATTGGCTAGCTTTATCGTTCTCCTCTTGAGTTGGCGTTCAATCTTCATGGCCATGTGCACCATTTCTTCAATCTCAACTTAATGTTGCAATTCAACAAGATTAGTAATTTTAGGATTAAGGCCAGATAAAAACCTTGCCATTGTTGCTTCTTGGTCCTCCTCAACATTGGCTCAAATCATGGCAATCTCCATCTCCTTAAAGTATTCTTCAACACTTTTATTCCCTTGTTTAAGATTTTAGGGTTTATGGAATATATATCTATAGTAATGCACCTAAATAAACCTCATCCTCATGATGGCCTTCATGTCATCCCAAGTGTTGATAGGGCGTTCACTATTTCTTCTCCTTGTGCTAACCAATTGGTCCCACCAAATAAGAGCATAGTCTATGAATTCCATGGATTCCATTCTCACAATCTTATGTTCAAAGTAAGTGTGGCACACAAATACATGTTCCACTTTTGTTTCCCAATCAAGATATGCTTCCGGATCAGTCTTTCCTTGGAAAGGAAGAATCGAATATTTTAAGTTTTCTAAGTTATCATCAAAGTAGTAACACCCTTTAATGTTTCTAGGTATGTTTCTTCATGAAACTTGAGAATCTTGGTCCACTTCAACATTTCCTTCATCCTAAAAATCTTCTTCCTCTTGCCTTGGGCTTGGTTGCCTTCTTTTGCCTAGGGATATTTCTATTAGAGTATGCCCAAAGACCAATCATATGTCGATTATAATGATACATTTTATTTACTGATTTTATTGAATAAAGGCATTTCCACTATTATTTTCAGTTATATATATGTTTTAACATAAACTGAAAGAATAAATCCATATAATAACATTATTATTATTAAAAGATCCTTAGTCAAGTATTATTATGGGCAAGGATAATAATAATACGCTTAAGACTAACATGCTATTGATTGATGACAACAAGTTGTCATTGACATAGGGATGTCATAATTGATACATGATTATATTGTTAGAGAACAATGTACTAGATTGACCCACCATGAGCATATGTCTTGGATTATTACGTAAGGGACATAACATTGCTCATGGTGATGACTATATGTATGATCCTCAGACTTGAGATCAATGTTATCCCAACACATATTATTGTATGTTTTGATACAGTTAAACATGCTTCGTAACTAGTTGCACTGTAAAGACTGTTATTGAATATATCTTGATATATTTAGTGGGGTGTGTATGATTAAGATAGGATTTTTCCTTCCTACATAATAAGAAATATATCACATGCCACTTGATTAAGTGAGACTAGAAATGTATGGCCATGATCGAATAAGTTCATATGAGATATCACAAATTATTTGTTAATTATAGTCTACACTAGATATCAAGAAACAATATATGAGTTATACAAATGTGACTATTCCAAGACTTGTGCCTATTCTAGATATAAAGGACAAAAGGATGTAATACATAAAAGAGTTAATCACGAAGATGATATGTCGAATCATAATTTCTTGTAACTTAGGTAGAAATGATATATTGCTAGATGTCACTCATTGTATGTAATATTATAATTGTTCTAATAATTACTACTAACGTTACAAGAACCTACAGGGTCACACTCTGGGATTCAAATGAGCAAAAATGTACAATTTGTTGTACGTTACTAAAATATATCTAGAGTTAATATATGTATATTTGATATACATATGATTTTAATTATCCTGAATAAAGTAAATAAACATTAAAAGAATATGGATATTTAATTTGAATTAATTAAATAAGAATTTAATTAATTTGAAATAACCAAAAATTCCTAATATGTTAGGGTAACTTTGATATTTAAAGTGGTGTAAGGTCTAGCAGCCGTTTTATCTTCAACCGTTTTCTCAAAACTGTTTTTAGGAAAAGTAATTTTTTTGCTCTCAATCGGGTGAACTGAGTAGAGGATGAGACATATTTTTGTGGAGGCTTACAATTCGAACCGTTCATGATCACCATTAGTCGTTGTTTTCTTTATTGTTTTTTAAAGGAACCCACTATCAGTCGATTTTGGTTTTCCTTACTTGGATCGTTGGTGAGACCGTCGAGTTTTGTTTCCGCATCTCCATGGGGTACGCCGACTGTAACATCCTCGGTACTGGGTTAGTGACCAAATTGTAAAGTTTCAGAAATTGGTGATTTAAATTAGGATAATTGAATAGTTTAATGATTTATTAGAAATATGATTAAGATTATTTATTAATTATGGAATGAATTAAAGGGTAAAATGGTCAATTGACATGGAATATTTTTATTTTTCCTTTACTAGATAAGGAAGCCCACGTGGAAGAGAAAAGAAGGCAAAATAAAACTTCTAGAGTTCTCTTCTTCTTCTTCAGCCGTGAGTCACCATGACAAAGGTGAGTTTTGTGGTTAGCTGATTATATGTTGAAATAAAAGTTGGTTTATGATTATTGGATGATAATTAAGCTTAAGGAAAGCTTAAATTATCTTAAAAATTGAGAATGATGGAGTTATGAGGGATTAAGTAAAAGGAGTTTTTAAGTGAATTCTTGAAATAAAAGGAGTTAATAGAATTTTAAGTTGAATTTGACTTAGAAATGGTTAAATTAAGGAATATGAAGTGTTAAAAGTGGATTTAGAACCTGTTGAAAATTTAGTATGATTCTTAAATTTCATAAGGAGGATAGGATTTTGAGGTTAAAGATGGTTTATATGGATAAATTGGTTTAAGCATGTGTATATGAGTTAAGAACATGAAAGTGGAAGAAAGATGAAGCATTTGAGTTGATTTGAGTAGATTTTTGGGCTTAAAAATCAATTCTGAGTTATGTGCACTGATGCATCAAGGGTAAATCTTCATAAATTGTTCAGAGTGTATCAATGCACAGGAAGTGCATCGATGCACCCATTAAAATGGAAACATCGAATGCAGTTAGTGCATCGATGCATAAGGAGCGCATCGATACATCCCCTTAAAATGAAAACATCGAAGGTAATTTGTGTATAGATGCATGGTAGTGCATCGATGCACATGTTAAAGAATGCATCGATATATTGTAGAATGCATCGATGCACTTCAAGGGGAAATTGAAATAGACATCTCTTTTGGTCTAAGAAATGATAGATTAGAGCATATCAATTGGATACTGATATGAATCAATATGTGATTATGTAGATATCGAACACGAACAAGTTCAGAACGATCATCAAGTTAAGATTCGATCGAAAGAAAGGAAATCATAAAAGCGGATCGGAACTTAGTGAGGCCAGGTGAGTGCAGTTTATTTCTATAAGATTATATGGAAATTGGACTTGTGATAAGTCTATTTCCTATAGTAATAGTTCATTAAGTCTTGATCATAAGTATGTTAAGAACATGAAGTGTATGTATGTTTGATTATATAAATCGATATGTTTTGTATGTGCTATGTGGTTTACGTAAAAACACTATTAAGTGTTAATGAGAGAATATAAAATAAGTTATGAAATTATAGGAATATAGAAGATCAGTCAAGTGATATATGGAAATGGAAATAGATGTCTATGAAGAGTTATACGAGAACAAATATAAGTCATATGATAATGAAATATAAGACTATGTGAATACATGGTTATGAGATAAAATATGTAATAATAGGAAAATATGATGAAAGTGAGTTCATGAGAAGCGATAGGAACTAGGTAAACATGTGTAACAGTATATGCTTAATAGAAACACGATTTGGACAAGTACATAGTGGTATGATCCACTATGAGAATTAGTATAATAGAGCTTTTTGATTTAATGAGAGTTAAGGGAACTAAATAAGATTGAATTATAGAATGAAATGGGAATAGTATATCAATTAGGAAACTTGAATATAAAAAGGATGATACAAATATATAAGATAAGTTATATGCTAAAGATTTATGGAGCTATATGAACAGGTCATAAGGAATATCTGAAAATGAATTAAGTAAATAGATTAAATTAATATACAAATAAAATACTATTAAATGATATATGTTTAGAAATATGACATAGTTTATATAATCTAAGGGAATACAAAGAAATGAAGCATAACGTAGATGATATGACATAAGTTATTATATACATATATGATATATGTTATCAAGTAATATGAAAGGACTCGGAAAATTGATATAAGCTATGTGAAAGTGTTATAGGTGTTTCTATGTGCTATATAATGTATATATGATTATATGTGAACAAGAGATGATATGTAGGTTTAAAGGAACATCTAAGAAATGACTTAAGCTATATGATATGATCTACGCGATTCTATGCACTTTGGATACATGTTATATGACATGGATCTATGTGACTACGTGAAAAAGAATATAAGCTATGTGACATGTAAATGTGAATTATATGAAAATGTTCTACGCGTAAGTGAACTTTGTGAATATATGAATATGTAAATGACATAAATGATAATGCCCATGTTATGTGTCATGAGAGCTAGGGGTATAGTTGGCATGCCAAGAGTCGAGGGTCTACGCGGTCCTTCAGGACATATATGTATTCTTTGGAACATGTGTGAGGTCTTCTGAGACACATACTTGATCCTTGGCATATGTATATGATTCTTAATGAATTTTCTACGAGGTCCTTAGAGACAATCTTACATGACACTCTGGTGCATTTCTACGCGGCACTACGGTGCAATTCTACGTGGCACTTTGGTGCATTTATATGAGCTATGGTGACAACATTAGTGCACAACCTCAATAGACTCACATATCTATAGTTCTCAAAAGTGTACATGGGCTAAACAAAGGATAACAATGAACATAGTACTTATGAAGTATTTGCTTTTGGTGATATGAACTGTGTTATATGATTGATACGATGAAATATGTGTTGTTTGAATGAGTCATATGTTGATAAAAAAGGTTAGGTATAAAAAGGTACGTTTAAAGGATATAAATGATAATAATATTGATAATAGAATAAGGTTAACGATAGAAATGACGAATGATGTATATCTGCATACAGTTAATTATATATGAAGTTATATTGTGTGTGTGATAGCATGAGATGATATGTATATGCATGTTTAAAAAGTTCAAGTTACTCTTATACGTTAATGCCTCACAAAGTCATAGACTTAGCCTGTGATTGTTTCACACGTAGGTATGAGAAGCGAGAGTGGATGTAGCGAGGTGCAATACAGGTCAGTATTTTTCTTACGATGATCAGATCAGAAATATATTGAACAAATATATTTTGTTTATAGAGTTAGTGGGCATGTAGTTACAAGAGTTTTAAATTGAATATGCTCTGAATAGTTCTGTAAATGTTTGAAAAGTTAATGTGACACCTAGGACTCGGATCCGAGTTGGATACGGGTTGGGGGTGTTACATTTAATGGTATCAGAGCTAAGGTTTAGCCGATTCTCTGCATAAACTGAAGTCCAAAGTGCCATAAAATGTGTACATGCCAACACAAAGTGAACATTTTTGATCTGATAGGGTAAGGAGCATGTTGTCTTGCCAATAGAATAAGATTTGTATAATATAGTAGAAATTGATTATAGAAATTATTGAAGTAAATCGATAACTGACAAATCTGATGGTGATAGCAATTCACCTGCCCTGGCCAGGCAGGATGAAGAGCGAAAACCTCAGAAAGTGTCTTATAAGATTAAAGGTTGATTTAAGAAGATTGAAATCATATTAGAATAGTGATAGAATATTTTTATTGTTTTGAATCGGAAAAGTGATATGGATTAGTTTTGTTTGTACGTGGATAAGATAGAATATGGTGAACAAGTGTCACCATAAGAGCGTTAAAAGATCAAATGATGCAGTGAGAATTGCTAAAAGAGTTCAAGAATAAGTGTATTAGTGACAAGTGTATAAGGTATATGAAGCCAGAATTATGAGGTTGATACAGAGGGAAATCTTAATGTGTATGGACATGAGTACAGTTTTATGAGTAGAGTGAAATGTTGTGAAGCTAATTTAAATGAAAATGATGTATGCAAGTGATGTGTAGAGGGATGGTGCCTGGATTAAAAGAGTGATATAGGTGTCGAAATGGTTCCCTTTTCAAAAGTGGTTATTATGTTAAGGTTCTGGAAAGAACTTATAATGATTAAGGGAACTAGTATTTCATCAATCAATACTATCAAAGTGAGATAGAGATTATGATTTTCAACTACAAGCTTGGTTGGAATCGGTGTATTCCAAGATAAAAGATCAATGGGATGAAAGTCAGACTCACTTAAGTAGTAGAGTCTAGTTCTAGATAAATAAATAATGAGTTAAAGATAGATATGAAAGTGAAGGAATGAATTCAGAGTTTTGCTAGAAATATATTAAGTGAAGAATAAGGAGTCCTTTAAATGGATCAAGTGATGTAGATACTGTTTTGCATTCTAGAAGGAAAAAGTTAGCGTTGGCTAACAAGAACATGTGATGGGAATGTACTGGAAGTATAAGATTATAAGATATTTTCAGGATATGATAACCAAATATGAAATGGATCTGGATACAGTTATATGTTTGGATCATAGTAAGGTGGTATAGTAAAAGAAATAAGGATTTGTATATTTGAGTAAAGTTGAGGATTGATAAAGAGTTTGAGAATGTGTATATCGATGATCAGTTTATAAGACAACGGAAGTCATGATGTTGAGTTTTAATAACGGAAATTTCAGGATGTATGTGAATAGAGGTGAAATTGATAAGTTAAGTAAACTAATTTTGAGATAATTTTGATTGGAAAGGATGTATATGATTGGTTGCCTAGGGCTTGTGCCCTAGATTGGACAGATGTTATTGACTACCTGTCAGAGTAAAGGTGATAGAGTTATAAGATTGGAAGAAAAGGTAAAGTTAAGTTAATCAATTATGATGTGAATCTGAATATAGTTGTGTATTCTGATCAGATAGTTATGATGTCGATAATGAAATAAGTATTTATATAAAACCTTAAGGAAGGAAAATGCAAGTATAAGAAATGATAAAGAATGAAGTTCTGTATAAGTAAATGGGGTTATCAAAGTTATGAGGATGCAATGAAGATTGATACACAGAGATGTGTATAGGTGATAGGACAAGAGTATGTGAATATGAAAGGAAAAGTATGATTTGTGTATAAGGAATAAATAAAGGAATAATGGAGTAAAGAAATGAAAGGGGTTGAGTTAAAGGATCGGATACGATAAAGGCTATATAGAAGCGTAGATGATAATTTTGATATAATAGTAAGAAAATGTGCAAGGTGATGTGAAAAGATTGTTTGATTTTGTAAAGTATATGTTTAATTACATTTGAAGAAGATTTAAGGTCGTGTTTTTTATTAAATGATGATGGAAAACAAATTTGGTTATTATAAGGTAGTTAGCCTATTTCATGAATTGAAAATTCTAGGAATTGAAGTTGAATTAGTTGCCATTGCCCTCAAAACTGTGGTAATGCACTACTGCTGTTATGTTATCATTTTTTTGTTCCTTGTTTAAATATTGTTTTCCTTTCAATTTTAAGTTGTTGTTTTGGCATGTCAAGAGTTATGCTGCTCTCTTTTTAGCTGATTTTGATCATGAAAAGATGTATCATTTATGCCATATTGATGTAGCTTTAGGTTAGTGTTTTTTTCCTTGACGCAACATTCAACTGCAATTAGTGTTTTTTTCCTTGACATGGTGTCCCAGTTGTCTTCACCTTACCTGTTTATTCCTTGAAAGTGTGTCTTTGTTGTCTTTCTCTGTTTCTTCTTGAGGTGCTCTAGTGCTGCCAACTTCACATACTGTATCACATTTATATTCTCTCTATGATATTGCTGCTCAATAGTCTTTAGCCCATTTATTCAAGAACTGTTATAATGGTGCTAACTTCCTTAATATGCCTTTTCATTTCTAGTAGATTGTTTCTTGGTTCATACTTCATATTCTATGCGTTCATGTGAAAGTGTTATTATGCTCTTTGCTCCTTAGGAAGTCACTTGTACTACTCCTCATGTAATAGATTGAGGACACTCGAACTACTTTACAAAAAGATATAGTAAGAGAAATTATCGTCGGAATGTCCATGTGGTGTATTTTCTCTGATGACGGATCAAATTATCGTTGGGAGGCTTTCGGTCTGTTCTTGTCGTCGAAACTCAATGATGACCCGAAAAAAACTCCTATTGCTCCATACCCTTCCATGGCTGATCTTCTACTTCAAGGTAATAGTTTCTGAATCTTTCCGCCGCTATATTTTTATTTTGTACTCACAAATTTCATAGATCGTAAGCATGAAGGATGTTCAAAGCTTATTGAGAACGATGATAGAGAAGTGGATAAATACCCGATGTTTAGAACCGAATTGGGGAAATCTGTGGCGTTGAAAGAATCTTCAATTGCCAAAGCATTATCTATCATTGATGAAGACGACGCTGCCTCTACTGTTACTCCAAGTAAACACTTCTCTCTATTGTTGTTAATTTTTTTTGTTTAATGTTTGATTCAGTTCCCAAGCCACCTCCAATCAAGTTTCATACTATAGGTGGAAGGTCGTTATCTGTTTCAAGTGAAGCACTGAAGCGCGCAAGGAGTCTTCTTGGTGAACCGGAGCTAAGGGATCTATTTGGTGAAATGGATGAAGAGGTTATCCATATACAGTTTACACGGAGGAAAAACTCAATGATGCTTCATCAAAGAAGGAAAACTGTTTTTTTTACATCATTTCCCCACGAAGGAGCAATGAAGACTAAATTCTAGTGAACAATATTTTTTTAATTGAAAGTGAAAGAACACAGACTAAATTCCAGAGAACAATGTCAAAGTACATTACATTTAAATTTAATGTTTATAAATTTTAATTTATTTTATTGTTAAGTATTTTTCTGCATAACTTGTGTCTTAATTAAAATGTATGGTTGTTAATTAGATAAAACTACATGATATTAAATTAAGGTGATGTAGAGCAAAAATAAAATATGCAAAATCAATTAATCTTAGCTAAAGAAAGGTAATTAGCTACGTTTGTATCCAAAAATGCCGCTATATATATGACCTTTTGCGGTGTTTGTTCCAAAAACGCTGCTATAGATATCGACCTTTTGCGCCGTTTGTTCCAAAAATGCCGCTATAGATCTCGACCTTTTGTTGCGTTTGTTCCAAAACGGCGCTATAAATATCAACCTATTGTGGCGTTTGTTCCAAAAACGCCGCTAACTTTATAGGCACTGGTATGGACGACGTTTCTTGCAACATTTTTCCTATCGCCGCAGTGCTTTTAGCGGCTCTTAAAAACGTCGCTATAAGACTAAAAAAACGCCTCTAAAACTCTATTTTGCTGTAGTGATCATATGTTTCACTAACAACACTCACAACAGTAAAAGCAAAAGCACGAGCACTCGAAATATCTAACATCGATTCAAAAACATATAAACCATCCTTCACATGTCCTTCAAGTAAAGAAATTCCAGAACCAGCATCACAAACAATGCAATGATCCACATGAAACTCCAAGTATACCACATTATCTCTAGCAAGCTTTGACACCGAAATTAAATTCTTAGTAATATTAAGGAACATAAAGTAAACCAGTTAAAGAAAGAGTACGTGAAGAAGTAGACAATGAGAACAACCAACTCGATCAATAGGTAACTCATTACCATCACCGATAATAAGCTTACAAATCCCATGAAAAGTGGTGCTATCCTCCAAAACTGCCCATCAGCCGTTACATGATGTGGGCTGCCGAGACAAAAAACCACGAGCCACGAGAATTAACCGCCCCACAATCTCCTTGACTCCCCCGACCAGAATTACCAACCAAAGCATTACCATGAGAGTTGGGGCCCTTAGTACACACTATTAGAAGAATCTTGTGTGAAAGCACAAACGTTCGCATTAGGAGACCGAATTGAAGTGGACCCACCACCCATTACAGCAGCTGCCCCGACACCCGAAAAAGATTGATCAAAGCGATACCACCAACGATCAACGAGATGATCAAGTTTCCCATAAAGTTGACATTGAAACTTAGACCGCCTACGACCACGACCACCATTATGCACTGTCGAACCTCGATCGCCTTGAAAAAAACTTGGCCAAGTCGTGATGATGGGAGAATAAATCGATTGCTGATGATGAGTAAGTAAAGGAGAAGCACCACAAGTATTACCCACCGTAGTATAGGAGAAGTACACTGGAATAACAGAAGAAGAAGAAATGTCACCAACCGTTGACAACTTTGCCATATTAGCTCCAATCTGAAAACTATCAAACTGCTCAAAGGTACGGTGTTACATTTTTGCATCCACTAGCACCGAAACAACAATTTCAAGGGAGAAGGGTTCCCGACTGGTGGTAATAACCGCAATGAAGGGTCGATATTCCATCGAAAGACCAGTTAATATCGTGACAATCTGCTCAGTTTCCGATACTGGAGTGCAACACGCAACCAAAGCAACGCTTATATCCTTCAACTTCAAAATATAAGACCTCATCTCCAAATCACCCTTCCTCACTTTCTTAAGTTTGTAGTGAAGGTTCATGATAGTGGTAGGAGATTTGCTAGCGAAAAATGTTGTAATCGAGCTCCAGGTTTCAGCTACCGACCAAATGAGGAAGTAAAGAAGCACTTACTGTGGAGAGAAGCCAAGAAGCGAGTGCACTATCTTGTGCTCTAGACCTCATATTCATCGTTATCCACAACTGAGCCATCAGCTATGTTGCACGGGGACGGCAGAGGATGGACGTTTCAAGTACCCGAAACGTCCCTGGTACGGGGACGGTATGGGGACGGTCGGGGTTCGTACCGGGGACGTGCCACGGTGGCAGGGTACGGCCAAACGATACGGGGGACGTTTTGGTGCTCGCTGGGGACGTTTCAGGGACGACATGTGACTAGCACTCGCTTTTTTCTTGAAGTGTCGCCATCTTCGTCATCATCGATGTCTCCATTCTCTTCTCTTTCACTCTTTTTTCTGCTCACACTCGAGATCGTGCTGTTCGGAGATGAAACGCCGGCTTCTTTTTCACCGTCGACTGTTGACGGTAACCGGTTCACGTCGATTCCTCTAAGAAACGTTCTAGCCTCGGTGGTCGGGAAATATCCAGAGTTAGGATCTGCATGCAAGCACACCATACTTTTTTCAGATAAAAAGTAGCAGATATAGAGGCTTTTGCATGGGAAAACTGTCAGGCTAAAGCATACCTGGAGGAGGAGAGACGGCATCGTTCCATGAGGGATTTTGAAAGGGGACACCAGAAGGAGAAGAACAAGTATTAGCAGAAGAAGGGGTTAGATTTAGGTGATGACTATAAGGGAAACTCAAACTTAGACTCAAACCCAGATCTTCTTTCCCCATCATCCTTAATATTTTCTCTCGAGCCAAACACGACTTTTAATTTTTGTGGTGTGAACAAAGACGAGAGAGAGAGAGTGTTTGGGGAGTTTATGGGAATGGTGGATTGAGGATTATATAATAATAAATGATAATAATAAAGTAATGATAATTAATGAAAAAAATGGAAGTTCAATGGTGAGTTGTTCTGATGGGAGAGGCCAATTATCTCAATCATGGCCGTGACTTCTTCTTTATTTTTTTCCCGAATGAGGATGTAGTTGTAACAAGTTGAATATGAAATGTGGTTTGAATTTTGAGATTTGACATTTTAATATTGTGATTTGTTTATGGATTTTATTGTTCTAAATTTAATATTATGGTTTAAGTCTTGATATTTGACTTTATTTATAATTTTTTACATCTATTTATAATTTTAAAATTATTTTATATGCCGTACCCTTGCCGTCCCCGTACCCTGTAATTTTATAAATTGCCGTTTTCCGTCCCCGTCCCCGTCCCCGTATCCGTCCCCGTATCCGTATCGGTGCAACATAGGCCATCAGGCAATGTAACCGTTGCCGCCGGAGGTCGAACACTACCATTGAGAAGCTTTTCCAGCCGGTGACTCCTCATAGTAAGGAGAACCTGCTGCTTCCAATGTAAGTATTTAAACTCATCGAAAACAACGCTCACAAGTTTGTTGGTAAGCATCCACTCATCACCAAGCGAGGTCAAACCACCAAGAACACCACCGGTGGAAGATTGCTCCGTCATCGGCATCAGAGATCAAGGAGAGCCATCGAGCACCCTGAATCGGTGAACACTGACACCATGTTAACCTATGTTGCACGGGGACGGCAGAGGAAGGACGTTTCAAGTACCCGAAACGTCCCTGGTACGGGGACGGTATGGGGACGGTCGGGGTACGTACCGGAGACGTGCCACGGTGGCAGGGTACGGCCGAACGATACGGGGGACGTTTTGGTGCTCGCTGGGGACGTTTCAGGGACGATATGTGACTAGCAATCGCTTTTTTCTTGAAGTGTCGCCATCTTCGTCATCACCGATGCCTCCATTCTCTTCTCTTTCACTCCTTTTTCTGCTCACACTCAAGATCGTGCTGTTCGGAGATGAAACCCCGACTTCTTCTTCACCGTCGACTGTTGACGGTAACCGGTTCACGTCGATTCCTCTAAGAAACGTTCTAGCCTCGGTGGTCGGGAAATATCCAGAGTTAGGATCTGCATGCAAGCACACCATACTTTTTTCAGATAAAAGTAGCAGATATAGAGGCTTTTGCATGGGAAAACTGTCAGGCTAAAGCATACCTGGAGGAGGAGAGACGGCATCGTTCCATGAGGGTTTTTGAAAGGGGACACCAGAAGGAGAAGAACAAGTATTAGCAGAAGATGGGGTTAGATTTAGGTGATGACTATAAGGGAAACTCAAACTCAGACTCAAACCCAGATCTTCTTTCCCCATCATCCTTAATATTTTCTCTCGAGCCAAACACGACTTTTAATTTTTGTGGTGTGAACAAAGACGAGAAAGAGAGAGTGTTTGGGGTTGGGGAGTTTATGGGAGTGGTGGATTGAGGATTATATAATAATAAATGATAATAATAAAGTAATGATAATTAATGAAAAAAATGGAAGTTCAATGGTGAGTTGTTCTGATGGGAGAGGCCAATTATCTCAATCATGGCCATGACTTCTTCTTTATTTTTTTCAGAATGAGGATGTAGTAGTAACAAGTTGAATATGAAATGTGGTTTGAATTTTGAGATTTGACATTTTAATATTGTGATTTGTTTATGGATTTTATTGTTCTAAATTTAATATTATGGTTTAAGTCTTGATATTTGACTTTATTTATAATTTTTTACATCTATTTATAATTTTAAAATTATTTTATATGTCGTACCCTTGCCGTCCCCGTACCCTATAATTTTATAAATTGCCATTTTTCATCCCCGTCCCCGTATCTGTCCCCGTATCCGTATCGGTGCAACATAGATGTTAACGTTTTGGGTTTTCATTATTTTGAAAGCAACATTTCACTAACCAGCAATTGCCAGCTGGATAACTACACTAACAAATTGGAATCATTCTAGAAAAAGTAACTACCATGTAGACGTGAGCTACACTCAAATCTCACGCAATATACACACACAAATAAACTAAATAAAAAAATTAAATAAGAGTTTTAGACTTCAATTTTACCAACTCGCCAATGCCTAATTGGTGGGTTAGTTGATTTTCCAGTTTACTATTTTATTTAGTAAACAAAGGCTTTCAATTCGATATAGTTATGTGTGACATTTAAATTTTTTAAGTTTTTTTTGTAAAGGGTATTTTGTATGATTACACTGTTGAATTTGTACAAAACTAGACAATAATATAGGCCTCATTAAAAAAACCTTCCTAGACCTAATGGAGGAAACAGAGTGCACTCTATCAACTCCAATAAATGAATGCCAAAGTATCGACCTTACAAAATAAATTGGACAACAACACCATCTGACACAAACAGACTAGCAAGGACAACACATGCAGAAAAACACACTGCAAAGGGCATAGCATAACAGAAAAACTCCACTGCTGAAGCAACACGGTGATAAAGGATCGAGAGCACAACTCTCCAAAACATGCTCTATATTAAACAACCAACAAAGGTACAACAGGATTGGATTATGGAAGCCTAACAATCCATTCTTCACGAACGCAAGAAGCCAAGCTGTGAATCAGACCAGCAGCCTGCGCCGACTCTCAAGCCTACTGTCATTATCACCATGGCAGCAGAAAATATACACTTGTCTTAGAACCTAAAAGCATGATCATCAAATGCACCAACGGTAATAATCAAGGCAAACAACCCAAGACCCAACAAACAACCATCAACTAGCCCAACCAGAACACACCAAACAACAATGCAATATTCAAAGACCGAGCTACTTAAAAGCAAAAACCCCATTTGGTTAACTGGAAAAATCAATTGTAGAAAGACAAAAACCAGGGGATTTGCACTTGAACCAAAACACAATCATAGGCTTGGCCGACTCAATGATAGAATTAACACACACTTTACAGCCGTTAAAAATCACATCATTTCTACACCGCCAAATAGCCCACATCAGACCGGAAAAAGATATTATCCAAAAAAAATTACTTGACCCTGAAACCGAGCACCCATACCAAGATATAAGAAATGATTTCACATCAGGTGGGCATATAAAATGTAGATTCCAATTCTCAAACCATCACTGCCATACACCCCACTTCACTTCAAAGTGACAAAAAAAGATGGTTAATCGACTCCATATCTTTCCTACAAAACACACAAACAAGCATTAGAATCAACCACGCCCCGTTTAGCAAGTTCCACTAGAATCGGCATCCTTTGGGACATTATTTTCCATACAAACAGCTCAACTTTTGGTGGAACAAGATTTGACCAAACAATCTTCCACACCACCTCAAACTCATAATCCTTGCTGCTACTCAATGAACAATAACTTTTAGACGGATATAACCCATTTGCAGCCCTAACCCAAATTAAACGATCGGGTCTAGAATGACGGGACACCGCACTGTTGATAATTTGCATGAAATCCACCCAAGTGTCTCATTCCCAAACGAAAAGCGATCTTCTGACCTCAATATTCCACTCCCAACAACCATTCACTCTCGAACCAAAAGTCCATAATTTTCCTTCTTTTTTAACATCCAAACTGAAGATTCTAGGAAAAGCGATTTTGAGCGACGACATAGAAGTCCGATGATCATTCCAAAAATCAGCTAACTCCCCATCACCAACAATAATTCTTAGATCATTAACGAAGTTATTGTTTGACCCTGGCTGAGTATGTGCTATATTTATCCAAACCCATGACATTTTCCTAACTAGGATTGGGATAGGAATTAATGATCGATCATCGTACCCATGCTTGGCTAGCAACACATTCTTCCAAAAAGATCCATCTTCACACCCAAATCTCCATATCCATTTATTAAGCAACGCTTTATTCTTTAATCTTAAGTCAATTATCCCCAAGCCACCTTGATATCGCTCACTAACGTAAGCCTCCCACCTAAATAGACCAGCTTACTCTTCCATCCTTCCAGTTTCTGAAGAAATCTATCAACAATCGGTTTCCACAGAGCAACTGAATTCCTAAGATACCCAACGGGAAGGCCGAGATACATGTGGGAAGCTATCCCTCCCACATTTAATAGCTTCATCCCAATTCAAGATACAACTATCCTTAATGTTCACTCCCAATAGTTTCGTCTTGCGCAAATTGAGACTTAAATCCGCAGCTGTTAGAGTATGCCCAAAGACCAATCATATGATGATTGTAGTAATACATTTATTTACTAATTTTTTTTGAATAAAGGCATTGCCAATATTATTTTCAGTTATATGTCTGTGTTTAATATAAATTGAAAGATAATAAAGTCCATATAATAGCATTATTAAAAGATTCATAGTCAAGTATTATTATGAGCATGGACAATAATAATACGCTTAAGACTAACATGTTATTGATTGATGACAATGAGTTGTCATTGACATAGGAATATCAAAATTGATACATGGTTATATTGTTAGAGAACAATATAATGGATTAGCCCATCATGAGTATATGTCTTGGATTATTATGTAACAGTCATCCCAACATATGTATGATCCTCAGACTTGAGATCAATGTCATCTCAACATATATAGTTGTATATTTTGATACAGTTAAACATGCTCCATAACTGGTTGCACTATAAAGACTGTTATTGAATATATCTCGATATATGTAGTGGGGTGTATATGGTTAAGATAAGATTTTTCCTGCCTACATAATAGGAAATATATCACAAGCCACTTGATTGAGTGAGACTAGAAATGCATGGCTATGCTCAAATAAGTTGAAATGTGATATCACAAATTATTCGTTAATTATAGTCTACTCTAGATATCAAGAAACAATATATGGGCTATACAAGTGTAACTATTCTAAGACTTGTGCCTGTTCTAGATATAAAGGACAAAAAGATGTAATACATAAAAGAGTTAATCACGAAGATAATATGTTGAATCATAATTTCTTGTAACTTAGGTGACAATGATATATTGCTAGATATCACTCATTGTATGTAATATTAAAATTGTTCTAATAATTACTACTAACGTTACAAGAACCTACAGAGTCACACCCTAAGATTGAAATGAGCAAAGATGTACAATTTGTAGTAAGTTACTAAAATATATCTAGAGTTAAGATATGTATATTTGATATACATATGATTTTAATTATCCTGAATATAGTAAGTAAGCATTAAAAAAATATAATTTAGATTACAACTCTTTTAATTGATATATAATTCGGAATAATTAAATAAGTTTTTAAATAAACATTAAAGGTTATAATTTTAAAAACCCTAAGATGTCAGAGTAATTGATATATTTAAAGGAGGTAAGGTCTAGCAGTCATTTTTACTTTAGCCGTTTTTCTCAAAACTATTTGGGAAAAGAAAATTTTGCTCTTAATCGGGTGAACTAAGTAGAGGCCGAGACGTGTTTTCGTGGAGGCTTACGATTCAAGCCGTTTGTGATCACCACTTCCCGCTGTTGTCTTTATTGTATTTCAAGGAACCCATTATAAGTATTCGCATCATTTCCTCCTGATTTCGGTTTTACGTATTTGGATCGCTGGTGAAATCGTCGAGTTTTATTTTCGCTGCGCCGATGGTCCGAACAGTAGCAACTTCAAAAACTCTGAGAGCCCTTTTTGAATTTCTAATTGATTCAATATTTCCATCGGAAAAAATCAGGAGGTCATCTGCAAACTGCAGATGGGACAGGGATAAAGTACCATTGCCAATTTGAACTCCTTTAATTAGTCCCATTTCCACCGCCTTATTTAACAGAGCGCTCAAAGCCTCACCCACAATATTGAACAGAAAAGGCGATAACGGATAGCCTTATCGCAACCCTCTTTTGAGATTGAATTTTCTAGTAGGCGTGCCATTCACAAGCACATATATGGATGCCGAAGAACTGCAAAAGTTAATCCATTTTCTCCACCAAGCTCCAAAACCCATTTTCCTCATTACTAGCCCCAATGAATCCCAATCAACCGAATCGTAAGCCTTACAAAAATCTGCTTTAAGAACCACTACTTTCTTACTCATTCTCTTTATGTCGTCAACGACTTCATTTACTATAAGTGCATAGTCTGCAATTTGCTTCCCTTCGATAAACACGAACTGAGAATCTCCTAAAACTTCTTTAACGCACCTCGCTAATCTTCTAGACAACACTTTATCAGAATCTTATAGAAACTACATACTAAGGAAATATGCCGGAAATTGTCAACGCTATCGGGCACACTACACTTCGGGATAAGTGTAATGAATGAATAGTTGAATGAGGAATCGAGCCACTTTCCTTTTTGGAAATATGCAAAAAAGTCCATCATTGCTCATTTAATTAAACTCCAGAATTTCTTATAAAAGTCAACATTAAAATCATCGGGACCGGGCGTTTTATCCCCATCAGACGAAAAAATGGCGCTCCAAACTTCCTCTTCTGATAACAATTCTTGAATCATTCTCCTCGATGATGCACACAATTTCTTTAAAATTACATCAAACAGTTTTATAGGCAATGTGCTTCCCGAATTATAACATCTTCTGAAATGTTGTTCAATCACCTCGGAGATATGCACTAGGTCTTCAACCACCTCAACCCCAACTCTAATACGAGATATATGAATTAACCGACCCCTTAAGGCTGCAGTAGCATGAAAAAAATTAGTATTATGATCTCTTGCTTTGAACTACTTCAGCCTCGACTTCTGAAGCCATTCCCTTTCCTCTCTCCTATACCTATCCCACAGTTTACTTTTCAACTGGGAAATTTCATTAAGCACCACACTTGGATTATTGGAGGCTTAAGCCCTTTCTTCTAACATTTGGATGTCAACCTCCAACTCTGTAATTGAGCCTGGTTCCCTTTTGTTAACTTTAGAAACCCAAACCTTAGATGTACATTTTACCTTGTTTAGCAATGAACTCACACCCCCATGCATACACTCACTACAAACATTCCTAATAAGATCCACATAATTAAGATCGTCCGCCCAATAGGTGAACCATTTGAAAGGTCGAGGACCCCGTGGCAAAGCCACCGCTTTTTTGAACAATTGGATTATGGTCTGAAATGCTTCTGGGGAGGGCAACTTGGTTGAGATTTCGAAACCGGAAAAGACATCCGGATAGATTAAGAACTTATCAATCCTGCTCGCTGAAGCAAAACTACCTCCTCTAAACCATGTGTATTGGCTCCATTCCAACTTTAAATCAATTAAATTACACGCTTGATTGAAATTGCACAGTAATCTCATCGCAACAATGTTCCCTTTAGCACCCACCTTTTCATCTTCGCACTTAATATTAAGACCACCCCTATGATAACCAGTACACCCAACTTGAATACTAACTCCTCTAACTGTTCAAAAAAAAAACCTCTCCTCTCTGCTTGATCATTCAGCCCATATACATTGTTAACACCGAACTTCATACTAACTTGACTAAGCGTGCCTACCAGAGCTACGAAACCCCTATGTGTTAACATACTATCCATCACAAAAAAGCTATGATCTCACAATGATAACAAGCCCCCGGAAGCTCCAACAGAATGAACAATAGCTGAGCCATTTAAACCAGAAGCACATGGTTGCTTAAACAACATTGGATTCAAGACACTCAACTCAGTTTCCTAGATGAAAACAACTTGAGGCTTATTCTTTGCAATCAACCTGCACACAACGCGAACCTTCTTCTTTTTCCCAACCCACGCACATTCCAAGAGAAAAATTAAATTTTTTTAAAATAAGCAAACCCACAAACAAACTAGCAGCAAGAATACACCTTACCTCACTGCTCACACCTCGCCGCGCTCTTCCACTTCTTCCACTTCTTTAAAATGGTCAAGAATTTTGCTTATTGGACCCGAAAACTCGACTCCCAGTTTAGCCCCAACTTCGATCACCGCATCCGTCTTTGATACATGATTATGATGCGACACTACCGCATCATCCCCAACACCTTCACTGCCTCCATTAATCTCTAAAGCTTTTGGATCCATGTAATTCCTTCTTCTAATAGATGGTTTCTTCCTACTCAACTTGGACGAACTCATCCTGCTCAAGTTCTTTCCCTTGTCGTATTGCCCTAATCCCGTAGTCTGGGTACAAGGATTGCTTATGGATCCTTGAATCACCCTTGGGATATCTGTGGTTGTCAAGTTACCTGGGCTGCTATCTACTTTAATAGGGACCTTAAGTAACCTCGACTCATGTGATATAGTAGGATCCTGGTAGATATCATTTTGGGTCGAAGACTTATAAGTTGCCCCATTGACACTAGACTCTAGAATGGCTAGAGGCCCACTACTCGAAAGAATTGGAATGTCATGAAGTTTCCCACCGCTTTGACCCTCATTTCCACGTGGGGTGGAGTTCCCACATTGCATGGGGAACAATCTGTTGTCAATTCGAAGCCAGAGTTCAAAGGAATTTCTACACCATCAGCTTTATCCATTATCACCTCGGCATTAACTGCGACATCATAACCTTGTACTCCAACTGACATCAAATCGTCTGTTCTCCTCTGACCGTCAAAAGGCGACCACCCGTCAATGAAAAAATTATCCATATCATACACTGTCACTTTGATCTTAATCGTGACGATCATGATACGAACTCTTATCTGAAATATTGGAGACTTTTTGGACTGACATTAGGATTCTAGCCTCATCAAACCTTTATCTAATGGAGGTTTCCTCACCAATTTTATTACCTCCCCCCACCTGCTACCCATCTCCGGGAAGAATTTATCACTCCACACTTCCAATAGAACATCCTTTAAAACTGTCCACACTTTCACGTTCTTCTTCCCCTCAAGTCCCTCCAATCTTTCATGATCCGAAAACCACAGTTGCAACAGCTCACTTCGCCTATTCCACGTCCTTGTGAGTTCCTCCATTCTTTTAAATTGAATTACAGTTAATAAGCCATACCAAGGGCTAGATTTCACATCGAAACCATCAGACCTTAACGCCTCTTGCATGACACCAACGTTATACATCCCTTTATTATGACCAACTAAGCATCGACTTCTACATGCCAAATCCACTCTCCTTATGGGAATGAGATTATGTTTATCTACGCCCTTACTCTCGCCTACCTTAGAATAAGCATACGCTATGCTTACATGAAACACCTCTTCATTTCTCCCTATATTTTTGTAATACCCAAAATTTTGGTTAATGACCGAAATGTAAATTTTGAAAGTTTGGTGACGAAAGTAGAAAATTAGGAAAAGTTAAGGCACCTAAGTGGTAATTTTTCCAAAAATAATATTTATTCCATAAATGGATAGTTTTCTCTTGAGAGCGAGGTTTTACTTAAATAAAATTCTTGATATGGAAATTTTTGTTAAAAATTTCCAAGTGTTAAAGTCTTGTAAAAAAATTCGGTAAATCGAATCGAATAAAATTAATCTTAGAAATATTATTTCCCAATTTTAAAATGATGGAAAATAATAGGGAGTATTGGATTTGAGAATTTATTTCCATGTTCAATTTGGAACGTTCGATGAAAAATGACAAGATTGAAATTTTTGAAAAATGGCATGGGCAAAGTTGTAAAGGGCAAAATATTTTGTCCAACTTTGACTTTGGAAGATGATAAGGTTTAAGTGGCTTGGTATTAAGGTAAATATCAAGTTTCATTAAGGGTAAAATTGACATTTCTCATCAAATGAATATTTTATTCATTTAAGCTTAAATAAAGGCTAAATTAATATGAAATTAACCAAAATTTCATGAAACCAAGCCATTTTTCAGCTTTGTACTCCTTCATACCAAGGTAAGAGAAATTTTATTTTTCATTTTTGATAAATTTCCTTTGGATTTTGGATTATGACGTGATATAAAAAAAATGTTCTATTCGAAAAACACTATCATTTGATACCATTATTGCTTGATAATTTGGGTTGAGTTCAAAGATCACAAATTCTAGAGTTTATGTTCACATTAGGGTTTATGAAATTGATGAAGGATTTTGATGTTTTTGAGGTTGTAGAATCATTTCCAAGCATGATTGATGTTTAAAATCACTCGTGAATGGTAATATGAACCTATAAAGTTTTGACCAAACCCTAACTTTAGGGGAGAGATGTGTTTTAATGAAATTAAGTTAGGGATTTGATTGTAGATATTTTATAAGGTTGAATTGAAGTTGATTTCATGCTAGAATTGAATCAAAATATTAAAAACCCTAATCTTGAACATACAAAGCATTATGCATTGACTATAGAGGATGAGAAAAAATATTTAGGGGCTGGAAATGATGTAGGAAGTATTCTACAAGCCTTAGAAAAATTTTGGGATCTATTCTATAATTTTTGAAAAGTTGGGGGACCAAATTGACAATTTTGAAAAAGTTGTGGATTATTGTGTAAGTGTTAAATAGTTGATGTACTATGCTGAAAATTAATGTTTGAGTGTTAAATTTAAAGTTAGGATGTGAAATTGGATTATTTTGGGAGGTTGTAAAAGTTGAGGTTTAAATCACAAATATGGAAAAGTTGGGAACCTTAGTGAAAATGTTATGTGAAATTTGGATTAAATGGAATTTGAATGGTCAATTGGAAGTGTTAAGCTCAACATTTATGTGTTGACATAGAAATTGTATCGAATGAGCATCAAAAGATTTATTAGGAATTTATTTTCCAAAGTATGTCTATGTTAGTAAGATTCTAACATTTAGTTTGAATTTGTATATGTTTTGTAATGATGTTCATAGAGATTGAGTTCTTGAAATCAAGATCAAACATTATTAAAGCTAAGGAGAAGCTTAAAGACAAGGGTGAGTAGAATTTGTAGACAGTAATTGCTTGGTAAGGATTCAACGTGTTGATTTATAATAAACTTGATAGAATTACCTTTCGAAGGTAATTTTTGGAATGAAAATCAAACATTTTTAAAGATAAGGAGAAGCTTAAGAATGAAATGAGAAATTCTAAGGAAGGTTGCAAGTTAAGGACACCAGGTGAGTGCAAATTTAATTTGTGCTTGTGTTATCGAACAAACATTGGCTTGCGATGAGCCAGTCATGGAGTTACTGTGGTAAGGAGTGACTCCTAAAATGTTATGTGATTTGTGATGCATGTATGTGCATTTGGTGAGCTAATAGAATTAGTGAACAAGTTGAAAATGCAAATTGGAGAAATCTGCTTAGAATTTAGTTATGGATAGTAAGTTTAGAAAATAACCATAAATTCTACAAATATTATTCAAGAATCATTTTTGTACCTTTGGATTATTATATCAGTCTAGTTTTGTTTAGAACAAACAGAAACTGATTTCGAGTTATATACAAAAAGATATGAATTTTTAACCGATGATAGGTCAGAAAACAGGGCAACAGATTTTGCTCAAAACAGATTATGTCGGCCAACTTTGAAAATTCACCATAAATTGTACAAATTGAACTAGAAAGAGTGACTTATATGGATAGATTTTTGTTTGAGTATGGTTTCCATTGATACAAATGGAATAATTTTTAAAGGTTCATATTAATACATAATAAAATTTCTTTAAAGGTAGTGCAAACTGCCAGGATATGACATTTTGACAAATTTTGGGATTTAACCAAAATGGAAGAAAATGATCAAGTTAAAGCTTATTGAGGCTTATATTTTGAATTGCATATAAAGTCTCAAAGTGAGTGCAAATCATGCATAATATTATACATGGATGTTTATACATCATTGGGTAGGACTTGCGATAAGTCTACCTTAATTATATTGTTGATATTTTTGGCATTTATCATATAATTGATATATTCTAAATATGTCAAAGGTGAATATAGAATGCATTGATCACTGTTCAGTACACTTGATGTATCATGAATACATATGATGTTTATCATAAATGTTATTTCGGGTATGAGCTGCCCAAAGGTTAAATTGTATTGATATACTTTGCCATGGATAGATAAAATAAAATTAGACTATATGTCCAAGTATATTATTGAGGGTCAGTTGTATTAATGGCATGCCATAGAGTCTAGAAGCTGCATATTAGGTAGCACTAAAGTGTCTAACGAAGGAACATAGTGCAGGCCTCAGAGTGTCTAACGAAGACACAAGGTACAAAACACTACGGTGTATAAGGTGGGCACGACTCGACCTTAGCACTACGGTGCAGTATTTGACTGTTGTACCAGGGTCCTCATACAACTATACTTTGGGCTATGATTTATTGGTTAATAAATGGTAAACATGCAAATAAGCTTACGAGCTTGTGGAATGAATGGCAAGTATATTGGTAAAAAACTTGATATCCGTTTATATCATGTTAATATATTGTAACATGATTGGAATATAGATAAAGTGATCATATTGCATTGAACATGGTTATTCATTTAAATATAGGTGTTGTATTACTTTAAATATTCATATTATCGTCTCACTAAGTGCATACTTAACGTGTGATGATCTTCACGCGTAGGAAAAATGAGGAAAAGGAATAAGGAGTTGAGCTTGGCATCAATCACCAAAGAAATATTTACAGGTAACAATGATGGCATCCTACTGTGTTCTTAAAGTTCTAGCTGGCATGTATACGAGAATGAAATGTCTTCAATTTATTAATATAGTTAGTATTAAATATAATTAATAGTATGAATAAATATTATCATATTAAACTATGCTTAAAAAATAATTTGGGTTTTAAATCAAACGTGTTAAACAATCTTATTTATTTTATGAAACAAAATAGAAATGTCTATCACTGTTTGAAACTGGTTTTGAATTGGTAACCAAAAATATTATATTATGATTTTCTCAGAATAATTATTTTATAATAATTGTTCAAGTTATAAAACTTGTGAGGTTTAAATGAAACCAAAATTTTACTCTGTTCAATTAAAGAAATGTTTTGAATTTTCTGATGTGACATTTGTAACTTGTATTGATTCGCGTATATGAGTTATGGGTGTTACATTTATTGGTATCTGAGCTATAGGTTTAGCCGATTCTAGGACTAAACTAAGCTTATTTTGATTTAAAAAGTGCTTACACGCCGTAGGATGTCATTGTTACTGATTTGGTGATTATAAGGTTTGATTGATGGCACTCCTTACTTATAAAGGTAAATATGTATAGTGTATGTATAAGATGTGTATAATCGAGAGTTTGAAGTAAGAAATAAAAACAACATGTTTTAAATAATAATAATAATAATAATAATAAGCTAATAATTATAATACTGTTGTTAGCCACAATTCTACTGTTTAGTCTAATAAGATGATGTATTGGCACATTGAAAAGTGTCAATGTTGAATTAAGGAAAACCCTCGTTTATGCATAAGTATAGTATTGATGAAAGAATGAAATATTTTGCTACTATTGATCCTAAGTGATATGTGTGCGATTAACTTTTTAGACTTGAAGGCGAGGGTTTGTAGTATTTGTAAACAGTAATTGTCTGGTAAGGATTCAACTTGTTGATTTATAATAAACTTGATAGAATCACCTATCGAAGGTAATTTTTGGAACAAATTGATTTCCTCTACCATGTCATGATGGATTATCACTTAATGCGATTGATTTTAAAGAATTCAAAAAGTTTTGAGATATTAGTGGTAGGGAAAGAGAGTAAACATGTTTCCTACTAACCTAATTAAAAGCAGTTCATACTCCAATTATATTGTGATATTAGGTTTTATAAATAATTTTTTACATTTTATTTTTTCATATTTTATTAATTTGTATTTTTAAAAAATTTTGTAATATTTTGGAAATTTTACATATTTTTATAATATTTATTTTTATAGTTTTAGGGTAAACTATATAAATGGTATCTGAAATTTAAGGAAACTTATACTTTAGTCATCGAACTTTTAAAACTTACAATACCATTAGTGAATTTTTAAATTGCTTTCATTACAATCACTCAGCTGCCATTAAAAAAAATTTAATTTGGAACAATAAAGTCCACTTCTTCTCTAAAAACCCTAAGTTCCTCAAATTTGTCTTCTTTTAAAATGGCAATCATCGCTCCTTCTTTCGTCGTTGTGTCTATCAATATTCGATGGTTTCTTCGATCTGAAAGATAATTGAATTACTATTTTTTTCCTTCAATTCAAACTCGTTGAAAGATCTTCTAATGTCTTTAAATACTTGGATCCAATGATGGTAATGAATGGTTCAACAATCGTAGGATGATTGTGAAGTCCCTAGGTATGGTGAGTGTTGTGTTTAATTGCGATGACAATCGAATGAGCATTGATCCATGACCAAGTAGATGAAAGGATGTCAATGACTATCAATTTGAAGAAAAAATATATATTTTAGGAGTTTTTAATAATATATTAGTGTGTAACGTCATTGTTTATTAACGACAATTGATGACGGTGAATATAGTGAGCAAATTAAAAGTTGATGACTATATTGCAAGTTGTTATAGTTCAATAACTCAAATGCAAGTGTTCTTAAAGCCCATGGATTATTTATATAGTTTACCCTAATTTTTGAATTGTTTTTGTAATTTTATTTTTTCCAAATATTTCTTAAATATTGTTTATATTTTAAAAAATAAACATCTTTTTGAATTTAAAAAATAATTATGTAGTAGACTTTTTTAAAAATCATTTTTAATTATATTTAACATTTTAATGAATTTTAAGTAATATTTCAAAATTCTCAAGTATTTTTATTAATATTATTAATATAGGGTAAGTACATGATAATATCCGTTCAAAGATAACTTTCAATCATTTGACATTGAACGCTCATATCCCTGAACATCTCTAGTGCTCGAACTCGGCACAATTTACCACTGAGATCGTTTGGTTTGTGCTTCTCAAGTATTTCGATTGACTTTAATATTTTATTTTTAAAATATTTAAAATTTTATAAAATTAGAAATTATAAAAATATCTCAAGATAATCAAAATAACATATCACGATATCTGAGACAAATTATTTTGAAAATCTCATTAAAATTAATTGTTGATGTTAGTTAAAATGTGGATTGATGAAATTGTGAGGTAAAATTTAATTGGATAAAAAATTTAAAATTTTAATTAAGTTTTCTCCTTTGAAAAATTGAGAGCTTTTGACACCCTTAAACCAATAGTTTTTCATGAATTTGGCTCTTAATTCCTTTTTAAAATCATTTGAGCCCTTAAATATGTTCTATTTTCCCCTCAAATTTTTTGATTCAATCGAATCAACTGACGAAAAACATAGCAGACTCGTTAGTCGGGAATTAATTATTTTTTTTACATTACTGAAGTTAATTATTATGTTTTTACAAAAATAAATAATAAAAATATTTAAAAATATAAAAAATAAATTGTAAAAAATGGGAAATATAAAAAAATATTTAAAAATGATTTAATTTAACAAAAAAAAAGAAGTTTGACAATAAAAATGAAACACTTAAAAGTTAAGATATTTTTTTTTTAAAAATAAACATAAAAAAGTTATGTTGGGAGACTCATCCGCAAAAAAAAGTTAGAAGTTCAATAGGGGATAGTTCAAGTTGTAAACAACTTGATATTGTTTAAGCAAGGTCTCGAGTTCGAGTCATTGTGTATGCAGAAAATCCCTGTTGGGAGACTTACCCATCAAAGTCAGGTGTGTGACTTGAGTCGATCGAGATTAGTCAAAGTAAAACCTTGAAATCGAGAAAGAAATAAAAAATAAAGATAAAAAACATTATTAAATCAAATAAATAGTTGAATAAATTTAATAAATTATTATAAATATAAATATTTTAAAAAATAATTTAAAATTTACTGTGTTTAATAAATTCGCAAATGAATGTTTTACTAAATAAGAACAATATTTAACTCTAGCCCCTTAGTTTCCTAACCAGTGGTAGACATACTCTTGGTGAAGGTGTACACTTAAATCTAATTTTTTTTAAATAATAATTTATTTTATTGATTATGTACACCTTAAAATTTTATTTTTACTTATTTTTATCAAAATTTTATGTTATTAATATATTACATATATACTAACCCTTTAAAATATTTTTAAATTTGTCACTATCTCTAATTATTAAACCGATATTTTGATATATTCGTTAAGAGTAAAATGTTTTTGGACTTAATTGAATTTGTTTAAAGATTTAAGAAATAATTCAAAGTCCATTAAACAATAATTTGAACATAAAAGAATTTTCTAGATAAGTAGTACTAATATTGTTCTTACAGTATCGTATTGCATGAACAATACCAATATTGTTTTTGCAGTACCGATGCCAAAGGTAAGAGAAACATCGATACTCTCATAGTAGTATCAATATTATCCTTTGTTTTTTAGTTGTTTAAATTATAATATGCATAATTGGTACCAATACTCTATTAATATCGATACTACTTTACATAGTAATATTGTTATTGCAAAACCCTAGTATTGATATTGGTTAAGCCCAATAGTCATTAGAGTCTAATTTTTTATATATTATAAATGCAGTATTAATACCCCAAACCTGAGCATTGATACTCCTTATGTTGGGTAGTTTTGTTTTACAACTCATTAAGTCCCCAACGACTCCAAACTTCCTTCAACGACTAGAAACTAGGGATGGAAAACTGGCAGGGCAGGTGCAGATACCCCTTCCCTCATCCCCATACCCACCTAATATTTTCATATCCACTACCTACCCACCACCCATGATGGGTAAATATTTTAAATACACACCCGCTCATGTGGATACATTATCAAATCTATCCCCACACCCACTACCCAATTGGAACCCACCATCCATCTCATACCCGTCTGTATTTGCTGGTACCCGTCCATACCCACAAATTTGAGAGAGCAGAAACAACGATCTTCAATTCTAAAAATGTTTATACCCTAACATTTGGTTAAATTACAAGTCATGTCCTATAAAATCTTAAGATTTATAAAATAATCTCTGGAATTATTTCTAAATTCATAATGTTCCAAAATTTATACAGGAAGTAGTTAGTGGGTGGGCAGATGTTATGTAATACCCCAAATAATAGGCCAGTGGTTAATTTGAAAGGAATTAAAAATTTGGAGGACTAAATTGAGTATTTGGTAAAGTATAAGAAATGACTTAAGTAAGACCAATATGTAAAAGATAGTTTATTGAAAGGGCATTTTGTTCTTTTAGGTGAAATGAATTTAAAACCTATTTAAATTAGGGATTTAAGAAAAAGAAGAAAGGCAAAAGTATTATTTCTCTTGTTCTTCTTCTTCCCGTGCAAGGACCACCCTCCATAGCCCAAAGGTAGACTTCAATTTAATCCGTTTTTCCTTTCGATTATGGGTTGTTTTTATAACCTTAAGTGATATGTATGTTAAAGGGAGGGTTAAATATGATTAAAACAAAGGTATGGATGAAATATTAGAGATTTAAGAAATTGAGTTTTGAAATGATGGGTTAATATATGAGTGCTTATGGATGTTTATTGGTAGATTTGACTTGTCAAAGTAGCAAATAAGAGATTAGAAGCATTGAATGAGTTTAAAAACAAGTTAGAAAATGTGATGTGATTCTTATAATCAAATGATATTGAAGGATGCTAGATGTTTTAAGTAACTAAATGAAGGAAAGTTAGTATGGATAGTTAAAGAAGAGTTTGATAGTATTGTATGGCGTAAGTATAATAAAATTTGACCCTATTTAGGTAAAAATTGGGTTGAATACTAGAAAATCTAGGCAACGGTATCGATACTGATAGAAAAATACCGATCAATACCAATTAGGGAGTATCGATACCATGGAAAGGTTTTTGATACCAGGTCACATCGAATCTAAAATGGGTATCGATACCGGAATGGGGTATCGGTACCATAACATAGTAGTATCGATACCATGGTAAGGGTATCGATACTAGGAAACATCGAATAAAAAATTGGTATCGATACCGGAAGGGGGTATCGGTACAATAATATAGTAGTATGGATACCATGGTAGGGGTATCGATACTATAGAGTCAGAAAGGTTAAAAATAAGATGATATTGTTATAGACAGTTAATGATATGTCCTTTTTAGTATTGTTTAAGTATAATTGTTAGGAAAAATACTAACAATTGATATTGTACGTGTCGTTATATGGATGCTTGGGTAGAAGGGAACCAAGCTCTGGAGACAAACAAAACCAAGGGTAAAGGCAAAATACCGGAGTAATCAGCATTACGTTTTGGATACATAGTAAGGAAAGTCAGGTGAGTACATTTAATTATGTACGTATATGTTAAAGTAGGCATAGTTGTATGATTTATTAATGTAAGTATGGTAATTACCAAATGGCACCAGGTGTGCAAAAATTTAAGAAATTCATACTAAGTGTATGAATTTCTGTATGTGCACTTTGTGTGGAAAAAAAAAATTCATACTAAGTGTATGAATTTCAGTATGGGCACTATGGGTGCGAACTGAGAAATTCATACTAAGCGTATGAATTTCTGTATGAGAAATAGATGTGAAATGGTCAAAAGTTCATAATAGAAAGGTGAATTGTTGTAGTTGTAATGGATGAGTAATCCATGTAAATTATAGTAAAATTGTGGTATTATTGCACTGGCATTATAGGTATAATTCATAGAATGTATAAAATTGAAAGCGTCAATTGATAGTATGAATGGTTATTATAGTAGAGACTGCTCTAAAATAAAAGATTATAGGTCTAACTGTGCAAATGACATAAATGTGTCATTTATGCCAGTTAGATGAAAGGCTAAGTGCCTTTAAGGCCTAACTGTGCAAATGACAGAAAGGTGTCATTTAAGCTAGTTAGATGAAAGGCTAAGTGCCTTTGAGGCCTAACTGTGCAAATGACAGAAAGGTGTCATTTATTCCAGTTAGATGAAAGGCTAAGTTCTTTTGAGGCCTAACTGTGCAAATGACAGAAAGGTGTCATTTATTCCAGTTAGATAAAAGGCTAAGTGCCTTTGAGGCCTAATTGTGCAAATGAAAGAAAGGTGTCATTTATGCTAGTTAGATGAAAGGCTAAGTTCCTTTGAGGCCTAACTGTACAAATGACAGAAAAGTGTCATTTATGCTAGTTAGATGAACGGTTAAATACTGTTGAGTAGAAGAATAATGGCCTAACTATGCAATTGATAGAAAGGTATCAATTATGCCAGTTAGATGAACGGTTAAACCCTGTTGAGTAAAAGAATAATGGATTAGCTCTGCATGTGACAGGAAAGTGTCAAATATATAAGTTAAATGAAAAACTAAATATCTTTGTGTAAAAGAATAAAAAGAATTATAATGTAATGTAATATGAATGGTATATAAGTGATATGAAGGGATGATATATATATATAATGTTAAAAAATGCATAATTAAGATGCATGAAAGGATGCAATAAGGCATGAAAGGATGTCATAATTAAAATGCATGAAAGGAGGCATTAAGACATGAAAGGATGCCATACTTAAGAGGCATGAAAGGATGCCATACTTAAGAGGCATGAAAGGATGCATTAAGGCATGAAAGGATGCCATAATTAAAATGCATGAAAGGATGCATTAAGGCATGAAAATATTCCATAATTAAAATCCATGAAATGATGTAATAAGGCATCAAAGGATGCCATAATTAAGATGCATGAAAGGATGCATTAAGGCATGAAAGGATGCCATAATTAAGATGCATGAAAGGTTGCATTAAGGTATGAAAGGATGCCATAATTAAAATGAATAAAAGGATGTATTAAGGAATGAAAGGATGCCATAATTAAGATGCATGAAAGGATGCATTAAGGCATGAAAGGATGCCATAATTAAGATGCATGAAAGGATGCATTAAGGCATGAAAGGATGCCATAAATTAAATGTATAAATGGATGTGTTAATACATGAAAAAGGATAAGATTGAAGTTAATGAACTAGCGAGAAGTAGGCTCAACATACTAAAATTGGTTATGAGAATAAAATGACCAAGGTTTGGTTATGATACGAAGGACTTCACTAATTCCTATGGATGTTATAACTTAGTTTGAAGTAATATAACTATAAGATACTGTTGTATAATTGTAATATCCTTGCAGTATTATGTCTCACTAAGTAATTACTTAACATGTGTTTATTTCACGCGTATGTAAAGGCAAGGATTAGTTGCGTAAGGAGTGTAGCTGTTGCAGCAGCTTTTGTAAGTTAAAGGTTGACTCAATAGTAACATTGTGACAATCTTATTCATTTTGAGAATTTAGTTGGCATGTAATTAAACTATAGTAAATATTTTATAGTTGATCAAATTGAAACAATTTTTTACGGGTTTTCAAATGACAAAAAGTTTTATAACATGATGTGACCTATGTATCTCGTATACGAGATATGGTTATTACATGTTAGGTGGTTGGATGCAAGACAAGTGGATGTGGGGCTGGTAAGTTCTCAAACCCATCACCTACCCACAACCCACGGCGGGTATGGCTTTTTACATCTACACCCGCCCACTATCCATTAAACTTATACCCATCCCTGTTCTAATTAGAGCGGGTACGATATGAAACCCACAAATATGTACTTGTTCTTCTATCCCTACTAGAAACGACCACAAATTCATTCCAACATATAAAAACAAACCAAGAGGATTTGAAGAACATTACAACACCTATTCAAACAAAAGAGATTAGAGATTTTTTTTATTTTCTCTTTACATAATATTTAGAGTTTAATTATAAATCTTTAGGACTAATTCGGTGACATGAAAACATGTAATTAACATTTACAGTAACTTTTCAACATCCTATTCTTTGATGCTAATTTATGCTTAAATCACTGTGAAATGTATTTCATATTTATTCCATAGATGTGATCACACACACAAATTACGTGTTATACTTCGTAGCTTTTATGTTGTCCAGTTTTCAAATAAAGAAATTAAAATATAATAAAAGAACTTTTAAAATATTTCCTACCGCCCAATATTGTAAAATTCGTCACTTAGTATTTGTTGTAGGTATAAAGTCTAGGGTATGATAAACTGTTAAGAAGTACGTGAGTGTATAGAGGCAGTTGGCGACTAGCGAGTGCCAATGGACAACTAAAAGAAGAATCCAATGAAATTAACTCAAAATTTGAGTTATAAAAAAATTCAAATAATTTAATAAATATATAGGGCATAATCCACTTACATTGTATAAAAATTATTAGTTTTACAAAAATTTACCTTGGATTCAATAAATAGATGGTCTAGATTTAATCAAAATTTATAATCAATAAAGAATTTCCCCAAACTTACGATAAAACATTAACCTTTTTTTTCACTATAAGCTTCATCTCTTTCCTTCTTTTCCTTTTTATCAGACAAAAGAAATCATCATCATTCAACTGATCTTTCTTATTCTTTTTTTTTCTTTTACCCATTGTCTGAAAGAAGAATCGAGAATTGATAGGTATGTAGTTTTTTTTTCTTAGAAATTTTAAAAATTCTTTTTTTCTCATTATAAATTTCATCTTCTCCATCCTTCTCTTTTTCTTTCATACAGAAGAAGCCATCCTCATTGAACCCGATTCTTCTTCTTTCTTTTAGTTACCCATTATCTCCCCCAATTGAAAGGTATGTAATTGTTTAGAAATTTTATTTTTTTTATTCTTCAGTTTTGAACTGTTTCATTTGCATTCTTTTTAACGTGGGAACTTCGAATTTTATTGTATATTTAGATAGAGAGAACTTGGGAACTTTGAATTTTATTTTTTGTTTTTTCAAAGTAATTTCGATTGTGAATTCTTCTAAGACATGCGTAATTGATATATAGATGTTGGTAACGCTTCAGACACTATCCCACATTGAGTAGGAAACACCGCCTGCAAGGGTATTTATTGTGTTCATTCTCCCCTCCATATTGAGTGGGAAACACAACTCGTGGCTCGTGGAGAATTTTATGAGTAAACAAATAATGTGAAAGAATTTTTCTCTAATATTTATAGACTGAACAATGAGTTGTTTAACTGGTTTAAATTTACAGATGTAACAACTAAATAATTAGATGTCGTTTGAATTTTGTAAATTAATTTATTAGAACATGATTTTTGAAATATTGTATGATTGAATTTTGTGATGTATCTAGACATTGTTTAAGCTCTATTCAGGTAAAACAAAGAGCTATTATATTACATCAGTTACGGGGAATAAATTCAGATTAATTAGCTATTATAACAAATATTTTTGTATAATGAATCTAGACAACATTGGCGCTAGATTCATTCCTTTATGACAGATACACAAACAACGTAATATTAAAAAAGAATTAAATCAAAATTATATATGATTATTTGCTTGGAAGGTTTTGACCCTAAGCCTAGCCTATAAATAGAGAAGCATTTTCAGCTTCTCAACTCAAACACTCACAATTCCTCTCAAAGGCTCTCTAAAGCTTTCTAATCTTTCATCATATTTCCCGTGCGAATAGAAGAGTAGTACCACCGTAGCTCACTCTGGCTTTTGAGTGTATGAACCCTAGGAGCGACCATTTTTTTAACATCTGTTTCCTGTATTTGTTTCCATACACGGGTCACAGAAGTCACATAACCTTTAAAAACTTTATGCTTTTGAAAAGCCAAAAAATTTTGTTTTAATACATAAAACAATTTAAAGTAATAATAATAAAACATTTATTTTCTTATGATATGAAAACAAATCCTAAAGTTCGAACATATTTAATCTTACATCATCATAAGTCAAATATTTGCAGAGCATTTTCATAATTTTATTACATGCCAACTAATTACATAAAAAATAGACATGGTTGTTGTACAATTACTGATGAGGCGATCTTTGATTTGTGATGTCAGACGAACCCCTTACTCAGCTCGTATTAATACATAAGCGTGAAATTAAAACACGTTAAGTAATCACTTAGTGAGGCATAACAATCATAAGGTAAATCCTAAACATGAGTATATTATAATAACTCAAATATCAATTGACTATTACAATTCCTCATAAATTCTATGGTTTGCATTCGTAGTGCCAATACAAAATTTCATAATCTTATTATGAATTTCTTAAGTTGCACACATAGTGCCAATATAGAAATTCATAAACTTATTATGAATTTCTTAAGTTGCACACACAGTGCCAATACAAAAATTCATAAACTTATCATGAGTTTCTTAAGTTGCACATACAATGTCAATACGAAAATTCATAAACTTATGAATTTCTTAAGTTGCACACACAGTGCCAATACGGAAATTCATAAACTTATTATGAATTTCTTAAGTAGCACACATAGTGCCAATATAGAAATTAATAAACTTATTATGAATTCTTAAGTTGCACACACAGTGCCAATATGGAAATTCATAAACTTATTATGAATTTCTTAAGTTGTACACACAGTGCCAATACGGAAATTCAGAAACTTATTATTAATTTCTTAAGTTGCACACACAGTGCAAATACGGAAATTCATAAACTTATTATGAATTTCTTAAGTTGCACACAAAGTGCCAATACGGAAATTCATAAACTTATTATGAATTTCTTAAGTTGCACACATAGTTCCAATACGAAAATTCATAAACTTATTATGAATTTCTTAAGTTACAGACATAGTGCCAATACGGAAATTCATAAACTTATTATGATTTTCTTAAGTTGCAGACATAATGCCAATACAAAAATTCATAAACTTATTATGAATTTCTTAAGTTGCATACATAGTGCCTATTTGGTAAATGCAATACATACATTAAGCAAAATGCATCTATGAATATCATAACATATAAGTACATAATAAGTGCACTCACCTGATAAGCCTCACAATAAGCTGTAATGATGTCTGATTATTCGCAACTTTATATTTTCCCTTTTTCTTGCTAGACTCAGGAGCATGGTTATGATCTACACAAGCATCCATTAAAGACACATACCATATCAAGTTAGTATTTTCCCTAACATTTATACTTTAATAATACTCAAAAGTACTATTATTTTCAATTTTCTATTACAATTTCAACCTATCTTACAATTCCAGGCTCAATAGTATTGGTTGTCTACCATGGTATCGATACTTCTATACTATAGTACCGATACTCCATTTTAGTATCGATACCATTTCTGCATTCTGTAATACATGGTATCAATACCTTTCTCTTAGTATCGATACCCACATCAATATCGATACTAATTGCATCAGTATCGATACTGTTCATCATAATTATTCAAATTTAAACCTATAGTATCGGTACTATTCTTCCAGTACCGATACTCTAACCAAGATTTTCCATTTTTTTAGCTCAAATTTTACCCAAATTTCATCAAATTCCCTTACTTTTACATCCAACAATACAATTAAACTCTTATTTACTTATCCCAACTAACTTTCCTTCATTTAGTTTCTTATAACATCTAAAATCTCCAAAGAACATCTCAAACCAAGAATCATACCACTTTTTCTAACATGTTTTTAATCACATCCAAGGCTTGTAATCTCTTATTTACTTCTTTGACAAGTCAAATATACTAAATAACTTCAATACAAACTCATATTCCAATATATCCTTCAAAAACTCATTTCCTTTAATCTCAAATATTTCACTAATCACTTAGTTTTAATCATCCTTGAACTTTTCTTAAACCTCTATATCACTTAAGGTTTCAAAAATTGTATATAAACTAAAGAATAAACTAACTAAAAGAAAACTTACCTTAGCTATGGGGAGAGAACGTGAACACGGGAAGAAGAAGAATAAGAGATGACTTAGTTTTTGTTTTAACTTTTCCCCCTTTTTCTCTTCTTAAATCCCTAATAGAAATAAATTTTAAATTCATTTCCCCTTAAAGGACTATAATGCCCTCTTTATTCCTCCATTTTTATGAATTGGTCTTAAACACTATCTCTACATCATTTCTTAACCTTTATCAATTATTCAAATTAATCCTCCAATTTGTAAATCTTCTTAATGAAGTCACTGAACTGATATTTGGGGTATTACAATTCTCCTCCTTAAGAAAATCCTTCCTCAAATTTAAAGAAGTATCTGAAACGAAGAGGTATGGAAATTGTTTCCTCATATCCTCATCTCTTTCCCAAGTAGCTTTTTTTAACTTATGGTTCTGCCAGAGCACTTTAAATAAAGGAATCCTCTTTCTACGTAATTCATTGTTTTCTCTAGCCAAAATCCACACTGGTTCTTCCTCATAAGTTAAATCTAGGTAGATTTCTATTTCTTCAGGTGTGATAAAATGAGATGG
Organism: Hibiscus syriacus; assembly: GCF_006381635.1. NCBI lineage: Eukaryota > Viridiplantae > Streptophyta > Magnoliopsida > Malvales > Malvaceae > Hibiscus > Hibiscus syriacus. The sequence continues at coordinate 2,106,621 of NW_024062697.1, read as the reverse complement.
ATCTGATCGGTGCCTTTTGAGCATCGTCACGTGAAAAACATTGTGAATCTTGTCCATATCAGGAGGCAAAACTAATTGATATGCTACTGGTCCGACCCTTTTCAAAATCTCATAAGATCCAATGAATCTCGGACTTAGCTTTCCTTTGCGATTGAATCGTAATACTTTCTTTCAATGTGATACTTTTAGAAACACATTATCCCCCACTTGATATTCAATCTATTTTCTATTCTGATCAACATAAGACTTTTGTCGATCGGAAGCTGTCTTAAGATTATCTTGGATAACTTCTACTTTCTCTTCCATTTATTTCATCAATTTCGGGCCAAATAGGTCTCGATCTTTAAGTTTAAACTAATTTAACGGTGTTCGACACTTCCTCCCATACAAAGCTTCATACGGGGCCATCTTAATACTCGATTGGTAACTGTTGTTATAACAAATTCTGGTAAAGGCAAATACCTTTCCCAAGATCCTTTAAATTCAATCACACATGCCCTTAGCATATCCTCTATTATTTGAATAGTTCGCTCTGACTGCCCATTGTCTGCGGATGAAAAGCTATGCTGAAATTCAATCGAGTACCTAATGCCTCATGTAAAGACTTCCAGAATCTTGAAGAAAGCCTTGGGTCTTGATCGGACACTATCGATATAGGTACTCCATGCAGTCTAACTATCTCTTTTATATATAACTCTGCATACTTATCCATCGAGTAATGTACTCGAACTTGAATAAAATGAGCCGTCTTGGTCAATGTTTCCATAATTACCCATATTGAGTCATTTTTACCTGGTGACAAAGGTAGCCCCGAAACAAAATCCATAGTAACTCGTTCCCACTTCCACTCAGGAATGGATATCGGTTTTAGCAATCTGGAAGGCACTTGATGTTCAACTTTCACTTGCTGAAATGTTAAACATTTTGCAACAAACTCCGATACAACTCTTTTCATGCCAGGCCACCAATAACGACTTTTTTGATCATAATACATCTTATTCACGCCTGGATGCATCGTCAAAGGGCTATAATGTGCGTTAGAAAGAATATCTTTCTTTAATTCATCATTATCAGGAATGCAAAGTCTTCCACGATAATATAAACATACATCAGCCCTTGTTACGAAGTCTTTAACATCTTCTTTTTTGACTTGCGCCATTCTCGCCAAGAATTTCTCATCTCAACCTTGCAACTCTTTTACCCGATCCAAAAGCATCGACTTTAACTTAAGTTCAACAATCAAGAACCATCTTCCTTTAAAGACATACACGCATCCAAAGCCCGTAAAGCTACAAAAGTCTTTCGACTGAGTGCATCCACTACCACATTAGCTTTTCCTGGATGATAATCGATGATCAAATCACAATCTTTTGAAAGCTCGATCCATCTTCTCTGCCTCAAATTCAGTTCTTTCTGAGTCAACAAGTACTTTAAACTCTTGTGATCCGTATAAATATGACACCGCTTACCGTACAGATAATGACGCCAAATTTTTAAAGCAAACACAATCGTTGCCAATTCCAAGTCATGTGTCGGGTAATTTCTCTCATGATTCTTCAGCTGTCTTGAGGAAAAATCCATAACTTTCCCTTCTTGCATCAGCACACATCCCAATCCATTAAGGGATGCATCACTGAAAACGATATAGCCTTTACTCGAATTAGGTTGTACGAGCACTGGGCCTCTGTTACTATTCTCTTCAGCATGTCAAAACTTTCTTGGCATTTCTTCATCCAAGCAAAAGACACATCCTTCCGTAACAACTTAGTTAGTGGTGAAGCTAACATGGAGAAGTTCTTCATGAACAGTCTATAATAACCAGTAAGGCCCAAGAAACTCCAAATTTCAGAAACATTCTTTCGGGTTGCCAATCCATTATAGCTTGAATCTTTTTGGGATCTACTCTTATGCCTTCTACAGAGACTGTATGGCCAAGGAAAGCAATCTCAGTTAACCAAAATTCGCACTTGGACAATTTGGCATACTACTTTTTTCTCGAAGTGTCTGAAGAACCACTCGAAGATGAGAATCATGTTCCTCTCTTGACTTAGAATACACCAAAATATCATCTATAAAACCACCACAAATTGATCCAAGTAAGGTTGGAATACTCGGTTCATCAAGTCCATAAATGCTACAGGAGCATTAGTCAATCCAAATGGCATTACCACAAATTCATAGTGTTTGTACTCAGTCCGAAAAGCTGTCTTTGAAATATCATCCTCTTTGATCTTTAATTGGTGATACCCCGACCTCAGATCTATCTTAGAGAACACCGCTTCACCTTTCAATTGATCGAATAAATCATCAATCATCAGAAGAGGATACTTATTCTTTATCATTACTTTGTTTAACTGACGGTAGTTGATGCATAATCGCATAGACCAGTCATTCTTTTTCACAAACAGAATAGGTACTCCCCAAGGAGAAATGTTGGGTCTCACAAATCCCTTATCGAGTAGCTCTTGCAATTGGTCTTTTAACTCTCTTAACTCTATTGGAGCCATTCTATATGGATCTATAGAAACAGGTTTGATACCTGGGTAAACTTCAATTCTGAATTCCACCTCACGATCTGGAGGTAAACCCGATAATTCCTTCGGAAAAACCTCTGGAAACTCTTTAACTATTGTGATATCATTTAATCTCACTTCCAGCACTCGAGTGTCTGTCACATTAGCTAGAAAATCTATGCATCCATTTGACATCATTTTCTTTGCAGTCATGGTCGATATCACATTGGATGGTATTTTGCTTTTTCGCCGATCACTACTATTTTGGAGCTTTTTGCATTCTTCAAGAATAATCGCTTCCTGTAACAATCAACCCATCCATGATGTGGAGGCAACCAATCAATGCCCAAAATGATTTCAAACTCATGAAAGGGCAACTCTATCAAGTTTGTCGGGAACATAACTCCTTGAATCTTGATCGGACATTTTCTACATACCCGAGTTACTCTTGTACTATGACCCATAGGATTTACCGCTATCATTTCACTAAAAATTGGTTCTAAAGGAATTACTTTAGTTCTAACCAACTTTTTACAAATATATAAGTGTGTAGAACCAGGGTCAATCAAAACAAATACAGGTTCATAAAAAAGATGGAATGTACCTGTTATAATCTCCGGGTCATCCCAATCTTCATTAGTCTTAATATTATAAATTCGGGCCACTCCTTGAGTCTCTTGTTGCTGGTTTGACTTAGATTGTCAGTCGAATCTTCCTCTAACTCTTCTTCTATTAGATGCTGCTACTTATCTCTCAGTTTGTACTGATCTATCTCCGGATCTCTTTGGGCAATTTCGAGCATAGTGACCAGATTCACCACAATGAAAACAAGTGCTAGAGAGTAATATACATACTCCCCAATGTGATTTTCCATATGTCTGACGTGGAGCTCTCTCTCCAATTGCTCTTCCTAAGCTAGCAACAAAAGACTGAGATTGTTTAGTTTTTTACGAAATTGCAGCGAAACCTTCTCTGTCAGAATATCGGGAACTCGAGCCTTTTTCACTCTTAGTATGATGAAGAGTTGAAGGCGTTCCAACTCTTTTCCCCGACTGCATACTCTGCTCAGCTGATAGAGTCTTCTCTTGAGCTCTTTCAATAGCCTTGGCTAAGTTAATAACCTCTTGCAAGTTAGGTAAGTTTAAATCCAACATCATCTCTTTCAACTTTGTCCTCAAACCTTTAATGAACCAAGCACATCGAGCCTTTTCATTAGGAACTACCTCAGTAGAAAAACGACTCAGTTTATTATACTCAGCCTCGTACTCATGTACTGCTCTATCACCTTGTTTCAGTTTAAGAAACTTCAACAGCATCGCCCTCATAAACTAATCCCCAATATACTTGTTCTTAAACCATCTTGAAAGAATTTCCATGTCAATTGCTCAGGTGGTGCATACATTGTAGTGTTTGTCCACCACACCCGAGCTGGTCCATGGAGTAACGATACAACTCTGTCTAGCTTTTCAGAATATGTGCATTGTAGACTTTCCAGCATCACCATAACATCGTTTAACCATAAGTCAGTGTCCATCAAACCTTCACCCTCTTCTCCCCTAAACTCAATAGCTCCCAAACTTCTTAACTCTTTTGGGATTAACATAAGCGGTGCTAGAGGAGAAGGGGGAGGCAGAGGAGGTTGAAAACGAGTCATGATTTCAACGAGAGCATGCATGAAAGCTCCAAACTCTGGCATTAGCATACCCTGATATGCCGGTGCACTAGCATTTTTCGGATGGAATCGGGTGCTCACTATTAGCTTCATAGCTATTTCTTCCCGACCTTTCTCTAATTTCTTGACTAGTCGCTCTCCACGAATTTGTAGAATCTGACAACCAAAAGAACATACATAATGATAACACTCAAAGTAAGGAGTGACATCAATCATATTATAACTACACCATATCAGTAACCTTGGCATCTTAGTGGCATGTAAAACCCTATTTACACTTAAATACACTCGATTTCGACCGAGAATCAACTAAACCTGTAGCTCTGATACCAATAAATGTAACACCCATTTCATGTATATGTTTTCGTACATGAGTCACATATGTCATATAACCTTTAAAAACTTTCTGTTTTTGAAAAGCCCGCAAAATTTTGTTTCAATTCACAAAACAATTTAAAGTAATAATAATAAAATGTTCATTTGCTTATGATATGAAAACAAATCCTAAATTTTGAACATATTTAATCTTACATCATCACGAGTCAAATATTTTTCAGATAATTTTCATAATTTTATTACATGCCAACTAAATACATAAAAAAATAGACATGGTTGTCGTACAGTTACTGATGAGGCCATCCTTGATTTGCGATGTCAGATGTACCCCTTACTCCGCCCGTATTAGTACCTACGCATTAAATTAACACATGCTAAGTAATCACTTAGTGAGGCATAACAATCAAAAGGTAAATCCTAAACACGAGTATATTATAATAACTAAAATACCAATTGACTATTACAATTCCTTATAAATTTTATGGTTTGCACCCGTAGTGCCAATAAGGAAATTTATAAACTTATTATGAATTTCTTAAGTTGCACACAAAGTGCCAATATGGAAATTCATAAACTTATTATGAATTTCTTAAGTTGCACACACAATGCCAATATAAAAATTCATAAACTTATTACGAATTTCTTAAGTTGCACACATAGTGCCAATACGAAAATTCATAAACTTATTATGAATTTCTTAAGTTGCACACACAGTTAAAATACGAAAATTCATAAACTTATTATGAATTTCTTAAGTTGCACACACAGTGCCAATACGAAAATTCATAACCTTATTATTCTTAAGTTGCACACATAGTGCCAATACGGAAATTCATAAACTTATTATGAATTTTTTAAGTTGCACACATAGTGCCAATACAAAAATTCATAAACTTATTATGAATTTCTTAAGTTGCACACATAGTGCCAATATGAAAATTCATAAACTTATTATGAATTTCTTAAGTTGCACATATAGTGCCAATAGGAAAATTCATAAGCTTATTATGAATTTCTTAAGTTGCACATGTAGCGCCAATACGGAAATTCATTAACTTATTATAAATTTCTTAAGTTGCACACATAGTGCCCATTTGGTAAATGCAATACATACATTAAGAAAAATGCATCTATGAATATCATAACATATAAGTACATAATAAATGCACTCACCTGATAAGCTTGGCTAATAAGCTGTAATGATGTCGGGCTATGCGACAACTTTATCTTTGCCCTTTTTCTTGCTAGAGTCAGGAGCTTGGTTATGATCTACACAAGCATCCATTAAAGACACATACCATATCAATGTTAGTATTTTCCCTAACATTTATACTTTAGTAATACTCAAAAGTACTATTATTTTTAATTTCTATTACAATTTCAGCTTATTTTACAATTCCAAGCTCAATAATATCGTTACCCCTACCATGGTATCAATACTTCTATACTATGGTACCGATACTCCTTTTCAGTATTGATACTATTTCTGTATTCTGGAATCCATGATATCGATACCTTTCTCTTAGTATCGATACCGACTTCTGTATCGATACTCATTGCATCAATATCGATACCGACTTCAGTATCGATACTCATTGCATCAATATCGATACCGACTTCAGTATCGATACTAATTGCATCGGTATCGATGTTGTTCTTCATAATTCTTCATTAAACCTATATTATCAATATTTTTCTTCAGTACCGATATCCTAACCCAGATTTTCCATTTTTCATCTCAAATTTAACCCAAATTTCATCAAATTCCCTTACTTTTACCTCCAAAAATGCTATTAAACTCTTTTTTACTTATCCTAACTAACTTTCCTTCATTTAGCTTTTTATAACATCTAAAATATCCAAAGAACATCTCAAACCAAGAATATTACCACTTTTCTAACATATTTTTAATCACATCAAAGGCTTATAATCTCTTATTTACTTCTTTGAAAAGTCAAATTTACTAATAAACATCAATATAAACTCATATTCCAACATATCATTCAAAAACCCATTTCCTTTAATCTGAAATATTTCACTAATCACTTAGTTTCAATCATCCTTGAATTTTCTTTAAGCCTCTATATCACTTAAGGGTTAAAACTTGTCTATAAACTAAAGAATAAACTAACTCAAAGAAAACTTACCTTGGCTATGGGGAGAGCACGCGAACACAGGAAGAATAAGAAGAAGAGATGACTTATTTTTTGTTTTAACTTTTTCCCATTTTTCTCTTCTTAAATCCTTAATGTAAATAAATTTTAAATTTATTTCCCCTTAAAGGACTAAAATGCCCTCTTTATTCCTCCATTGTTACGAATTGGTCTTAAACACTATCTCTACATCATTTCTTAACCTTTATCATTTATTCAAATTAATCCTCCAATTTGTAAATCTTTTCAAAGAAGTCACATACATGATATTTGGGGTATTACAGTGTTAACCTTGGGAGAGCAACGATTACACACTTCGGGGTGAATTCGTTTCTAAGGCAATGATTTCACTCAGACATTGTTTAGATTTTTATTCAGTTATTTTCATTTAAATTGTCTCCTTAGTGCTAACCATTTGGTTTTATCTATATTAATATTTCCAACAATTTAAAAATGGATTCCTTATTTATTGCAAAATAACGACATCATTGAGCAAGCTTATTCTCGATCTGTCCAAGCTTGATACACTAGATGAGTCTAATTACTGGAGGTGGTCCCAAAGAATCTTAGTCTTGTTCAAGCAGATTAACTTAGACTACGTGCTGCTGAAGCCACCACCTACTGCATCGACGACCAGTTCAGTTGCGATTGATGCAACAACTACTCATGATGAGGTTATACCTGATGTCAGGTCTGCTTTTGCCTTTACCGCTACTGCCGTTACTACTATTGAAAAATATAAGAAAGACAATAAGATGATGCGAAGCCATCTCTTAAGTCATATGTCTAATATGATAACTTAGTCTCCGACGTTCTTGTCGAAGGAATGCAGGGAGTCAACATCCTAATCAAGAAGTTGCCCAAGTCCTGATCCGACTACCACAATTCTCTTAAACAAAAAAAGAGAGACATTTCACTTGAAGAGCTGGTCGGCCATATGAAGATAGAGGAGGCTAACCATTTGAAATGTAAGGTTACTGACTCTATTGGGTAATTATCTTTTAAAGCTAACAAGGTTGAGTCTGATGCAACCTCAGGTTTAAAATCTAAAAAGATCAGAAAAAGATGAAATCAGAATAAGAAAACGAAACCTCAGAATATCACCAACTTCAAGAAGCCATTAAAGGCCAAAGCTAAAGGAAAATCCATCAAGTGCTATGTATACGGTCAAGTTGGTCACAAAGCCTACCAGTGCCTACACCGTTTAGACCACTAGAATGATAACAAACCAAAGTTGAATGTTGTAGAGAACAATTTTGATAATGTCATTGTCGTTGTGGTTTTCGAAGTAAATCTGGTGGAGAACAATGTTAAGTGGCTTGTGGACATACGTAAGGAGGGATTTTTCATTGAGTTCAAGAATGGGAACGAAGGTGAACGGGTGTACATAGGGAACTCTAGCAGCTCTGAAGTGCTATGAAAAGACAAAGTTTTACTCAAGCTAACTTCCGATAAAATCTTAGCTCTTAATAATATTATATATGTACCTGCCCTACTTTGAAATTTGACAAGTGGTGGGATTTTTAATAAGACATGCATTAAGCTAGTTTTTTTATCTAGATAAACTTGTACTTTCCCGAAATGGTGATTATGTAAGGAAAGGTTTTTTAAATGGGGGTTTATTTTTCATAGAAAACCAACTTAATGAGAATAAAACCACCATTTATGCTTACACTGTTGAAACTTTTGATATGTGGCATGCTAGATTAGGACATGTGAATATTCATTCTGTAAAGAAACTGATTAAAATGAATATTCTGCCTAAACTAGACGAAACAAGCTTTAACAAATTTAAAATTTGCGAAGAAGCTAAGTATACTAAATGTCCTTTAGAGTTGTTTCTAATAGAAAGACTGAACTGTTAGAAATTATTCATACTGATATAGAAGACTTTAGAAACACTAAGATAAAGAAGGAAAAAGCAATCGTGTTAGATCCGACAGAGCTTGAGAACTTTCTTATTTATAAGGCAGAAGTTAAGAATCAGTTAGATAGAAGAATAAAAACTGGTTAGATCCGATAGAGGTGGTGAATATGGATCTAACTTCTTGAAAGAGGTGAGTGAGAAGAATGCCATCGTTTACGAAATCTCAACTCCCTACTTTCCTCAACGAAATGGTATAGCCAATTGTGTTGCAAGGTTTTATTAATCTATGTGGTAAGACAAATAGGTCTATGATTGATAATTTTTCGATTGATTCTTAGAACTCTTCTAACCAATCTTTGATTCTCTCATTTCCCTTCAAGAGAAGTGTAGGAAGTAGAACAACGAAGTCTTTGGCCACAATGGTAGACGAAAATCCCTACTCCTTGTTCGTATTTGGGGAGTCGAGATTGACTTGGAAAATTTTGAATCACCTTTTCTCTCGAATTTATACAACGCTCTTAAAAAGGATCTTGATATGGTCCTTGCGCAAGAAGAAAACTTGTGGCACTAGAAATCTTGAAGCCAATGGATCGCTAAAGGTGATCGTAATTACTCAGTTTTTTCACACTTCGACTCTGAACATAAGAAGAAGAAATCATATCCAGGCTTTAAAGTTGGACAATGACACGTGGTGTGATAACCCTTCACGATTACAATAAAACACAACAAGCTTCTTTCGTAATCTGTTCACCTCTGAAAATAGGCACGTGAAATGGACTGAATTTTTGGGTGGCTTTGATCAGTTAGACACGAATCGCTTGAACAGGTTGATTTAAGCTGTGCATTTTGAAGAGGTACGACAAACTGTGTTCATGATGTACCTGTTGAAGGCTCCAAGTGCTGACGGGTATCAAGCAAAATTTTTCAACAAAACTGGAAGATTTTGGGGAATGATATCTACAAGTTTGTTAATGGTTTTTTTGAAAGGGACATCATTGCATAATGGGCTAATAAAACACTACTTGTGGTTATCCCAAAAGTTGAAGAGCCTTAAAAAATAATACAGTTTCGACCAATCATTTTGTGTATAGTGTTTTACAAGGTTATAACTAAGCTTTTAGTAAACATATTAAAACCTCTTCTCTTAGGATATATTTCACCAAACCATTCGAGCTTTGTTTCTGTGAGAAATATAATAGATAATATCATTCTCACTCAGGAAGTTATTCATTCCATGTGGATGGAAAAAGGGTCAAAGCTTGGATGACAATTAAAGTAGATCTCGAGAAAGCATATGACCGACTTTAATGGGACTTCATAAGAGAGACTTTTGAGGAGGTCAATTTGCTAGAGAGATTCATCGGTTGTGTTAGGTATGGCTTATAAATATACTGGTAAAAGTCTCGTAGTGGGGGTTACGATTATGAGGGTTGGGGGTACGGGGCTCAGCCTCGCAGTACGGTACAGGGTTATTTTTGTAAATATGTACAAAGGTTTATTTATTATAAAAGGAGATGTAACCAAAACCTATGAGACAGTGAATAAAAATTCTAGCGCAGCCTAGGACATCGAGGACGTAAGCACATTGCTGAACCTTGTTAAAATTCTTTTGTTCTTTCCGTTTTTCTTTACCCGACTATTCAGCAGGTTGGAATATGCAGTGTGTTACGATAGTATCTACTCAGGTACTATGGAATGGGGATGTGTTTAAAAGCTTTACTCATTCACATCGTATTCGTTAGGGTGACCCGTTATCACCTTAGCTATTTGTACTATACATGAAGCGACTGTCTCATGCAATTAACCATAGGGTGAATGATGGAACTTGGGGAAAAATACACTTATCTTAGAATGGTCCAGGTATCTCCCATTTATTCTTCGCAGATGACGTTATTTTATTTGTCAAAGCTTCAATGGAGCATGTTATAGTTATTCGAGAGGTTATGGAAATATTTTGTACATCTTCGGGCCACAGAATTAGTAATGCAAAAACTCAAACCTGCTTCTGTAAAAATTGTGATGGTGTAAGGAGAATTGAAATAGCTCAAAGTTTGAGCTTTGAAGAAACCGCTAATCTCGGGAAATATCTAGGGTTCCTTTACTCCATAATAGGATAACCAAGGCTACCTATAGGCATCTTATTGAAAAAGTAGATCAAAAGCTTTCCGAGTGGGCGACAAAGATCTTATCCTTTGCTGGTCATATAATGTTAGCTAAAGCAGTTTTGCAGGTGAAACCTGTTAGAGTATGCCCAAAGACCAATCATATAATGATTGTAATAATACATTTATTTATCGATTTTATTGAATAAATACATTGCCACTATTATTTTCAGTTATATGTATGTGTTTAACATAAACTGAAAGATAATAAAGTCTATATAATAACATTATTATTATTAAAAGATCTATAGTCAAGTATTATTATGGGCATGGACAATAATAATATGCTTAAGACTAACATGTTATTGATTGATGACAACGAGTTGTCATTGACAGAGATGTCAGAATCGATACATGATTATTTCGTTAGAGAACAATGTATTGGATTGACCCACCATGAGCATATGTCTTGGATTATTATGTAACAGTCATAACATTGCTCATGGTGATGACTATATGTATGATCCTCATACTTGAGATCAATGTTATCCCAAAATATATTGTTGTATGTTTTGATACAGTTAAACATGCTCCGTAACAGGTTGCACTTTAAAGATTGTTATTAAATATATCTCGATATATGTAGTGGGGCGTGCATGATTAAGATAGGATTTGTCCTTCCTACATAATAGGAAATATATCACAGGCCACTTGATTGAGTGAGACTAGAAATGCATGGTCATGCTCGAATAAGTTGATATGAGATATCACAAATTATTCGTTAATTATAGTCGAATAATAATTTCTTGTAACTTATGTGACAATGATATATTGTTAGATGTCACTCATTGTTTATAAGATTGAAATTGTTCTAATAATTACTAATAACGTTACAAGAACCTACAGGGTCACACCCTAGGATTGAAATGAGCAAAGATGTACAATTTGTTGTATGTTACTAAAATATATATAGAGTTAATATATGCATATTTGATATACATATGATTTTAATTATCCCAAATATAATAAGTAAACACTAAAAGAACGTAATTTTGATTACAACTCTTTTAATCGATATTTAATTCGGAATAATTAAATAAGAGTTTAAATAAACGTTAAAGATTGTAATTCAGATTATAAGTCTTTAAGGGATATTTAATTTGAATTAATCAAATAAGATTTTAATTAATTATAAATAACTTAAAATCCCTAATATGTTAGGGTAACTGATATATTTAAAGTGAGGTAAGGTGTAGCAGCCACTTCTTTAGCCATTTTTCTCAAAACTGTTTCTGGGAAAAGTAAATTTTGCTCTCAGTCGGGTGAACTAAGTAGAGGCGGAGATGTGTTTTCGTAGAGGCTTACGATTTAAACCGTTCGTGATCACCATTAGTCTCTATTGTATTTGATGTTTTTCAAGGAACCCATTGTAAGTATTTGCATCATTTCCTCCCGATTTTGATTTTCCATACTTGGATCGCTGGTGAAACCGTTGAGTTTTGTTTTCACTGCGCCATGAGGTGCGCCGACAGTCCCAACAATACCAAGCTAAACTATGCAGTCGACTTGGTTGCCCAAAAGAGTATGTGAAACCTTGGAAAAACTTATCTGCAGATTTGTTTGTAACAATAAAGGAGGTTCTAGCAGCCTTGCTTTGGTTAAATAATACATAGTTAAACTCCCGATTGAAAAAGTAGAATTGGGATTTAAAGACCTTGATCGACAAAATAAAGCTTTCCTCATGAAAATAGGAATGTAATTAGTCGAAGGAGCAGAAAATTTGTGGGCTCGTGTTCTTAAGACCAAGTATCATTGGAATGATGATGTTCCTTCTAATATCGATAAGCCAAAATGCTTTAGATTGTGGTAAGGCCTGAGTTATGTGAGGGAAGATATAAGGAGTGGCGTGATTTGGAGTATTAGAGATGACCAGCGGACAGATTTCTGGTACGACACATGGCTTTTTGATTTCGGGCCTTTGTTTTTGTATTACTTTAATGATACCAGACCTGACCCTTTAATGGTTAGTGAAATGGTAACAAATGCTGGCGACTGGGACTGGAGGAGACTAAGCGCAACTGTTCCTTAGCATATCCTCCAACGTATTGCAGCGATGAGTCCTCCAAAACCATATCTTGGAAACGATAAACATGGATGACGATGGAACGAGACCATCTCGGTTAATATTATTTCCAACTTATAATATTATTTCAATACCTTTCCAAGATAAGATCCCTGGTATGTGGAATAAGATATAGAAACTCCAAATTCCGCAAAGCATTAAGACCTTTTTCTCGCTTCTCTTCATCGAAAATTGTTAACCAATGATGAATGGTTTCGTCGCCATATTGCAAATAAAGCTACGTGCCCATTTTGTCAGAGTGAAACTGAAGACATGGAGCATGTCCTTCATAAATGCCCTGCTGTTTGACACCTCGAGAAGAGTAATTAAAAATAAAATGTTTAGTAATTATATGAGCCTGCCAAATTAAGCTTGGCTGCTATCTAATGTGAAAGTCAATGCTGAGTTTCCAAGGAATAAGCTACACTGTGAAATCCTTTTTCCTATTATTTGCTGGAAAATATGTAAGCACCGATGCAATTTAGTTTTCAACCGAATTGGTTTGATAGAGAAGACATCTTAGATCACAGTTTGAGACTCAAAGATGAGATTGTTTACACTGCATGTTTAAATCCATAGAGTGGCTTGCTGAGTCGTTCACGAGTAAGATTGGAGAAGCCTGCTTCAATTTGGGTGAAATTTAATAATGGGAGCGGTGGGTGGTCCGAGGAAAATGGCTGCAGCGAGTGGAGTTTTGTGTGACTCTTCTGGCCAGTGGAATTCTGTCTTAAACATGGAACTTTGGACAATTCATGATGCTTTGAATTTAGGAGTTCGAAAACTAGAAGTTGAAACTGATTGTGCCGAGGCTCTAAAGATACTATTGGAGTATGCCTAAAGATCAATCATATGATGATTGTAATGATACATTTTATTTACCGATTTTATTAAATAAAGATATTGCCGTTATTATTTTCAGTTATATATATGAGTTCAACATAAACTGAAAGATAATAAAGTCCATATAATAATATAATTGTTATTATTAAAAGATCCCTAGTCAAGTATTATTATGGGCATGAACAATAATAATACGCTTAAGACTAACATGTTATTGATTGATGACAATGAGTTGTCATTGACATAGAGATGCCATAATTGATACATGATTATATTCTTAGAGAGCAATGTATTGGATTGACCCACCAAGAGCATATGTAATTGATTATTATGTGACAGTCATAACATTGCTCATGGTGATGACTATATGTGTGATCCTCATACTTGAGATCAATGCTATCCCAACATATATTGTTGTATGTTTTTATGCAGTTAAACATGCCCCGTAACTGGTTGCTCTATAAAGGCTGTTATTGAATATATCTCGATATATGTAGTGAGTGTGTATGATTAAGATAGGATTTGTCATTCCTACATAATAGGAAATATATCACAGGTCACTTGATTAAGACTAGAAATTCATGAACATGCTCGATTAAGTTGATATGAGATATCACAAATTATTCGTTAATTAAAGTCTATTCTAGATATAAAGAAACAATAGATGGGCTATACAAGTGTGACTATTCCAAGACTTGTGCCTATTCTAGATATAAAGAACAAAAGGTTGTAATACATAAAAGAGTTAATTACGAAGATGATATGTCGAATCATATTTTCTTGTAACTTAGGTGACAGTGATATATTGAGAGATGTCACTCATTGTATGCAATATTAGAATTGTTCTAATAATTACTACTAACGTTACAAGAACCTATAGGGTCACACCCTAGGATTGAAATGAGCAAATATGTACAATTTGTTGTACGTTACTAAAATATATCTAGAGTTAATATATGTATATTTTATATACATATGTTTTAATTATCCCAAATATTTAATTTAAATTAATTAAATAAATATTTAATTCATTTGAAATAATAAAATCCCTAATATGTTAGGGTAACTTTCATATAAAAGGAGGTGTAAGGCCTAGCAACCTTTTTTTACGCATTATCTTCAGCCGTTTTTCTCAAAACAGGTTTTTACAAAAGCAAATATTGCTCTCAATCGGGTGAATTAAGTAGAGGCTGAGACATGGTTTTGTGGAGGCTTACGATTCGAACCGATCGACACCACCATTAGTCGCTTTTGTCCTTGCTGTTTTTCAAGGAACCCGTTGTAAGTATTCACATCTTTTGCTCCCTATTTCAGTTTATTGTACTTGGATCGCTGTTGAGACCATCGATTTTTTGTTTTTACTGTGCCCTGGGGTGAGCCGACGGTCCCAACAATGATATCAGAGCCACTTTTATGATCTAAATTCCGGTTAAATTCTTGATTGATGTGATATGTATGAGATGCAAGTTCTAATTTTATTGTTTTCGACGAATATGTATGATATTATTGTTCGATTTGATAACTGCAACGATTAATATGTTAATTTGTTAATCTATTTTTTTACAATCTGTGTTGCTGCAAGGATTTTACGAAATCCATATGTTAATTGTTGACATGATGATCCATGGGTGTGCGATAGCAGATCGTGTTTGGCAGTGGAACAATGGTTGTTCCGATGCAGAAAACCCTTCGGGATTGAAAATCCCAAAAACACAATTATGTTGATAAGTGTTATCAAATCGTGAGGTTTTTCTATAGAAACGAAAGTACAGTTTTTCTATAGAAGATCACCCATTGACCATTCATCAGCAGTATAGATTGTAGGCCCATATTAATATTTTTTAACAAAGGCGTAACAATGTGTATATATATGATATGTTTGTTTTGCATGGTGTTTGACATGTATGGTAAATGCCCTTGTTCAATTTACAATGGTTGAATTTGAAATATGACCTGCGAGATGTGCCTTTCTATATCTCAGTTGTATTTCTCTTCTCATCTTACTCCCTCGTCTGTAAAATGAGTTTCTTTTAAAATTGTAATCCTATGAAGATTCACAAGGAGCAGAAGAACGAACTGAACAAAAGGTGAGAAGATACCTAGTGAGCAGTCTTAGGTTTTAGGGTTTTTGGTTATCCCATTGCTTGGGATGGGCCACCTTAGTTATTGTTTTTGGGCTATAACCATTGCATCGTATTTATTTCTATATCTGTTATGTATGCAATGCATCAAATGATTAAATAAGAATGAATATTGATGAGATCAATAAGGGCCTAATATTAAAATGAACAACGATGAGATAATTATGCAAATTCCTCTTTTTAATATAAGTTAACTTAATCGTCCAATATTTACCCTCGTTAAGGCTTCGATCGATATTGTGTGGGCTTTGCCAAAGCATTGACACATAAATCTATCTTGGTTAAACGCAAAGAATAAGCAAGTTATATTCACCTGTTGAGATATTGGTAATAACTTACCTAGGTTATTCTAATAGGATTAGAAACCTAGAGGTTAAGTATTTGGATAAGTCATGAGATGACTTGAACATGAGTTGTTCACCAAAAGGAGGAGTTACCTCAGATGTAACTAGTAAAGTGTTTCTTACCTAAATTATCACTATCCTAAAAGAAAAACCAAAGTTGGTTTAGGAAATTGATGAATTATGGATCCTCACCCACTAGAAATTTTTTTGTTTAATTCTTCCGAAATTAAAACAAGAGAGTTTTTAATTTTGAATAAAATAGTCGGAGTAATTTGTAAATAATGACCTGTTTATAAATTTTTTGATAAATTTACTTACTTTAATATTTCCATAGTTGTAGATTTAATGGAAAATAATACTCTATCACTGCGATCACTCCTTGAGAAGGAGAAACTTAATGGCATAAACTTTCTTGACTGGTTTAGTAATTTGAGAATTATTCTCAAATAGGAAAGGAATGAATATGTCATTGAAGAACTTGTTCCTTATGAACCAACAACTAATGCTTCTAGAGCTTACGAAGACAAATTTAAGAAACATATGGATGATATGTTAGACGTTGGATGTCTAATGTTTTCCACCATGACTCTCGAGCTTCAGAAGCAACATGAGGACATGGTTACATATGAGATTATTCTAAATCTCAAGGAAATATATGAAGGGCAAGCACGTCAAGAGAGGTATGAGACCTATAAAGCTCTATTTCAATGCAAAATGGTAGAGATATCTCCAGTAGGAGCTCGTGTCATCAAGATGATGGGCTACATCCAAATGTTGGAAAAGTTGGGATTTCCTTTCAAAGATGAATTTGCTACCGATGTTATCCTGCAATCGTTGCCGTATAACTTCAGCCAATTTGTCGTAAATTTCAACATGAATGAAATTAACAAGATTTTGCCACAGTTACTTGGCATGCTACGAACTTCTAAAAGAAACATGAAAAAGGTTGAACCTAAGCCCATTCGAATAGTCCACAAGGAAAAAGGAAAGGGAAAGCAAAAGGTAGCAGCAAAGTCTAAGGGAAATAGTAAGGCCAAGTTGAAAGGAAAAGATGCATTGAAACCTAAAGGGGGAGTTAGCAAGGAAGGAAAATGTTTCCATTGCGATAAGACCGAATACTGAAAGAGAAATTGCCCTGTTTACTTTGAAGAGTTCAAGATGGAAAAAGCAAACAGAACATTTGTTTAAGATATTTATGTTATTGATGCTAATTTGTCAACATCTACTTCCTGGGTATTAGATACTGACTATGGTTCTAATATTTGTACTTTTGTACAGGGACTGCAAAAGAGAATGAAACTGGCTAAAGGAGACGTAGACCTAAGAGTGGGAAATGGAGTAATAGTTGTTGCACTAGCTATAGGGACATATGTTTTTTTTATCTAGTGGAGTTGATTTAAATTTAGAGGATTGTTATTTTATGCCTAGTTTTACTAAGAACATTATTTCTATATCTTGTTTGGATAAGATTGGTTTTGAGATTATTATTAAGAATAATTGTTGTTCTTTTTATCCCATTAATTTTTTTATGGTTCTGCACAATTGATTAATGATCTCTATATTTTGGATCAAGAAAACACCATTATAACATAAAAACTAAAAGTTCAAAAACAAATGACTCGAATCAAACTTATATTTGGCATGGTCATTTAGGCCATATAAGTGAGAAACACATATCCAAACTCCATAAAGATGGATTCTTAGATTCATTTGATTTCGAATAATATGATGTATGCGAATCTTTCTTGTTGGGAAAAATGACTAAAGCTCCTTTTAATAGTGAATGTGAGTGAGAAAGTGATTTATTGGGGTTAATACATAGTGATGATATGGATCGCTGAATACACAAGCCAAAGGTGGATTCCATTTCTTCATTACTTTTATTGATGACTTTAAACGATATGGGTATATTTATCTTATACACCATAAATCTAAAGCCTTGAAAAGTTTAAGGAATTTAAAAATAAAGTACATAATCAACTAGGCAAGAGTATTAAGGCAATTCGATCAGATCGAGGTAGAGAATACTTAAGCATAGAGTTTGATGAACTTCTAAAAGAATGTGGGATTGTCTCACACCTTACACCACCTGGTACACCATAGTGAAATGGAATTTATGAAAGAAGGAATTGAATATTGTTAGATATGGTTCGATCGATGATGAGTCATAATGATCTTCCTACTTCTTTTTGGGGGCATGCACTTGAAACAACTATTTTCACAGTAAATCGTGTTCCATCTAAATCGGTTAAAAAGACACCATACGAAATATGGATTGGGAAGCGTCCTAGTATGTCTTTTATGAAGATTTGGGATTTTGAAACTTATGTAAAACATCAGATGTCTACAAAGCTCGAACCTAAATTTTATAAGTGTATATTTTTTGGATAACCTAAAGAAACTAAGGGATATTATTTCTTCAACCCTAATGAGAACAAAGTGTTTATTTCTCGAACGAGAGTTTTTCTCGAAAGAGAATTTCTCTAAAAGAAATGGAAGGTAGAAATATTGAATTTGGAGAAATTCAAGAACAACATATCAATGAACCTGAAGTTGAGTATGTTTCACAAGTTGTTGAGGAACAATCAACAGTTTTAAAACCACAACCACTGCACAGATCCACAAGAGAACGCCATTCACCTGAGAGATTTGGATTTCTCGTTACCACACATGGAGATGTTCTTCTTATGGATCAAGATGAGCCTAGGACTTATCAAGAGGCAGTGTCTGGCCCAGACTCTGAGAAATGGGTTGAAGCCATGAGATCTGAGATGGATTCCATGTCAATAAACCATGTGTAGACTTTGGTTGAACAACCTGAAGGGGTTAAACCTATAGGGTGTAAATGGGTTTTCAAGAAGAAAACCTACATAGATTGTAATGTACAAACATACAAGGGGCTATTAGTCACTAAAGGTTTTCGACAATTTCATGGTGTAGACTATGACGAAACATTCTCCCCTGTAGCTATGATTAAGTCCATCCGTATTTTGCTCGAAATAGCTGCATTCCATGATTATGAAATATGTCAAATGGATGTCAAAACCATTTTCCTTAATGGAAAACTCGAAGAGAATATGTATATGACATAAATGGAAGTTTTTGTCGCTCCAAGAAATGCTAAAAAGGTTTGTAAGCTACAGAGGTCTATTTATAGACTAAAGCAAGCTTCTCGAAGCTGTAATATTCGTTTCAATGATACAATTAAAGAATTAGGTTTATCAGAAATGAAGATGAGCCTTGTGTTTATAAGAAAGCTAGTGGGAGCATTGTTTCTTTCTTAATTATTTATGTAAACGACATACTCATCTTAGGAAATGATATACCTACTTTACAGTCTGTTAAGACTTGGTAGGTAGTTGTTTTTCTATCAAAGATTTGGGTGAGGCAGCGTTTATCTTAGGAGTTAAGATCTATAGAGATAGATCAAGACAACTTCTAGGTCTGAGTCAAAATATATATATAGACAAAGTGTTGAAAAAGTTCAGTATGGAAGAATCCAAGAAAGGATTTTTGCCTATGAGACATGCCATTTCTTTTTCAAAGGAAATGTGTCCTTTAACTCCACAAGAAAGAGAACGGATGGATAAGATTCTATATTCTTTGGCTATTGGTTCTATTATGTATGCCATGATATGTACTTGACCAGATGTATCGTATGCTTTAAGCATGACGAGTCGGTATTAGGTAAACCCTGGTGAAAATCACTTGGCTGCGGTTAAAAATATCCTTAAATACTTAAACAGAACTAAGGATACATTTATTGTTTATGGAGGTGAGGAAGAACTTAATGTAAAAGGTTATACTGATGCCAACTTCCAAACTGACAAGGATGACTCACGATCATAATCGGGTTTTGTGTTTTTTCTTAGTAGAGGTGCTATAAGCTAGAAAAGTTCGAAGAAAGACACATTAGCTGATTCTACAACATATGCTGAATACGTTGCAGCCAGTGAAGCAACAAAAGAGGCTGCTTGGATCAAGAAGTTCATATATAAACTAGGAGTTGTTCCTAGCATATCAGATGCTATAGAACTCCGTTGTGACAATAATAGAGCCATTGTATAAGCGAAGGAAGCCAGATCTCATCAACGGTCCAAACATATTCTTAGGCGCTTTCATCTCATTCGAGAGATTATAGATCAATGAGATGTGGAAATATGCAGAGTATACATAGATTACAACATTGTTGATCCCTTGATGAAGCCTCTTACACAACAGAGGCATGATCGTCACAATGAGTCACTCGGTATTAGATATGTGAGTGATTGGTCTTAGTGCTAGTGGGAGATTGTTAGAGTATGCCCAAAGACCAATCATATGATGATTGTAATGGTACCTTTTATTTACCAATTTTACTGAAAAAAGGCATCACCTCTATTAGTTTTCAGTTATATATATATGTGTTTAACATAAACTGGAAGATAATAAAGTCCATATAATAACATAATACTTATTATTTTTCAGTTATATATATATGTGTTATTATTTTTCTGTTATTATTTTTCAGTTATTATATATACGTGTTTAACAATAAAAATACACTTAAGATTAACATGTTATTAATTGATGACAACAAGTTGTCTTGACATAGAGATATCAAAATTGATACATGATTATATTGTTAGAGAACAATGTATTGGATTGACCCACCATGATCATATGTCTTGGATTATTATGTGATAGTCATAACATTGCTTATGGTGATGACTATATGTATGATCCTCAGACTTGAAATCAATGTTATCCCAACATATATTGTTGTATGTTTTGATGCAGTTAAAAATGCTTCGTAACTGGTTGATCTATAAAGACTGTTATTGAATATATCTCGATATATGTAGTTGGTGTGTATGATAAAGATATAATTTATCCTTATTACATAATAGGAAATATATCACATGCCACTTAATTGAGTGAGACTATAAATGCATGGCCATGCTCGAATAAGTTGATATGAGATATCACAAATTATTCGTTAATTAAAGTCTACTCTAGATATCAAAAGTAATAGATGGGCTATACAAGTGTGACTATTCCAAGACTTGTTCCTATTCTAGATATAAAGGACAAAATGATATATTACATAAAAGAGTTAAAAACGAAAATGATATGTCGAATCATATTTTGTTGTAACTTAGGTGTAAATGATATATTGCTAGATGTCACTCATTGTATGCAATATTAGAATTGTTCTAATAATTACTGCTAACGTTACAAGAACCTATAGGGTCACACCCTAAGATTGAAATGAGCAAAGATGTACAATTTGTCGTACTATAATAAAATAGATCTAGAGTTAATATATGTATATTTGATATATATATGTTTTAATTATTTTGAATATTTAATTTAAATTAATTAAATAAAGATTAAATTAATTTGAAAATATGTTAAGGTAACGTGGATATAAAAGGAGGTGTAAGGTATAACAATCGATTTTTTACACATTATCTTCAACCATTTTTCTCAAAATAGTTTTTGGGGAAAGTAAATATTGCTCTCAATCGAGTGAACTGAGTAGAGGCCGAGACGTGGATTCGTGGAGGCTTACGATTCGAACCGATCGACACCACCATTAGTCGTTGCTTTCCTTACTATTTTTAAGGAACCCGCTGTAAGTGTTCACATCCTTTCCTCCCTATTTTGGTTTATCGTACTTGGATCGCTAGTGAGACTGTCAAATTTTTGTTTCTGCTGCGCCTTGGGGTGAGCCGACGGTCCCAACAGTGGCATCAGAACCACTTGTACGATCCGAATTTAGGTTAAATTATTGGTTGATGCGATATGTATGAGATACATAATCTAGTTTTATCATTTTCGGTGAATATGTATGATATTATTATTCGATTTGATAACCGCAACGATTAATATGTTAATTTGTTATTATGTTTTTTACAATCTGTGTGTTGATGTAAGGATTTTACGAAATCCATATGTCAATTGTTGACATGATGATCCGTGGGTGTGCGATAAAAGATCATGTTTGGTAGTGGAACAATAGTTGTTCCGATCTAGAAAACCTTCGGGATTGAAAATCCCAAAAACACTATTATATTGATATGTGTTTTTTCTATAGAAATGGAAGTACTATTTTCTATAGCAGATCGCCCATTGACCCTTCATCAAGAGTATAGATTGTAGGCCTATATTAATATTTTTTTAACAAACGTGTAACAACGTGTATATATATATATATATATATATATATAATATTCTTGTTTTGAATGGTGTTTGACATGCATGGTTATAACCTTGTGCAATTTACAATGGTTGAATTTGAAATATTGCCTACAAGCCGTGCCTTTCTATATCTCAGTTGTATTTCTCTTCCCATCTTACTCCCTCGTATGTAAAATGAGTTTCTTTTAAAATTGTAATCATATGAAGATTCACAAGGAGTAGAAGACGGACTGAACTAAAGGCGAGAAGATACATAAAGAGTAGTCTTAGGTTTTAGGTTTTTTAGTTCTCCCATTAGCATGGGATGAGCTACCTTAGTTATTGTTTTTGGGCTATAACCATTTTATCTTATTTATTGATATATTTGTTAAATATGCAATGCATCAAATGATAAAATAAGAATGAATATTGATGAGATCAATAAGGGCTTAATATTAAAATGAACAATGATGAGATAATTACATAAATCCCTCTTTATAATCTAAGTTAGCCATCCAATATTTACCCTCGTTAAGTCTTCGATCGATATTGTGTGGGCTTTACCAAAGCATTGCCACATAAATCTATATTGGTTAAACGCAAAGAATAAGCAAGTGATATTCACCGGTTGAGATATTTGTAATAACTTAGCTAGGTTATTCTAATAGGATTAGAAACCTAGAGGTTAAGTATTTGGATAAGTCATGAGATGACTTGAACAAAAGTTGTCACCAAAAGGAGGAGTTACATGAGATGTAACTAGTAAAGAGTTATTAACCTAAATTATCACTATGCTAAAAGAAAATCCAAAGCTGATTTATGAAATTGATGAATTATGGATCCTCACCCACTAGAAAAATTTTCGTTTAATTATTCTGAAATTAAAATGAGAGGGTTTTTAATTTTGAATAAAATAGTGGGAGTAATTTGAACTGAGTACCTCACAAGTAATTAGATTCTACCATATATGAGTTATCGAAAGGTTATGCTCCAAATCTATAATACCTGAAAGTGTGCGGCTGTTTGGCTAAAGTGTGTTTGTCGGACTTTAAGAAACCCACCATCGATCCTAAAACCATTGATACAATGTTTATAGGGCATGCTACAAATATCACATACAAGTTCATGTATTTACATGATTTTTCTATTTGTGAATCTAGGGTTGCTATATTATTTGAAGATATAATTCATCTAAAGAAGCATGGATTAAACGTAGAAACCCAAATAGAAAATATTCCATCCACTTCTTCTAGTGTACCTTATAGGGGTTATCAAGAGATTTAATTCAAGCCTAGAAGAAGAAAGAGACAAAGAGTAGAAACCTCTTTAGGACCAGATTTTATAACTTCCTTTATGTCAAAGCTAAATGATGATGAGAATCCTAAAACTTATGAGGAAACTATAAGTTCTATTGATGCTAGTTTTTGGAAGAATGCTATTAATCAACAATGTCTAATCATACACGGGAATTAGTTGAGTTACCTAGAGGATTTAAATGTATAAATAATAAATAGGTCCTTCGAAAGAAACATAGACTAGATGGGTCAATCCAAAGGTATAAGGCAAGGCTAGTAGTCAAAGGATTCACTCAAAAGTTTGGTTTAGACTTCTTTGGTACCTACTCTCCCATAACAAAGATCTCAACGATCTGTGAATTATTTGCACTAGCCTCCATTTACAAGTTACAAGCACATAAAATGGATGTAGAGACTGCATTTTTAAATAGAGATATAGATGAGGAGACCTATATGGAGCAACCACCAAGTTTTGAGGCACCTACGGAAGGCAAAGTTTGTAGACTTAAAAAGTCTCTTTATCACCTTAAGCAAGTTACTACACAGTGGTATGAGAAATTGCATAAAACTATCCTTAGTTTTGGTTTTGTTGTGAATGGTTCGGATCTATACGTATATTTGAGGATGTTCAGTACTGATTGAGTCATCATAAGTTTATATGTTGATGGCATGTTGATTTTTATTACTAACATTGAGTCCATTAACAAAGAAAAAAGTTTCTTATCCACTAAATTTAAGATAACTGATTTGGGAGAGGTTGATGTAATATTAGGAGTCAAAGTTACCAAAACTGAAAAGTGATTTTCTTCAAATCAAACACATTATATTGAGAAAGTGTTAAAGAAATTTGACAGATTTGATGTCATCTCAATCTGAACTCCTTATGACTCTAGCATACATCTCTTTAAAAATAAAGGAAATATTTTTCCAAAATTGAATATGCTAAAATGATTGGAAGCCTAACGTTCTTAATGAACTATACCTGGCCTGATATTGCCTATGCTGTAAAGAAACTTAGTAGATATACTTATAATTCAAGTAGTGAACATTGGGTTGCTCTTAGACGCTTACTCAAGTACATCAAGGGTATAGTGGATTGGATACTTGAGTTTGTTGGCTATCCTTCTATTTTAGAAGTATATTGTGATGCCAAATGGGTTTTTGATAATGATGAGATAAGCTATAAAGTTGGGTATATTTTTACTTTAGGTGGTGCAACAATCTCGTGAAAGTATGCAAAGCAAACTTGTATTGCTCGTTCTACCATGGAATCAGAGTTTATAGCTCTTAATTAAGTTGGGCAAGAAGCTGAGAGACTTAGAAATTTATTACCATAAATTTCATTATGGGGAAGACTGACTCCTATAGTCTCCTTATTGTGTGATTCATAAGTAACTATATTTGTGGCTAAGAACCATGTTTATAATGGTAAGAAAAGACATATTCGCATAAGACATGAATATGTTAGACAATTAATAAGAAGTGTAGTACTCTCTTTAGAGTATGTGAAGTTGGAAAGGAACCTAGCAGATCATATTACCAAAGGTTTAAGTAGAAAACTAGTCCTAGATTCATCAAGGGGAATGGGTTTAAAGCCCATTGGTTGAGGAATTCATAGTGGATACCCAACATAGTTATCTAAGTTCAATGTGATTAAACGAAGCCGTAGAAAGACTCATAGTGTTCATTTCTATTTTACTATCCCTATGAAGAATAATGTACATGTTGAGACTACTGGTACCAAGGGCAGATGCACTAAGTCTCGATAGGGGACAAGTGCATCCTATTATTTTTAGAAAATGATTAAATTTACATTAATGTGCTAAGGAAAAACAATTACATACTTACTATTTCTAAGAAAAGAAAATTAAATTTTGGACCCTCATTCTTAAATTTATAGATCTGCCACGGACTGGTACACTATATTGTGCAAGGGAAACTTAATCTGATGATCACACCAGAGATCCAAGTACGAAAACTCAAATTTGGGAGGAAGAGATTTGATTATTTTACCTTGGGTTCCTTGAATAACAACAATGTAATAGCAGTCACAAGCGGTTCGAATAGCAAAGCCTCCACGAAATTACGTCTCGGCCTCTACTTGGTTAACCGAGTTAAGAGCAATATTTTACTTTTCCCAAAACTATTTTGAGAAAATGTGCAGAGCCTAAGGATAATAAGAAAAAACTGCCAGGCTAATCTTTTCCTTTTATACTGTTGTTACCCTAGCACTTAGGTTTTACAAATTAATTAGAAGAAAAATAATTACATTAATTATATTCCTTTTAATATCTATTTAGCTTATACAAGATAGTTAAAATGATGCATAAATATCATATATACATATATATATGTATATATATATATATATATAAATCTTAATTATATATTTTAATTTAAGTCCAATAAAATTGTACACGTATAACTTATTATAATTTACTCATCTCAACCCTTGGGTGTGACCCTGTAGGTTTCTGTAGCGTTAGTAGTAATATTAGAACCATTCTAACACTACAAACAATAAGTGACATCTAGCAATATATCATTACCTTCTAATTTACAAGAAGTCATGGTTTGACATAACATCTTCGTGACAAACTCTTTTATGTATTATATCCTTGTCCATTATATCTAGAATTGGCACAAGTCTTAGAATCATCACACTTGTATAGACCATCTATTCTTTCTTGATATCTAGAGTAGACTATAATGAACAAATAATTTGTGAATCTCATATCAACTTATTCGAGCATGACCATCCATTTCTAGTCTCACTCAATCAAGTGGTATATGATATGTTTCCTATTACTTAGAAATCACAAATCCTATCTTGATCATTCACACCCCACTACATCTATCATGATATGTTTAATATCAATCTTTATAGTGCAATAAGTTACAAACCATGTTTAATTGTATCAAAACATACAACAATATATTTTGAGATAGTAATGATCTCAAGTCTGAGGATCATACATATAGTCATCACTATATGACAACTCATTATCATCAATCAACAACATGTTAACCTTAAACATATTATTATTGTCCATGACCATAATAATACTCGACTAAAGACCTTTGTAATACCCCAAAATTTTGATTAATGACCAAAATATAAATTTTGAATGTTTGGTGGCCAAAGTAAAAAGTGGGAAAAGTTTAGGGACCTAAGTGGTAATTTTACCAAAAAGAATTTTATTTCACAAATGGAAAGTTTACTCTTGAGAGTGGCATTTTATTGAAATCGGATTCTTGATATGAAAATTATGTTAAAAACTAGAAAATGTTAAAGTCTAGTAAAAATTCGATTAATCAGATTGAATATAAATTTTTAGAAAATTTGAAAGATGACAAATTAAGCTTAGAAATATTATTTCCACATTTTAAAATGATGGAAAAGAATATGGAGCATTGGATTTACAAATTTATTTCAATGTTCAATTTGGACCATTGGATGTAAATGGCAAGATAGAAATTTTTGGAAAATGGCATGGTCAAATTTGTAAAGGGCAAAATATTTTGTCCATATTTGACTTTGGAAGGTGATAAGGTTTATGTGGCTTGTTATTAAGGTAAATATCAAGTTTCATTAAGGGTAAAATGGATATTTCTCATTAAATGAATATTTTATTCATTTAAGCTTAAATAAAGGCTAAATTAACATGAAATTAACCAAAACTTCATAAAACCAAGCCATTTTTCAGCCAACATTTCGTTCTCCTTTATACCAAGGTAAGTGAAATATTGTTTTTCATTTTTGAGCAATTTCCTTGGATTTTGGATCATACTGTGATTTGAATGCTATCATTTGGTACCAATATCGTTTGCTAATTTGGTTTGTGTTCAAAGATCCCAAATTCTATGGTTTATGTTCGTATTATGGTTTATGGAATTGATGTTGGATTTTGATGTTATTGAGGTTGTAGAATCATTTCCAACCAAGATTGATGATTAAAATCACTTGTACATGATTATATGAACATATGAAATTTCGGCCTACCCCTAATCTTGGGAGAAAGACGTGTTTTGATGAAATAAAGTTATGGGTTTGATTGTATAGATTTTATAAGGTTGAATAGAATTTGATTTATGCTTAAATCGAATCAAAATCTAAAATCTGGAAAACCCTTATCTTAAACATATAAAGTATTCAACTTTGACTATAAAGGATGATAAAAATTATTAAAAAATTATGTAGGGGCTGGAAATGATGTAGGAAGTATTCTATAAGCTTTAGAAAATTTATTGGGACCATTCTATAATTTTTTAAAAGTTAGGAGTCCAAATCTATAATTTTTAAAAGTTGTGGTTGTTGTGTACTTATTCAATAGTTTATGTAATATGTTGAAAATTAATTTTTGAGTGTTGAAATTGAATTTATAATGTGAAATTGGATTATTTTGGAAAGCTTGTAAAAGTTGAAGATTAAATCACAAATATGGAAATGTTGGGAGCTTAAGTGAAAATGTTACGTGAATTTGGCATAAAAAGGAACTTGAATGGTTAATTTTAAAGTGTGATGATTAACAATTATTTTATGATATGGGACTAGTATCAAATGAGTATCGAAAGAATTTTTAGGAAATTATTTTCGAACGTGTGCATATGTTAGTAAGATTCTAACATTTGGTTTGAATTTATATATGTTTTGTAATAGTGCTCATTTAGATTTTGTTCTTGAAAGCTTGATCAAGTAATATTAAAGCTAAGGAAAAACTTAAGGATGGAATGTGAATTTATAAGTAAGGTTTATAAGCTAAGGGCACCAGTTGAGTGCAAATTTAATTTGTACTTATTTTATACAACAAACATTAGCTTGCGATGAGCCAGTGATGGAGTTAATATGGTAACGAGTGACTTCTAAAATGTTATGTGATTTGTGATGCATGCATATATGTGCATTTGGCGAGCTAATAGAATTAGTGACAAGATGAAAATGCAAATTGGTGAAGTGTGCTTAGAAATTTAGTTATGGACGGTAAGTTTAGAAATTCACCATAAGTTTTGTAAAAAATGTTAGAGGATTATTTTTATACTGTTGGATTCTTATGTCAGTATAGTTTTGTTTAGATCAAACGAAAAATGATTTTGAGGTATATACAAAAAGATGTAAATTTTTAACCTAGGATAAGTAAACAAACGGAGCAGTAGATTATGCTCAAAACATATCATGTCAGTCAACTTTGAAAATTCACCATATATTGTACAAATTAAACTAGAAGGAATGCATTATATGGATAGATTTGTATTTGAGTATAGTTTCCAATGGTATAAACATAATAATTTTTAAAGGTTTATATTAATACAAAATAATATATCTTTAAAGGTAGTGCAGACTGCCAGGATTTGAAATTATGACAAATTTTGGGATTTAACCAAATTAGAAGCAAAATGATCAAGTTAAAGCCTAGCGAGGCTTATATTTTGACTTGTATATACAGTCTCAAAGTGAGTACAATGCATGCATAATATTATACATGGATGTTTATGCTTCATTGGGTAAGACTTGTGATCAGTCTAACGTAATTATATTGTCATGATATTTATGACATTTATCATATAATTGATATATTCTAAATATGTCAAAGGCGAATATATAATGCATTGATCATTGTTCATTACACATGATGTTATCATGAATACATATTAAGTTTATCATAAATGTTATTTCGGGTATGAACTGCCCAAAGGTTAAATGGTATTGAAATATTTTGCCATGGATGGATCAAATAAAAATGGACTATATGCCCAAGTATGTTATTAAGGGTTAGTGGTATTAATGACATACCATAGAGTCTAGCGGCTGCATATTAGGTAGCACTAGAGTGTCTAGTGAAGGCATATAGTGCAAGCCTCAGAGTGTGTAGTGAAGACACACGGTACAAAACACTACAGTGTATATGGTGGGCACGACCTGACCTCAACACTACGATGCATTATTAGGTGAGCAAGGCTCAACCTCAACACTACGGTGCAATATCTGACTCCTATACTGGGGTTCTCATGCAGTTATACTTTGGGCTATGATTTATTGGTTAACAAATGATAAACAGGTGAAAAAGTTGTTGAGCTTATGGAATAAATGGAAAGTATATTGGTAAGAAACTTTTATGTGATTCATGTCATGTTCATATTAGTACGATGATTGGAAATACATGTAAAGTGATCATAATACATTGAATATTATTATTGGTTATATTTATATGTGGCATTGCCTTTAATGCTTCTATGGTTGCCTCACTAAGTGTATACCTAGCGTGTGATGATTTTCACGCGTCGGTAAATGGTAGAAAAAGGTGTAAGGAGCTAAGGTTGACATGAATCATCAAGAAATATTTTTAGGTAATAGTAATGACATCCTATGTTGTTCTAAAGTTTCTAGTTGGCATGTATACGAGAATGAAATGTCTGCAAATTTTTATTATAGTTAGCAATAAATAAATTTATAGTATAAATAAATATTACTATATTAAATTATATTTTAATTATTAATAAAACTGGACTTTTAAATTAGACAATTTTATTTATTATATGAACAAAGCAGAACTGTTTGTTACTACCTGAGATTGGATTTGAATTAGAAGTTGAAGTATTATATTTTGAATTCATTTGATTATTTATTTCGTAATAAACGTACAAATATGGAATTTGTGAAAGAAACATGATTTTACATATTTTGGGCTAAGAAATATTTTGATTATTTGATGTGACATCTATGACTCATGTAAGGGGACGTATAAGAGAAATGGTTCTTACATTTACTGGTGTAAGAGCTATATGTTTAGCCGATTCTAGGACTAAACCGAGCTTGGTTTGAGTTAAAAAGTGAATACATGGCACTAGGATGTTATTGTTACTGATTTGGTGATTATAAGGTCCGATTGATGCCACTCCTTACTTATGAATGTGAATAAAAATAGTATATAAAAAGATGTGTGTATTTGAGGGTTTGAAGAACGTGATCGTGCAGGAGGTTAAAAAATAAACTAATAGTGATAATAATATTGTTAACCATCATTCTAATGTTTAGTCTAAATAAGTGGATGCTTTGGCACAATAGGAAGTGTCAATTTAAGTTTTAGAAAACCCCTCATTTGTACATAAGTACAATATGGATTAAAGAATAAAAAATTATTCTAGAATTGATTTTAAGTGATGTGTGCACCTAACCCTTTAGACTTGAAGATGAGGGTGAGTAGTATTTGTAAACAGTAACTGTCTGGCAAGGATTCAGAGTGTTGATTTATAATGGACTTGATAGAGTTACATTTCGAAGTTAATTTTTTAGAATTGATTGATTACCCCATTCCATACCAAAATGAATTCTCGCTCGAGGCAATTAAGTTCTTCCGAGATATTTGTGATTGGGTAAAAGAGTAAATTTGTTTTCTAATGTGATTTTAGCATTAACTTCTATGAAGTTATTGCTACTAGGTTGTCAAACATTCTTAGTAAAGGAGGTGGATACTCAAACTTCCTTAGTTAAGTTGGAAGATTTTCCAACTGTTCGAGGGTATCCAATTATGTATCTGCAAAAGTTATCTGGATTACCTCTAGATTAAGATGTAGAAATTGAAATAAAGATGTTATCAGATATTGCGTTTATCTCTACAGCCCCGTATCGAATGGCTCCATCTAATCTTAGAGAATTAAAGGCATGGTTAGTAGAATTATTAAGAACCGGATTTTACAAGACTAAACATGTCATCTGGGACACACTAGTGTTATTACGAAAAAGAAAGACGGGTATATGAAATTATGTATGGATTATCGTCCGTTAAATAAGGTAACAAAGAAGAACAAGTATCCTCTTCCGAGGATTGATAATATTTTCATCAGTTAAAAGGGTGTATTGGTTTCTCCCAAGTCAGATATTCCTATGACGACAGTAGGTTTAGAAAATCACCATAATTTCTAAAACTATTATTAGAGGATTATTTTTATACAGTTTGATTCTTATATTAGTATAGTTTTGTTTAGATCAAATGGAAAATGAGTTCGAGGTATATGCAAAAAGATATGAAATTTTAACCTAGGATAGGCCAGAAAACGAGGCAGTAGATTCTGCTCAAAACAGATTCTATCAGTCAATTTTGAAAATTCACCATATATTGTAAAAATTGAACTAGAAGGAGTAATTTATATGGATGTATTTTTATTTGAGTCTAGTTTCCAGTGGTACAAACATAATAATTTTTAAAGGTTTATATTAATACAAAATAATATTTCTTTAAAGGTAGTGCTAATTGCCAAGATATGAAATTATGACAAATTTTGGGATTTAACCAAATTAGAAGCAATGGATCAAGTTAAAGCTTAGTGAGGCTTATATTTTGACTTGCATATAAAGTCTTAAAGTGAGTGCAATGCATGCATAATATTATACATGGATGTTTATACATCATTGGGTAGGACTTGCGATAATTCTAACTTAATTATATTGTCATGATATTTATGGCATTTATCATATATTTGATATATTCTAAATATGTCAAAGGCAAATATAGAATGCATTGATTACTGTTCATTACACATGATGTTATCATGAATACAAATGATGTTTATCATAAATGTTATTTCAGTTATGAACTGCCCAAAGTTTAAATGGTATTGATATACTTTGCCATGGATGGATCAAATAAAATTATACTATATACCCAAGTATGTTATTGAGGGTCAGTGGTATTAATGGCATGCCATAGAGTCTAGCAGCTGCATATTAAGGCATATAGAGTAGGACTCAGAGTATCTAGTGAAGACACACGGTACAAAACACTACGGTGTATATGGTGGGTACGACCCGACCTCAACACTACGGTTCATTATTAGGTGAGCAAGGCTCGACCTCAACACTACGGTGCAATATTTGACTCCTATATCGGGGTCCTCATACATTTATATTTTGGGCTATGGTTTATTGGTTAACAAATGATAAACATGTGAATAAGCTGTTGAGCTTATGGAATAAATGGAAAGTATATTGGTAAGAAATTTATATGTGATTCATGTCATGTTCATATTAGTAGCATGATTGGAAATACAATTAAAGTGATCATAATTCATTGAATATTATTATTGTTGGCATTTATGTGTTTCATTGCCTTGAATGTTTATATGGTTGCCTCACTAAGGGTATACTTAGAGTGATGATTTTCACGCGTAGGTAAAAGGTAGAAAAAGGTGTAAGGAGATAAGCTTGACATCAATCATCAAGAAATATTTTCATGTAAAAGTAATGACATTCTATGTGGTTCTAAAGTTTCTAGTTGACATGTATACGAGAATAAAATGTCTGCAAATTTTTATTATAGTTAGCAATAAATAAATTTATAGTACAAATAAATATTACTATATTAAATTATATTTTAATATTAATCAAACTGGACTTTTAAATCAGGCAATTTTATTTATTATATGAACAAAGCAGAAATGTTTGTTACTACCTAAGATTGGATTTGAATTAGAAGTGGAAATATTATATTTTGAATTCCTCTGATTATTTATTTTATAATAAATGTACAAATATGGAATTTATGAAAGAAACAATAATTCACCTCTCTTGGGTTAAGAAATGTTTTGATTATTTGATGTGACATCTATGACTCGTGTATGGGGACGTATATGAGAAATGATTGTTACAACCTTGCAATAATAATCATATTATTATATGGACATTATTATCTTTTAGTTTATTTAATACACAAAAATATAACAAAAGAAAATAATGGTAATGCCTTTATTCATTAAATACGGTAAATATAATATGTCAATATAATCATCACATGATTGGTATTTGAGCATCTCTAACAGTACATGCCAAGATTGAGCTTGTAAGGAAGCTCTTAATAAATTCATAGTCCATGTTTGGATGGTTTTAGTGAGAAAGACTTGATGAATTTATCGGTTCTGGATGAATTTATCGGTTCTGGTTGAATACTTACTGTTAATAAGTTCAAAGTTCTAGTGAGAATTACTAGATGAACTTACCACTTGAATGGTTGAGTTTTATTCTTAATGAATTCTTATCGCAAGAGTTTGGATGGTTCATTTTAAATGAATTTTAAGAATTCACCTAATTCTATTGTGAGGCTGAACTAATAATAGCTCTTAATTATTTCATAGCCTAATATGGGTGGTTTTTGTTGAGACAAACCTGATGAAATAACATGCGTAAGCAAGAACGATTAGCCACCTTCTATGGAAAACATTGGGTCATTTTTCTAGCACGCTTATATATATATATATCCTTCTTACCTTTGGGTTGCATAAGCAAGAACGATTAGACACCTTCTATGAAAAACGTTGGGTCTTTTTTCTAGCACGCTTACTAGAATCCTGAGGTAAGATGGCTATATATATATATATATATATCTTACACATCGAGGACTTTAGTGGATGAAGGGGTTAGTTGTGTGTTATGAGTTTACCCCGATCTTAGAAAGTTCAAGACTAATTTCACTTATCTAAAAGAAGGATTACTCATCATCGCTATTTACTAGTTCCAGATACATTCTCTAGTTCTTAAGCAACTAATCTCGCTATTACTCTTCTCAAAATATTATCTTTCGAGTTTCAAGATAATTCTTTCACATTAGTGGGGTAATGTAGGTAATGCTTCGACACTATCCCACATTGAGTGGGAAATACCGCGTGCAAGAGTATTTATAGTGTTCATTCTCCCCTCCCTTATTGAATGATAGAGAACAAGGGCTCATCTCGTATGCTTCTGTCACCGTATGTCTATCTGTTTTATCTCAGCTCGGCTCGTACACGTTCACGTGGTCGTGGTCAAGGTTGAGGTCGAGGCTCATGGCTTGTGGTAATACGTGTCTTCGACATGTCTGCACGTGTACTATCTTTTTGGAGAAAATTCGTAGGATTTTTTTTAGTAAACAAAGAATGTGACAGAATTTTTTTCTGATATTTATAGGTTGAACAATAAGTTGTTTAAAAGATTTAAAATTATAAAGGTAACAACTAAATAATTAGTTGTTTGAATTTTGTAAATGTGGAGAACATGATTTCCGGAATATTTTCTAATTGAATTTTATGATGTATCCGGAAAGTGTTTAATCTCTATTCAGAGTAAAACAAAGAATTGTTATATTATATCAGTTACGGGGCATGAATTCAGTTTAATTAGTTATTATAACAATTAATTTTGTATAATGAATATAGGCAGCATTGGGGCCAGATTCATTTGATAATAATAGATATACAAACAACATAATATCCATAAAGAATTAAATCAAAATTATATTTGATTTTTGGCTTGGATGATTTTGACCATGAGCCTAGCCTATAAATAGAGAAGCATTTTAAGCTTATTTACTCACTCAAACACTCACAATTCCTCTAAAAGGCTCTCGAAAATTTTCTAAGAATTCATCATTTTTTCAATACTAAGAGAAGAGCAATATCACCACATTCCACTCCAGTTTTTGGGTGTACAAATCCTCTGAGTGACCGTGTTAACCTTGGAGGACGATCCGCCTAACGTAGCGATTTCACGCATCGGGGTGAATTAATTTCTAAGGTAGTTGTTTCACGATGATACGGTTCAGATTTTTCTATTCAGTTATTTTTATTTAAATTGTCCATTCAGTGTTAACCGTCTGGTTTTGTAGTATAATTATTTCTAACAATGGATTCATGAAATCTAGGTTCATTTTTAACTTGTTTCAAATAAAAGCTATGATATAATAAATATTTTAATGTGCAATTTAACGTGAAATGGTCTTTGTTCTCTTATGGGTAATATCTTTCATGTATGAAGTTGTCTCATGTTTGTTGGATAAATGCTACTAATTGAAGATATTGACAAGTAGCCATAGGAATGCACTAGTACCTTCCCTGTTGAGCCAAGACCACAACCTATCCATCTGTTGGTTTCCCCTTTAAAATATGCTTAAGCCTCTTCAATGATTGGTTGCGGACGTGTTGTCTACTGTTTATTGTCACCACTCACACTTCTAAACTGTCTTTTCCCAATCGATTCTATCTTAGCACAGACACACTTCAAACCAAATGTTTCTTCATAATCAATCATACGTGGTACCTAAGGATACTCTCTCCCTCCTAATTGTTAACATGTGATTCCTTTTTGTTTCCTCATCCGGTTTCAAAAAATAAATGGAACCCATTCACTAGTCTTACTATAAAAATATAATCAACTTGATATCTTTTTTACAAGCTACCAACTAATTCGCTCTACTTAACAGATGTTAATAACACGACATGCACACCATATTAGTTAAAATAATGACTTTATAATAGGTGGAATTCATATAGTTGGTATTGCAGTTGATCAAAATCCATGTTCTTCAATAGTTGGTACTGTAGTTGATCAAACACTTTTTCTCTAGTTCCATGTCAATTGTAATTGGTGTTCATATTTATTTGATTACTTTTTACTTTTTTTAGTATAAATAGTTGAGAAGCATCTTTCTTTGATCTCAAGTTGTTGACAAGCACCATCTTCATTCTGGTTCAAGTAGTAGATCGAAAGTGTCCATGGAGATTTGAAGTTCAATTAACAGAAAAGACCAAATTACAAGTAATTTAAACAAAAATTCTATCAGGAAAGTATGCGAAAAGCTTCATTTGTGAAATTTGGCATCTTATAAATGAGAAAAACCACCACAAATAAAAAAATTGATCATGGGATATTTCGATTAGGAGAAAACAATATGTAACCATAGAAAAAGACCAAATTACAAGTAAAAAATATGAAATAAATACATTATATGTAAGAACAATTCTTTGTTCCTTGTAATATGTCGAAACAATTCTCAAATATTTATTGTTATTATATTCAATAATGTCTTAAAAATATAATATAAAAAAATTATGTTTCTAACACCATATTCATGTTGATAATTATTAGCATCATGTTGATAATTATTGGCATCTTATAAATGAGAAAAACAACCACAAATAAAAAATTTTGATCATGGGATATTTCGATTAGGAGAAAACAGTATGTAACTATAGAAAAAGAGCAAATTACAAATAAAAAAGATGAAATAAATACATTGTGTAAGAACAATTCTTTGTTCCTCGTAATGTGTCGAAACAATTAAATATTTATTGTTATTATATTCAATAATGTCTTAAAAATGTAATATA
This sequence comes from Hibiscus syriacus, assembly GCF_006381635.1. NCBI lineage: Eukaryota > Viridiplantae > Streptophyta > Magnoliopsida > Malvales > Malvaceae > Hibiscus > Hibiscus syriacus. Next base: position 2,069,943 of record NW_024062697.1, on the reverse strand, counting down.
AAAAATTATGTTTCTAACACCATGTTCTTGTTTTGATAATTATTAGCATCGACTTGATATATTGCCAATCGAATGTGAACCTGAAAATATCAATAATTAATTTGATTAGAATATTTTTCACATGAATATATTCAACTTATTAAAATTGTATATCTTTCAATCTAATTTATCAAATAATATATTTGTAGAGTTTTATATTCCTTTTATAGCTGCGTTTATTATGTTTGTATCCTCCGCAAATTTGACATGAATTTATTTTCACAGTAGTATGTGTCAAATCTATCTCAATACCACTTTTGAATCTTCCACTTTGAGATCCATGAGCATCCTTTCTTCAACCTTTAGTTTGAGAAACATTGGGATAACCAATACTGATAGTCGAAGGAATATAATTATGCACACTTGTCAATTTTTGGCTTGAAACAATATTTTTTTTTGGCAATAACACCAATATCTTAAATTTCCATCATGAATTTTTTTTTGATATATTTGGTCAAGTCTCTTATAATAATTTTATATATATCCCCATATTTTTCAGCAAAAAAGGATAACCTATTTACAAGACGGAAAACGTGCAAACTCTTTAAAGCAGCTGATTTCTTAATATCACCTTCAAGACTTGATTAATTTCATAAATTCTACAACCAGAAATCAATGTAAAACAAAGTTTAAAAACAATAGTAGTATTTTATTTAAGTAAAACAAAATCACTGTAATACCTTTCAATCAAATACCGATATGCAGTTCCCAAGAACTACATCCATAAGGACTTGTCATATGCCCATTGCGTGTAGGAGCTAACCTAAGTGAGTACCTTGGGTCCATAAATACTTACCCTAGCCGAAGCGTAGGAGCCACTTGAGGGGAGTGCCTCTAGGTCTACAAGAACTTACCTAATGCACAAAGCAAAAGAGCCACCTAAGGGGAGTGGCCCCATGTCCATAAGGACATACCAAATGCGCAAAGCAAATAAGCCACTTGATGGAGTGCCCCTAGGTCCATAAGGACTTACCCTAAGCACAAAGCAAAAGAGCAACCCTAAAGAAGTGCCTTAGCGTCCATAATGTAACATCCTAATTTTATTTCAATTTTAATTAAATATTTTTGGGGACCAATTCATAAGGTTCTAAAAGGTTTAGGGCATTTTTTAAAAATCTTGAAAGTTCAAGGACATGGGCTTGCATTTGTCTCTCTCTTGCAAGCCAAGAAAAAAATAATAATAGGGAAAAGAGTGGTTGGAACAATTTGAAATCGTGACCTGTTGTAGTATGGCCATCCATGCCCTATCCACTAGGCAAGGGCACTAATTGTGCAGTAGATGGTAAATAAATATATTTTTAAACTGATCAATTGGAATTTTAATTCAACAAATTGATTCCCCAATCAGAATTGAATCAAGCCATGATTTTCAAATCCCTCAAAGTTCAAGCCACCATCGGCTTTCCCCGATGATCCATCGTCGTCGTCTGGTCGCCAAAATCGACACCACCGGTACCACTGTGATCGCTATCCACTGACGACTAAAACCCTTTGGTCATTCGTCGAGATCCACCGGGTATCATCGTAAAGAAGTTGTTGAAGGCTCATCGTAAACCCTAGTGCTCGCAATTGTTTTACTCGCTTTTTGATCAATCCGGACCACTGTTCACCTCACCGGCTATGCTACCAAATTCTCCAGCTGTTTTTGAACAAAACCCAACCAACAATACTACCTCGCTGTCATTTTATCACCGACCATCGTGGGTAAGCTCCAATACTTATTTATTCCACCATTTCATTGTATATTGATTAATTGTTTACTTGAATCTGAGTGTTTATTGGTGAAGGGGTGCTCGGGGAGTTATAGGATGACCAGGGCTAGCCTTTTTGATGTCACATGCATCGTCACATGCCATCCAAGCGCGTTGGCTTTTCGGCCAGCCTGAATTTTCTAGAAGACTAGTTAAACCGGCCTGAATAGGTTCAACTAGTTTGAACTGGTCCTAGCTGAGCCATTTGAGCAATGTAAGTTGATCCATTTGAGTCGTGTAAGCCAAGCAATTTTTGAGCTGAGCTGAGCTGAGCCATCGAGTCGTTGACTTTTATTAACCTTTTATCCATACCGTTAACTTTGATCAAAAAGTCAATTTTTTATAAAAAAAAATCATGTTTTATGTTTTTTTGACATCCTGAGTTCGAATCCGAAGTCTGTTTCACCAAATTCAAACTTGGTAAGTTGTTTTTCAGCGTTTTATATTTTGATTCGAATAGTTTTCTCAACTAAGTTTCATTTCTGACATAAATTCTTTTGTTATGTATCCGTGATATTTTGGGACGTGAAATTCAAGTTCAAGGGCGATCGAATGAAGTTTAATTGGTTAATCGATATGGCTCGAAAATTGAGGTAATGCTTTATTACCTTTTGTATGCTTTACGAAATTCGTTGATAATTGATAATTGAATGAATGAAAATAATTGGTCAACTATGTGTATTTAATTATTGCTAGACCCGAATTGAATTTGGTATAAAGTTAGTAAACTGAATAAGACTCGGATGACTCACATAAGGAATTTAATGATCGATAAGAAATAAATCCAAGCTCAGTAAATAATCAATAAATAAATTAATCTCATGATCCATAAATTCTAACTATTTTTGGTGAAGATTAAATGTTAGATATACATGGATAAGAAATTAAAAAATACCCCTGGGATGTAAAAAGACATGGATTATCCCTGAAATTGAAAATAACCCTAAAAGCTATACCTAACCTGTTAAAACTACTATCTCACCTATTAAAGGCTTGCTTTGCCAAAAACCTTGGTAACTAATTATAAATTCTGAGATGGTAAAGAGCTTAGAATTCTGATTCTTGAATAAACAATTGTGGGTTAATTTACTAAAAGTAATGCTTATGACAATTGGATGAAATGACTAAAACACCCTTGGAATGAAAAAGATACATGGATCTCCGCTAATAGTGGAAATGATCTAATAACTCATTCTTGTCTTGATAAAATTACAGATTTGTAGATTAAATTCATGATCTAATTGGAAAAGTTAGATAATCGAATCCTAGCCTTCGAGATCACTACATACTCGAATATTGTGATTTTAGATATAAATATCTGAAGACCAACTTCTTGGAAGTATCATATGAATCCACATTATTTCAAACAACCAAAATACTCTGAAACTTTGAAAAGACTAGGATAACCTCGAGTATTAAAATTACCTAAATATCCTCATAATCTGGATTAAGGAAATATTTGTGGACAAGTTCTAAAAGTACCAATGAAACATTAAATATTGTAATGGCCCCTAAAGGTTATGAAGTATAACCCAAACACATCATTCATTACTGACACTAGTGTAATATATGAGTAAGATAAATATTACCGAAATATATGTTCATCTCCTCAAGATCTGTTTAATGATGATTCTAAAGGTGACCAGTTGAACTGGGGCAATCAATATTAAGAAGAACATATTAGTGAGGTATCTCAGTTTGAATGATTATTATTTATTGTAGTGTTGAGGTCGATTTAGTAAGATTTGACTCAAAATCTTGATAATTCAATATACAATTTTAAATACCGCAAATCATCGCTCTCCCTCATTAGGTTAAATTATTAACAATTCTCAAAGAATTGAAATGTATGAAATACCCCTATTTACCTAAATAATGGAAACAGTTATGTTATATCCATATATTCTATAATTTGATGTAAAGGTTCATGAATACCTTTATGATACAATCGAATATGAAATGGCTTTGAAACATAAATTTTTAAATGTTGATTTGTTTTACTAATGAACGAACCTTTTTCATAGGGATCTTGATTCTAAAATCTATCCAATCTACATAAGTTCTATTTTTCTTTCATGATAACGATCAAGTGCTTCTGAAAAATAATTGAATCTTCTAGTGTATTCTCTATTTTCTATATGTCTATTTTTATTTGTACTAAAAATATTATTTGATATGTGGTAAATTTACGAATTTTAACTGATCGATATTTTGATATACTTATTTACTATTTATAAACTTTGGTTGTTGATATATGCTCTATGGTTACTCAATTTTACTGAAAAATATACATATGCCTAATTTATGGATTATGGAACTATTGGTTACAACTTGAATTGCTTTATTGGGATTTTGTTAGGGTGGGATTTTGGATTATGGAGGTTCATCTCTGATCGAGCTGGTAAATCCTTACGGACCTATGGTGACCCTTGGGTAGGCTCTAAGGCCCCAAAGCACTCCTTAGGTTGGCTCTTATACCTAACGGGTATAGGGCAAGTCCTTATGGATATAGTCCTGGGGTACTATATTTTTGGTGTACGAGTGGACAACATTTATGTGATATAAATAACTACATTGTCACTTTTACAATATTCTACTATATCACGATTCCGATATTATATTTTATTGCTCAATCTGATTTCTACTAGATATTGTATGGGCAGGATTTCAGAGTATGGAGGTTCATCTCTGATTAAGCTGGCAATTCATTACAGACCTAAAGTGACACTTCGGTAGGCTCTTAGGCCTTGATATGTTCCCTTAGGTAGGCTTTTAGGTCCCAAGGTACTCTCTTGTGTAGGCTTTGAGGTCCCAAGGTATTCCATGGGTAGGCTCTAAGGCCCCAAGGCATCCTATTAGGTTGGCTCCTACACCCAATGGGCCTAGGGTAAATCCTTATGGATGCAGTTCTAGGGAACTACATATCGTTGTTCGGTTGGAGGGTATTACAATTATTTTAAAATTTGTTTTACTGAAACAAACTACAACAATTTTTAAACTATGTTTATATTTATTTTGGTTTTGTGGGAACACAATAGACATCCATTTTAAATATCTTGAATCTATTCCTTTAAACTGTAAGCTTCCTAACTGTTCCCTAAAGAATTAATTAGTGAAACCTCAACTCATCACTATGACATGTTTATGTCTTTATAGCTAAGGAAATCTTCATGTTGTACCATATATTTGCTTATCCTCTAGCATTCATTCGCTAGTTTTGCATTACTGATTATTTACCATTTCAGGTTTAAGATCGACCCTATGCAATTAACGATAGTAGTTTGGGAATTCCTTTGATGATTTTGAGAGTACGATCCATGTGTAATTAGGGGGCATGTAGGTAACATTTAATTATACCGAGTCTGAAACTTGTATGATTTCATTTATGTTTTCAATAGATGAATGGATTTTTCTGTTTATGTGTTTTTATTTATAAATTGCTCCTGTGGTCCTAATGTGACACCTTGGATCAGATCAGGTCGCCCGTATCGATTTGAAGTGTTACATTTAGTGGTATCAGAGCATAGGTTAAGTTGAGTCTTTTGGATAGATCGATCGATCAACTGTCATATGATATCTGGTCAATGCATGCCCCTATATTATAATTGTACTCTTTTGAGTCAAAACTCTGATGTCGAGTCCTCTATTTGTAATAAGTATACCTCAATATTATGTCCGTTAGGGATCGACCTATTCATAAAAGAATATCATCAATATTTATCTATGCTTTTATAGCGCCTCGTGAGAAACGTGAAAGTTACTTATTTTAGAATACTAACTTGGCCCCTAATATGAAATTAAATTATGTTAACCAAATGTTTTGTGTTGTAAAGTTTGTAATCAAACCTTATAAGCAAATTTTTTAGATTAAGGATCACTACCCAAGTGGATTGAAGAGGAAAGTATTGGGTTCAAGCTCTAACAAGGTAAATTCCCGTCTAAAGTTTTGCATAGATGAACTGAATTAAAGAATTTTTAGAGTCATTCTTGTTACAATTTTATGAGATTGAAACTCAATCAGTGTTGAGCCTCACACCTCAGTGGTTTGATCTATATGAGATTAAAGGAAAGCATTCGCGTATATGCTAAAAGTGTAAATCTCGAGGTGATTTTGTTACACCTAAAAGAAAACAGTTATGCCTACATGTTGCATTGAAGGTAAGCAAGTGTTATTCTAATTAAGGATAGATAATTAAGGTATGATTGAATATACAAAGAGAATTCTATTCAGATTATGGAATTATGATAAATAAGGAAAAGTCATAATGAGAATGTATGTTCAACTGGTTAAGATCAAGTAGAGGTGTCATAATCTTCTAAAAGCTACATGAGGGATTGAAGAATTGATGAAAGCTCATTTTCCGCATTTCTTTAACTTGGGTGAATTTTGAGGACGAAATTATTTTATTGAATGGAGAGTTGTAACACCCTCATTTTATTTAAATTTTAATTAAATATTTTTTGGAAAAAATTCATAAAGTTCTGAAAGGTTTAGGGTAATTTTCAAAAATCCTGAAAGTTCAAGGACTTGATCTTGCATTTTCCCATCTATTTCTAGCCAAGAAAATATAATAAGGAAAAGAGTGGTTGGCATGGTTTGAAATCGTGACTTGCGGTAGAATAGACATCCATTCCATAGCCACTAGGCTAGGGCACTAATTGTGCAATAAATAGTAAATAAATATATTTTTAAACAAATCAATTGGGATTTCAATTCCCCAAATCGATTCCTCAATCAGAATTGAATCGAGCCCTGGTTTTTAAATCCCCAAAGTTTAAACTACCATCACCTTTCCCCGTCGTCGTCTGGTCAACACCGCCAATAGCACCGTTCATCTACAACCAAAACCCCTCTGGCCGTTCGTTGAGATTATTCATGGATCATCACAAAAAATGTCGTTGAAGGCTCGTCATAAACCCTAGCACCCACTGTTGTTTTACTCGATTTTTTGTTGATTCGGATCGTCATTTTCCTCACTACATCGCTACCAAATTCTCTAACCGTTTTTTGATCAAAACCTAACCTGCAGCGTCACATCACTATCATTCTATCACAGACCATTGTAAGTAAGCTCTGATACTTGTTTATTTGACCATTTGGTTGTAGATTAATTAATTATTTGCTTGAATTTGAGTGTTTACTGGGGAATGAGTGCTTAAGGAGTAATCGGACGACAAGGGCTAGCCTTTTTACCGTCACACACGTCGTCTTAGCACGTGAGATTTTTGCACAGCCTGAATATTCTAGAAGACCGGTTAAACCTACCTGAACCAATTGAATCGGTCTGAACTAATCCTAGTTCAGTTAATTGAGTCGGGTAATCCAAGCCATTTGAGCCGTGTATATCGAGCCATTTTTGAGCTGAGCCGATTGACTTGAGCCAAGTCATCTAGTCATTGACTTTTATTGACCTTTGACCCAGACCATTGACTTTGACTAAAAAGTTAAATTTTTTTGTAAAGTCCTATTATATGTTTTTTCGACATCTTGTGTTCGAATCTGAAGTTCATTTCACCAAATTTAAACCCTAATAAGCTATTTTTTCAGTATTTTATCTTTCAAGATAGTTTTCACTATTAAGTTATGTTTCTGATGTAAATATTTTTTGTTGTCCAAGATATTTTGGGATGTGGAATTCAAGTTCAATGGGGATCGAATGAAGTTTAAGTGGTCGATCGATATGTCTTAGAAATCAAGGTAATACTCTATTACCTTTTGTATGTTTTACGAAATTTGTTGAAAATTGATAATTGCATGAATGAAAATAATTGGTCAATTATGTGTAGTTAATTATTTCTTGACATAAATGGAATTCGATATAAAGTTAGTAAACCGAATAAAATTCGGATGACTCACATAAGGAATTGAATGATCGATAAGAAATAAATCCAAGCTCAGTAAATAAACAGTAAATCAATTAACCTTAGGATCAACAAAATCTTACTATTTTTTGTTAAAGATTAAATAATGGAAATACATGGATAAGAAATTATGAAAATAACCCTAGGATGTAAAAAGATAAGGATTATCTGTAAATTTGAAAATAACCCTGAAAGTTATACCGAACCTGATAAAACATCTATCTCACTTGTTAAAGGCATGTTTTACCAAAAAACTTGGTAACTGATTATGAACTCCAAGGTGGTAAAGAGCTTATAATGTTGATTCTTGCATAAATGCTTGAGGACTAATTTACTAGAAGTAATGCATATTTCAAAATTGGATGAAATGACTAAAATACCCTTGGAATGAAAAAGAGACATGCATCCCCTTAATAGTGGAAATGATCTAAGAATTCATTATCGTCTTGATAGAATTACAGATTCATAAATTAAATTCATGATCTTATTGAAAATGTTTGATAAAAGAATTCTAGCCTTCGAGAACACTACATGCTTAGATATTCTGATTTCAAATATAAATATAAGAAGACAAACTTATTGGAAGTATCGTTTGAATCCAAATGGTTTCAAATTACTAAAATACTTTGAAACTCTGAAAACACTAGGATAACCTCGAGTACTAAAATGATCCAAATATCTTTATGATCTAGATTTAGGAAATGTATGTGGATAAGTTCTGAAATTACCAGTAAAACATTCAATATTGTAATGGCCTCTAAAGGGTATAGAGCATGACATGAACACATCAATCATTCTTGACATTGGTGTAACATAGGAGTAAGATAAATATCACCAAAATATATGTTCATCTCCTCAAGAACCGTTTAATGATGATTCTAAAAGTGATTAGTTCAACTGGTGCAGTCAATATTAAGAAGTAAATATTCGTGAGGTATCTCAGTTCGAATAATTGTTAAGTATCGTGGTGTTGAGGTTTGTTTAGTAAGATTTTACTCGAAATCCTGATAATTCAATATATAATCTTGAATATCGCAAATCATCACTCTACCCTTATTGGGTTAAGTTACTAAGAATTCTTAAAGAACTAAAATGTCTGAAATACCCATGTTTGCCGAATAATGGAAACACTCATATTATATCTAGATCCTCTATAATTTTGATGTAAAGGTTCCTGAATACCTTTCTGATACACTCGAATCTGAAATTGTTTCAAAACATCAATTTCTCAATGTTGATTAGATCTTCTAATGAACGAACCCTTTTCATAGGGACCTCAATTGTAAAATCTGTCCAATCTACAAAAGTTCCACATTTTCCCTTCCTGATAACAATCAAGTGCTTTAAAAAATAACTGAATCTTCTAGTGTATTCATATTTTCTATATGACTATTTTTATTTGTACTAAAAATATGATTTGATATTTGGTTGATTTACGAATGTTAATTTATTGATATTTTGATATATTGATTTATCGTTTATGAACTATGATTGCTGATATATGCTCTCTAGTTACTTGATTTTACTAAAAAGTATACATATTCATGATTTATAGATTATAAAACTATTGGTTACCACTTGAACTGTTTTATTGGGATATTGTTTCGGTAAGATTTTAAAGTATAGAGGTTTATCTCTAATCAAGCTGGTAAATACTTATGGAACTATGGTGGCCTTTTGGTACGATCTTAAGCCCCAACGTACTCCCTTGGGTTGGCTCTGAGGCCCTAAGACACTCCTTTAGGTTAGATCTTATACCCAATGGGTATATGGTTACTCTTTATGGATGCAATTATGGGGGAATGTAGTTTTGGTGTATGGGTGGAGGGTAGTTATATGATTTAAATAACTACATTGTCACTTTTACGGTATTCTTCTAGATTACAATTCTATTATTATAATTTACTACTCAATCTGATTTCAACTGGATACTGTATGGGTAGGATTCCAAGGTATAGATGTTTAACTTTTATCAAGCTCGTAATTTCTTACGAACCTAAGGTGACTCTTGGGTAGGCTATTAGGCCCCGAGATGTTCCCTTGGGTATGCTCTTAGGCCCCAAGGTACTCACTTGGGTAGGCTCTGAGGGCCTAAGGTATTCATTGGTTAGGCTCTAAGGCCCCAAGAAATCCCCTTAGGTTAGCTCATACGCCCAATGGGCCTAGGGTAAGTTCTTATGGATACAGTTCTGGGGAACTGTATATCTTTGTTTGGTTAGAGGGTATTACAATGATCTTAAAATTTGTTTTACTAAAAGATACTACTAATATTTTTAAACTATGTTTATATTTATTATGGTTTTGTGGGAACACACTAGACATCTGTTTTCAATCTCCTAAATTTGTTCCTCTAAACTGTAAGCTTCCCAACTGTTACCCAAAAAATTAATTAGGGAAACCACAACTCATCACTATGGCCTATTTATGCTTGGATAGCTAATGAAATCTTCATGTTGTACTATATATTTGCTTTTCATTTTGCATTCATTTGGTAGTTTTATATTTATGAGCTTTCCCAAAGCTCACTCTATTATTTACCATTTTAGGCTAAAGGTTGATCTTGTGCAATTATTGACAGCAGTTTAGGAGTTTCTTCTATGCTGTTTGAGAGTACGATACATTTATAATTAGGGTCATGTTGTTTACATTTGATTATACTGGGTTTGAACTTGTATGCTTTCAATTATGTTTTTAGTAGATTAATGAATTTTTCTGTATATGTGTTTTTATTTATAAATTGTTTTTATAGTTTGAAACGGTTTAATAAAAAAAATTAAGTTTTCATGGATTTTTATTGTGGGTCATTCTGGTAGCCCTAATGTGCCACCCCATATCGAATCAGGTAACTCGTATCGGTCTGGGAGTGTTACACGTAAGGTCTTTCCACTAGGCCCATAGAGTTCAGGAGCTCACCTGAGGGTCGCCTTAGGTCCATAAGGAATTACCAGCTTGACCGGAGTTGAACCTGTAAAACTCAATAAAAGATCCCAGATAGTACCCACTACAACAAATTTACCTATTTGCGGCATCTAAAATATTATCACTAAAACTTATATTTATGTCACTATTTGTATTTTGGGACTTAAAAATTGACGTCACGACGAACGTCACCCTAGGCGTGTCACTAAATGTCAAATGTGACGATTTATATATTTTCGTCACGTATTGCTAAATATATAGTGACATTAATGAATAATGACATATTATAATTTATATTCAATGACAATTAATTATGTCATGAAATTATATAAAATATTATCATTATTTATTTATATAGTCACAAATAATATAGTAATTTTATTCTATAAATAAGCAAAAATAAAATCGTCACAATTTTTATTAAAAAATAAAAAATATTATATAAATTAAAATTAAATATTTTTTTATAAATTACATTTAAGGATAAAGATTTGTATAAATTACAATAATGGACAAATCTTTTTATAAATTATAATAGAAGATAAATCTTCTTATAAACTACAATAAAGGACAAATCTTTTTATAATTTAGAATAGAGAAAAAATCTTTTTATAAATTGCAATAATGAAATATACTTTTTACAAATTACAATAACAACTCATATGTTTACATATTACAATAACAACCTATATTTTTACAATCACTACATTTTGATCCCTTCTGTGTAGAATACCAAAAACCAGCCCACATATCTCCACCTCGGTCGTCGCCACTTCATCTCGGTCACCATTCTAAAATCTTGTACATACAAAAAATTAACTAGAAGCAAAAAATATTAATGAATGATCTTTATTAAATTTAATTAAAGTAATGCATTAAAAGGAAAAAATATTATATATTTTAGAACTGCATATATGACCATAAAATAATAAAAAATTTGTTGGTTCAAATAATATAGCATACCTACAACTCCAATTCCAATCTACATCAATCATTGATGAGGATCTAGATATTCTTTGGAGGAACTTGGTAATTATTAGGAATAGAAAACATGAACCTATGTAAAATTGTATGGATTTAAGAAATGAGGTCCCTATTGAAAGGGATCGATTACTAATGGAGATGATCAAACTTTTAAAAATTGATGCTTCAAGACCATAAAGGATTCGAGTGCATCATGAAGGTATTTAGGAACCTGTACATCATAATAATTTAAGATTCAGATATACTGAGAGTGATTCCATTGTTCAGACCTATAGGGTATTTTAGTCATTTTGATTTTGGTAGAATTTTTTGTAAAACAACTCGTTATAGGTAAACCACTAATTTCCAACATTATGGATTTTTATTTAATTCTTATTATTTCGAGTCAAATCAAACTAAAAATATCTCAAGACTATGATACTTGGTAATGGTTAAGACTGATATACTTCAAGAACATTCACTCCTGAATAATGACAACATTAGTTAAACTGATTAAAATCACCATTTAACAGATCTCGAGGGGATGAACATGTATTCCAATGATATTAGAATGTTTGACGGCTTGGGTTATGTTCCATACCATTTAGGAGCAGTACAATATTTAGGTTTATTAGTGTTTACAAAGTCTATGCAAAGGCATTCACTTGATCCAAATCATAAGGCTATTTAGGTCATTTTAATACTTGAGGTTAAATCATTCATTTTGGAGTTCAAGGTATCTGGTTTATCTCTGGTTTTAAGGGTAGTTTGGTCATGTTAATATTTGAGATTGATTTAGTTATTTTGTAGCACAAGAACATTTCAGTCATTCTATTCAATCCAAATATATGCACATTTTCTAGTAATCTGGTCTTTGGATATGTGTTCAAAAAATCAATAATTCTAAATCTCTTACCTTCTCGGAGGTTAGAAATTGATTATCAATATTTTTCTAATCAGATCATGATTTGGACCGATGAATTCGTAATCTTATCAAGTCAAGAACGAATTCCTAGGTCACTTATATTGTCAGGGGAAATTTAAGTCTCTTTTTCATTTCAATGGTATATCAGTCAATTTTCTCAATTTTATCATAGACAGTATTTCAGGCAAATAAATTTTCAAGTGTTTATTCAAGAATTAAATTTTTGATTCTTTCTTTTTTCCAACTCGAAGGCTAAAATCAATTGTTCAAAATTTTCTAAACAATACCAACACTTAACATGTGAATTTAGTTGTTTTATTAGGTTAAGTATAGTTTTTAGGGTTATTTGCAATTTCATGATAATCCTTGTCTTTTTACAACACAAGGGTGTTTTCGTAATTTTACCCCATAGATGTTTTTTTTTATTTTCTTTATCGAATTATTTCTTATCAATCTTCTAGTCCCTTATACGACTTATCTGAGTCATTTTTCAACTAGATTAAGAACTTAAATATATGGTCCATGGCTTATATTAGGTATAATATAAATTTTCATGTCATTTCCACTATCAAATGTAAATCATGACATATTTATACCATAAGGGTATTTTTGTAATTTTACTATTAGAGCATTTTTCGATATTAAAATTCCTTTGTCGATTAATCACTAACCTTGAATTATATTTCTTATCGATCTTCAAATTTTCTTGTACAATTCAATCGAGTCTTAACCAACTTACTATTATTTTACCAATTCAGTTCGTGTCCATCCATAATTAATTACACCCAATTGACCAATAATAATAATTCATGCAATAACTGATACCAACACGCTCCATAAAGCATACAAAAAGTAGTAATGTATTACCTCAATCTTTGAGCTATCTCGGTCGACCATTTAATATATATTCGATGCTCCTACTTGAATTTAACATCCCATAACATCTTGAAGACAAGGCTAAATGAATTGTATCAAAAACATATCTTACACGTGAAAATCAAATCAAAACAAGAGATAAAATGCTGGAAATAACTTACTAAGTTTGAATTTGGCGAAACAGACCCAAAAAAAGGGATTCAGGACGTCGAAAAATATCAGGATAGGTGGTCATAAAAAAATGAATGGTCAATCAACAACCAGTCAACGACTCAGTCACGATTCGATCAGCTCGGTCGGCTTAGTTACAGCTTGATCATCTCGATCGCGGCTCGGTCGACTTGATCGGCTAAATCACAGCTTGGTTGGCTTGATTACACCTTTGCTTGGTCGACTCAGTCAAAACTCGGCTGGCTCGGTCCTAAACTGGTCAGACCGCTTCTAGAAGATTCGTACCTCCAAAACAAACCCCACGTGCAGTGGGTGACACATGGGGCACGTGCGGGGACCTATGGTGGTTGGACTGCTATCATTTTATTTCCAGATTTGCGTTTTAAGGGCTCGGGAGTTACTACTGTTACTTTGAGACGATGAATGGCGGAGGTGAGCTTTTTTCAGTGGCTGAAACTTTCTTTGCTTCACCCCTCATCACCCTGGCGATGATGACAAAACCGAGGGCACCAGTCGACCCCTTTCAACTCTAAGAACACAATGATTCTAGTGGTGTTGTAAACCGATGCTCAAAAGGTGAGAAAATGATGTTTAAAGATTCTTCGAGGAGAGATAAAACAAAAGAGGAAATGTGGGAAGAGAGAGAAAGTGGGGTTTATATTGTTTGAGTTCTACAGAAAAGTAGGAGTTTTAAACTCCCCTCACTTGGAAAAATGAAGCCTAGGCCCCTGATCGTTTCATAGGTCACTAATTTGGTTCAAGATTTATTTAAAATTTTGATTCAATCCCCCTAGAATAATAAAAGAAAATTTAGTTCTTAAATTGGGGTGTGACATATATGATATACACATATCATACAAAGTCGAATGACTCGACTCAAACTTGAAAAATAAATCCACTAATTACTAAAAAAATTGAGTTACTCGAGTCAAGTCGAGTTTATGAAACTAGAACTCAAAGTCAATTTGTGTTGAAATTTTTCGAGTCGAATCGAATCGTAAAAATTGATTTTTCGAGTTAAGTCGAGTTTTACTCAAATCCAAAATATTTGAGTCAAAATTTATTATACCCTTGCATGCATACGTCTACTAGATCGGATAGTTATGTTATAATATTTGGTTTATTCTATCGTGAACATTCAATTTTTTGGGCTTTTATATTTCAAGTTTTGATTATATAAACATATTTAATTTAAATATTATTAAATATTATTTTTATATTTATTTAATATTATTTTTCTGAAAGAATTCAATTTTATTTTGATTGTATAAAAATAAATATAAGTGAAATTTTGAAAACATAAAAAATGGTGTTTTCAGTGTTTCCTTAGAAAATTGTTTTCAAAATTTTTTTAAAAAAAGTTATGAGTTTTATGTTTTAAATAACAGAGGAAAAAAAGCATCTATGTTTATCTGTGCAATTAATTAGAAGAACGTCAAAGCTTTGCAAAATCTAGGCTTCAATGGCGGGATCGACTATGAAAACTTCAAAGCTTGTGTTCTTCTCGTCACTTACAACTCGAATTTGAAGATTTATCTACTACACCGATGTTTATCTTTGTTTTGTAAAAATTTATGATATAATTGGAGGATCATTCTACAGTTCTTACTTCGAGATAATGCTCTTCTAAAAAATTTTATATGTTTTAAGCGTTATAGTCATACCAGACCTAAACAATGATCAAATTCATGTATAATGTTTATTATATCGGTAAAAGCAATTAATATCTTTTAGGATCACTAGTACTTGACTTTAAAAAAAATTGAAAGATTTTTTGGTGGTCAATTGTTGTTTGTTTTTGTTGTTGTTGAAAATAGTCAATTGTTGTTTGCATTGAATAGATTTAACATCTTTTTATAACTACTATTTAATGTAATTTAATTATAAAAGTTAAAATTTTAATAATATATTTCGATTTAATATACATTTAATTATTTTACTTTTACAACTTCAAATCTTAATAAAAGTATCTTTCTTTACTTACTTCTTACCCTTTTCTTTTAGAATTTGAATATCAATTTTCTTAAAGCTCATTAACTGCAAGTTAGATGTTGATATGAAGGTTTTATATTTGTCAGGTTTTATTATGAAGTGATTACAGATATTTCTTTCGAATCACATTTAATTATTGTTTTTTATGAAGAAAAAAATTGTAATTAGTTTTATCGAATTCAAAACTTTCATATATTTAATCATATTCTATTATTGTTATTATCATATATTTTTTAATATTTATATTTTACTTTAAATATTTAATAGTTATTTATTTATTTTTATTTTAGAAAATTGCGTACCAAACACATTTTCTTTATTTTTATTTTTTGAAAGTAAGTTTTATTTTTATTAACCAAACATTTTTCTACTTTTTTAAAAAAAAACTTAAAATGATTTTTTCCTGTAAAATAAAAATAGAAAACGAAAATAGAAAATATTTTCTAGAACTAAGCATACCCTATGTTTTTATGTTAGATTCAAGCATCCTGTTGAGACCATTTTTATAAAAATAAAAATTATAGGTACAATCTTTGAAAAATGATGATGGGAGTCACCACCAATCAATTTAAGGTGAGATTGGAACAACAAAATTTTTATTCTACGAAAAACAAAATTGAGTTCAGGGGCAGAGTTACGTGTACGGAATAGTTAGCACCCTCACAACACCCATAAAAACGACGCTTACTTGACCACAAATGTTTCATTTCGACTCATGTATGCAATTAATGTATTATAGGTGAATAAGGAATTTTTAAATTCTTAAGAATAACTTCAAATTCAGTAACTACTAAGAGAATCAAAATTATACTCAAAAATCCTAAAAATTTGCAAATTAATCTATATAAAATTTTGAAGCTGAAGTCTTTCATGCATAATTTTGTGCATTCTCCAACATCTAGAAGAATAATGAAATCTAATCCCTTTCAAGAAGACACCCCAATTTTCATGAATCATGCTAAAAAATAAGAACTTATAACTATTAAACACCTCAAAATTTTCTAACATCAAAGAAAATTTAGAAATATTCCTCAATCCCTGAAAATTCCTATGACATTATTTTAATAAAAATAAAAGATATATTATCTTTTTAAATAACCTCATAATCTTCTAACATCTAGAAAGATATCGAATGTCCAATTAATTTGATAATATACCTTATTAAAATAATGCGACAAGATTATTGAAAATTTATGACATGTTTCTTTGACCTAAATGCGAAGAATATAAAACACAAAGCATGTTCACTAACCATTCTAGATTAAAAAAAATCTCTAATCCTAACATCAAGAGCTAAATTATCTAAATACGTCTCAAATTCCTAAAATAAAATAAAGTGAGAGAATCAAATATAACTAACTTGAAACACTCTAACTTATTCAACATCTTGAACAAAAGATACCATATTTGAATATTTTATTTTATTTTTTATAAAAATAATTAATAATAATAGATGACTTTTACTGAAAAAAAATATATTCAAAAGAATTTTGGTTTGCCTAACGTATAAGACAAAACATACTCTCCTTGAATCCATTTATTTTATAATGGAAATAATGGTTAACACTTTATGTGAAACAATAATGAAATTGAAAGAATTCAACTTGCCTAACGTCCAAGACAAGAAAAATTCCCCTTGCTTCATTGACTAGGGATGGCAACAGAGTGATGAATGTTTCTCGTAGTTAATGAATCAAGCTTAAGGGTCTATATTCAATAAAAGAATGAGATGAGAGATGAATTAGATTGTTGTCACAATCTAGGGTTTTGAACAGAGTTGTTATAAGATTAAGATTAAGACAATGAATATTAAAACAGTAAAGATAAACGACAAATAAAGAAGATGAAAAAAGACGATGAATAGACAAAGATAAGAATACTTAGCCAAAATTAGGGTTTTGGTGGTGATAGGCCATAATGATGATTTGAATATGATGATGATGATTGATGGATAGTTGTCCTAAGAACCCTCTTAACCATAATTGACTAGGCAAACTCGCTCTAACTTGCCCTCCTAATCGCAATAAGAAGGCAAATTGGAGTGTGAAGATCTCCTTCATGAAGAACTTGAAAGAACTTAATGATTAAGAATGCTTCGAAGGCACAAGGTAATAAACACTTGCAAAAACGAACTCTCGTTGTATTATTAATCAAAAAAATTTGTTTTTACAAAGTTGAATAAAGTATTCTTTATATAGGTACGGAGTTCTAAAAGTCCTAAATAACTAATGAATAAAATAATAATAAACTAAACATGTTTTAATTCTAATTCCTAATAATATATTAAGAATAATATTTTAACTTAATTTTTACTCCTAATAAAATAATAAATATAATCCTAAAAGTTAATGCATCATCCTATATTAAATTATATTAAAAATAATGAATAAAAAATATTGAAAATTCATAATATTTACAAAATCTCATATTAATCATGTATAAGAATTTCTGCATGAGTTGTCTTCACTAAAATGGACGTATCTCGAATTTTCGAATTTGGATGAATGCAAATAAAGAATCGTTGGAAATCTAAGAAACATCTGATCATATCTCCAAAATATATGTCGACCTAATATGTGAAAGCCCAAAATATGGCTAAATTGTCTTAAAATTGTTTTGAGGACTAAATTGAATTTTGATTAAATTCAGGGACTAAAGTAAAATTTCAAACCAAATTCATAAATTATAAAAAACTATAGGACCTATGGTATGATTTTTCCATTTTCTTTTTTAGGAGTATATAACCCCAAATCAGGAAAAATTTCAAATTATTTTATTTTCTCTCTCTTCAATATTTTCCTCTTTTAGAAAAAATCTTTGATCACTATTTTGTCGTTGGTCATTGACACCTTCCGCACCATTTTGTTCCTTGCGTCGTCCCAAGTCGACTGGTGTCATTCCTAGCTATTTTCGCCGGCGTATGAGGGGTGAGGAATATCAAGTTTCTGACGTTTCAAATCAAGCTCTCCGCTGTTCACCGTTGTGCACCGAGTTTGGTAAGAGTCTCAGAACTTCTTAAAACACACTAAGGCATTTTTATAATTTTTTTGATCCCCGTAAACCATGAAAGCGCCCTACGCGTGGGGAAAGTCCACCGCCTGATAGACTGATCAGAAATGGGTTGATCCGACCCCCTAACCCATGTCTGACCCAATTCGATCCGACCAATCCAACATGAACAGTTGATCATTGACCGTTGAATTTGACCTAAGAAGTCAACATTTTCAGAAAGTCATATTTTATGTTTTTTGACATCTTGAGTCCACTTCCGAAGTTCGTTTTTCTAAATTCTAACCCGAAAGTCCCGAAATGAGCCTGTTAATCCAAAAATACTTAGTGGTTTTAGCATTTATGCTTAATTTTTTAGGATTTGATTATGTAATTTATCCAAGAAGATATTTTTATGAAGGTACTCATGTTTCACCTGACCGAGGGTCAGTTAGATCCGGTGTGTCCCATCATTCAGATCTGCTCGATCTGCAGTTTACAAGAGTTACCCCTAGGTTTTCGTAATTTATTTAAATAAAAGTTAATATTATTCATATTAGGATTCGATATGATTTTTTAGATTCGTAGGATCTAACGTTGCCGTTGATCATGATCGACAAACTCAGTAGTAGGCTTCCCTATTAGACTACTCAGATCTATACATGTGTGTTTCCTATTTGTGTTACATTACTATTTTCAACTATCTATCTGAACTGTTTGAGATTTCTGATAATACTCAATATTTTTATGACACAATACCTGATTTTTGGAACAAGGTTTATCTGATATCTTATTTACTGTATATTTTTTATATGATCTATAGATTACTTTATTTTCGTATATGATTTCTGAAAACAAAATATTTTCATGTTTTAATGGATTAAACTACCGTTTTCATTCAAATACATACATGTTATTTATGTAATTGGGGGTATTATTGGAGGAAGTATCTCAGTCATAGTCTATGACTTGTAAGACCTTACTACTTTTCATAGGCTCCTCAACTTTATGCTTAGAGAAAGTCCCTACCGTAGGCTCCTCAGCTTTATGCTCATAGTGAGTCCTTAATGCTGGCTCCCTCTACTTCGTGCATAAGATAATACCCTACCGCATACTCCTCTACTTTGTGCACAAGGTAAGCCTTTATTGGGTCTACAGGTGGGTGTATGGTTATGGGGAACCTACACATTCTGGTGATCGGACGGGGGTAGTGTTCATGTTCTTAAAACATATTTGATAAATCAATTTTACTGAAATATTTTATATGTAAGTTTTTATACACTGTAAGGAGCACACTGAGCTTTTTAGCTCATTCCGTAAATTTTAACATTTTCAGATAGTAATAGACTAGGCTAGAAGACTTGGCATCAGGAGGACCGAGTACTCCTACTTTTGTACTATTGTATATCTCTATATGCCTTTGTTATACTTTGGTGACACATATTTTGCTAATGTCTTGATATATCTGTATTACATGTATTTTGTTCCGTAATGTTTCATACAATTTTATTATATATGTATATATATAAATTTATCTTATGAATCCTTATTATGGATAAATTTCATATTATATTGTTATATGGATTTTAACGTTGTTTTAAATATGAAAATAATTTCTAAATGCAATATGTGACCAACTAGATTTGTGCATAACGTCCAGACTAGGTCTAGAGGGTTACACTTTGTGGTATCAGAGATTTTAGTTTTAATCACTCGGACTGTGGATGAGTCAAAAAATTTGAATTTTCAAGATATTTTTCATAAACCGTGTCAGCTTATTTTATGAGTTTAAATATATTTGAGGTTCTTTATGTTAGTCTAACTTAGGTTGAAATTATTTTTGTAGAGTCTTGTAGATTTACTTGATGAGTGTGACCAGAGGTCGTAGGCCAGGCTGTGGCCATACCGTGGTCAATGGTGAGCGATTCTACCTTTTATTACGATAGACGATCATATATCACATTGAGATCCTTCTATCCCAAATATAGATTTGTCTATTTCTATAAATGATTTGGTTACACCTACGAGAGACCATCTCTTCACCGAGGATGATGGCACTGATATGGATGAGGATGCCATTAATAGAGTTATCTTTCGGATGTTAAGGAGAGCTACTAGAGTCCTTGGTAATATGTTTACAGTCGAAATTTTGAAGTTTTTGGTTGCTGCTGGAGTAGTTCCATTTCTAAGGGTCTTAATATCCCAGTTGATAATATTAAGAGTTCAGTGATAGTTCAGAGGCTCGTAGGTCAGAACATAGAGTTAGATCGTATTTATAAAGGGGGTCCTATAGAGATCCATGGGAAAATCTCTCTGGCCGACCTGATGGAGTTACCTTTGGAGGAGTTTGACTTGATTATTGACATGGATTTGTTGAACAAGCATTGAGTTAATCTCGATTGTTAGACCAGTAGAGCTTGTCTGAAAACTCTAGATAACTAAAAGATTGTGATGATTGGGAAATGTCGTGGATTCTTGAGGAATGTTGTGTCTGCATTGGTAGCTGAGAGGATGATTAGGAAGGGCTTCGAGCCATTTCTTACTTATATTATGAACATGAGGAGTTCCTGATCTAACATTGAAGGCATCTGGATTGTTAAGGAATTTCTCGATGTTTTTCCTGAAGAGTTGTCTGGATTGCCACCGGATAGAGAAGTTGAGTTTGTGATTGAAGTCTATTGCAATTCTACCCCATTATCGAATGCTCCATACCGTATGTCCTCAAAGGAGCTTAAGGAACTGAAAGACCAACTCCAAGAGTTGTTGGATAGAGGATTTATTTGACCCAGTCTATCACTGTGGGGTGCTCCAGTTCTCTTTGTCAAGAAGAAAGATGGGTCATTGAGACTTTGTATTGATTATAGAAAACTGAACAAGCTCATGGTTAAAAAAAATATCCTCTGCCCAGGATCGATGATCTGTTTAACTAATTTTGAGGGCTTCTATCTTTTCAAAGATAGACTTGAGGTATGGTTATTACCAACTCAAGGTGAGAGATTCTTATGTCCCAAAGACTGTTTTTCGTACTTGGTATAGACATTACGAGTTTTTAGTGATGTCATTCGGGTTAACTAATGCCCATGCTGCTTTTATAGATCTGATGAATCGGGTGTTTCGATCTTACTTGGACCAGTTTTTAGTTGTGTTCATTGATGATATACTGGTGTATTCTCGAACTGAAACAGAACATGATGAGCATTTAAGGATTATTCTGCAGACTCTAAGGGAAAATAAGTTATATGCCAAGTTGAGCAAGTGTGAGTTCTAGCTTAGTGAAGTGACTTTTCTTGGACATATCATTTCTGTTGGGGGTATCCGAGTAGATTCGAGTAAAGTGGAGGCTATTATGAACTTGAAGCAACCCAAGAATGTCTCAAAGACCTGTAGTTTCTTGGGATTAGCTGGTTACTGTCATCGTTTCGTTGAGAGGTTCTCCATTACTGTAGCTACTCTAATGAAACTGTTAAGGAAAGATGTTTCATTTGTCTGGTCTGAGAACCAACAAGCTAGCTATGAGAAATTGAAGTTTGTTTCGACTAAATCCAGTGCTGATTCAGCTGAGTCTGGGAAGGATTTTTCTATCTACAATGATGTTTTTCACTCTGGATTAGGATATGTTTTGATACAAGATGGGAAGGTTGTCTCTTATGTGTCACATCAATTAAAGCCGCATGAGTGCAACGATCCTACTCACGATCTGGAGTTCACTACCGTGGTTTTTGCTTTGAATATCTGGAGACACTATCTCTACAGAGAAAAATGTTATATCTATACCAATCATAAGAGTTTGAAGTATCTGCTTGCTCAGAAAGAGTTGAATTTGAGATAGCATCACTGGTTGGAACTTCTAAAGGACTATGATTGTGAGATAGAGTATCATCCAGGGAAGGCTAATGTGGTAGGTGTTGCTTTGAGCCGTAAGACGATATCTGATTCTAGAGCCTTGTTTTCCATATTGAGTTTATTTGATGACGATAGTCTGTTACCAGAGTTGCAAGTTAAACCCACTTTGACCAAGGAGATTAAGGTCAAACATCTCCTTGATAGCTCATTGCTTCCCATTATTGAACATGTTGACCAGGGATCCAGTTCAGAGTATACTTTGGATCAGGATGGTATTTTGTGCTTTCACGGTCGTTACTGCGTCCCTAAAGATGATCAATTGAGACGGGTTATTCTTCAGGAGGCTCATAGTAGTCCTTATGTTATGTATCCTGGCAGGGACAAAATGTACAAGAATCTCAAGGAGCACTACTTTTGGACTGGTATGAAGAAGAATATTTCAAATTTTGTGGTGAGATGTCTGACTTGTCAGCAGGTTAAGGAAGAGCACCAACATCCGTCTTGATTGTTACAATCAATTAAGATTTCTGAGTGGAAATGGGAGCGTAGTATAATGGACTTTTTTACTGGTCTTCCTCTCACTCATTCCAAAAGGGATTCTGTTTGGGTGATTGTTAATCGACTCACCAAGTAAGCTCACTTTATCCATGTTCGGGTTAATTATTTTTTGGACAAGCTAGCTAGATTATACATTTATGAGATTGTTAGACTTCATGGTGTTGCATTGTCTATCATATCTTATCGAGATCCAAGGTTCACTTCCAGGTTCTGGTAAGGCTCCTCGGCTTTGTGCTCAGGGTAAGTCCTTACTGTAAGCTCCTCTTCTTTGTACATAGGATAAGACCTTACAGTAGTCTCCTTTAATTTGTGCACAGGGTAAGCCCTTACTGGGTGTATGGTTCTGGGGAACCTATACATTCTGGTGATTGGACGGGGTAGTGTTCATGTTTTTAAAACATGTTTGATAAATAAATTTTACTGAAATATTTTATCTGTAAGTGTTTATACACTGTAAGGAGCACACTGAGCTTTTTAGCTCATTCCATAAATTTTAACATTTTCAGATAATAGCATACTAGGCTAGCAGACTTGGCATAAGGAGGATCGACTACTCCTAATTTTTTACTACTGTATATCTCTATATGCCTTTACTACACTTTGGTGACATGTGTTTTGCTACCGTTTTGATATATTTGTATTACATATATTTTGTTCCATAAATGTTTCGTACGATTTTATGATATATATATATATATATATATATATATATATATATATATATATATATATATATATATATATCGTATGAATCCTTATTATGGATAAATTTCATATTATAATGTTATATGAATTTTAAT
The DNA here is from genome assembly GCF_006381635.1 of Hibiscus syriacus. Classification (NCBI taxonomy): domain Eukaryota; kingdom Viridiplantae; phylum Streptophyta; class Magnoliopsida; order Malvales; family Malvaceae; genus Hibiscus; species Hibiscus syriacus. Next base: position 2,046,256 of record NW_024062697.1, on the reverse strand, counting down.
GGTTTTTTAAATATGTGACTGCCTAGATTTGGACATAACGTCTAGGCCAGGTCTAGAGGGTTACATAATAACATCGGGATCCCATTCAAAAAATAGTCGTGAGTATACTGCTATTATGTTCTTATTTTTCAAGACTTGGTCGGGTGGAGCAACTGGAATAGTTAATCCACCTTCCTTTGATGCGAGCATTTTGATTCATGTATCATCCTCCCTCTATGCAAAAAGATTAGACCTAGAATCTAAAACATGAAAGGGAGAAACATTAGAATATTTAAAGGCTTCGGTCACATTATACTTACCAAATAGATATGCTTTGAATATTTCAGTCATTGTTCTTCTAATAGGTTCAAGTAGAAACACTAGTCCATGTGTTTTCAGAATTATGGATTATGGATCATGTATAATTTCCCCTCCTCAAAAAGATTTGTCCACGAATATGAAAATCTAAGAGAAAGAGAATTAGATGTGTTTAAAGAAAAGCTTGTGAAATACTTACCCGTATCAATGTGATGTGTCTTTATGCGCTTTAGTAGAGGTTTCTTCTTTGTTGGAACTGATTTCTTGTTGTATTAAAAGTCTCTTTTGCATAAACGTCTTATAGTTTGGTGTTTAGGTTGAAGTTCAATATGGTTTCGGCCATTGTTGGTTCTCTCTATAATTTTACTTGTGTGCGGCGAGAAGAAGTGTGTAAAAACCATGTAAACTGGTTCATTAAGGTAATGCATTAAGTCTTGTAAGTGTGGTTCAAGAACTAAGAATTCTCATGAGGAGCTTTGTGGAATGCATAACCTATTTAGTTGTAAAGGAAACACCATCTACAAAATAAAATTCATTAAAATCACTTTTAAAAGAATGAGTATATATATTAGAAATCTCCGATTAATATGTTCAATTTTAGGAATAGTAGTATGCTTTTGATATATAAGAGTATACCTTCGGAACAATGCATTTTCTACTATGTTTTGCTTACCTCAGTCTTTTAACCACTTTAAGGATTTATGGTTAGTATGGATTTACACTCCAGCATGTTCATGTAATGAAATCATATAGTATTACATAGTTGTTTTGATGACACTGAGCTTGTGACCTCAGCGTATAGAATGTGTTTCTGTGTACATGTCAGTAGAAGATCGATGAGGAGCCTATCGTACCAGTATATTCCAGATCAATAACTTCAGAGTATGTCTTGAGTCTGTTAGAGGGCATGCATTTATGTGTCCCTTGTACTTATTTGAGTCATAACTCTATTTTGATTTAAAACTTAGTGGTTGTATATCTACGTATTTGGGAGACTTCCATATTTTATAAACTTGATTATGATTTTCATTTATGCTATTATGAATGATTTTGATGTTTATAAATTTTTTTAAAAGAAGTTTTTGGGTTGACCATTTCGGTGGTTACATGATACATCGTAATCCCTGGATGTTCAGGCTGGAATAGATTAGGGGTGTTACATTTAGTGATATAAAAGCTTTTAGGTTTAGTCGTTCCTAGGACCCGCGTGTTAGAATCAATAATCGTCTATATGAGTACATGTCTCTAGAGTGTTAAGAATACTTCAGTTCCTGGAATGACTATAGTGACTTTTCTTTAATTTCAAGATTTGATTATGGTCGATAGAACCTCTCCTAGTCATGATGGTTAGGTGGTGAGTCACATCTCCCTTACTAGTGATACTGGTGACAATTTCATCTCAGACTCTCAGTACGAGGTTTCAACGGATGCTGGAGTCGACGGGGTGACCTTATTCTACAATCTGACCTCAACTCTTAAGCGGATTATCTGAGCCATTCTGAATCCATTCGTTATTGCACCTCCCCTATTTGTACCCCTAGTTCAGCCTACTGTAGCACCTCCGGAGTCCCCGGTCGAGAGGCTCCATAGGTACATAACTATTGACTTTTATAGATATAGGGACGATAACCCCATCTCTACAGATCAGTGGCTTAGGGAGACAGTCTCTACCTTTCATCAATTGTACCTAACTCGTGAGGGTAAGCTAGAGTGTGTCACTACCCTTCTGAAAGGTGATGCGATCAACTGGTGGGAGATCGTAGAGATGGTGATGGAGCTAGAAAGACCCACTTGGGATTACTTCCTATAAAAGTTCAGAGACAAGTACATAGGAGAGGCCCATACTGACGATTTGTGAGGACAGTTTCTATGTCTTACTCAGGGCGACATATGATAACTCTCCAAAAGAGTTACATTTTAGATCTTTTTTTACTTAGGTTAAGTTTGCACTCTAGCATTTTTAGAATCATATTTATATTGATTTTAGCATATTTTACATCATTTACATATTGTGAGTGAATTATTGGTACTTGGACTAGTTTTGATGTTTTTGCTACAAATTGATGTTGTGACATTATTAACTATGTAGCATTTGTTGTACATCGATGTTGGACTGGATTCTTGAGATGATTTTTTATTTTTGATGTGTCACAAGGCGGTTGGAGAAATTTTAGGAATTGATAAAGTTGTGAGATTAATGGTAGGAATTTGAATTTAAAAAGGAATTTTTAGAAGAAGGGGAACTTTTCTATTGGTGGAAAGGTTGACTTTGGTGGACTAAAAATATAACATCTATTTTTGCTTGGTGTATTTTTCTCCTACCATCACCATGGCCGCCTAAGCCATCGTTGGGTGGTGTACCAGTAGTGTGGATAGCCTTGTAGTAGCTACGACCGATTGGAGTTCATCTTTGCTTGGTGTATTTGACTTGAGAAGGGAGAAGCATTATTGTAAATTTGGATATTTTAATTTCTTTGATTTTTGATATTAAGCATAATGTGTTTGGTTAAATGATTGAATGGTGATTTTAAAAATATATTTTTATGAGCCGCGTTCTTAATAGATGTTCCATTAAAGATAATTGCATTTTATTGTGTACTAATCTTAATTATTTTTAAAGATAAAAGTAAACGAGATTGCATGTTGTCTTTGCCCTAGCATTGGTGGTTTACGAGAGTAAACAATTCCATATAGAGATATAGGAAATTGATGTTATGCCTTGTTAACCTTTAATATATGACTTTAATGAGGTTAAAATTCATTAGGTTAAGAGTTAATCGTTGCATGACTCATAATATATAGTTCTACTACATAATCATTTTGCTAGAAGCCAAGTATGACAATATCTTAAGTCAATCGACGTTATTGCTTCAGTGCTCGCTATAGTATTCTCATGCTTTTATTATTCTGAGTTTCTCACTTTACTCTCTTTCTGTTACCTTCTTAAAATACATATTACTTATCTTTTCTTTTTCCAACTACAACTCTTTTGTGATATATGTTCTCTGTAGTTTCGACATCCGAAGATTTATAACTTTCACTTTATTACTTGAACAATACGTATACTTGCGTGATTGCTATAACATCTTACGTAGCATCAAGTTTTCGGCACTGTTACTGGGAGCATTAATTTTGTATTAGAGTTTATTTTAGTTACTTATATGTTCTTTCTTTTTGTAGGTACCAATTAATTTTACTAGTTTCATTGGTTTATGCCCTGTGCTGACAATGAATTAGATACTTTGAATCAAGAAATAGAACAATCATATAGACGCCACCGAAAAGAAGCTAGGAAAAATCAAGCATTTATGGCCAGACAAGAGAACAATGCTCTGCCTCCGCTATAAAATGGAGATGATGATGAATTACGGTTGTCAATGGAGTTGGAAAACAATAATTTTACAATATGAATGATCGTGGTTGACCCATCCGAGAACATATAGTTCTAACACTAGATGATTTACATCTTGGCATTGTGCGACCGATGATTAATGCTACAAATTTTGAGTTGAAGTTGGTCATGTTCCAAATGCTATAGTCCATGGGATAGTATGGAGGATCCGTTGTTGATGATCATTGAGCACATTTACCAGTATTTATGGAGGTTTTTGATTTGTTTGTTTAGCAAGGTGTTTATGAGGAAGCACAAAAGCTGAAGTTATTTCCTTATTCACTGCGAGATAAAGCTAGAGCATGGTTGAAGTCACCGCTGCCTGGTGCTATAGCATCCTGGAACAAGCTAGTACAAATATTTCTACTACCATTCAATCCACCAAAAATGAATACAAAGCTGTGAAATGAATTGACATCTTTCAAGCAACTAGAAGATAAAAGTTTGTACGAGGTTACGTGTATAATGCAAAGATTCCCACATTGGGTGCAAAGATTCCCACATTGGTTGCAAATAAAGATATACAAAGGATTGAATGTGAACAATCGATTGGTGGTTGATGCTTTAGCCGACAAAGCATTGCTAGACAATACATATAATGAGGCATATGATATTTTGGAATGAATATTAAACAATGATTATCAATATCCCAACATGAGGAATATGTTTGGTAGACGCAATGTTGTAGCTATGGATTTTGATTCCTTCAATTCTATGTCTTCTCAAATTTTAGCATTAACATATATGGTCAAGAAGCTACAATAGTTGGGGGATTTATGAGGTTAAAGCTACATCTACTCTTTTTTATGTTTATTGTGGAGATAATTATAGTTATGAAGAATGCCCAAAAAATCCTGAATCTGTCTTTTATGCTAGGAACTATAATAGGAATGATAATTCCTATGGCAACACTTAAAATGAGAACATTCGCAACAATCCGAATCTATCTTGGCGAATTCAAAACATTACCAATCCACGACAGTATAACTACATTCAGCAGTAATACAATACGTCGCAGTAGTACAATAAAAAAAGTTGATGCTTCAGCATCAGACACAACCTCAAGTTACACATCCACAATAAAGGTTGACTTACCAAGGATAATATTCAACGCAATCCACCAATCTTGCATCCCTTGAAGCTTTAATGAATGAATACATAGCAAATCAATTAATATCATTAAGATCTATAGAGAAACAAGTTGGCCAAATGGAAGATGCTTTGAGTAGCAGACAACAAGGAGTGTTGCCCAATAACACTGAGAAACCAAAGCCACATGGTAAAGCTCAATGCAATGAGCATTGCAAGGCTATAACAACTCGAAGTGGTCTCCACATTGGGAAACATGCTAAGGACCCTAAGAAGATAATTGAAAGGGGTTACAAAGCTTGACAAAGGAAAAAAAAAAGAAAGTTGACCTTGAAAAGGCCACGGATAGTGTCAGGCAAGGGAAGCAGGGTAATGTAGCAATTATAGACCATTGCCAGCAGCAATACTGCCAGATGTTTTTCCAACCCTTATGCCACAATAACCACAGACAATGCAACCTCTACCATTCCCCCAAAGATTCTAGAAAATAAAAGAGGACAAGAAATTTAGAAAGTTCATCGATGTGTTGTAGTAACCACACGTTAATATACCCTTGTTGGAAGCATTGTAGCCAACACATAAGTACACTAAATTTATAAAGAAGGTCATTTCCAAGAAACGTAGGATTGGTAATTTTAAGATTGTTGCACTCATTGAAGTGCGTAGCGCTATTGTCACGAGAAAACTTCCCAAAAATTAAAAGGTTTAAGGAGTTTTACAATTCCTTGCACTATTGGCAATCGATACATAGGTAGAGCATTATGTGACTTAGGCTCCAGCATTAACTTGATGCCTTTGTTTATTTTTAGGAAAACCTAGCATTTGTAAAGCACAACCTATATCCATTATAGTTCAACTCGTCGATTGATTCACCGTCCACCCTGAAGGTAAGTTTGACAATGTGTTAGTACGAGTGAACAAATTTATCTATCCAGTGGATTTCATTATATTGGACTAAGAAGATGACAAATAAGTTCCCATAATATTAAGAAGATCATTCCTTACCACGGGTCAAACATTGATTGATGTAGAAAAGGAAGAACATATATTGCGCCTCAATGACTAACAAAGTACATTCAATGTGTTTAACCCACTACAATGCGATGAAAAAGATGAATGTCATCTTGTAGACATTATTGAAGCAATAGTACAAGAGAAATTAGATGATTTTTGGAGCATTGAAGATTTATTTAATATTGATTTGGCAACAAAATATTTAGATGAGCTAAACCATGAAGAGACTATGTCAAACAAGGGGAACCAATGCTTCTACAATGATCCTGGCATCAACAACAGTTTTGTACCATTAATGTTGACTACAAAGTCACAACATGAGCACCCGAGAAATGCTGCAAATGCTACCATGATGCTGAATGACATAGCAACATCAACAATAACAAGGAAGGATCCACAAGGCTTTGACAATGAAAGCTCTCATCTGAACATTCACCCCGTGAAGCTACAATATCTTTATGGTGACAATAAAGAAGTGTGCTTCATGACTGATTCCAGTAAGCAAAAGTTTTACTGCAAACAATGTTTCAATCTCACAAGTACAAAAGGCCTAGAGCAATATGATAATGCCATAACAACCTTCAACAAGTAAAAGGGGATATCGTTTTATTGGGATCCAAGCGAAGTTGCCACAATATTCCATTTCACTATGTGAAATCATTTTTTGCATGCTTTGTAACACCCATAACTCGTATACGCAAACCAATACAAGTTACAAATACCACATTGGAAATTCAAAACATTTCTTTAATTAAATTGAGTAAAATATTGTTTCATTCAAACATTACCAGTTTCATAAATTGAACAATTATTATAAAATAATTATTCAGAGAAAAATTGTAATATAATATTTTTGGTTACCAATTCAAAACCAGTTTCAAGCAGTGATAGACAGTTTTGTTCTATTTTCATAAAATAAATAAGAATGTCTAACACGTTTGATTTAAAACCCAAATTATTTTTTAAGCATAGTTTAGTATCATAATATTTATTCATACTATTAATTATATTTAATTCTAACTATATTAAGAAAAAGTAGACATTTCATTTTCGTATACATGATAGCTAGAAATTTTAGAGAACGGTAGGATGTCATCATTGTTACCTATAAATATTTCCCTAGTGATCTATGCCAAGCTCAGCTCCTTACTATTTTTCTTTATTTTTCCTACGCGTGAAAATCATCACACGCTAAGTATACGCTTAGTGAGGAAATCATATAAATATTCAAAGCAATGCAACATATAAATATAAATGAGTAATAATATTCAATGAAATGTGATCACGTTACCTGCATTCTAACCATGTTACCATTAATTAGCATGATATAACTGAATATAAAGTTTCTTACCAATATACCTTCCATTTATCACATAAGCTTGTAATCTTATTTGCCTGTTTATAATTTATTAACCAATAAACCATAGCTCAATTTAAACCCTGAGAACCCTGGGTATTCGAGTCAAATATATGCACCGTAGTGCTAAACCTACACTAAGCTTACACTCTAGTGATAATCCATATATGACACATAAGGTTGTACCCACCACCTACACTAGGCTTACGCCCTAGTACTAATATGGATATGACACATAAGGTTGTGCCCTCCAATTGCACTTAGTGTCCTTACACACTACAGCTAATATAAATCTGCAGCTACTATACTCTATGCATGCCAACTATACACTGTTCCTCAATGACTTACTTGGGAATATAGTCCATTTTTTTGATTCCATCCATGACAATGTATATTAATATAATTTTAACATTGGACAGTTCATACCCGAAGTAACATTCTTAATAAACATCATATATATTCATGATAAAAATCACATATATAATAACTATTGATCAATGCATTTTATATTCAACCTTTGACATATTTAGAATATGTCAATCATATGATAAATGACATAAATATAACGCCGATAAGAACAAGATAGACTCATCACTAGTCTTCCTAATGATGTATAACATCCATGTATAATGTCATACATGCATTGCACTCACTTTTTAACTTTATATACAAGTCAAAATGTAAGCCTCACTAAGCTATTGTCAGGATTGTTAAACCTCAAAAATAAAAACCGAAATAAATTTGCCAAGGGGATGAATTGGCTTTTTGAGAATTTTATGGAGTAAAGAGAACTAAAGGGAGAAAATTGTGGCACAAAGATTAACTGTAACACCCATAACCCGTATAATTATACCTATACATATTATAGATGTCATCCGTATAAAAAAACATTTCAAAATTCAAAAGCTATTTAAAATTTATTTCCTTAAAATAGTAAATAATATTATAAAAATACCATGTCATATAAATCATGTTTCGTTGTAACCAATTTAATTCAAAAGATTTATTTTATATGAATAGTGAATAGTGCCCGTGAACAGTTACAGTGAATAGTGGGGGAATCGATTCCCTGTAGCAGGGGAATCAGTTCCCCTTTTAGAATCTGGAAATTTGCCAAAATAACTGCTACAGTAACTGCGAAAATACATATAAGTTCATAAAATAACTGCTACAGTAATTGCCAAAATAATACTTGATGTTGCCTTGAACTCTCTATTCTTCTACGAGCTTTTTACCTACGCGTGAAAATCATCACACGCTAAGTATATACTTAGTGAGGCAATTAAAACATTTTACAGCACAATACAATTCATGCATAATTTTATTATAAAAACCAAATACCTTACAATCATATTATCAGCATATCGAATATTTTACCATGATCAAAAATAATATAGCTGAATATAAAATTCCTTACCAATATACTTGCCATTAATTTCTTAAGCTCATAAGCTTAATTTCATGCTTACCATTTATTAACCAATAATGTATAAAACCATAGACAATAACCCAATATACAACCCTGAGGACCCTGGGTATACAAGTAAAATACATGCACTGTAGTGCTAAACCTGCACTAAGCTTACGCCATAGTGCTAATCCGGACAATACACATAAGGTCGTGCCCACCACCTACACTAAGCTTACACTATAGTGCTAATCCGGACATAAACCTGCACTTAGTGTCCTTACACACTATAGTGCTAATATAAACCTGCAGCTGCTATACTCTATGGCATGCCAACTATACCCTGTCCCTCTATGACTTATTCGGGCATATAGTCTACTTTATTCAATCCATCCATGGAAAAGTATATTATTATAATTTAACATTGGGCAGTTCATACCCGAAATAACATTCATGGTAAAATATCACATTTTCAAAAATCAAAGCATTACAATTTCATACTATGACATATCAATGTCATATCAATTTATAAAAATATGATATAATATCATGCTGATAAAATAAGGTCGACTTATCGCAAGTCTTCCTGATGATGTATAATACATCTGTATAATTTCATGCATGTGTTGCACTCACCTTGACACTTTATAATTTTCCAAAATAAGCCTCACTATTGTCTACAATAACCCTTTTCTTTTATACTCGAATCGTTTTGAACACCGAGTAAATCACAATCTGTACACAATATAGATTCATACTTATATATGTTAGTATTGGTCTAACATAAATATAACCAAAATATATTCCATAATCATGTTTCAAACTATTCACCACCATTTACTTTAACATTATTAATTCTTTTTAGTATTGGAACCAACTTTTCCAATTTACTCAAAATGGTCCTTCACCATTTTATCACCTAAATCTTTAATACCAAAAATTCTAGTATAGAACATTAATTATATAACACTTACACAACAATTCCTCAATTTTTTCTGGAATTTACGAATTGATCTCCAACTTTTCAAAACTTACAAAATGATCCCTAATTTTCCTAAGGCTTGTATAATACTTCCTTCATCATTTCCAACTCATATATAATTTTTCCATAATTTTTCTCACTCAAACAAATCCATGATCAAAACTCATAGAACAAATTCTCAAAAGATCAAACATGTTCTAATCATCACACATGCTTGAATATGAATCTACTACCTCACAAACATCAAAATCCATCATCAATTTCATGATCCCTTTTTATGAACACAAACCCTTAAATTTAGGATCTTTGAACACCAACAAGATTACCATGCCATATTGGTACCAAAAGATAGATTTTTCTCATACAACCATTTTCTATTTACAACTTACACAAAATATTGAATCAAATTGCTTGAAAATGGAGTTGGAATTTTCTCTTACCTTTGGAGAAACCCACGGCTGATTTTGGGAGAAGAAGATGAACAATTGAAATGATATGTTGGGTGCATATCATAATATTTTACATTATAATCCACTTAAATGAATATAATATTCACTTAATTGGGATAAGACCAATTTACCCTTAATGAATCTTCTTATTTACCATAAAACCATGACAACTCATCCTTATCATAATTCAAAGTCAAAGATGAAATATTTTGACTTTAAATTTCTGAATTTTCCCATGAAATTTCAAAACATGCATTTTAGTCACCAAATTCCACTGTTTCAATTAAATCTGAAAAATTCCATATTTTCAGACCAAATTTCTTTGATCCAAAATATTAAAATAATATTTCCAACCATTTTATAACATCCTTCAAATTTTTGTAAAATTTCAATTCAATTTGAAATTTCCGATTCCTTACCGGTTTTAACCATTTCTAATTTTTCTTTACCAAATTCCAAATATAATTCCATAAAACCCCACTCTCAATAGTAAATTATCTATTTATGAAATAAAATTCTTTTCAAGAACTTTACCACTTAATTTCCTAAAATTTATTCCAAGTTTAATACTTTGACCATCAGACTTTCAAAAGTTACATTTTGATCACTAACCAAAATTTGGGGTATTACAATTCTCCCCTCCTTAAATAAAATTCGTCCTCGAATTTTTTTTATACGTTTATGATGAAAACATATGAGGATATTGCTTCCTCATGTCCTCCTCTCTTTCCCACGTAGCTTCCTCGACTTTATGATTTCGCCAAAGTACTTTAACAAGGGGAATTGTCTTGCTACGCAATTCTTTGATTTCTCGAGCTAAGATCCGAACTGGTTCTTATTCATAAGTCAAATCTGGCCGGATTTCAATTTTCTCTGGTGAAATGACATACGAAGGATCTAATCGATACTTCCTAAGCATCGACACATGAAACACATTATGAACCTTATCCAATTCTGGAGGTAGTGCTAACTGATACGCCACGGGTCCAACTCTCTTTAATATTTCATAAGGTCCAATAAATATTGGACTTAATTTTCCTTTGCGCCCAAATCGAAATATCTTTTTCCAAGGTGATACCTTAAGAAAAACTTTATCGCCTTCATGGAATTCAATCTCTTTTCGCTTCAAATCTGCATAAGACTTCTGGCGATCAGCTGCAATCTTGAGATTATCTTGGATTATTCTCACTTTATCTTCAACCTCCTTCAATAAATCAGGACCAACAAGATTTCGATCTTTCAACTCGAACCAATTTAATGGTGTCCGACACTTTCTTCCGTATAAAGCTTCATAAGGAGCCATCTTAATGCTCGATTGATAGCTGTTATTGTAAGCAAATTCTGCTAGAGGCAAATACTTTTTCCCAAGATCCTTCGAAATCAATAACACATGCCCTTAACATATCTTCCAAAATCTGGATAGTTCGCTCAGACTGACCATCCGTCTGTGGATGAAATGCCATACTGAAATTCAATCGAGTACCCAAAGCTTTATGCAAAGAATTCCAAAATCTAGAAGTAAACCTTGGATCTCTGTCAGATATGATTGATACTGGCACTCCATGTAGCTGAACTATTTCCTTGATATACAACTCTGCATATTTATCCAAGGCATTATCCATTCGCACCGGAATAAAATGTGCCGATGTAGTTAACCGGTCGACTATCACCCAAATGGAATCCTTCTTATTTGATGTCAATGGTAGCCCTGTAACAAAATCCATAGTAACTCTCTCCCACTTCCATTCTGGAATAGAAATTGGTTGTAACAATCCTGAAGGCACCTGATGTTCAGCTTTCACTCGCTGACACATCAGACATGTTGCAACAAATTCAGAAATGGCTCTTTTCATACCCGGCCACCAAAATCGACTCTTTATATCCTGATACATTTTTCTCCCACCTGGATGCATAGTTAGTGGACTATAATGTGCCTCAGAAAGAATATCTTTCATTAACTCATCATCATTCGGAATATAGATTCTTCCTCGATAATACAGACCTCCATCTGACTTGACTTCCAAGTCTTTAGTCTCACCTGTTTCCACTAGTGAATTCTTTTCCAAACATCTATCATATTTCCTTTTTAGTACTATTATCCGATCTAAAAGCATCGACTTTATTTTTTAATTCAGCCAATAATGTGCCATTTTCTTTCAATAATAGTCGCACATTCATCGCTCGCAAAGCTACAAAAGTTTTCCGACTAAGTGCATCTGCTACAACATTTGCTTTGCCTGGATGATAATCAATGATCAAACCATAATACTTTAAAAGTTCTATCCATCTTCTCTGTCTCAAATTGAGCTCTTTTTGAGTCAATAGATATTTAAAGCTCTTATGATCCGTGTAGTTGTGGCATCTCTCACCATACAAATAATGACGCCAAATCTTTAGAGCAAAAACTACCGCTGCTAACTCAAGATCATGAGTAGGATAATTCCTCTCGTGTGTCTTTAATTGTCGAGAAGCATAGGCTACCACCTTACCATCTTGCATAAGTACACAACCGAACCCGTTATGAGATGCATCACTATACACCACATACTCTTTACCCGATTCTGGTTGTACCAACACAGGTGCTTCTGTTAAAATCTTCTTTAGAGCTTCAAAATTCTCTTGACATTTCTCAGTCCAAACAAATGAAACATCCTTTCTCAAGAGCTTGGTCAAAGGAGAAGCAATCATTGAAAAGTTTTTCACAAACCTTCGATAATAACTAGCAAGTCCCAAAAAACTTCAGACCTCGGTAACATTCTTTGGAGGTTTCCACTCCAATATTGCTTGAACTTTCTTAGGATCAACTATTATGCCTTTTTCCAAGACAACATGACCAAGAAAAGAAACTTCTAATAGCCAAAACTCACACTTCGACAGCTTGGCATATAACTTCTTATCCTTAAGTATTTCGAGCACAATACGAAGATGAACATCATGTTCCATCTTTGTCTTTGAGTATACCAGAATATCATCAATAAATACCACCATAAATTGATCTAAATAAGGTTAAAATACTCGATTCATCAAATCCATGAATGCTGCTGGAGCATTTGTCAACCCAAACGGTATTACTACGAACTCGTAGTGTACATACCGTGTTCTGAAAGCTGTCTTTAGAACATCTTCCTCTTTAATCTTTAACTGATGATATCCCGATCGAAGATCAATCTTAGAGAAAATAGCTGCTCCCTTAAGTTGATCAAACAAATCATCAATCCTCGGAAGAGGATACTTGTTCTTTATCGTCACCTTGTTTAACTGTCGATAATCTATGCATAAACGCATTGATCCATCTTTCTTTTTCACAAACAACACCGGTGCACCCCAAGGTGAAATACTTGGTCTTATAAATCCTCGATCCAGTAGCTCTTGCAATTGGGCCTTTAATTCTCTTAACTCTGTTGGGGCCATTCGATAAGGAGCCATCGAAATAGGTGATGTACCTGGGAATACATCAATCCCAAATTCCACCTCTCTATCTGGAGGTAATCTAGGTAGCTCGTCCGAAAACACCACTGGACATTCTCGTACAGTTGGAATAATTTCCAACTTAACTTCTGCAGTTCTGGTATCTAACACATTTGCTAAAATTGCCTGACATCCTCGAGACAATAATTTTTTAGCAGTAAAAGCTGAAATCACATTGGATAAGGGATTTAACCTTTCTCCAACAAATATTACCTCTGAACCCGTTGTATCCTTTAAAAACAATCTCTTCAAATGACAATCTACCCAACCATAGTAGGAAGATAGCCAATCCATGCCTAAGATTATCCCGAATTCCTCAAAAGGCAATTCTAACAGGTTTACAGGAAATTCCAGTCCTTGTATCTTTATCGGACATTTATTACTAATTTGACATATTTTCGTATTATGGCCCAATGGATTGATTGCTACAATATCCCTAGAAATAGGTTCTAAAAAGATTCCCCTATCTCTTACCAGTTTTGTACTTATATACGAATATATAGAACCGAGATCAATCAATACAAAAACAGGTTCATCAAAGAGATAAAAGGTACCTGCTACAATCTCAGGAGCATCTCTGTCATCATCAGTCTTGATGTGATAAACTCTTGCAGTAGTTCTGCCTTCATGATTAGATGCAGTCTCAGATGTACCATGTTTACCCAATTTGCCACCTCTACCCTTCTGTGGTCCCGATACTGTCTGATTTGGATGAAGTTCTGGACAGTTCCTCTTAAAATGCCTAGCTTTACCACAATTGAAGCATTTCCCTTCATCAAACCAACATTGACCCGAATGTTTTCTCCCACAAATCTTACATTCAATAATAGGACGGAATCCCGAGCCTTGAGTACCCACTGAAGTTGCCTGAGTCTGCTTGAACTTTCCTCCAAAAAATCCTTTTCTTCCTGTGGATACTGAGGAAGCATAATTTTTCTGTTGCTGGCCCTTGTTGTGATTGGAAAAGGGTGTAGATGCAGAGTATGAGCTTCCAAACCTTTTGTTAGTCTGAGCCTTCTTCGCCTCTATATCTTCAAGGTCAACTTTTTCCATAGCTTTAACCTTGTTTACTGCTTCTTGAAAAGCATTAAAATGATGAGAAACCAGAATTCTCTTATACTGAGAATCCAATCCAGAAACAAATCTATCAATTCTAGATTTCTCAGTCAGAATAAGCTCCGAAGCAAATCGACTCAGCTTGTGAAATTCACATTCGTACTCAAAAACTGTTTTGCCATATTGCTTTAAATTTAGGAACTGTTGCATCATCTCATTGACAAACACGTCCCCAATATACTTTTCCTTGAATTCATTCAGAAAGAATTCCCAAGTAATCTGCTCAGTGGGAACTCGTGCAACGACTGTATTCCACCACACACTGGCTTGTTCCATCAGTAGAGACACAACCCCATCCAACTTTCCTTGATCACCACAAGGAATCCTGTTGAGCATATTCTTAACATCATTCAACCAGAAGTCAGCAGGCATCGGATTAGCATCCGAATCACCTCGAAATTCAGGTGCTCTCATCTTCCTTAGTTCTTTCGGAACTGACACTGGGGTTCGACGGTTAATAATGGTGTCTAGAGCTTGTAGAAACAATCCTCGATCCTGAACATGCATATCCTGTTGATTCAGATTAGACGGTTCTACATTTGGCTGAGCATTGGGTGGATTCTGATTCACCTCGATACTCCCACTCTGAACAGGAGTAACATGCTTGCCTGCCCTACTCGATTCTTGATGATCTGATATCTGAACACAGTCAAAATCATCGTCCATTAGTAATGAGTAACTTTACTCCTAAAAAGCATCATCACAATATATATATACTACTATCAGTACATTTGACATCCTAATGGCATGTACAAACTTTTTAACTCAAAAACAACCTCGATTTAGTCCTAGAATCGGCTAAACCTGTAGCTCTGATACCAATAAATGTAACACCCATAACCCGTATAATTATACCTATACAGATTATAGATGTCATCCGTATAAAAAAAATCATTTCAAAATTCAAAAGCTATTTAAAATTTATTTCCTTAAAATAGTAAATAATATTATAAAAATACCATGTCATATAAATCATGTTTCGTTGTAACCAATTTAATTCAAAAGATTTATTTTATATGAATAGTGAATAGTGCCCGTGAACAGTTACAGTGAATAGTGGGGGAATCGATTCCCTGTAGCAGGGGAATCGGTTCCCCTTTTAGAATCTGGAAATTTGCCAAAACGCAGTTACTGTAGCAATGACTTATTCGGGCATATAGTCTACTTTATTCAATCCATCCATGGCAAAGTATATTATTATAATTTAACATTGGGCAGTTCATACCCGAAATAACATTCATGGTAAAATATCACATTTTCAAAAATCAAAGCATTACAATTTAATACTATGACATATCAATGTCATATCAATCTATAAAAATATGATATAATATCATGCTGATAAAACAAGGTCGACTTATCGCAAGTCTTCCTGATGATGTATAATACATCCGTATAATTTCATGCATGTGTTGCACTCACCTTTACAAGAAGGTACAGAAAGAATTGAAAGGGTTAGAAGCACCCAAATTCAAGGGTGAAGTTGAGGAAGGCCCTGTTACTGCGGGCCTTTGGCTTAATGATAGGAAAATAATGTTAGAAGGTCTCTATTGTTCTGAAGTGGAGAAATTAGATGGAGCAGTTTCGTTGCTATGTGGTCAAGCTAGAGTATGGTGGACAAATGTCACCATGAGAATGACAAGTGACCAAGTGACATAGTTCTTGTTCTTAGAAGAGTTTAAACACAAGTACATTGGAGACTAATTTATAAGGCAAATGAAGCAAGAATTTATGAGGTTGAAGAAGGGGAATTGCACTGTGTATGAATATGAGTACGAGTTTAATAAGTTGACTCGGTTTTTTACTGAGTTAGTTTTGACTGAAAAGGATACATGTGATAGGTTTGTAGAAGGCTTGCGTCCTAGATTTAAAGAGCTGTTGATAGTCTTGAATCTTTCTTCGTTCCAAGAGGAGGTCAACCGTGCTAAAGCTATTGAGAGAGCTCAGAATTATAGATTTGGAGAACATAAAGCTCAGATGTCCAAGAGAACTATTGCTTTCTCGAGTTCAACACCATCAAAGAGGGTGGAGATTCTGGTTTTCGATCTTAGGCGAAGTCTGAGTCAGTCGCATCCTCTATCAGAGGATCAAATTCGATGAGAGCGAGATAGACACATTCAGTAGGGTCTGGTACTGGGAGATCGAATTAGGGTTAAATAAGACAAAGTTAGTACTATGGAAATAATCATATCAGAGTATGTCAGGTAGTCTCCGAAGCCTGTTTCTGATGTGGGGACACCGAACATTTTATCCGGGATTGTCTAATGATGGTTAAAGAGTTTGCATAATCTAAGCGATCTTCTTCAGTATCTTAGAGAGGAAGAGGAAGAAATCAGTCTAAGTCCTCCACTCAACAGGGAGTGCGTTCAATTGCCCAAGTTTACAACATAAAGACCAACGAAGATCGCGATGATCCAGAGATCATTGCAGGTATTTTCCAATTACTTGATAAATTTGATTTGGTATTGATTGATTCGGGTTCCACTTATTCATATATTAATAGCAAGTTGGTGAATGATTTGAGAATCCAACTATAAGCAACAAATAGCGACGTGATAATGATTAACCCATTTGGGCATAGTGCTCGGGTAAATCGAGTGTGTCGAGGGTATCCCATAGGGATTCATGGAATTAAATTCCATACTAATAACATGGAATTACCCTTTGATGAATTTGATGTAATTTTTGGGAATGGACTGGTTATATCATTATCATGCAAATGTCGATTGTAGATTGAAGAGAGTAACTCTGATTAGTTCTGATGGATTAGAAGTTATAGTGATCAGTGAAAGATTTAATATGTTAGCAAACATAATATTAGTGATGTCAGCAAAGAAGTTATTGTTGCAAGGATGTCAAGGTTTTATTGCTAATGTGATAAATACTCGGGTGAATGAAAAATGACTAGAGGATATTCCGATGGTCAAAGAATTTCTGGATGTTTTTCCTCTAGCATTGCCAGGTTTAACTCCAGATAGTGAGGTTGAATTTCAAATTGAGGTAATGTATGGAACAACATTGATTGCAATGGCACTATACCGAATGGCTCTGAAAGAGCTGAGAGAATTAAAGATACAAATACATGAATTATTGGACAAAGGATTCATCTGACCTAGTGTGTCACCTTGGGG
Source organism: Hibiscus syriacus (assembly GCF_006381635.1). Taxonomy (NCBI): domain Eukaryota; kingdom Viridiplantae; phylum Streptophyta; class Magnoliopsida; order Malvales; family Malvaceae; genus Hibiscus; species Hibiscus syriacus. The sequence goes on along the minus strand of NW_024062697.1, from coordinate 2,028,554 downwards.
AGCTCCTTTGTTATTTGTAAAGAAGAAGGATGGTTCAATGAGTCTCTGTATTGATTATCAACAGCTCAACAAGGTGACCATAAAGAACAAGTATCCCCTCCCAAGAATTGATGATTTGTTTGATTAGATAAAGGGAGCTTTGATCTTCTCTTAGATCAATTTACATTCTAGATATCATCAATTGAAGATTCAGGAAAGAGACATTCCAAAGAAGGCTTTTAGGATGAGATATAGTCATTATGAATTCATTGTGATGCCGTTTGGGTTGACTAATGCACCTGCTGCGTTTATGGATTTAATGGATATAGTTTTTCAACCATATATTGACAAGTTTGTAGTTGTATTCATTGATGAAATTCTGGTGTATTCAAAGTTTATCGAAGAGCATGATGCACATCTTAGAGTAGTTCTGAAAATACTACGAGATAAGAAGCTTTATGCCAAATTATCTAAATGTGAGTTTCGGTTAAATGAGGTGGCATTCCTTGGGAATGTGATCTCTGTAGAGGGGATTTGAGTAGATCCTCATAAGATAAAAGCCATATTAGACTGGGAAATTCCAAGAAATCTGTATGAAGTTCGGAGTTTCCTGGGTCTTGTAGGTTATTATCGAATATTAGTTAAGAACTTTTCAATGATACTTTGTCTTTAACCAATTTACTGAGGAAAAATGTGCCATTTTCTTGGAACACTGAATGTCAAGAAAGCTTTAAAGTGTTAAAGAGAATTTTGACAGAAGTTCCAGTTTTGGTCCAACCTAAATCTGGCAAGAACTTTGTGGTTTACTGTGATGCGTCCCATAATGGCTTGGGATGTGTATTGATGCAAGATGGTAAAGTAGTAGCATATGCATCTAGGCAATTGAAGTCGCATGAGATGAATTATCCAGCACATGATTTGGAGTTGGTTGTAGTATTGTTCACTCACAAGATATGTCGTCACTATTTATATCATGAACGTTGCTACCTTTATACAGATCTTAAGAGCTTGATGTATCTGATGAATCAAAAAGAGCTCAATTTGAGATAGAGAATATGGGTTGAGCTCCTCAAATATTATGATGTGATAATTGACTTTTATCCCAGGAAAGCAAATGTAGTAGCTGGTGCATTGAGTCGTAAGACCTTTGCAGCTTTGCGAGATCTAGATGCGAGATTAGTATTAAATGGTGATAGTGCATTGCTTGTGGAATTAAATCTCAAACCAATGCTACTGGATAAAATTAAGGACTTGCAAAGCAAAGATGAAGTGCGTTTGAAAAGGATAAAGAAAGTGGATAATGAAAGGAATAAGAATTTTAAAGTTAAGTTAAATGGCCATCTATATTATTGTGGAAGGCTGGTTATTTTAGACAATGAAGAATTGAAGAATGATTTGTTGACAGAAGGCCATTGTTGTTTATTGACTATGCACCCTGGTGGAACTAAGATGTACATGGATCTTAAGAGTCGATATTGGTGTTCGGGAATGAAAAGAAGTATTACCGAATTTTTGTCCAAATGTTTGACGTGTCAAGAAGTCAACGCTGAGCATCAAGTTCCTTCGGGATTGTTGCAACCAATCTCCATTTCTTAGTGGAAATAGGAGAATGTGACGATGAACTTTGTAACGGGGTTACCTCTGACTCTGAATAAAAGAGATTCTATATCGGTGATAGTTGACCGATTGACCAAGTTAACATATTTCATTCCTGTTCGAATTGATTTCTCTATGGATAAATATGTTGAGCAATATATCAAAGAAATTATTTGATTGCATGGTGTTCATGTTTCGATAGTATCTGACAAAGATCATCGATTCACATCAAGATTTTGGAAGACTTTGCATGGAGTGTTAGGAACTTGATTAAACTTTAGAACAACCTTTCACCCTCAGATAGATGGACAGTTCGAATGGACTATCCAAATCCTGGAAGACATGCTAAGAGCACGTGTTATCGAGTTCAAGGGATCATGGGAGAAGTATTTTCCACTTGCTAAATTTTCTTACAACAATAACAATCAGACAATCATTAAAATGGCTCCCTATGAGGCTTTATATGGAAGAAAATATTGTACACCCTTGAACTGGTACGAGCTTAAGGATCGGGAAGTTCTTGGTCCTGAATTGATCAAGGAAGTAAAGGAGAAAGTTGAGGCGATTCAAAACAATCTCAAAGTAGCATCCGATAGACAGAAGTCATATGTCGATCTAAAGAGATAAGAGATTGAGTTTAATGTTGGAGAAAAGGTATTTTTGAAAGTATCTCAGTGGAAATAAGTATTATGTTTTAGCCGAAAAGGAAAGCTTAGTCCCAGATTTATTGGGCCATATGAAATTTTTAAGAGTGTGGGACCAGTGGCATATCAATTAGCTTTGCCACCAAAAATGGAGAAGATTCATAATGTGTTTCACGTCTCTATGCTTTAGAGATATATATCTCATCCTTCTCATGTAATTGCGCTAGAAGAGACAAAAGTTCAACCTAATTTGACTTGTGAGGAGGAATTGATACATATTTTGGCATATGAAGTTAAATAGATAAGAAGTAAAATGATTCCATTAGTCAAATTTTTATGGATGAATCTCAAAGTAAAGGAAGCAACATGGGAACGTGAAGAGGATATGTGTAGAAAATTTCCCCACCTCTTTGTGCAACGAAAATTCGAGGACGAATTTTCTTAAGGGGGAGATTTATAACATCTCAAACACCAGGTTAGTGACCAAATTAAAATATTTTAGAATTTCATGATCAAATTAGATAAATTGAAAAGTTCAGAGACTTAATTATAATATTTTTATGTAGGATTGAATATCAAAGAAAAAAGGTTGTAAGGCCATAATGATCATTTGATTAGTAAATGAATTAAAAAATATTTTTGGTGTTATATATGTATCCACATGGAAAGATGAATGGAAGGGTAAAGAAAAATCTATAGATTTTGGTTTAGCTTTCTTATTCTCTCCTCATGACTTCATTGATAAGGTGAGTTGGTCTCAAGTTAATGTTTCCTTTCATTTTTAAGTTTTTTTTGAACCTTGAAATGTTAGGAAAAGTTAAGGAAAGCTTAAGGTTACTTAAAACTAAAAAATGAAAAGCTATGAATGATTAAGAATAAGAGGTTTTTGAGTAAACTCTTGAGAAAGAATTAGTAAATGAATTTTGAAATGATATTTGAATTGTCATCAGTTAGAATAAGAAATTCAAACGGTTAGAAAGGATTTATAACAAAGTTGAAAATTTGGTATGATTTTTGATTTCAAATATGCTATTGAGAATTCTGATGTTTAAGAGTACTAAAGTGAAATAAGTTGGTTTGGGTGAGTATAGTTCAGTCTAAAGGTTAAAAAGGAGAGTAAAGTGAAGAACTTAGCAAAGTTTTGGCAAATTTTCAAGTTAAAAAAATATGTTCTGGGCAGGGGGTATCGGTACTGGATGAACAATACCGATACTTCAAATTGAAAATATAAGGTATTTGGGTCTGGGTATCGATACTAGATGAACAATATCGATGCCATAAGTCAAAAGTTGAGGAATTATTCAAAGAGAATCGATCTAGTAGTAGTGGTATTAGTACCAAGGGTATCGATACCAGGTTATATATATTGATACCATTTTCAGAGATGAAATTCCAGAACTGAGAATGGGTATCGATACTGAAATACAATATCGATATTATAAGAAAATAAGTATCGATACTGTACCTTAGGTACCGATACTATTTATATGGAATTTGTGAAATTAAGTGCTTTGTTTAGATTATGTTAGTAAGAATTGATTATAATGATATGAATTCTGATATTTATGTCAATCGTATTATTGTGTAGACATTGATCGAAGACAAGTTCAGGACGATTCTAAGATTAAGATCAACCAAGAGTTATAAGTGTATTGTTTTGACTAGTGAGGCTAAGGTGAGTGCATACTATTATGATATATGTATTGCTATATGGAAAGTAGACTTGTGATAAGTCTATTTTTGATGTTTTGAATATATGATTGCATGAGTAAAAGCATGGTTATGACTTTGTACTATGTGAATATACATTGTTTGTATTACATGTTATGTGATATGAACTTATGTGATATAAGTTATATGGTAATGATCTATGTGGCTATATGAAAATGTGACATGAGCTATGTGATAATAAGTTATGTGATTACATGCCTATGTGATATAAGTTATGTGAACTGTTATAAATAGTAAAGCCTATAGTACGTGATATGAGAGCTGAGGGTATAATTGACATGCCAAGAGTCGAGGGTTCTAAACGGTCCTTCGAGAAAATTATATGTGGTTCTTCAGGACATTTTTTCGCGGTCCTTCGGGATAATACTATATGGTTCTTTGGGACATTTCTACGTAGCACTACAGTGCATATTCTACGTGGTACTTCAGTGTAATTTATACGAGCTGTGGTGACATCATTTGTGAACAACCTCAATGCACTCACATACCTTAAGTTCTTAGTAATGTACCATGGGCTATTGAAAGATATATCATGAATTAACAATGTATAGTATGATATGTCTTGTTGGTTAAATGCATGATGATATATATTTTTGTTGATAAAATATATAATGTTTCATGTACATTATGAAAGTATGTGACTGCATCTTTCATTATTTCATTTATATATTATATGCCTCACTAAGTGAATGACTTAGCGTGTGAGTGTTTCACATGTAGGATTAAGGAAGATAGAGGAGCAAGAATAGGAAGACATGAGAACATATCTTTACCAGAGGTTAGATCAGAAGCGATTTTAAACAGTAGGTTATTTTGTTATATTAATTATTGTTGGCATGTAATTAAAGGTTTAAATTATATATGCTCTGATAGTTTTGTAAATCTTTTTTTATTGTATATATGTAAATTATTCATTTTTTATTTTAACGAAAGTTTGAATTTTCAATTATCTTATAAAAGTAAATGATTTGAAAAGTCAATGTGACACTTCGGATTTATATCCGGGTCGGATACGGGTTGGGATGTTAAAATCAATTATAGCATATTGTTTCAATCTTTCATCAATACTCTACTTATGCATAAATGAGGGATTTCCTTAATCCAACATTGGAATTTCCTATTGTGCCAATACATCATCTTATTAGACTAAACAATAGAATTTTAGCTAATAGCATTACTATCACTATTAGCTTATTTTTGAACCTCCTGCTCGATCACATTCTTCAAACCCTCGAATACACACATCTTTTTCATACACTATATTCTTCACCTTTATAAGTAAGGAGTGGCATCAATCAAACCTCATAATCACCAAATAAGTAAAAAGGACATCTTAATGGCATGTATGCACTTTTTAACTCAAAACAAGCTCGGTTTAGTCATAGAATTGACTAAACCTGTAGCTTTGATACCAATAAATGTAACACCCATAACCCGTATACGCGAACCAATACGAGTTACAAATGTCACATTAGAAATTCAAAATATTTCTTTAATTGAACTGAGTAAAACTTTGTTTCATTCAAACATCACCAGTTTCATAACTTGAACAATTATTATAAAATAATTATTCAGAGAAAAATCATAATATAATATTTTTGGTTACCAATTCAAAACTAGTTTCAAGCAGTGATAGACAGTTCAATTCTATTTTCATAAAATAAAAAAGATTGTCTAACACGTTTTATTTAAAAACCAAATCACTTTTTTAAGCATAGTTTAGTATCATAATATTTATTCATACTATTAATTATATTTAATACTAACTATATTAAGAAAAAGTAGACCTTTCATCTCGTATACATGCCAACTAGAACTTTAGAAAATAGTATGATATCATCATTGTTACCTGTAAATATTTCCTTGGTGATTCATACTAAGCTCAGCTCCTTACTACTTTTCTTCCTTTTTCCTACTTGTGAAAATCATCACACGCTAAGTATTGCACTTAGTGAGGCAATCATATAAATATTCAAAGCAATGCAACATATAAATATAAATGAGTAACAATATTCAATGCAATGTGATCACTTTACCTGCATTCCAACCATGCTACCATAAATTAACATGATATAACTGAATAATAAGTTTCTTACCAATATACTTTCCATTTATCCCATAAACTCGTAAGCATATTTACCTGTTTATCATTTATTAACCAATAAAACATAGCCCAATTTAAATCCTGAGGACCCAGGGTATTCGAGTAAAATATATGCACCGTAGTGCTAAACCTGCACTAAACTTAAGCTCTAGTGCTAATCCAGATATGACACATAAGGTCATGCCCACCACCTACACTAGGTTTACACTCTAGTGCTAATCTGGATATGACACATAAGGTTGTGCCCTCCACCTGCATTTAGTGTCCTTACACACTAGTGCTAATATAAACCTGCAGTTGCTATACTCTATGACATGCCAACTATACCATGTCCCTCAATGACTTACTTGGGCATATAGTCTATTTTTTTATTCCATCTATGACAATGTATATTAATATAATTTTAACATTGGACAGTTCATATTTGAAGTAACATTCATAATAAACATCATATATATTCATGATAAAAATCATATATGTAATAACTAGTGATCAATGCATTTTATATTAAACCTTTGACATGAAAATATGTCAATCATATGATAAATGACATAAATATCATGGCAGTACGAACAAGGTAGACTCATTGCGAGTCTTCCTAATGATGTATAAAACATCCATGTATAATGTAATACATGCATTGCACTCACTTTAAAACTTTATATACAAGCAAAATGTAAGCCTCACGAAGCTTTAACTTTAACATTTTCTTCTAATTTGGTTAACTCCAAAAATTTGTCATAATTTCATATTCTTGCAGTTTGCATATCTTTAAAGAAATATTATTATGTGTTAATCAACACCTTTACAAATTATTTCGTTTATACCAATTGAAACTATACTCAAATACGAATCTATCCATATAAGAAACTCCTTCTAGTTCAATTTTTATAATTTATGGTAAATTTTCAAAGTTGACCGACATAATCTATTTTAAGAAGAATCTACTGCCACTTTTTCTGATCTAACATTGGTTAAAAATTCATTTATCTTTTATATACCTAAAAAAGTTTCCATTTGTTCTAAACAAAGCTATACTAATATAATAATATAACTATATATAAATTATTCTTTAATCACTTTTGTAGAATTTATGGTGATTTTCTAAACTTACTTTCCAAAACTAAATTTTTATACAGACTTCACGAATTTGCATTTTCAGATTGTCACTAATTCTATTAGCTCACCAAATGCACATATATGCATGCATCACAAATCACATAACATTTTAGGAGCCACTCCTTACCATGGTAACTCCATCACTGGCTCATCGCAAGCCAATGTTTGTTCGATAGCATAAGTACAAATTAAATTTGCACTCACATGGTGTCCTTAGCTTGCAACCTTCCTTGGAATTTTCCATTTCATCTTTCAGTTTCTCCTTAGTTCTAAATGAACATCATTACAAAACATACACAAATTCAAACCAAATGTTAGAATTTTACTAACATAGGCATACTTTGGAAAATAAATTCCTAACAAATTATTCGATGCTTATTTGATATAATTCTTATATCACAACGTAAATGTTGACCTTAACCCTTCGAATTGACCATTAAAATTCCATTTAATCCAAATTTAACACAACATTTTCACTTAAGCTCCTAACCTTTCCATATTTATGATTTAAACCTAAACTTTTACAAGCTTTCCAAAATATTCCAATTTCACATCCTAACTTCAATTTCAACACTAAAACACTGATTTACAATATAGTACATCAACTATTGAATAATTACACAACAATCCACAACTTTCCAAAATTATTAATTAGGTCCTCTAACTTTTATAAATTACAAAATGGTCCTTAAATTTTTCTAAGGCTTGTAGAATATTTCCTACATCATTCCCAATCCTTACATAGTTTCTCCATAATTTTTGTCATCCTCTATAGTCAAGGTTGAATGCTTTGTATATTCAAGATTAGGGTTTTCATGATTTTACTCGATTTTGATTTGATTCAAGCATTAAATCAACTTCGATTCAACCTTATAAAATTTATAAAATCAAAACTCTAACTTAATTTCATCAAACACATCTTTTTCCAAAAATTAGGGTTAGGCCGAAACTCCATATGTTCATATACCTTGTACAAGTGATTTTAATCATCAATCATGCTTGGAAATGATTCTACAACCTCAATAACATCAAAACCCTTTATCAATTCCATAAAACCTAATATGAACATAAACCCTAGAATTTAGGATCTTTAAACGAAAACCAAATTAGCAAACAATAATGGCACTAAATGAATTAGTTTTTCGAATATAACAATTTTCTGTTTCACGGCATGATCCAAAATCCTAAGAAATTTACTCAAAATGAAAAAAATAAAATTCTCTTACCTTGTTCATGGGGAGCACGAAATGTTGACTAAAATGGCTAAGTTTTCATGAAAGTTCTAATGAATTTCATATTAATTTACCTTCTATTAAGCATAAATGAATTAAAAATCATTTAACATAAATGTCCATTTTACTATTAATGAACTTGATATTTACCATAATACCAAGACACATAACCATATCATCTTCCAAAGTCAAAGATAAAAAATATTTTTCCCTTTTTCAATTTACCAAGCAACTTTCCAAAAATTACTATCTTCTACTTTAATCCAACAGTTTAAATTAAACACAGAAATAATCTTCAAATCCAATGATCTATATCATTTTCCATCATTTAACATATGGAAATAATATTTCTAAGCTTAATTTATCTTCCTTCAAAATTTCTATTCGATCTGATTTACAAAATTTTTACCAGACTTTAACACTATCTAGTTTTTAACACATTTTCCAGATCAAGAATATGATTTCAATAAAACCCCACTCTCAAGATTAAGTTATCAATTTATGGAATAATTTTTTGGGGGGAAAATTACCACTTAGTCCCTAAACTTTTCCCAATTTTATAATTTGGAAACAAAACTTTTGAAATTTACATTTTGGTGATTAAACAAAATTTTGGGTTATTGCATGCTTTCAATAAGTCATTTATGACATTAGATTAAATTTTCTAGTTTTATTTAACATTTTTTCCTGAGATATTTTTTTAGGTCAAGATTCTACATCGATTATCACATCATCATTCATCACATGTAGTCTTTGCTTCATAGCATCAGGTGTAGTTACAAACAACCATTACTACCCATCATTTTCTTGAATTCTAGACTGTCATTATTGCAGTGCTAGAAATACATCCACACAGTTATTGTTGCACAACATCTTAAACAAACTTAGGGGAATATTGTTATCCCTTCTCCCATGTTTTATTTTATTTTATTTACATGCATTGATGACAATGCTCGTCTCAAGTTTTGGGGTGTTGTTCGTCTTGTCATATTGTATTTTTTATGTCATATTTCATGTTTTCATTATTTGTGTTGTTCATTCAAGCTTCCATGATATTTACTTTTCATGACATTAGATACATGAACAATTAATGAGACTTTGCACTTTTCTATGAGATAATTGTTGATAGCATTTTAATGATGAAAATATTGGGATTTTGAGATAATTTATGATCGCCTTAATGATTCTTGTGATGCTGTACTATTTATCGAATGTCGTGTTTGGTTGACTTGTGGGTATTTTGGCGAATAGTTAGTTATATTTTTTGTAAAAAATATGTATATGTGAATTGCTAGACGTGCATAACTGGTTTCAGCTGAATAAATTGTTTGCAACTATCTTTAGCTTTAGAACACTTCGTTGCTAAGGCAAGTCTAGTACACTTAGTAAATGCTGAGTATGAAAGATAGTCTTGAATAACATGAGTAAATGAAAGTCTTCACGGGATGATTCCACATAAAATTCTAAGGGTTTATTGTTGATAACATCTTACTACTCAAGTACTGGCAGGTAGTTGTGATGAGTTGAAGCTTTAGTTAAGCTAAATAATAATTGTTATGACATCTTTTGCATATTTAATTATTATGATCATTATGATATTCTCTACAAATACCCATGATGGTGAAGCTTCTCGACTAAGAGAAGACACATACATGAGCATCATAAGTTGATTTGATTGATTTCTTGTTGTATTGAGGTTTGAAGGTTATTGGCAGAAAATTGCTAATGTTCTGAGCTGACAAGTGCAAAGTGTAAGAGTGATGTTATCTAATGGATGCGAGGAATTGTTGTCATGCACTGCTTGAGGACAAGTAACACTTATGTTTGGGGTGATAACTCTTTAAAATAGTTATATTTTAGATCATTTTTTCTTAGGTTAAGTTGCACTCTAACATTTTTAGAATCGTATTCATATTTATTTTTGCATATTTTGCATCATTTGCTTGTTGGGAGTGAATTATTGGTACCTTGGTTGATTTTGATGTTTTTGCTGCAAATTAATGTCGTAGACATTGATGTGCGTCGATGCTAGATTTGATTGCTCAGATGATTCTGCAGTATGCTGAGTCATAAGGCGGTTAGAGAAATTTTTGGAATTGATAAAGCTTTGGGATTAAAGGTTGGAATTTGAATTTAAAAAGGAATTTTTATAAAAAGGGAACTTTTTCTATTGGTGGAAAGTTTTACTTTGGTAGACTATAAATATAACATCTACACACTTTAAGGATCATAAAAAACCCTAGCCGCATTTATTTTTCTCCTACCATCACCATGGCAGCCTAAGCCATTCGTCGGGGAGTATACCCATAGCATGGAGTAGACGTGTAGTAGTGGCGACCGATTGGAGTTCATCTTTGCTTGGTGTATTCAAATTAAGAAGGGAGAAACATTATTGTGAAGTTGGATATTTATTTTCTTGATTTTTTGGTATCGAACAAAAGGGGTTCAGTTAAATTCTTGAATTATGATTTTTTAAACTATATTTTATTAGCTACGTTCTTATATATGTTCTATTAGAGATAATTGCATCTTATCATATTTGATCTTAGTTGTTTTTAGAGATAGAAGTAAACAAGATTGCATGTTGTCTTTGCCACAGATATAAGAATGCATGCATCTTATTATGTTCGGTTAAATTCTGTTGTAGTTACCCACAAAATTAATGGATTCATGGTTTTCTAGACATTCACTCTCATGATGGTTCCCGCGACAAAGAATGCATGAAACACTAGTTGCCTTGACTTCTCTCACCTCATTAGGATGCTGCAAAATTTTCAACATGTTAGTTATGGTAGAAAGTTTAGCAGAGAATGAATCATTACCCTCAATTTCATATGATTCATATACTTTTCTACCGGTCCCTAGCCTTGTAGTCAGGAATTGATAGTCGTTATTCGTTATCCTGTCCAGGATATTGAAGGCTTCCTCTGGTGATTTATCAAGCAAAGTACCATTCGTTGAGGCATCCAACATCATTCGAGTAGGTGCACTGACAACATTATAAAACATCACGACTTGAGTCCAGTCGTGGAATCCGTGGTTCACGCACTTATAAACAAACTTTTATATATGTCCCAATTCGTATATGGATTCATCGTCGCCTTGGCAGAAACTTACAATGTCATTGCGTAGCTGTGTGTTCATATTGGGAGGGTTGTATCGAAGTAGAAAGCTTTTACATAAATATGCCCAAGATTCCATTGAGCCTGAAGGTACTGCACTGAGCCAAGCTCTTGCTCGCATAGAGAATAAGGGAAAAGTTTAAGCTTCAGCAGATCTTTATGTACTTCTTGTGCCTGAACGAATATCACACTTCAAGGAAGGCATGAACATGCTGTCTAGAATCTTCATTAGGTGAGCCACCAAATTGACCGATGTTTAACATGTTAAACATCACTGGTTTAAGTTCAAAATGGGTTGCCTATATTTCAGGTGCCACGATGCCAGGACAGAGATCGTCAAGAATCAGATTCAAGTGATCTCATATTGCTCGCGGTATTGCCACTTCTATAGGAAGATTATTTGTCTCAACGTCAGGATCTGCCTGATCTCCCATATTATTGTCGCCTTGATATCGTAGTCGATTCATATACTCTCTGGGTCGTTGGTTACGTTGCCTTTGTTTGAATAACTGTTCGATCTTAGGGTCGAATGGTTCTAGTGGTCCACCAGCAGATCTCAGTGTCATGCAATGATAAAAACCTTCAAAGGAAAATAAGAAAATAAACAAATTATCTAACTAAATAAATTGTGACAAGAAATAACAATTTGTTATGGAAAAATTTATCAAAATCCCGTCAATTTTCAATCTCTGGCAATAGCTCCAAAAACTTGATCGCTTGTAAATGTATCTAAGGCAAGCAATATGTGCAAGTGTACACAATCGAATCAAGTAATAAATGGTAAGTGAGTTATCGTCTCCTCAAGTATTGGTAGGTGTTTTGATGTTTCACCACAACTAGACTAGGTGTCACGAGCTAGTCCATGTTTTCTTGTCAAAACGGATAAAACAATTAGCAATGGATTATATGAACATGTGTCAAAGCCTTGCTAAAGTAAGAGAATATTGTGAAATTGGTTGTAGAAAAGTTCGGTCGAGAAAAATAAAATATGCAAGATTAACAAATAAAAATTAGCAAGGTAAGAAAAAACGTTGATTCAAATATATTCAGAATAACCTCACATAGACTTTTCACAGAGCACTTAGGTTGGCCTTTCTATAGGGAGAAATTATTCTAAGTCTGGAAGGATTTGTTATGATACTTAGGTTTCTCGATATTACTAGAGTATTCTAGGACGGTTTCTATGGCAATACTACTCAACGTGAACTACAACCCTTGGTTTGTCAGACTGTTGTTGTAGCAATACCCCTCAATGTGAACTATAGTATTTGTCTATATTACTCAAGCGTTTATCCCTTTTAGTCGATTGAAACCCTCTCCTTATCTCTAAGGCAAGTATGTTAGAACATTACCATCCCAGATCTATTCCATTCCTCACGTAGATATATCTTAATTCTCTCGAATCTAAGAATCAATTTATAGAAACAACATATCTTGAAAGCTCGTATAATGTCTAGAAGTGTTTTTGCCTAGGCACCAAGCAATATCTATAAAGCTCTTACAATGTCAAGGCAAAATATTAAAACAATGAACAAAACAAACTTAAACAAAATAATAATGCATCATTCATAAACCATTAAATAATCGTCTCGAGAAAACAAAAAACAACATCCAGTAAAGAAAATCATGGTGTTGCCAAAGTATCATTGTTTAATACACACCCAAAATAGATTAAAGAAATTAAGAACAAAGGAAGAACGACTCCCAAACAGGGGGCTCTGCCGTGATAGCTCTGACCAACACCATACTTGCTCTGGCGGCTAACCTCTCTCGAGTTCTGACCATCGCTTGCTATAGTCTATCTATAGGGGAACCAAGGATGGTTGGGTTGGAGAACGGTGGAAGGTAAGGTATTGTAGATGCTTACTCCATGTCTAAGGTAAATAATTTTTTCCTTGCCTCCTTTTTGGAGGCTATGACTTGTATTTATAATGGGAATTTCTAGGGTTTTGTGCAATTGAATATTCCCTAAATACCCGTGTTGACTTGTCCATGCTATAGACAGAAAGGCGACTGGATATGGTCAAATTCTTAGAGGGCTTGATTGCACGTGAGGTTAGTCATAGAGCTTGAAGGTCGCATCAGTAGTTCGTCAGATCCGCTTTAGACTAGCAAGATAAATCTTGTCTTGGAAAGAAAAACCTATTCCTCACTCTCTCGTCTTCTGTGTTCTATTGGCCCTTGCAAAATATTTTATCACGGCTGAAATGTTCTTTCTAAGTCATTTACTGCACACACACAACGCACAAAAGCCATTTCCCTCAGCATCATCAGTTAAGCAAAATATCTTGCCTAAGCAAATCTTATCTACCACATGTAAATATGACCTAAATGCAACTAAATACAATTCATATGCTATGATAACAATGTTTAGACAAGCAATAACTTAAGTAAAAATAAAAATAGTCTTTTACGGAGTTATCAACTACTAAATTGGTTCTACAGTTAGGGCCCAGAGATTGTTGACGAAGCTATCTTGGCTCATGTGGTGGACATGTGAGCTTCTATTATGATGCTTGAAGATATTTCCACTATGCGAGAGTTCTTTAATGTATTTCCAGAGGAGTTACTGAGGTTACCGTGAGGTTTATTCAGCATAGAGGTTTTTCTAGGTTCAGCTTCAATGTCCATTCCACCGTATCGCATGAAACCTACGGAGTTGAAGGAGTTAAAGAATTAAATTCAAGAGTTATTAGAAAGGGGTTTTATTCGATCGAGTGTATCACCATGGGGAACGCCAGTCCTTTTTGTCAAGAAAAAAGATGGGTCAATGAGGTTGTTCATTGACTATCTGTAACTGAATAAGTTGACTATCAAGAACCACAATCCTCCCCTATGATAGATGATTTGTTCGACCAACTCAAAGGAGTATGTTTGTTCTCCATGATACACGAGTTCAGGTATTATCAGTTGAAAATTAGGGATGATGACATTACCAAGACTAATTTCAGGACCAGATATGACTATTATGAGTTTATCGTGATGTAGTTCGGACTCAAATTACCCTCGTAACATTCATGGATTGATGAACCATGTCGTTTATCTCTATTTAGTTCAGTTCATGGTGGTTTTCATTGATGACATTATTGTGTACTCTCAATTCGAGGGAGAATATGATCAACACCTCCACATCATTTTGCAGACACTTAGAGAGGATCATTTATATGCCAAATTTAGGAAGTGTAAATTATTGTTGGTCGAAGTTAAATTCTTTGCTTATGTGTTAGCTTTCGATGGCATCCGAGTAGAACCCAAAAGTTTAAGGCAGTTTAGAGTAGGAAATGCCTAAGATTGTCTCCAAGGTGCATAGATTTTTAGGCCTTGCAGGGTTTATCGTCGATTCATCAAGGGTTTCTCAATGATTATGTCACCGTTGACCAAGTTACTTCGAAAGGGAGTTCTTTTCGTATAGAATTAAAAGTGCCAAGAGATTTAACCATTTAAAAGAGATCATCACTTAAGCTGCATTTTGACTTAACCAGAATCGGGTAAAGACTTCACCATATTTAATGATACGTCACTAAACGGTTTTAGATGTGTCTTTATATGAGAAGGGAAATTATTGGCTTATACATCTTGTCAGCTCAAGCCTCACAGGTGAAACTAATCTACCCATGATTTCGAGATTACTGCGATGGTTTTCGTATTGTAGATTTGGAGGCACTACTTGTTTGGGGAGAAATGTCATATCTTCATGGACCATAAGAGCCTTAAGTATATACTCCCTCAGAAGGAATTGAAACTTGTGTCAACGTAGATGGGTATAACATTTGAAGGACTATGATTGTGTGATTAATTATTATACGGGCAAAGCGAACGTTATGACAGATGCGTTGAGAAACAAAACCGTAGTAGAGTTGCGAGCTTGCTAGCACAGTTGAGTTTGATTGAATCAAGTAGTTGTTAGCTGAACTGCATGTTAAACCCAAGTTAGTGAGCAAATTTAAGATAATACAAAGTTTAGAATACTGATAGAGCAAGTCCTCTAAGTAGAGGCCCTAAGTTATAGTTGCACGATGAGAGCGCGCTATACTTTAGTGGTCCGTTGTGTCTTCATGTGACAAGAAATTGAATTAAAGATTTTACATGAAGAGCATTATAATCCCCTTTCTGTTCATACAGGTATCAAGAGTTCTAACCATTGTACTAGTGGATGAGCATGAAGCAGAAAGTGTTCGAGTTGCTTGCCAAGTGCTTAGTATGTCATCAAGTCAAGACATGACAATAAGTTCCTCAGGATTACTGCAATCGATTCAAATATCACAATTGAAGTGGGAATGAGTGATAATGGACTTCCAAAACGGTCTACCGATGAAAGGATTGAGGCATGATGCAATTTGGGTTATAATGGATCGATTGACCAAATCCATATTTCTTCCAGCTCAGATGGATTTCATGTTAGAGAGATTGGTGCAATTGTACATATACGAGATTATGGGGTTACATGGAGTTCTAATCTCAATCAATCTGACTGAGATCCACGTTTCACCTCTTGATTTTGGAAAGTGCTACATCGAGCCTTGGGTACCAAGCTACCCTTTAGCACCACTTTTTATCCTTAGATAGACAGACAATCCGAGTCTGTCATTCAGATCTTGGAAGGTTTGCTTAGCTGCACTATTTTAGATCTTAAAAACGGTGGGAATATCACTCCCCATTGGTGAAATTGCATACAACAATAGCTACCAGGTAAATATCAGATGGCTTCGTATGAAATCCTTTGTAGACGTAAATATAGAACCCTATTATGTTAAATGAAGCTTAGCCAGGGTAAGATTATAGATCTGACTTGATCTAGAAGACAGAAGAAAAAGTTTAGTTGATTAAATTCGTTGAAATAGGTTTCTAATATATAGAGGTAGTATGATGACCTAAAGCGTAAGGATATAGAGTTAGTAATGGGAGACAAAGTGTTTCTCAAGGTTTCCCATAGAAAAAACTACTTCAGTTTGGACTTAAGGGTAAATCGACCCACAATTCATCGGACCATATGAAGTTTGGAGAGAGTTGGACCAATGGCTTATCGATTTACTTTGTCCCTAGTGTTAAAGCACATTTAAAACGTGTTCCTTGTTTCCATGCTTAGGAGATCGATCCCATCCGTTCCATGTTACATCTTTAGCAAGTTGAAGTGGGTGAGGACCTGACTTACAAGGAAGAACGAATCACAATCCTTTCCAGATTTGGCAAGGAATTGAGGAACAAGAATACTATTAGTAAAGGTTTTGTGGGGGAACCATGGCTCAGAAGTGGCGACATGGGAAGTCAACGAGGATATGAAACTTCAGTATTCACTCCTCTTCTATTTAGGTAAATTTGAGGAACAAATTTCATCTTAGGAGGGGACAATTGTAACGTCCCAAATTCTGGTTAGGAGTTTCGAGTTTATTGGAATAGACCTTAGAATAAATTCCCCATGGCATTTGAACAGTGTGACCCAAGTAGGTTTGATTTGGGTTGGGTTGAGCCCATTAATGAAATGGGTGTCTTTAATCTTAGCATGAAAATAGGAGAACCAAATGAGTAATTAACCTATTATTTGAATCAAAGATGAATCCCATTAATTTGGGATGATATCACATCTGGAAACTCCTTCCCTTTTTCATCCTCACTTTGTATCTTCTTACTCTTTATTTCTTATCTTCTTCCTCCCAAAGACAAAGACAAAGGTCCAAGATTTCTATATTTGGAAACTCATTTTAGAATTCCAATGTAAGAATCAGAAACCTACTCATCCTAATAATCAATCCAAGATATCAAAAGCAAGTTTTGGCCTTTACCAGAAAGACGTTTTAGTGGGGTTTATGAATCTTGGATTTTAATATGTTTTTAGGGAGTTTTAAGTTGTAGAAATCGTTTATAATACTCCATGTGTTCTAAATTGAGTTAACAACTAATTTTTCATGGTTTTAATTAGTGAAAGAGAAAGGGGAGAGATCAAAGGCTAGAGGCAAGGAAAAGTTGTCCTTTGGTGATTCAGAATGTTTTTCAACAACTAAGAATCAAGGTATCAGGATTCTAACTTGTCCATACAACATGTAGGTCATTAAATGTGTATGAAGGTTTGTTTTGTTCATGAAAGCATGGTAGAGTAAATCCGTGGTAAATTTCGTATTTATTGTTGTAAAGCATGAAAGATGACACTTGTTGATCTCTAAGACCTTAAATAAGACTTTAAAAATGTTTATTGTCGTAGGGGAGTGAATAGGTGAGCTGTAATATGATTTCATACCTAAAGCAGGGAACTTTAGGTCATCAATATCGATACTAGAAGAACAACATCGATCTATTCTTCGTAAAAGTAAAAAACAAAGGTAAATCTGTGAGGGTAATATTGATACTAAGGGTAAGATTTTCATACTCATGGGTAGTATCGATACTAGTGGGTAGTTAAGGATTTAGAATTCTATTTTGGTACCGTACTCATGGAAGTATCGATACCAAGGGTAGATTGTCGATACAAGGGTAGAGTGTCGATACCAAGGGTAGAGTATCGATACTCTTATCGATACCCAAGGGTCAGTATCGATACTATAGGCACAAATTTATATCATCATCTTTTCTTGGGCAATTTGGTTCGGTTGGTTTGGGTGTTCAAGTATGTGATTTGAGACCATATAAGCTTTAAGTATTCGATCCAAGTGAAAATAATCAGACAACTAAAATCACATCTAGAAATCAAGCAAGTAGGATGACATAGGATTGGCCTTTGTATGATGCTTAGGAAACAGTTAGGAAATATGAGTTACTCTAGCATTATAATAATTATCCTTATTTGTGAAATATTGAGATATTGTCTGGTTAGGTATGTATCCGATGCGCATAAAATTCTAGATCGTACCCTATGCTGACTGGGTTCGGGATTTGAACTTCCGTTTACATAAAATTTGGTCCTCACTCCAACTCTTGGGTATCCAAGATAGACTAGGCTATAAGTTCCAATACAAGTAAAATTTTGGTTCTTACCCCGAGGCTATCAAGTTCTAGATAGGCTGGTATGTTATATGAGATCCACAAAAATTTCTCCGACCATGTTACTACACATATCTCATGTTGTCTGTGTAGTTTTCATGTTAATGACTTTACGCTCAGGCATGTTCATGTAATGAATGCAGTAGTATTAAATAGTTAATTTCACACTGCATTGAGATTGTGAGCTCAGGTGTGGAGTGTGTTTATATGTGTATCTCAGTAGAGGATCGACGAAGAGCATTTATAACAATACATTCTAGATTAGACGTTTTATAGTATGTCTTGCGTCTGTTAGAGGGCATGTGTTTATTGACCTTGTATTTATTTGAGTCATAACTTTGTTTTGATTTAAAAACTATTAGTTTTATTTGTACGTAGTTTAGAGACTCTCATTTTGTAAACTTAATTATAACATCATTTATGCTCTGATGATTTTGATGGTTTATAAATGTTTTAAAAGAAGTTTTCGGGATGACCATCTCGGTGGCCTGGTGACATCATAATCATTGGATCTTCGAGTGGACTGGATTAGGGTGTTATAATTACAAACCCTAATTTCCTTCTAATGGGCTAATTTTGATCGTCCATTCTTATTTCAATCCAATGGTGTAGAATCTGATGGCTAGACCATTTCTCTTAATAAAAACCCTAATTTGTTTTCCCCACATTCTCCACTATTATTGGGATCCATATATTTCTTTGTATTGGAGTTATATAGCATATTTTGGTAATGTTTTTGTATAATAATAATATAATAATAATAATAATACTAATAACAACAATAACAATTAAGGTAGAATAAAAAGGGTGATTATAGTTGCCATTCTTCTCTTATTGTGTGAAAACAATAATAGAGCAAAAATGTAAGGTACCAATTTTATCCAACTAAACTATAAAAAATCTCGAGCTTCAAGTTATTCTCCTTATGAACTATTTATTCTTCTATAAATCAATAATTGAGGTTGAAAAAACTATCCTATATGAACTTTTCTCTGTGGGATGAGTTCTTCTTATTATGAATTCACTTCTAGAAAAGTTGATCCACCTCATTCTATGATGGGTTTGAGTAAAAGATGAACAAGTTTTCTCATTATGAACTTTTTTCTTCCACTTTGGAAAAGTTCGTCTCATTAAACTCTTCATCAAAATATTGATACACCTCCTTTTGTGATGAATTTCGTAACACCCTAAACCTGACGGGCCTTATGTACCACACTGGGCCACCATTGCAACCCTTGATTTTCAAACACATTATCATTTCCTTTTCAAACATACCAAATGGTATCAAACAAAATAAATACCTTTGTAAAATCATTTTACAAAACTCGAGCTTCGTGACACAAAATTTAAACAAACTAATACATACACCTATTTTAATATATTTAATACATAAGTAAGGTCATATGAATACATATGCCCACTAAAGCTATAGTACAATACTCTCAGAGAAGCTGGAAGTCCTCTAGTGGCAGTGCTCCACGCACTGTCCAAACTATTAATCTACCTACGAAAAACATCTGAAGGCTAAGCTTATAAATTCCAACAGTATAATAACAAATCTAGAGTAGCATAAGAATTTCATAAACAAAGAATGTTGAAAACATGGTACTAAGAAGTAGGTGCATGCATGACCTAGATCAAGTGTTACCTACTTAAGGCTTTTTTGATCTATAACTGAAGTATGTATCACGCATACCTTAATCTTTTGCTAGGGGCCTTTCCAAGAGTTTATCTCTAAACGATCTCTAACCCTAATAAATGAACATGTTACATTATCTAAATGTGACACTTATATTCTTGTACATTATCTGAATGTAAACCTAACACACTGTGCAATCTGAATGCAAACCTGACTAATATATGGTCTCACATAGCTCTCAGACACTAGTTATCGAGGGAACCCCAATGTCACATAGTATTGGTGCAATTCCCATAAACATATTGAATGATCTCCTAGTCCTTACATATCCATCAGGTAAACTACTAAAAGGAACCTGGTGTCATATAGCATCGATACAATTCCCGCATAAACTGAAGCATTGGCTTGGTCTTATATAGCCTTCAAGCCAAGCTTAGTATATCTAACGTATTGAACTGATGAGACTGTCTACATAACTGAAACAAACAGATATGAGGTAGGTCGGATGTGTGGTCAGAGGAATTTATTTTCATCTCGAAGCAACACCCCAACCTACCTTGAATATCAAATAGCCCAGAGAACCATAATTTACGTGCATCAGAAGCTTACCTGACAGTACTGAACTAACATAAATACCAGCATATCTGACACATACATAGGTGGGTCTACTGGTGTGGTCATAGGAATTTATGTGCATCTCAATACAACACAATAACTTACCTTGAATTCTTAAAAACCTCAGGGTAAGAACCAAAATTTATATATATCAAAACTTACATCCCAAGTCTAATTAGACTTACACAAATGAGATCAACATAACACTAGTCGCTATCTCATTCGTTCTCTCTATAGGATGTTATGCGAAGGCTTACTTATTATCTGAAGAACTGGGTAGCCTGAAGTGGCTTGGGTTCATTTCTAAGTAACGATACTCTATTCGATCTTATCATATTTACCTTCTAAACCTCTTCAACTAAAAATTGAGGCTTATTTTATGGGTTCATGAACATTCTTGAAGCCATGCCTTTCGCTTCCATTGAATCTGAAATTTTCATCGTACTGCTTATCAGATGTCTTCTTTAATGATCCTCGATCCCACCTATCTGTATACATCATCGATGAAGATAATTCAATGTATTACGCTTAATATGGTTACACCTGATGTAACATGATCTTATGGATGCTTATAGGTATTCTTGGTCATTTAATCCTTTACGGACTAAATCTTGCTATTACACATCATCCTTAGATTTTACGGACCTTAAATGGGTCAAATCTATTCATCAAAAGTGAGTAGTATCGATAACTTAGTGTCAATTTTTGATACCCCTATGAGCATCTATACCAAAAATGTTTTTATTTCAAAATTGGGGCCTTATTATCGATACTATTACTCTTAGCATCGATACTCCCCTTTGCAATTGATACTCTTGCCTAAAATCCCTAATTTGTTTCTCTATTTAACCAGTATAGATATTGTTCATCTCATTATCAATACTCGAACACTAAAATGGATATTTTAGGATCGAGAATCATTTAAAAATCACCTTAAAGAACATAATTTATTTGAAATCATGCACTGAAGTTTTTGGGATTTAATTAGGGTTCATAGGTGTCATAAAACACATTAATAACATCGAAATGTCTTTTAATCTTGAAATCAATTTGAATCCAAATATGCTCAACTACACAAATCTTAGAAAATACTTGAAATTTATGAAACCATAATATTTAAAAGGATTAGATATACACTACCTTGAATTTAGAATCTCGAAATGAACCTCCTTTAGCTAACAAGCACCGTCATTTTAAACATGGTTGATTTTTCTCCCCTTTTCCTTTAGCCAAAATAATGCAAGGATTTCCTTAATATAAAATGTTATAGGGAGTAAGAGGGATAGATTCAATACTTAATAATGTTGAGAAAATGAAACTTACCGCCACTTGAGGTTTTATAGGTTGGAGAGGTAAGAATAAGAGAAGTGAGAATATGAAGAGAGTATGGGAGAAACCCACATCCAACTTTATATAAAACCTCCAAAATTAACTTCAATCTTCATCAATGGTCTAATTTCTCTTTTGGTCCTTACAATTTTCCTTATAATTCAAAATCCCATTTTTATGTCCAATTGGGCCCAAATTTTATCCCAATTAGGCCCAACGACTTAATTTATAAATTTCATGATGTCGACTTAGCTATCGGGTAAGCCCGAAACTACTAGCCCATTATTTAGGGTGTTACAACTCTCCTCTCTTTAAAACAAATTATCCTCAAAATTTACTCGGTCTAAACACGACTTATCCTTACGTCAAACACTTAAGAACCTTGAAGTACCTAACTCAAATCAAATTTGATTCTGAAGGAAGTGGTCCTCACAATCTGACATGTAACTTGGAGCTTCTCAATCGATCAATGATTTTCTAAAGGCACTACCAATGTTGAAATTTAAGCTAAAACATTCATGAAGCTTGAAACTAAAGAAATTACACACTGGCTAACTGACACTAAACGCTCGTAACTTTCCAAAATGACCAACTCATCATGCCACGTTTGTACTTTATGGAACTTGCCAATACTGTCTCGATATCAACTACCTAAGAGGTTGCGATTCATCATGACCAACATCGATCTCTTGGATTTTGTTGAGCAACTCTGATTTAATACTCAACCACAGTACATGACAATTTCTCATAAACCTTACGGCCTACATACGTTATGCTCACCTTGAACAAGCATCTAGGGGATCACAACTGAAAATAGACTACTCATCGAGCGAAACTAACGACATTTGACTTTCATAGAGAACACATAATATAAAAAAGTGATCTCATAAGGTTTAACTCTAACTTAAGGGTTCTAAAATTCTACATGTTTCACTCACTAATGCTACTATCGTTGAGTTAATTGATGGCAACTGATGCTAGTCACACAACACTTAACGAGCCCAATCCTTTTATATACGAAGCACCTCAAAATTTGTGATATTATGCAACGCTGAACATTGCTAGTGTATGTAACTCGTGCATATATACCACACTAAGACACTACAGACGAGGCTTGGCTCACTTAGATGATTCACTACTGAATGTGCACAAATGTACACTAACAAATCAAAGGAATCTCAGTACCTCGATTCACAACTCACTACATACCTATGGTACTCTTAGTACTTAGAGTGGAATTTCGAAATACTGCATCCGATACCTTGGCTAGCTTACTCCTCGAGAGCACTTGGGGCATGTGCATCTAATTAGTAACTGGAGTGCCTTGGCATTGAAAAATTTACACCCTTAAGTTCATGGAAACATAGCGATTATCATACTAACTAAGTGACTTTGGTATTCTTAGCACACTCATGGAGGTCCTTATCCCTAACATGAACTTGGGATTTCAAAATATTTGTGGGTCAATCACACGACCCTTGAAGAAAATCTAAAATAACATTGCTATTCTACTAGGGTTTACTAACTCGACACTTAGATTGTCACACGAAGGTTCTCCTTGTATAGTTCACTTAACATCACAAAAGAATCCCTGGACTTGTGCCTACTGAAGCAACATGAAAAGCTGAGACATCTGAAAACATACCTTGCATCTCATCTGCGTCATCGATATCTTGACCTTGTTCCTCTACTATCTAAGAAGTAGGATCGAACATCGTCGAACTAGAAATAAGTTGAACTACTTCTATATATTGCCTAAGTATAAACTATCGTCAACCGAAATAATAAAATCTCTCACCATATGTGCCAAGGATATGCTTGCATAGAACTTTCTAAAAAACTTAAAGAATTTCTTTCGATGATTTTTGCCCCAATGTTCACACTCTTGATACCTCAAAACTCTATCAGATTCTACATAACTCACAACAAATAGGGAAGCTGACAGTCTCCTACGTGACCCTATGCTTGAACTAACTCGGTTGGAGTAACAAGACTAACGTCACCCTTCTTTCCTCTCATGAATCTCTAGTACTCTCTGCCACTGACTGAGATGGATTAACCGGCTCACAAGTCCCCATGCTTAAACTACCTAAGTCACCCAACATGATCTTCCTCATAACTTGTACCCTCCCCATGGCCTTAGCATATCGTGTCAACTCAGAAAAGACCCTAGGTGGGTCTACCGCCAACTGCTCATGGATATCAAACTGTAGTCGCTCAAGGAACCTCTTGCACCTTAAGGACTTAGTCACAACTAACTCTGGGGAGTAACAGCTCGACCAGAGAAAATCTTCGCATACTCAAACACTGAGTAGTCACCCTGAACCAACTCACAAAACTACATCCTCAAACCATCTTTATATGAAACGTTGATATACTTACCTCTGACTCGTCTAAGAACCGATCCCATGTACGCATATCTGGCAGTAAAGACATCTTTACAATCTCCCACCAATCGATAGTATCACCCTTGATTAAAATGGTGATGCACTCTAAGTTCCACTCTAGTTACCTTCTAGAGCAATATGAAGCTACCTCAGAGTCCTCATGGCTCCCTAAAAGTTAACTGTCTACTGGGGTCTCTGACAGCACTGTCACACTCTGGGTGGGTGGGTGTACAATTTGCACTCTAAGAATGCATCCACTATCTCCCTGAGAGTGGTGGTCAGACCTCTAAAGAAGGTCCCCCCCGTGACTCATGCGTCTAACGGTACCTCCTGATCCTTTACCCTAGTTAGGGACTCCCTCACTATTTGTGACTGAATGGAAGGTTAGACTCTCCATCCTATCCTCAAAACCATACTCGGAACTATCGACATCATAACACTCTACAATACAAAATAAAATGAACATCATCAATATTCTATACATATGGAAGTACTTTAAGTAACTAGTGGTATGTATTCACTGTCACGTTACTAAAACTGACAGTTGGGTCCTAGGACCGATTCAACCTAACACTTTGATACCACTAAATGTAACACCCTAAACCTAATTGGGTCTAAAGTGGCACACTGTGCCACTGAGGCAACCTCTAATTTTCTAACTATGATCATTTCATTTTCAAACATAGTGAATTGTATCATAAACAAACATAAATAACTATTGTAAAAATTATTTACAAAACCATAGCATTGTGATACATAATTTAAAACAAAATAATACAGACAATGAGTTTAATAATCTGAATACATGAGTAAGGTCCTATGAATACATATACAAACTAAATCTACAATATAATACTATCGGAGATGCTGAAAGTCCTGATGCTACGGTGCTCCACGAATTGCCCAAGCTATTGACTTACCAAATGAAAACATCCAAAGGCTAAGGTTACATAGCCCACTATATAATCGTTATCTAGAGAAGAATAAGAATTTCATAAACAAAAGCATATTGAAGACATGATATTAAGCAGTAGGTGCATTCATGACATAGATTAAGTGTTACCAACTTAAGGTTTTACTGCTCTATCACTAAAGTAGTGTCTCACAAGTCACTAAATCCTCTAATAAAGGCCTCACCATGAGTACATGTCTAAAGGGTCTCTAACCCTAACTATTAAACATGCCACGCATTATCTAAATACGACACTGATACACCTATGCATTATTTGAATGAAAACTCGACATATTGTGCATTATCTTAATGCAAACCTCACTAGTATCTGGTTTCATATAGCTCTCAAACACTAGTTACTGAGGTTACCACAGTGTCACATAGCATCGGCGTAATTCCTACAAACATAATGAATGTTCTCCTAGTCTCACAAAACCATCAGGTAGATCATTGAAGGAAATCGTGTGTTAGATAGCACGGGTGCAATTCTCGTACAAACGGAAACATTGACTCGATCTCACCTAGCCTTCAAGCCAAGCTTCACTATATGAGGTACTGAACTGATGAGACTATACATGCATAACTAACAAAAACAGACATGATGTAGGTCTGGTGGTATGGTCGAAGAATTTAAGTGCATCTTGGAACAACACCCCAACCTACCTTGAATACAAAATAGCCTAGAGGTAAGAACGATAATTATGTGCATAAAAAACTTACCTGGCTGTACAAAAGTAACATAACTACCCATGCATATCTGAAACAATATGAGGTACGTCTAGTGGTGTGGTCAGAGGAATTTCTATGCATCTCAGGAAAACAAACTAGCCTACCTTGAATACTCAAAAGCCTAGGGTAAAAAATGGAATTACTTGCATCAAAACTTACATCCCTAGCCTAACCATAATCACTAATGAGGTTAACGTCACACTAGTCTATATTTCACTCGTTCTCTAATCTAGAATGTTATACAAAGTTTTACTTATTATCTAAGGAATTGTCTAGCTTGATGTCTAGTTCGGTTCATTTTTGACTAGTGGTACTCTATTTGATCTTATCATACATCCCTTCAGAACCTTTTAAACTAAAAAGGGTAGCTTACTCTTCTTGGGTTTGTGGACATTTTTAAAGCTCATGCCTTTCACTGCCATAGAATCTGGAATTTTCATGGTAGTGCTTATCGGTGTGTATTATAACGATTATCAGTCCTAACTATTCGTATACGTTCTCAATTGAAGATAATTTGACGTATTATGCTTAATATGGTTGCACTTGATGTAATTTGCTCTTACGGGTGCTTCTAGGTATTCTTTGTCATTTATATCCTTCATAGGCTAAATCTTGCTATTATGCATCATCCTTAACTTACGGACCTTAAATGGGTCAAATCTAAGCATCGAAAGTGAGTAATATCGATACTATACTTGTAGTATCGATACCCTTATGAGCATCAATACCAAAAATATATTCTGTTGCGAAATTGGGGCCTCAGTATCGATACTGTCACCTTGAGTATTGATATTGCAGGGGCAGCATTGATACTCCCCTTGGTTGTATCGATACTTTAGTTTCAAAATCCCAATATAGATACTCAAACCCTGAAATAGGTATTTTGGGATCTAGAATCACTCAAAATCACCTTAAAGGCCGTAGTTTTATTCTAAATCATGCACCGAAGTTTTTGGGAGGTAACTAGGGTCCCTATGTGTCATAAAACACCTTAATAACACCTAAAATGTATTTTGATCTTAAAATCAAATTATAACCCTAATATGCTCACTATACAAATCTTAGCGAATATTGAAATTTATGAAAGCTTAATACATCACAGGATTATAAATATATTACCTTGATTTTAGAAACCCAAAATAAACCTCCTTTAGCTAGAAAGCACCTTCCTTTTTCAACTTGTTTTATTTTATTCCTTTTTCCTTTAGCCAAACAATGCAATGATTTCCTTAACAAAGGAATGTTACAGGAAGTAAGAGAGAAAGATTTGAGATATAATAAAGTTCAGAAAATCAAATCTTCCCACCACTTGAGGTTAGGGACGTTTGGAGAGGAAATAAGAATAGAAGGGAGAAGATGAAGAACATATGGGAGAAACCCACATCCAACCTGATATAAAACCCCCAAAATTAACTTTAATTTCCATCAATGTTATAATTCAAAATCCCCGTTTTATGGGCAATTGGCCACAATTAGAACCTAATTAGGCCCGACGACTTAATTTATAAATTTAATGAGGTCGAGTTACCTCTCAGTTAAGCCCAAAACTACTAGCTCAAAATTTGGGGTGTTACAGATTTGGTCCTACAAAAGATACAATTGTCATTGATTAACATGTCTGAATATTATTTCCATTATTTATTTTTTCTTATTTCTTCATTTTCTCTCTATTTTTAAAATTTTCTTTTTCCCATATTTCTTATTTTCTCTTTATTTTTTAAATATTTCATTTTTTTCATTTTTCAATTAAATTTTTTTGGTTGATCGATTCAACTACACAAGGAAATCAAAATGTTACGATTATCTCTTCTTGAAAGATTGTGCTAGTTCTCCTATATAACTATATATTCTTCCATAAAATGAAAATATGAAGTTTGAACGAGTTCTCCAATATAAACTCATTATTTCTTCATGATTGTCTTTTGTTCTCTAGAAAGATTTATGAGCTTTCGTATATGAACTCTCTATTCACCCTAAAGGTTTTGATAAGGTAGAACAAACTCTCATATATGAACTTCTTCTTCCTTGGTTGTATCATCTTGTCTCGAAAGAGTAGACAAGCTCTCCTATATAAGCTCCATATTTTCCCATAAAGGTCATATTGAGGTAGAACAAGCTCTCATATATAATTCTCTTCTTTCCTGATCATTTCCTCCTATCTTTGGAAAGAGTAATGAGCTCTCCTATATAAACCACATATTCTCCCATAAAGGTCATGTTGAGGTCGAAGAAGCTCTCATATATGAACTTATTCTTTCTTGATCACTTTTTCATATATGGAATGATCAGACGGGCTCTCCTCTATGAAATCTCCATTGAAATGTTATTCTAATTCCTTTTGTGATGGATTTTGATTTGTAAAAAAGTTATCAAATGTCATTGAAATTATTATTTAAGATATCCAAAGTTAATGACCCAAACGTTTTGGATTATTTGTTCAGATCCATGTGAATCAAAATTTTGATGAGAATTAATACATCGAACACGAAGTAGTAAATTGTTATCTTTACTTATTCTTTTGAATTCCTACCAAAACACAAAATGATTTGATGTAAATTAATGAGTGAGCAAAAAAAAGTTTTAATAGAAGCTATCTCAAGTGATATAAAGAACTTTTCAGGGAAATAATCTCGAGTAAGATATTTTTTTAAGAGAAACTATCTCAAGTGAGATAAACTTTGAGCGAAAGTGTCTCGAGTGAGACAAAATCTATTTTATGAGAAACTAACTCAAGTGAGATAAAATTTTGTTTTGAGCAAAACAATCTCAATTTTTTTATGTTTCAAGGGAAAATTCCTCAAGCGAAACAATTTTAGTTTCAAGACAAATTGCCTCGAGTAAGATGAAATTCTATGTGGAAACTATCTCAAGTGATACAAACTATTGCTTCAAGGGAAAAAGTCTCAAGAAAGAAAAATTTGGTGTTTCAAGGGAAACTATCTCAAGGGAGATAAATTGATGTTTAAGGGAACAATCTCAAAAGATACAAATTTGATGTTTCAAAGGGAACTGACTCTGTGAGACAAAATTCGATGTTTTGAAGGAAATTATCTCAAGGGAGACAAGCTGATGTTTCATGGGAAATAATCTCAAGGGAGATAAAATGATATTTTTTAAGAGAACCTCTTAAAAATCGTCTAGAAATGAGAAAATAATCTTTATGAAAGATAATATATTTTTTAGAAAATTTTAATGACATCCTCAAGAGAATAAATTTGATCTTAAGAAAGAAAATTCTGAAATTTTATTGTTGGAGAAAATCTATAAATACATTATACAATGAATGCTTGATGTAAAGATGCATGTTTAAGTAAAATGTATTTACGATACAATGTATACTTCCATAAAAGATAATGATGCAAAGGTGCATAATCATGTATGTGCAAGTCAATGATGTCATTCATGTTTTCTTGATCAATGAAAATGAAAAGATGTAGAAGCAGTATTTCATTTGATTGACGAATTGATATCTTTCATTCTTTTCCACACCATAGTGTATCCTCGCAATTATTGGGTCACGATAATCTATTCCTCTTGCCTTAATAGATTTTACCCCTAAAATTTTGTCTTTCTATGCCCAGCTTTGATCATGAGCTTTTGAGTCCGAGAAATCTTCATCAATTTTCAATATACATTCCCTAGAGAGATTGTTTTGTTTGAAAATACTTTTTTTCTTCCATTTTATTTTCCAAAATGTGAAATGTTTGTTGAAAAAACAAAATAATGCTCCTTTTTAGGTTCACAATTGAAGTAAAGTTGTGAAACATGAATTCATCAAGTATAAAAAATAATAAATGCTCTTTTAATTCTTCAAGAATTATAGCCCTCTAACAAGTGTCAAGATTAATGGTAACGTTGAGGTTAGGTTGATTCTGAAAAGGCAATATGTCTCAGGTTAGCTTATTTATTATTTTGTAATAGCATTTTCGATTCATCGCAACCCATTAACTCGAGCACGTAGTTTTTATGCTCATCTTTATGAAATATTAATCGTTTCCAAGCTCTCGGAAGCACATTTGGGAAGTTTACTGCTTCATCAAGAGATTTGTAAGATCATCTTTTAAGCTAAAGTTCCACAAGTTTCATATTCGAGTCACCTTTTCAAGTTTTCAACTCAAATCATCCTTTGTTTTCAAGGTATAATTCAAAGTTTTTTTCCTTGAGCCCCCTTTTTATTTTTTTTATCGTGCATTAAAGATTTTAGAAAACAATTACAAATAAAAAAGATTAACCCTGAGAGGCGGGATGAAATCTAAGGATAGTATCTCCTACTTAGAAATCCATGTATGATTTGAAGGGAATTTTTAGGCAAGTCCATTCATGGATTTTCAACCTAGAGTTTACTTACTTCTTCATTTTATCTTTAACGATTCATGACCTACACAGGAAAATCGCATCTAGAACTCTAAACTTGTTGAATTTTTCAGTTTGAAGATAACTGAACTCAAGAGAGACATCTTTAATGGGAGACATCACACATCTACTTCTTGTTCATGTTTATTTTTCTCTTTTTTTTTTTCATGAACTCAAAACTTCAATGTCAAGTCAACTGAAGTCCCCTCCTATGATTGAAACATTTTATAGGGCTTCTATAATGCCCCATACCCAGTCTAGGAGTTCGAGATAGATATCGAAGCATACATTAGGTTCCAATTGTGTTGGACAGATCATGATCCACATTACGTACATTTCACGAAAGCAAACAAAATTAAAATCTCATATTATTCATCACATACAACGTTCAATGTAACTAACATGCAATTGAATCTCAGTTAAACATGCAAATAATACATTTAAACGTTTAGGGTATTTATTCATTTCACATCACATAATAAGTCAACAAGTAAAATCACCCAATTAAGGTTGTTACATGTTGAGCAGTGTCATAAGGAAGCAGCATGCAAAATTGCATGCCAATTAGACATCAAACAATAACTCAATTGATCATACAATATTAGGGACCTATACATAAATATACAAAACTTATGTACCATACAGTAATATAAAAATAAGGGTTCCATTATGTAATTAAGTGTGTTAAATAACTAATCACTCAAATTGCATCAAATTCCAATTTAAGAGTTTAAGTAGTTACACAAATCAATTTTTTAGTTAACTTGAACTTATGTAATCATTCAAGGGTCAAATTAGAATTTAAGAATACTTAAGACCTTTAATAAATGAAATTTCACCATTTTCCTTCAAGCAAAACAATGAAGGGATCGATTCTTTACAAAACATAAATTTTGGGATCGATCATTTCCCCTAAAGGATCGATATTTTTTTAGAAAACTGCATATTTGCTATGAACATGCATATTTGGTCAACTAATCACTCACATAAAAGTAAACATGGACTAAAATCATCCTTGGACACTATTCAACCACTTCATACATGTTAAAACAAAGGTGTAACATGTTCTATAACATAAGTTAACACATTAATCAAGGATTTTGCACCAAAAGTCAACAATTGCATAAAAGTTCATTTTAAGCACAAGTCACCGACTCATTTTTGGCATTTATGATCGTTTCATGTAACCTATGAGTCTAACACGTTTAGTTTACCAAGTTATACATAACATAACAATCTAAACACTTTTTTAGGGTCTAAATAAACATTTGAGAAATCTCATGCTTCAAGCAAAAAGTTCATGCTTATAAATCCAGTGTCAACAAATCAAAACATCAAATTCCCAAACGTAGATCCACTCATTACAAACCAAAATCCAGCATTATAATTCCAACAAAGTTAATAATAGGTATAAGTCCCAAATGCCCCCAAATTACCACACAAAGTTTATGGAAACCACATATATATAGCTTTATGCCTTAGCTTTGCTTAATCACACCGATACCAAGATCCTCGCCTCCACACTCGACTCTAATCCTCTGAAAAATGTTAACAATGAGTGTGAGCTTATAAATCTCAGTGAAAGACTAACATTCAAATCAATGTACATAACTAAGATAAAGATCAATCCTTTATGTTCATACATAACTTGTTCCTTACTCTACACAAATAATTCAACATCTCACACTTGAATGATCAACTAACATTCTTACAAATCACTTGATTTTCCAGATTAAAAAAATTATCAAAGAACCATATAGTTCAAAAGAAATCACAAGCACACATGCACAGTTACCACACAATTACACACATTTTTGCATTTTAAGATCAACAGCTTTTGTTTGAAGCACAACTCAGCCATTGGATAAACGGACTCCATACAACTCCTATTTTGCTTATGGACTCACATAAATCCAAAAGCACGAATTCTGAAGTAAACTTAATGCCCAAACATATCCCTTATCTTCTCGAAGCGAAGCTCAACCTACCATCCAAACCCCTATAATCCCGAATCACACACCAATACAAAACACATAGAGTATCCTTTCCTAGGCATGCCTTTCATATCCAAAGGTCCTATTAAGAATAATAGCCAATTAATCCAATTTAGCAGTAGCGGTTGTCAGAGATTCATAATTTTCACATATTGATTCAAATACACTTTGAAACACACTTACAGATTTGGTTGTCATGATCAACCCACATATTTGGACAATAAGAAAGTTCAGCTCGTCCAATTCAAATTCAGAATATATATAGATTTTTACAAAACTGTTTCCAAAATCCTATGCATCATTTGCAACACATCACATTCACAATTCACATTATCAATTCCAACGTAAGTGGCATCATATGTAAATCTACATAATTCATATTCCATCAGCATAATTAACCAAATAACCCAATATATATATCCGAATTAAAATGCAACACTATACAACCTCATCCTTGAACCAAGTTCATTTTCTAATATTGAGAGCCACTCACTTTGCTGTCCGAAAACTGAAAATGCTTCCAAACACTAACTCAACGTTTACCAAACTCAAAGCACCAAGTTTCATAAACTAACAAAAAAATAAGAACCTTGCAAAGTGAATTAACACATCAAAATATAATCTAAAACAAAGCAAAATCCTTTGTTTCCAAAATAGAGCGTAAACATCGAAAACACCAAAAACCTTAAAGAAATGTCACACTGGAAGCTCCAAACCGAGACACATGAATCTCCACACTTAAAGTTAAAGAACAACAACTAGAATCAACCTCTAACTCAGCTAGAACCACGCAAAACAACACCTTCAAACCTAAATTCTCAGATTCCCAAAATTACTAAAAATCGACATTGCTTTCAAGAAATCAACATCCAAATCATTTGTGATTGAAAAAATGATTGACTATGAATATAATCACTCCAAAACAACTCAATTTAATTAAGAAAACCTTAAAATCAATTCAAGAAATCAACACATTAATTAGCTCTAAAAAACAATTAAAATCTTAGAAATCCTTTCAATTAAATCAATAATTCAATAGAATCATTAACACTTTGTCACTTACACTCGAAGCTTGAAAGAAATCAAGGAAAAGATCCTTACCTTGCTGAATAATAGATTGAAATTGAGATCATCAATGGAACTCCATTATGATCAAGCTTTAAAAACAAGAAGAGAAGAGAAGAGAAACTTAAGTATTAAAATCAAGATTGAGATGAGTGAATTTAGAAATTAAGAAGAAAAAGAGTGAAAGAATTGATCAGCTTGTTTGGGAGAAAATGAGGGAAAATGGTGAAAGTTACGGGAAGATACCAAAATGGAAAATAAGAAGGAAATAAAAAGCGTGAATGAAAACAAGTAAATGACGAAATATAGTTTAGATTAAAATAAATCTAGATGCAAAAATAGTAAAAAGGGAAAATTAAAACATTTTAATTTAGGTGGGAAAACTCTAAACATAAACCTTGGTATAATTGCTTCATTGACTTTGGATATTGTGAAAATTTACAAAATGATTACCGAAATTATAATTTGCAAATCCTTTAATTCGGTCACAAAATCATTTAATTAAACTTTCATACTTAAAATTAATCATAAAAAATACTTAAAACCTTTCCAAAAATATTTTTTTAAAACCAAAACATAAATTTTAGAAATTTTATTTCTTTTTATCTGAAATCCGTAAATCGACCTGAAACAAACTCTAACTACCAGACCCAATTTCAAGATATTACAACTCTCCCTTAAAATAAATTGCGTCCCCAAAATTACTGTAACTAAATAACTGCAAAAACTGAGATATCATTGACTCTTTCATCTTTTATGTCGTCTCCTCAACATCAGGTTACGCCACAACGTTTTTACGAACGGAACAACCTTGGTCCGAAGAACCTTCACATCCTTAGCCGAAATCTTAATTGGTTCTCAACCTTATTAACCAAAATGACATGAGAAGGATCCGACCTATATTTACGCAACATCGACACATGGAACATATCGTGAATACGCTCGAGCTCAGGTGATAACCTCAAACGATATACAACTATCCAAACACGCTATATCACCTCAAACGATCCTATAAAACTCAGACTAAGCTTACCTTTACTCCCAAAACATAACACCTTCTTCCAAGGCGAAACCTTAAGAAACACCAAGTCACCCACAACGTACTCAACCTCTCGACATTTCAAATTGACATATGACTTTTGTAATTCAAAAGTAACCTTCAATCGGTCCTTAATCGATTTAATTTTTTTCTCAATCTCTTGAATCAATTCTAGACCAACAACACGTTTTATACTCAACTCAGTCCAACATAAAGGAGTACGATACTTACACATGTACAACCCTCAAATGGAGCCATCTGAATACTAGCTTGGAAATTGTTATTATAAGCAAACTCTACGAATGACAAATAGCACTCCCAAGAACTAACAAAATCAATCACGCACGCCCAATCATTTGTTCCAAAACTTGTATCACCCGCTAAGACTACCCATCTTTCTAAGGATGATAAGCCATGCTCAAACCAAGCTTCGAACCTAAAGCTTTGTGCAAACTTCGCCAAAACCTTGACGTAAAATGCGGATCACGATCCGAAATGATCGACAAAGGAACTCCATGCAACCACACTATCTCAGCTATGAACAAATCAACTAACCTCTGTAACGAACAAGTAATATGAACCGACAGGAAAAGCCCACACTTAGTAAACCGATCAATTATCACCCAAATCAAATCATTATTCGACGGTGTCAACGACAAACCTATCACAAAACCCATCGTAATTCATTCCTACTTCCAATCAGGAATACTAATCTGCATTAGGAAACCCAAAGGACATTGATGCTCGACTTTAACACACTGGCAAACCAAACATCATCCAACAAACTCAAAAACACCATGCTTCAACTCAGGCCACCAAAACAACTCACGCAAGTCCTGAAACATCTTTGTACCCTGATGCATCGCAAACGGTCAGCTATGTTCCTCTACGAGAATCTCATTACTAAAATCCTTATCCCTCAACACACACAAGCTACATCGAAAGCAAAAAACACCCTCAGAGTTCAATGAAAAATCACCCCCAACATCATCTCGTACTAACTCAAACTTTTCTTCCAACTTCTCATCACTTAGTTACAAATACCAAATACATTAAGACCACGTAGACTTAACTTGCAACTCAGCTACTAACGCTCCATCCTCATCCAAACTCAAACGAGAAAACAAAAAACGTAACTCACCCACCGAATTTCAACTCAAGTTATCCACAACCACGTTAGCCTTACCCAGATGGTATTCAATCACACAGTCGTAGTCCTTTAACAACTCAACCTAAAGCCTCTGCCTCAAATTCAACTCTTTACGAGTGAGGAGGTTTTTGAGACTCTTTTGATCAGTGTAAAGAATACACTTCTCACCAAACAAATATTATCGCCAGATCTTTAATGCGAATACTACCACGACCAACTCCAAGTCGTGCGTAAGATAGTTACGCTCATGCTGCTTAAACTGGCTCGATGCATAAACAAATAGCTTACTATCTTGCATCAACACACACCCAAGACCCATAATCAATGCATCACTATAAACCATAAAATCCCTTCCCGTCACTGGTTCAACCAACACCAGAGCCTCTATCAAAGCTAACGTTAACAACTCAAAACTATTTTACCTTTCATTCGTCCACTCAAACTTAACATCCTTTTGCAAAAACTTAGTTAATGGAGTAGCTATCCATGAAAAACCATAAATAAACCGTCTATAGTACCCCGCTAACCCAAGAAAACTATGAACCTCAGTAACATTCATATGCGGGTTCTACTCAACTATTGCCTTAACCTTACTCGGATCAACCCGAATACCCTCGACGAAAACAACATTACCAAGAAACGCCACTTCGCATGACTAAAACTCACACTTAGAAAACTTAGCATATAACTTTTTTTCCTCAAAACTTGCAAAATAACACTGAGATACGAATCATGATCCTCCTCAGAAGCTAAGTACACCAAGATATCGTCAATGAACACCACCACAAAATGAGGAGATAATGATGAAACACATGGTTCATCAAATCCATAAAAGTAGCTAGAGCATTAATTAAGCCGAACGACATCACCAAGAACTTGTAATAACTATAACGCGTTCGACAAGCTGCCTTCATCACATTCGGTTAACTAAACTTAAACTGATAGTACCAAAATGCAAGTTAATCTTCGAAAATACCTGGGCACCCCTAAATTTGTCAAACAAGTCATCGATCATTGATTAAGGATACTGATTCTTGATTGTTAACTTGTTCAACTATCGGTAATCAATGTACATTTGCATTGTACCATCTTTCTTGTTTACAAACAAAGCTAAAGCACCCCACAGAGAAACACTCGAACGGATAAAACCTCGATCCAACAACTCTTGCAACTACACCTTCAGTTCTTTTAACTCCTTAGGTGCTATGTGATAGGGCGCAATTGACACAAGGG
Source organism: Hibiscus syriacus (assembly GCF_006381635.1). NCBI lineage: Eukaryota > Viridiplantae > Streptophyta > Magnoliopsida > Malvales > Malvaceae > Hibiscus > Hibiscus syriacus. Next base: position 1,991,570 of record NW_024062697.1, on the reverse strand, counting down.
TTGAATTGGTTTAAGTCTCTAGACGAAACTCAACCTTACAATCCGGTGACAAACTCAAAAGCTCTTCTAGAAACACATTTAAAAAGTCTCAAATCGTAACCTGCACATGTAACTCTCGACCACCCAAATTAAGTACGTAAGGCACGTACACCTCACAACCACAACCCAACATCTTACTTGCATCCAAAGCTGACACAACATTAGATAAAAACTCCGACCGCTTACCCAAAACCACTAATGTAACATCACTCGTCATCTTTAGAATTGCTTGGTACAACTCGAAATCGAACTGCACATGATGCTCGCGTAACCAATTCGTACCCAGAATGACGTTGACACCATAGAATGATAACTCCATCAATCGGTTGAAAAGCCTCACCTTGAACAACCAAAGGACACATACGATACACATGACCACAAGTTCTCTCTCGCCCAAAGTTCCAACTAGAACCAAACCCACACTCTTAACATAAACAAGAACACTCACTGACTAGCCAAACTACCAAGGATAAGAGTGCGTAGAACCATAATCTAACAAGGCAAACAAAAGAAAAACTCTAGCAGAAAAGTACATGCAATCATATCTTTCGGAATATGATCCTGAGGCTCATGAATTATGTACACTCTAGCAGATCCACCAATAACAACTACCATGGCACGACCACAGCCTCTACCACGGGCCTGACCCATCATACCACCCTTACCAACTCAACCACTTGCTCTGGTAGGAACAAGTGCACCATCTCTAGCCTCAGCTTTCCTCGGACAATCTCTCAACTGATAACCCTTGTCATCCCAACGAAAAAAACCTCCAATAGTACGCCAACATTCCCCCTGGATGACTTTTATCACAAGACGAACAAAGTGGAAACTATTGTTAACCTCCAAACAATCTAACAACCTTACCAGAATGACCATGACGAGAATCATGATGATCCAATCCTTGACCCCTCATAACCAAACGACTCTGAAAACTAGTACCACTTGACCTATTTTCAGAGAACTCCATGATTGGTCCACCCAAAGTACTCTCAACATCCCTTGCATGATATACTATAACGTTGAATAACTCCGAAGATCCGATAACCAAGTAGGCACGAATCTCTTTCCTCATAACATCCTTAAACCTCTTACACCTCGTTAGCTCAGTCAGCACAATCTCTCGAGAATACTCAATTAGATGGACAAACTCACCATCATACTCAGATACCGTTGAATGACCCTGAACCAAGTCAAGAAACTCTTTCTTAGTCACGTTTGTATACTGTGTACCCAGAAAATTCTGTCTATGCACCTCTAGAAAGTATAACCACATCAATCTATCCTCAATAGAACCCCTCTGAGTTGTGACCCACCAACAATGAGTGTCACCCAGAAGTAAGGACGTAACATAATACATCCTCTCAACGTCGGTACAAACCATCTGATCCAAAACCTAAATAACACTCTTCAACAACTTTTCTACCACTGTCAGCTCGGGTACGAAGAACACCACTAATCGTTCTTGCTACTAAAGCCCTCATGCGCTCTAACAATAACCCTCTAGTAGATGGTACCAGAACAGGAACAAGCAACTCAACCATAATGGTTGGACGTAAAACTCCGAGAAATGCCTCAGTCAACACATCCACATGAGGATTCAGTAGTAGAACCACTGGTGGGGTCTATTAGCACTACTTTCAACCTCGGTCGTATTTGCCCCGGTAGAAAGATAAGTCGACCCTGTAGCTTGCAACATAGCATGACGTTGTGGTGACATCGCTCTAATTAGACACATACAAACCAACATCATAGTGAGAAGTGCTCCGATGATCAAGGCAAGACCTGTAAAAACATTTTACAACTATGTGGTAATTTGGTTCTCGTTTTCCACCCCAACCTAAAATAGCATACACATCAATCAACACAAAATTTTCGTAACATGTCTCTAATACCAACAAATGTAACACCCCATACTCGGTCCAGTAGTCTGAGTCGGATACCTGAGCATACATTAGGTTCCAATCGTGTTGGACAGATCAAGATCCACATTACACACATTTCACGGAAGCAAACAAATTAAAATCTCTTATTATTCATCATGTATAACGTTCAATGTAACTATAATGCAATTAAATATCAATTAAACATAAAAACATTATATTTAAACATTTAGCGATATTTTAGTCATTTCACATCACAAATAAATCAACAAGTCAAATTGCCCAATTAAGGTTACTACATGTTAAACAATGTCATTTTTGGCATTTAAGATTGTTTCATGCAACCTATGAGTCTAACACATTTAGTTTACCAAGTTACACTTAACTAAACACTCAAAACACTTCTCTAGGGTCTAAATCAACATTTGAGTAATCTCAAGCTTCAATCAACAAGTTCTTACTTATAAATCCAATGATAACAAATCAAAACAACATCAAATTCCCAAACGTAAATCCACTTATTACAAACCAAAATCCAGTATTATAAGTCCAAAAAAGTTAATAATAGGTATAAGTCCCAAATATCTTCAAATAGCCACACAAAGTTTACAAAAGCCATATACATATAGCTTTATGCTTTAGCCTTGCTTGATCACACCGATGCTAAGCTCCTCGCCTCCACACTTGACTTTAATCCTATGAAAAATGCTAACAACGAGTGTGAGCTTATAAAGTCAAGTGAACGACTAACATTCAAAGCAATGCACATAACCAAGATAAAAATAAATCATTTATGTTCATACGTAACTTGTTCCTTATTCTACACATATAATTCAACATCTCATACTTGAATGATCAACTAATATTCTTCCAAATAACTTGATTTTCCATATTAAACAAACATCAAAGAATCATATAGTTCAAAAGCAATCATAAGAAAACATGCACAATTACCATCCTTGACAAGCCACACAATCACACACATCTTTTTATTTTAAGATAAACGACTTTTGTTTGAAAACCAACTCACTCATTGGATAAACGAAATCCATACAAATCCTATTTTTCTTATGGACTCGCATAGATCCAAAACCATGAATTATGGAGTAAACCCAACGCCAAACCTTACCCCTTATCTTCTCGGAGCAAAGCTAAATATACCATCCAAACTCCGTATAATCCCGAATCACACACTAACACAAAATACTTAGAGTACTCTTTCCTATACATGACTTTCATATCCAAAGGTCCTATTAAGAACAATAGCCAATTAATCCCATTCACCAAGAGCGGTTGTCAATGATGCATAATTTTCACATATCAATTCAAATACACTTTAAAGCACACTTACGGATTTGGTTGTCATGTTCAACCCACATATTTGGACAGTGAGAAAGTTAATATCATCCAATTTACATTCAGAATATATATAGATTTTCAAAAAACCGTTTCCAAAATCATATGCATCATTTGCAACACATTACATTCATAATTCATATTCTTATTTCCAACGTAACTGGCATTATATGTAAATCTACATAATTCATATTTCATCATCATAATTAACCAAATAGCCCAATATATATATATATATATATATATATATCAGAATTACAATGCAACACTATACAGCCTCAACCTTAAACCATGTTCATTTTCTAAGAAAGAACCACTCACCTTGCTGTCCGAAAACTGAAAACGCTTCCACACACTACCTCAACACTCACCAAACTAAAAGAACCAAGTTTCATTAACCAAAAACATAATAATAACCTTGCAAATCAAATTAACACATCAAAATATAGTCTAAAAAAGGCAGATTCCAATGTTTCCAAAATAGAGCGCAAACGTCAAAAACATCAAAAACCTTACAAAAAACGTCACTCCGAAAGCTCCAAACCAAAATACATGAATCTCCACACTAAAAGAAAATAAATAAAAACTATAATCAACATCTAACTCAACTAGAACTGCACAAAACAACATCTACAAACCTGAAATCCCATATTCCCAAAAATACCGAAAATCGATATTATTTTCAAGAAATCAACATCCAAATCATATACGATCAAAAAATTGATTTAATATGATTATAATCACTCCACAAAAACTCGAGTTCATTAAGAAAACTTCAAAATCAATTCAAGAAAGCAACACATTAATTAGCTCCGAAAATCAATTAAAATCTTGGAAATCCTTTCAATTAATCCAACAATTCAATAAAATCATTAACACTTAGTCAGTTGCCGTCAATGCTTGAAAGAAAACCAAGGAAAAGATCCTTACCTTGCTAGAAAATAGATTTAAATTTAGATCACCAATGAAACTCCATTATGATCAAGCTTTAAAAAACAAAGAAAAGAGAAGATAAACTTGAGAATTAAAATCAAAATTGAGATGAGTGAATTTTAAATCAAGAAGACAAAGGGAAAGAATTGATCAACAAGTTAGGGAGAAAATGAGAGAAAAATGGTGGAAGTTACGGGAAGTTACGAAAATGCAAAATAAGAAAGAAATTAAAAGTACATGAATGAAAATAAGTAAATAAGGAAATATAATTTGGATTAAAATGAATCTAGATGGAAAAATAGTAAAAGGGGAAAATTAAAATATTTTAATTTTGGAGGGAAAACTCTAAACACAAGCCTTGGTATAATTGCTTCATAGACTTTAGACGTAAAAATTTACAAAATGATCACCAAAATTATAATTTCCAATTCCTTTAATTTGATCACCAAATCATTGAATTAAACTTTCATACTTAAAATTAATCATATAAAATACTTAAAACCTTTCCGAAATATTTTTAAAACCAAATATAAATTTCATAATTTTTTTTCCTTTTTATCAAAAATCCATAAATCGACCCGAAACCGACCCTAACTACCACACTCGATTTTAGGACATTTCAGCTTCACACTCATAATTCGATTATAATCTACATTTCATGTGAGCAAACTTTTTTCTTCACCTATGCCCTATAGTGTACGTGTCGATCCTTGGTTAGGGTTTAATAAAAAGAAATTTACAGTAGGATCAACAATGAAAGCAACTAGAAATTTTCTTTTTATGAAGAGATAGTTAAATAAGATTGTTAATCATTTCATACACGAAATTCCTTGCAAAAGAGCTATCCCCAGGGGATAGATATTCAATATTAACTTTTATTCACATGAAAACAGTGTAATTAATAAATGATAGAAATATTTCTATTATTCTTCCTTTATTTCTTCTTCTTATCCTCACTCTTGCTATGCCGAATTATTCAAACTTATCTTTGAAAAGTTGATCCAGGATTCCTCATCTCGTTTCTCTTACAAGAATGATTCATGCATAAATAACCATCTTATTCACAATGCGTTTAGGCTTTATCGCGGTTTAAAAATGTTGGTTTTGCATCTTAGAAAACGGTGGTGTAACTTTAAAGCCAAATCGTTGTAGAAAGGTAATGTCATGAAAAGATAGACTCTGTCTAAGAAGAGGTATTGTCAAGACATGGTTCTTTTAATTTTGATCATGAATTATTTTGGGTAAAAAATCGAGTGATTATATTTTTGGGCTTCGAATGAGATACAAAAGGTCCAATCTTGTCACATGATAATGGATTATAATCTTGATCCTTAAAAAAGCCTTTAATTCATTTGATATTCAAAGATGTACTAGATTAGAACTTGTTTCATTGCTCATAACCTTAGAAGGTATAATAAGTTCAATCATCAAACGACTTACAAAATATTTAAGGGAATAATAAAGAAAGAATAATAACAAGTTCAAACAAGACAATGCAAGTGCAATAAAGCTTAATGGAGGATGAAATAGCCTTCTCTCAATTCGTATCCGGATGTGCCATTACTTACCAGAAGTGCATGCCCCTTCTCTAGGTAGGTACGTATGGCGTTAACCTCATATACATGGCTTTTAACCCTTCTCTAGGTATAAACAGGGTGTCTTTAATTTGCTTTCAAGATTTCTATCACGAAATCTTCCATAAATTACTCATATACTCTAGGATTAATGCACGCAAAAATGGTTAAATATTATCATGCAATGCGAAATGTAGAGGTGCGAATGCATAAATCTATCCTCCTTTACCCGACCTAGTATGAATATACAAGATCCAAAAGGCCCATTAACTTACTTTCCCCAAAATTAGCCCAAAATTATATTAATAAAACATCAGATTTATCCCTCATGTTATTGATTTTAATGCTTAAGAAAATGAATTAATTCGATTAAAAAGTAAACTAAAAACAAACACATATCAACCAAAGTTCAAAATTCAATTTTAAAAGTCCAATGTCCAAAAATAAATTAATATAAATAATAATGATTCCCAAATAAAAGTATTAATGAAACCTGAATTAATGAATCAGGTAAAATTTTTCATACTATGAATATTAATAAAATTTGAATATGAAAGCCTCCAAGTACCAGTTTACCAAGATTCAAGTATCAGAAAGAGAAACTAAAAGGGTTTAAGCTATTAAGCTTAGTGTGTCTCTAAAGTGCAATTAGTCACAATTCATAACATAGTCTGAATCAATCAATATTAATCATAGTCCGAATTAACAGTGATAATAAAAAATTTGAATGTTATGCAAATGCTTATACACTTATAATATTCTCACACTGTCCGAAGAATATGTTCTCTAGAACCACTCTAACTACAATCACACAAACCGAAGTGGCGTTTGCCACAAAGGCAAAGGCCACAGAATCCGAAAGTGACATTCATCCAATTGAGTGAATGAATTGAACTTCCCTATCAAAATCCAACCTAATATGACCTGCAAAATTACATACATGTCTAATTTTTATTCGATCCGAATATAAAATATTACATAATCAAATATTTTGAAGCATATATTCTGAGTCCAATAATTCAACACAATCACATATTCTTTATGCACAATATATATTCTGATTCCAAAAGTTCTACATAGATCACATGCATTTTTTAAATTATATTTATCATAAATTTCATAGTAAGACATGGTTTCAATCAATTTACAACCAACCAACCAAGTAAGCAACCAATAAGAATAAATGTAGCATAGAATACATACATAGCTCGACAAATAGCTAACAACGATAATAATATTTTTCACAGTCAGTCTGAAAAATGGATTGGCCCGATTCAGTACTTAAGATAATTATTTAATAATTGAATTAGTATTAAAGATAGTTGTAATGCTAATCATATTAAAATCAATAACTAATACTCATGGTCAATACGGGTTGGTTCAAAATTAGTGAGTAATGATTGATAACTCTCCAAAAGAGTTATATTTAGTAGCCTTTTTCTCCTAGGTTTAGTTTGAACTTGAAAACCTTTAGGAGTATTTTAGGATCATATTAGTTTAATTTTTCATATATTACATATTGAGAATTTAGTGGGTTGTCTAGGCATAAAATGATTTTTGTTGCTGTAAAATTGTTACACTTATACCGTAGCATTGCGGGAAATGTTGAGTGGATACTGCAACAACCTAAGAATCTAGATATAATTAAGAGAACTTTGTAGATGGGATAGTTGGCTTGGGCAACTATCAACAGGATGGAAACTCTATTAGAGGATGAAAATTTCCTCAAATCTATATAAGGGAGTACTTTGCAAGCTTAGAGTATGATTGAAAGCCACCAGAAAAGTACCCATTTTACATGTATTCCTCCATACTCCATAGAAGCTTAATCACCCTAACAAGGATTGTTGTAACATAAGGAGAGTTTTCTGAGTAGCATCGACAGTCAACATATCACCATTCGAAACCTTCTATTGAGAGAGTGAGTGATTTGGATATTTACAAAACTTTATGGATGAAATTTTGGATAGGTTATTTTGAGTGTGTTTTGCTACTACTTTTGTGTGCTTTTTTCTTAATGATTACTAATATAAATATTAGTGATTAAACATATGGTATTTTCAATTAATTTTTAGAAATAGATTTGATTGATTTGTTGTGCACTTTTGATAGCCTTGGTATTGTTGAGTAGCAGTGTGTGTTGAAAAGCATGCATCCAATGGTATAGCTTTGTAAATAGTTTGAATCCTTTGATTAATGAAAGTTGATTAGATTAGTTCAAATGGGTTTAATCATTACTAATCACATAGAGGTAGTATGTTTTATTTACTTGAGGTATGATTTGCATTATATTATTCCATGTTATTTGATTGCTGACTTGACGCTCTCTGTATTGCTGTAGCATGACCTGATGTTTCTTACTTTGATTTTTATATATTCTAATTAGCAACTTTTTATACCCGTCATTTATTTCATATTTAAACTCTAATGAAGAAAAATTTCCTCTATGTGTATATAATACCTGTAACTCTTTGAGTTACCACTTAATAATTGGGCATTGATGTATACTTGCACTTAAGCTGTAGTATTTTCCAAGCATCAATTTTTTGGCGCCGCTGCTAGGGAGCATCGGTTGTATTTAGAGGTTTTCTTATTTTTCTTATTTTGTTATTTCTTTTGTAGGTGGTTTTTAGCTTTCATTATTACTAGTTTATGCCCCGTAGTGACTACAAATTAGAGTCATTTGATCTAGAGATTGAAATGTCTTTTAGGAGATGTCGTTGCGAAGCCGCAAGAAACATAGTAACTATGGTTGGACAAGGGAATGTTGTTTTACCCCGCTGCATAATGGAGAGGAGGTTGAGTTTCCCGCTAACAATGAAGTAGGATAACCATTTTATAATATGGATGATTGTGATCAACCTATCAGAGAACATGTAGTACTGACACTCGATTATCTGTATCCAAGTATTGTGAGGCCAGTGAATAATGCTACAAACTTTGAGTTAAAGCCGGTCATGATCTAAATGTTACAATTTATGGGATAATACAAAGGATCTATTGCTAAAGATCCTAGGGGTCATTTAAGAGGTTTATGGAGGTTTGTGATTCGCTTATTAGGAAAGGTGCTCTGGAGAAAGCACTGAAGCTGAAGCTATTTCCTTATTCGTTATGTGATAAAGCATGAGCTTTGTTGATTTCACTACCACCAGGTGCTATAGCATTCTGGAATGAGTTAGAGAAGAATTTTTTGTTGTGATTCAACCTGCCAAACATGAATGCCAATCTCTGAAATGATCTAACTTCATTCAAGCAAATGGAGGATGAAAGCTTGTATGAAGCATAAGAAAGATTCAAGGATTTGCTGCTAAAGGGTCCTATGCATGGGTTTCAACATTAGAATCAAATAGAGATGTTTTACAATGGGTTAAACATACATGCTCGTATGGTGGTCGATGGTTCAGTAAATAGAGCATTGCTAGATAAAATGTATAATGAAGCTTATGATATTCTAGATAGAATCTCAAATAATAATTATTAATGCCCTAATATGAGAAATATGTTTGATCAATGCAACACTCCAGTAGTATATTCTAAAGCTTTCAACTTTATGGCATTTCAAATTTCAGCATTGACAGATATGATAAAAAAGTTGCAAAAACCAGGGGTAATGTATGAAGTCAAGGTTGTATCTCTCATCACTTGTCTTTATTGTGGAGATAGTCATAACTTTGATGAATTCCACCAAAATCCATAGTCTATTTACTATGTGCATAAATCAAATGAACGATGACGCTTTTGGTAACACATATAATGCTAACTTCAGGAATCATCCCAATCTTTGTTATAGAAGTCAGAACGTTGCTAATCCGTAGCAACAACATTATTAGTTGTAACATTATAATCAACAACAACCAATTACGCAACTGTAAACACATCATTTAGTTGCTCATCACAACAAAGACATACTTATCAAGGGTAATATTCAACCTAAACATCAACTTTGTCATCTTTTGAAGCTTTGATGAAATAATGCATGCTAACCAATCAGCATTTTTAAGGGCTCCAGAGAATTAGATAGCCAAATGGTAAATGTTCTTAATAATCAGCTGCAAGGAACGCTACCTAGCGATATTGAAAATCCAAAGCAGTAAGGTAAAGAGCATTGAAAGGCTATTACTACGAGCGGAATTCATATTGGGAGCAAGTTGAGGAGCCTAAGCAAAATAATTTGGAGAATATTAAGCATTGAAAGGGAAACAACAAAGAGGTTGAGTAGAGCCACTTGTGAGTCGTGCCATAACATCATATGCAGGATAGTGTATTAATTCAGAGTCAATACTGACAACTACACCTACAACATCTGACACTCCGCCAACTTTAAGGCCACTGCAACAACAACCCAAGATTCATCCACTATTTCCACAACGCTTCAAAAAGAAAAAGAAAGATTAGCAATATAAAGCTTTCAATGATGTCCTTCACCAACTCACAATTAACATTCCGTTGATTGATGCTTTAAAGAAAACCCCAAACTACGTCAAATTCACGAGGGAAGTTCTTTCGAAGAAATTTAGACTTGGTGAATTTGAGACTGTTGCTCTTACTAAATGATGTAATGCTATGGCTACAAGTCACTTGCCACCAAAGCTTAAAGATCTAGATAGTTTTATTATAACTTGCAATATTGGTGATACAATTTTAAATAAATATTTATATGACTTAGGTACTATCATAAATCTAATACCATTATCAATCTTTAGGACCTTTGGGTGCAGCTAAGTAAAATCAACTACAATCACTTTACAACTTGTTGATCGTTCTACTGTGAATCCTAGTGGAATTGTGGAAAACATGCTTGTGAGAGTATACAAGTTCATTTTTCCCACATACTTCATTATTTTGGACTTTGAAGTGGATAAAGATGTTTCAATTATTCTTGGTCGTCCATTCCTTGCAAAGAGTTGAGCTATAATTGATGTTGAAAAGGGATAGTTGACCATGTGTTTAAATGATGAGGATATCACTTTTAATATTTTGATTGATGTTTATTATATAAATGACACTATAAAATATTTCTCACTTGATGTAATTCATGTCTTTACACATAAGTACTAGGAAGAATTTTGTAACAGATATATTGTCACCAGTAATTCGGCAACAATTAAAGAATTATTTGACGATGTCGATGGTGAATGTTGTAACAATTATATGCATAATATTTAACTTATAGAAATGTTTGATCATATTATTCGAGCTCCAAATCTATCTATTGAGGAACCACCAGTTCTTGAGTTGAAACTTCAACCAGAGCACTTTAAATATGCTTACCTTGGAGAGAATGAAACACTACCAGTCATGGTGGTAGCACAGCTTACAACATCTCAGGAAGCTCATTTGATTGATGTGTTGAAGCAACACAAGAGAGTTATTGCCTGGAGCATTGCTTATATAAAAGGTATTAGTTTAACATTTTTTTGTACAAAATTCTCTTGGAAGACCTTAATAGTAGTTCGATTAAACATTATTGATTAAATCCAATTATAAATTGATCTTCGATGTATAGCACTTTTCACTATAGTGTACATTCAATTTTTCTATCACGACCACAACAATAACAACTGAACATATTTCTTCTATGGTGAAAGTAACTTTAAGCATTAAACCATTTATATTCCCTTAAATTTGTAACTGACCAATTTAGCCAATCATAACCGTCCATTCAACCCAAATCTTATCCCTCCACTCTTGAATTTTAAATTTTAAAATTAATTTTTATCCCCTCTTTCACGTCACTCATCTAAACCTATTTACTTTACTCTTTTAGTTTCACTCTCTTTGTGACTTTTTTATATCTTTCTTCTCCAACTAAACCTTAATATGATCTCTACCATGACACCAAAGAAGAAAGAAAGTAAGAAGTCGTACGGTTGCACACCCACTCCACCATTGTCAGTACTTGCATTACGAGAAGTTGCGCCGCCTGAAGATATGATGAGATTTATGAATGGGGAGAATCGGCGGTAGTATGACAAAGAGTTTTCTAACCATGACTTTTAGTTTGAGTTGGGTTTCAACTCTCTATTGAGAGGAACCCCAGATTTTTATTATATGTCATAAATGATCACCAAATTGAGGTTGGGAGAAACTTTATAATCACCCAGCTATATAAACCAATTAGTGGTTTGGGAGTTCTATACCAACCTTACCGATCAAACTAAAAGTTTGGTGTACTTTCACGAGAAAATGGTCCACTGGTGGGTGAAACCCATTAGTTCTCTGTTGGGTACCGCTGAAGAGCCTTGTGAGCATTCGACGTTCATATAAAATCTTACTAAAGAAGATTTAAAGCAAGTAGAGAGACATGTGCTTGCCAGGATAATCATGGATAAGATCAATAATTGATGTTCGCACTATCAAGAGACTAGATCTTCATCGGGATGCTAGGGTATGGTTCATTTTCCTCTGAACTCGTTTAATGCCCACTATGGACTTTTCTACCATTACTAATGATAGGATTATGCTAATTCACTCTATTTTATCGGGAAGAAAAATTAATGTTGGGAAGATTATATCTGTTAAAATATTTTCTTGTGCTCGAAAGACTTTAGGCTATTTATATTTTCTATCTTTAATCTTTGAATTGTGTTATCAAGAGAATCATAGCCTGATTACCCCTACAACTGTGAGGAAAAACTTTGTTGAAGGAAATAGTTGACCCCAATGAAGCTCATGATGAGCCATGTATTGCCATTTCTACAGTGTAGCTCTCGCCTTTGGATGACCACACTTTGGATGAACTGAATAGTGCTATAGCATCTATTAGTGGTAAGCAAGATAACATCATGGCGCCGTTGAGCCATAGTCTTTAGAATCAATCTTAAATGCACAATGCACAGGTCCAATAATGGAATTATTCCAAGAGTAGGGATATATCCACCAAAATGATGTTTTGACAAGTTGTTTATGGAACTTAAGGGAATGTTTCTGGCATTTTCAGTAAAGATTTTGGAGGATTTGATGTAGTCAATGATGTCTGATGTTGAACATATCTAAGAAAGTACAAAAATGTACCACCGCTACACATTCGTGTGCTGAAGAAGAGACGATGGCTATGATACCAAATCTTCTAAAGCTGAAGAGGAAGTGGAAGGTGATGAGAAGGAATAAGAGAGTGAAAAAGAGGCGAAGTTGGAAAAGTCCACTAAAATACTTGTAGTGGCATTAAAGGATATTTATCTTTTGGATGAAGAATAAAATTTGAGTAGCGAATATAGCCGAAAAAAATCACTAAAGGATATAATGCTCCAGCAGAGCAAGTTGTGGCACATCTGTTAGATTTAACTGAAGACAAAGCTACTAGAGATGCAACAGATGTTGAGGAACTTGAATTGGATGCAGGGAATGTGATAAACAAGGTCATCACTGTTGTTGAGCAATCAACTACTGTGATTCATCCTGAGGGCACTCTTATTACTATGGCCACCAATGCTAAGAGACCAGAAGAAGAAGCAAAGAAAATTTTGGATGCTATAGAATCCACGACTCCAGTCTTTGATGCTATTATGGTGAAAGCCACATCAATATCGGCCAGTCAAAAAAGGAAAAGCTCGATGAAGGCCAAAATAATAGCAAAGCGTCTCCGTCCAAATGTTTGCAGCTCACGAAAGATCCCACAGAAACCCACTGAGGGAGTTTTACTTCCCTTTCTCATGTTTTAGTTTATTGTATTAGCTCTTATTTTAGTTTTTATTGTTTGTTTTATTCCATGCATTAGGGATAATGCATCCTTTAGGTTTGGGGTGTGTTGTTAGTTAAATATTGCATTTATAAACATCGTTTTGAATATAAGAATTGCATTGATAATGCCATAGGATAATTTTGTAGAAATCAATAAAGTTTTTAAGGGAATTTTAGTGATGTCCGATGATGAGGATTATTTGGTATAAAATGTTGTAGGGAATGTTGCAGAATCTTATTGAAACTAGGATCTTTAGGAATAATTTTTACACTATAGGTGTATGTTTTCGATACTTAGAGAATTTAGAAAATTTTAAATTGTAAATATCTTATCTTTATTAGATACTTTAGCAATATTGTAAAAAAATGAGAGATCTTAAGAAATAAGTTGGGTAATGCTTGTAATAGCTCCAACATAGTGTGAGAAATAAGTAGGAAATCCAAAATTGGTAGAGAAATATTGTTGTAGCGTTGAACATCTTTAACATAGTAGGTGCAAAATTTTATAACTTAGCTAAGTATTGATTAGATACACCTAAATTGCAGACACTGCACTCTGAGGATTCTGATTTTGATGTGGTGAACTTTCATTTCCTAATTTGAGAATATATTTATGCTATACAACATTTGTTAAGAGCTGAAAAATAAACTTATCTGCTTAGTTTATTTCATGAAGTTATTCTATGGTATTGTTGTTAGATAGTATATTTCATGCATTATTACTTGAGGGCAAGTAAACATCTAGGTCTGGGGTGTGATAACTCTCTTAAAGATTTATTTTTAGTTGCCTTTTCCATCTAGGTTAGTTTGAACTTGTGCACTTTTAGTAGAATTTTAGGATCATATTTGTTTAATTTTTCATCTTGAGAATTGAGTAGGTTATCTATGGTTGAATTTGATTTTTATTTCTACAAAATTGTTACACTGATGTCGTAGCATTATAAGAAATGTTGAGTGGATGTTGCAGTAATCAATGAATCTCTAGACGGTTATGAGAATTTTCTGCAATGGACAACTAGCTTTGGAAGCTTTCAGTGGACTGAAAACCACCTGAAAAGTGGAAGAACTCTATTAGATGATGAATCTATAAATAAGAGTATTTTGCAAGCTTGAAGGACAATTGGAAGGCATCATAAAAGTACCCATTTTTCACATTATTCCTTCGTACGTGATGGAAGCTTAAGCCCCCTTCCAGGGATTATTACAACATAGAGGGAATGATTTGGATGTTTTCTAAACTTTTTACAAATATTTTGGATTGATTATTTTGAGATTGTATTGTTACTACTTTTATGTGCTTTTTGCTTAATGATTATTAGTAGAAATATTAGTGATTAAACGTATTGTATTTTCAACTATTTTCTAGAAATATATTTGATTGTTTTTTTTGTGCACTTTTGATAGCCTTGGAATTGCTATGTAACAATATGTGTGTTGAAAAGTATGCATCCAATGGTTTTTCTTTGGTAATACTTTGAATCCTTTAATTAATGAAAGTTGATTATAGTAGTTCAAAGGGTTTTAATCATTCTTAATCACATAGAGGTACTATGTTTTATTTACTTGTCATATAATTTGCATTATATTATTCCATGTTATTTGATTGCTGACTTGATGCTCTCTGTATTTATGTAGCATGACTTGGTGTTTCTTACTTTGATTTTTATATATTTTAATTAGTATCTCCAGACGGTTAGAAGAACTTTCTGGATGGGATAGCTGGTGTGTGCAACTGTCAATGGGTTGAAAACCACCTGAAACGTGGAAGCACTCTATTGGAGGCTAAAAATTTCCTCAAATCTATAAATATGAGTGCTTTGCAAGCTTAAAGGACAATTGGAAGCCATTAGAAAAGTAACCATTTTCCACTTTATTCTTTCGTATGCGATGGAAGCTTAAGCCCTCTGCCAAGGGTTACTGCAGCATACGGAGAGTTCACTAAGTTGTATCGGTAGTCAGCGGATCACCATTCGAAGCCTTCTGTTGAGAGAGGGAATGAATTGGATGTTTTCTAAACTTTGTGGAAATATTTTGGATTGATTATTTTGAGTTTGTATTGCTATTACTTTTATGTGTTTTTTGCTTAATGACTACTAATAGAAATATTAGTGATTAAATGTATGGTATTTTCAATTATTTTCTACAA
This sequence comes from Hibiscus syriacus, assembly GCF_006381635.1. Classification (NCBI taxonomy): domain Eukaryota; kingdom Viridiplantae; phylum Streptophyta; class Magnoliopsida; order Malvales; family Malvaceae; genus Hibiscus; species Hibiscus syriacus. Next base: position 1,975,959 of record NW_024062697.1, on the reverse strand, counting down.
ATAGATTTGGTTGATTTGTTGTGCACTTTTGATAGCCTTGGAATTGTTGAGTAGCAGTATGTGTTGAAAAGCATGCATCTAATGGATTAGCTTTGTTAATACTTTGTAACATTTAATTAATGAAAGTTGATTGGAGAAGTTCAAAGTGTTTTAATCATTCCTAATCGCATAGAGGTAGCATGTTTATTTACTTGACATATGATTTACATTATATTATTCCATATTATTCCATACTATTCAATTGCTAACTTGACAATCTCTATATTGTTGTAGCATGACATGGTGTTTCTTACTTTGATTTTTATATATTCTATTAGCATCTTTTCATGTCCATCATTTCTTTCATACTTAAACTCTAATGAAGAACATTTTGCTCCATATGGATACGATACCCGTAACTCTTTGAGTTACAACTTATTACTTGGACATTGGTGTATACTTGTACTTAAGCTGTAGCATTTTACCAAGCATCAACGATGGAGAAGGCGGTAACTCAGTTTTTGGTTTTATACGTCTTGCAAAATCATAACATTCAAATTTAAAACTCAATTTAATAATTTTATTTTACAAAATAGTAATTAATAATGATTTAAAATTATTCCTGACTCGATTGAGATCTGGCAATAGGTTTGGTTTGAATATAACAGTCTTTTAGTATATTAAACAGGGATTGTCGACGACGAAACTATGTTAGTAATAGTTCCAAGGGCCAGTGACTCCATAGGCATCCTTGTTATGAACTTAACCAATTGACTACCATATAAAATCAGGTGGCAACACCCAAATAGAACCTGCAATAGTGGTTTTCATGGCCATCAACGGTGTCGAGATGTGCCCCATGCCATTTGGGTCTTCCTAGCGAGGACCCTACCTTATAATAGTTGTTAACAACCATACACGGTGGTGATAGAGGTAATATTACGAGCCAAAACTCACATGTTTCACAAACACTATCCCAAGATGATGAAAATGAATGATGTTATAATAGGGGTCTCAAACGACGACCGTCGACCTTATCTTGGTGACAAACGAAAACAAAATGAGAAGAGAATGTAAGCGGATAGAGCAAAACAAAAGGAAGAAGGGTAAAAGAAAGGATTGGGCACCAGTGGAATGAAATAAAGAAAAGGGTATGGTTTGTGATTTAAAAATAGGTTAATCATATCTTATGTCCCTGAATGTCTTAGGTCTTTTAAATTTGCTCCAAGCCTTGTTTTCTTAGGAAATGATCACCTAATTCAAATTAGGGATTTTGGAAGAATTCCCAAATCCTATGGTTTTAAATTAGGGAAAATTTTTGAGATGTTACAATTATGTCCTTAAGAAATTTTCAACCTTGAAATTTACCTGAAGAGAAAAGAAGAGGATATTGAGCCTTTATAACATCCTTTTTCTCTCATGTGAACTAATCACAACCCCAGTTACGCCATAAAATCTTGAACATATTAAGTGTCTTCCTCCGAAGAACTTTCTCATCCCTCTCAAGAATTTAACTGACTCCTCAACAAACCTTAGATTGGGTCAAATTTCTACCTTATACACTCTAACATACGAGATGGGTCATCTCTTTAACATCTTAACACATAAACATGAAGAGCGTCATGAATTCGAGCAGCTCAGTGGCAACTCAAGCTGATATGCAATGGGTCCTACACAATAAACAATCCGATAAAGGATTGTAAAATGAAGACTCATCTTGCCTCTGCGACCGAAACAAAGTATCTTCCTCCACGATGATACTTTTAATAAGACCTCATCACCCAATGCAGATTCAATATCCCGACGTTTTAGATCAACATAGAATTTATCTCTTTCAAAATTAGTCTTAAGTCTATCCCAACTCATCTTGACGGTCTGGTCCACCTCTAAAACTAAATCCAAACACAATAATCTATGCTCAACAAGATCAGCCTAACCAATCAAAGTCTAAAACTTACACCCATATAGAGCCTTATACGGATCCATCTTAATACTGACATGAAAACTATTATTTTAAAAACTCCATTAGTGGTAAAAATCTTCTCCCAATTGTCTCTATAGTCAATAACATAACCTCTCAACATGTCCTCAAGAATCTAAATCACTCACTCAGACTGACCATCAGTCTACGGATGTTAAGAAGTACTGAAATTCAACCAAGTACCAAGGCCACTATGAAGAGACTTCTAAAATTTATAGGTGAACTCGAATCACTATCTGAAATAATGGATAACAGTACTCCATGCATCCCGTACCAAAATAAAATAAGTGGATTTGGTAAGATGATCAACGATAACCCAAATAAAGTCCTTCGATATAGTCAAAGAGAGACCCAAAACAAAATTTATAGTCACACCTTCCCATTTCCACTCTGGAATCTAAATATGTTGTAACAACCCAAATGGACACTGATAATCTGCCTTCACCTTTTGAGATGTCAAACACCAAGACACATCTATCTTAAGATCTCTTCACCAGTACATCTTCTAGAGATTCTTATACATCTTGTCCCCACTAGGATGCATGGAATACGTAATATCATGAGCCTTACAAAGAATAACCTATTTTAAACCATAATTCCATAAAATACAATACTAACCTCTAAAGAACATAATAATGTCCCAATAAACTGTAAAATCTTGAGATGCACCACTCTCAACTTTCCTAATCTGATAAATAAAAAACTTATAAAGCCCTTATAAAAACTACATGTAAGTCTGCCAAGAGACTATCATACTTATAAAAACTCATCCGACTAATAAAGCCCTTAAATCCAAAATATCATTATGGTTTAATGCATCAACAACCATATTAGACTTACCTTGATGATACTTGATTTTATAATCGCAATCCTTTTGTAATTCCATCCACCAGCATTGTCTCAAGTTAAGCTTCTTCTGAGTGAGGAGTATGATTAGTGAAGATGTAACACTTTTCACCGCATAGATAGTGTCACCATATCTTAAGTGCAAAACTCACGACTTCTAAGTTGAGGTCCTGGGTTGGGTAATTAGACTCATGAGTTTTCAACTACCGAGACGCATAAGGCACAACATTTTTATCCTTAATAAATACACATCCCAATCCGATGTGGGACGCATCACTATATACAATATAAGCCTTATCAGGCTCAAGCTTAATTATAACTGGTGCTTTAGTCAACACAATTTTTAGCTTCTCAAATATGGACTCTTGGTCCTCAGTGTAGAAAAAGGGAACATTATTCTAGAGATGCTTCGTTAAAGGTCCAGTGATGATGGAAAAACCCTTTATAAATATTTGATAATAAATAGCTAAACGCAAGAACCTTCGAACCTCCAATACATTCTTTGGTTGTTTCCAAACCATAATAGTCCTAATCTTCTTTAGATCCATCTGAATACCCTTTACAGACACTATATGACCAAAAAATGTAAGTTTCGAAAGCCAAAACTCACACTTATTGAACTTTGCATACAACTGATTCTCCATTAAAGTTTGCTATATAATCTTCAAGTATTCCTCATGCTCGGTTTCAAACATAGAATAGATCAGAATATCCTCAATAAAGATTAAAAAAATGATCTACATAGGGTTGGAATATTTTATTCATCATATCCTTTAATGCGACGGGAGCATTACTCCAATTAAAATACATCACGAGAAACTCATAATAGCCTTAACTAGTTTGAAAAGTCATCTTAAACACTTAAGAATCCTTAACTTTGAGTTGATAAAAGTCAGATCTTAAGTATATCATAGAAAATATTAAAGCTTTATGAAATTGATCGAAAAGATAATGGATATGAGGTAATGAATACTTGTTCTTAATCGTCAGTTTATTCAACTTTTGATAGCCAATACACAACTAAAGTGTCCCATTTTTCATCTTAACAAAAACAATTAGTGCCCCAATAGTAAGACACTCGGTCGAATGAAACCCCGATCTAACACCTGCAACTGAACCTTCAACTCATTGAGCTTATTAGATGACATTCAGTAAGGTGCAATAGATATCGGAGCTGATCTCAGGTATACCTTAATGTCGAATTTAATTTCTTTATGTTTAGGCAGTACACTAGGTAACTCTTCTACAAAAACATCAAGAAATTCTATTACAACTTTGATTTTATATATTCCTTCGTCAGACTGCCTCAGATGCATAATGTAAGCAATGTAAGAAACAAACCCCTTTCTAATAATCTTCTCGACCTTGGGAGCCGACACAATATTCGATAGAAAACCATAACATTCTTCAATAAAAACAACTTCGCAGTTATCAGGCGTTTTCAAAGTAGCTAGCCTCATTTCACAATCTTAATTAGCTAATGAGCGGATAACCAATCCATAACGAGGATAAGGTCAAACTCTTCAAAAGGTAACTCCATCAAATTCTCTAGAAAGATTTCACCATGACACTCTAATGGACAATTCTTATAAACCTTTTAAACCTATACAGGAATACAAACAAAACTATGAATGATGATCACAATCTCGGTATTCTCAACAGGAATTCCAAGACACCAACTATCATGCTCAAGTAGAACCATTATCAAGCAGTGCAAAATAAGAAATAAAATTGATAGAAAATGCACCAGTAATAACCTTTTTTCTCATCCCAATCCTCGTGCCTATGACTAAAACAAACTAACCCAGTGATCTATTAGAATCTCTACTCTGAGCTAATATACCTCTATTAGTCGAACCAGAAATAGTTGATCTAACCTGATCTATACCTTCGATCAATGTCTAAACTAATCTAAAACTTGGCAATTCTTAATTGAGATCTCCTACAGGGTATCTATAAATAAAAGAATCCTAAAGTCAGAATTGATACTTGAGTTTCGAATTAAAACATTTATTAACATTTTCAAAATAATAAATATTCCAAAAATATTTATATGCATACAAAATGAATTTTCGCTTAAAATTTTATGGTTTAGCTCCATAGTCCAAGGGTTGTACCTAACTCTGATATCACTAAATGTAACCCCTTTATCAGGCGTATAAGGAATAGGTTGGATTCAAAAGTCACATTAACTTACTTTTCAAAAAATTAGCAAAAAGTAATTTAATAAAACAACAGATTTATCCTATACACTATTGATTTAAAAAAGTAATTTAATAAAACAACATATTTATCCTATACGCTATTGATTTCAAAACTAAAGAAAAAGAATTAATTTAGTTAATAAATTAAACAAAAAACAAACGTATATCAACGAAATTTCAAAATCCAATGTTTGAAATAAAATATTTCGAAGAGTAGTGTTAGGTATGGCTCATAAATATACCAAAAATATATTTGTAAATATGTAAGAATGTTTGAATAAAAATTCTAGCGTCGCCTAGGGTACCGAGGATGTAAGCACATTGCTGAACCTCATTAAAATTCTTGTGTTCTTTCCGTTTTCTTTACCCTATTATTCAACAATTGGTATTAGATGTCAGGAGCCAAATTTGAAGTTGTGAAATCCGATGGTCAGGGTAACTTCGGATTATGGAAAACTAGGGTGAAGGATCTGTTGGCACAACAAGGGATTTTAAAGGCTTTGCGACCTACAAAGTCGGCGTTGATGGAGGAGGAAGATTGGGAAGAATTACAGTAGTGAGCGGCAGGAACTATACGATTATGTTTGGCGGACGAGGTCATGTTTCACGTTATGAATCTGTCGTCTCCATATAAAATTTGGAAGAAGTTGGAAAATCAGTTTATGTCCAAATCCTTAACGACTAAATTGTATCTAAGAATCATGTTTCACTTTATGGTTTACTGGTTTAGTGAAGGAGTTGGGTGTTCAGCAAGGTGGAGTTCAGTTGCATTGTGACAATCTAAGAATCATGTATATCATGCAAGAACTAAGCATATTTCTGTAAGGTTTCACAAGATTAGATAGTTGGTTGCATCTGAAGAGATTGTGTTTCAGAAGGTACATACTTATGAGAATGTCGTTGATATGTTCACCAAGCTAGTTACGACAGACAAGTCCATGCATTACTTGGACTTGTTGAATGTTTCGAGTTGTTAAAGAAGTAAGGTAACCAAATACACATTGAATGTTTCCTAAGGGGCAGGATATTCGTCAAGGTGGAGATTTGTTAGGTATGGCTCACAAATATACCAGTAAAGTTACAAAGAAAGTCTCGTAGTGGGAGTTACGATTATGTGGGTTGAGGGTACAGGGGCGTAGCCCCAACGCTACGGTACAGGGTTATTTTTGTAAATATATACAAAGGTTTATTTATTATAAAAGGAGATGTAACCAAAACCTATGAGATATTGAATAAAAATTCAAGCGCCGCCTAGGGCATCGAGGACGTAAGCATATTGTTGAACCTCATTAAAATTCTTGTATTCTTTCCATTTTCTTTACCCGATTATTCAACAAATAGTTTTTCAAGAACCACTATAACTTCAATCACACCATCCGAAGTGGGATCTGCCACAAAGACAGAGGCCATAGAAACCAAAAGTGACATTCACCCCTCGATTGAACACAATGAACTTCCCCTATCAAAATCCAACCCAATATGACATGCAAAATGGAATACATATATGAATTCTAATCCAATCCAAATAAAAAATTTTACATAGTCAAATATTCCAAAAAATGTATTCTAGTTCTGATAATTCAACGCAATAACATATTTTGTATGCACAACATATATCTCGATTTTGAAAATTCAGCATACATCACATGGCACTTTTCTTAATTATATTTATCACAATCCATTTCACAGTCAGACATGCATTCAATCAATTTAAAACCAACCAACCAAGTAACCAAACAAAATAAATGTAGCACCGAATAGAGACACACATCGACAAATTACTAACGACGATAATAACGTTTTTCACAATCGGTCCAAAATATAGATTGACCCGAATTAGTGCCTACGATAGCTATTTAATAACAAAATTAATATTCAAAAACAGAGATAATGCTAATCATACTAAAATATTTAACTAATACTCACAGTCAACATGGGTAAGTACAAAATTAGTGAGTAACTGCGGAGGAGGTAGTAAGTCAATTCTCAGTTTGATACTTCCTGTAAAATTATAACATCCAGATTTAGTCCCAATTTAGTAATTTCAGATTATGAAATAATAAAAACAATTTAAAACTATTCCTGACTCGATTGGGAACTGGCAGCAAGTTTGGTTATAGTATAACGGACTGTTAGTGTATTAAAAGGGGACAGTCGGTGATGAAACTAAGTAGGCAGTAGTCTCAAGGGCTGGCAAGCCCACTACCAGTCTTGCTATAACCTTAAGCAATCGACCACCAATCGACAGTAGGTGGTAAGACCCAAACAGAACACCCAATAGGGGTTTTTATTACCATCAACGCTGCTTGATGCTTTGAATAATGTAACAACAATTATTGCAAGCATGCACTATCATTTATCAAATGGTAAAAGCGGACGCAACAAGTTCATCGAGTATCGTATCCATAGAGATTAGTATTACTTCACATAGTTGATATGCAGTAAATGTAAAATTATGTATAGTTAATGTAGGGAGCAATGTTGGAGAAATGTTGTAGCAATGTAATAGAAAACATAATATAAATAATGGGATTACAACACAACTAAATAAAGTAATGATAGATTTAGGCAAAGGATTATTGGATGTCAAACAACACATACAATTAACAATGTTATAGCATTACTATTGATATGTCTAGCATTAACCGAGAAGGTTATTCTTCTCTCAAAAATATTCACCAACAACTCACAAGAAGGACTATATCTCTATAGCAACTCAGATAAGCATACTAAGAATGCTACGATAAAACAATCATTAAAAACTTCTTTTATGCTAAATGTTGTTCTCATAGACGTTGATGTTATTCATGATGTAACCAACTCTCGCAGCATTACTAGGAAGTTTATACAAGCCGAAAATCAAACTCAAGAAACATCAATTAATAATAATAAGGCAAAGTGAATAAATGTGTAATTTATAAAATATATTCAAAATAAAATATCCAAGGTTAACATCTCAAAATAAAATAAAAATAAATCATCTTAACAAAATAAATCCCCATTTTCAAGCTTGATATAAATTGCTAAGATGACTACTAATAGATCGTCGGTCACCGCTCTCACGGTTAAAACATGCTTCACGTCCAAGTTCTATTTCCCAAAGGTTTTTAGGTTGTTTTGGCGGTGGTGGGAGAGAAAAATAAAAAAGTTGCTGAGAACATTAGGGTTTCCAATGATGATTAAAGTGTGTAGAAAATATCATATTTATATCCCCTCAAAGCCAAACTCGTTATATATAGAAATATCCCCTTTTCCACATAATTTCTTTTTTAAATTCAATTTTCAGCTTTTATCCCACAACTTTATTAATTTCTAAAATTTTTCTAATTGTTTGGTGATTTAGAATTGTTGTATAATTTACTCGACAATCCAGCTCATCATCATCACACAACAATGGCTACAACATTAACAATGTCACAACATCAGTATATCAATTTGCAACAAAAATATAATAATCAACCCAAATACAAACAATTCACTCCCAATATACAAATCATGTAAAATATGCTAAAATAAATCTAAATATGATTTTAAAAAAGCTAGTACAAGCTTAATCTAAGTAAAAAATTATCTAAACAATAACTCGTTCGGAGAGTTATCACACCCCCAAATCTATAACAACTTGCCCTCAGCAATTATACAACATAATTTTCACACTTTTCTTTAACCTATCGCTTCAGAACCTTATAAAGTTTCTACTAATCACCACTAAATCTCAAGATTATAAGAAATCAACTCAAATCAACTTATCATGCTATAGCATATGTGTGTTTGTAGTCGTGATAATTCACCACCATGGGTATTTGCAGAGAATATCATAATTATCAAAGTAATTAGTTAATCAAAAGATGTCAAAACAATTACTATTTAGCTTAACTAGAGCTTCAACTCATCACAACTACTTCCCAGTACTTGAGTAATGGGATGTTGTCAACAACGAACCCCAAGCCTTTTAGGTAGAGTCATCCCGTGAAGACTTTCATTCACTCATATTATTTGAGGCTAACTTTCCTACTTAGTATTCACTAATCATACCAGACTTGCCTTAGCAAAAGAGTGTCCTAGAGCTAAAAGTTTATAGTGAACAATTTATTCAGCTAGAGCTAGTTTGGAAGCAATTCACACAAAACTTAAACCCAATGTTAATGTTTTTCTATTTTTTTTATCAAACTTGAAAAAAAACTTATTATTCTCTAAAATATCCATAATTCAACCAAGCACAACATTCAGTAAAGAATTATAAAATCAAAAGAATCATTAAGGCAATATCAAGTTATCTATTAATTCTTAGATTATCAACATTATATTGATATTGACAATTATCTCATTATAGGTAAATGCAAAGTCTCAACAATTGTTTGTTTATCTAAATATTCTTGCAAACTAAATGTCATGGAAAGATCGACAGAACAACACAAAAGATGACCATGAAAAATGAACATAACATTAAACAACACACCCCCAAATATGAGATGCGCATTGTCCTCAATGCATGAAAAAAATAAATAACAAAACATTGGAGAAGGGACAAAATAATCCCCTAATATTGTTGAAGATGTGGTGTAGCAATAACTGTATAGATATATTACTCTAATGTTGCAGCAATGATAGTTTAGAATTTAAGAAGATGATAGGCAGTAATGATTGTTTATAACTCCAACTGATGTTGTGAAGTGAAGGCAGCATATGATGACTGATGGTGCGACTATCGATATGGGAACCTGACCTAAAAAAATATCAATAAAAGAAAATTTCTTAAATAATAAAACATTTAATATAATTCTATAAATAACTTATTGAAATCATGTAAAAAATGGTTTCACATAGTGAAATAAAAATTTGTGGTAAATTCTCCTAGGTCCCTGTAAAATGATATCCCTTTTTTCTTGTCGAAGGTTTTAGTGACGTAATCATATTGGTTTAGGTCATTTGCGCTTGTTTTTCGAAACATTATTCGAAGTAGAAAGCTTGTTTGCTAGAATTAGTCATGAAACACACTCTTTATTGTCACCATAGAAATGTTGTGGCTGTACAGGGTGAATTTTTAGATGAGAGGCTTTATCATCAAAGCCTTGTGAATCTGTCCTTGTTACCCTTGCTACTATTGTGTCATTTTACACCATGGTAGCATTTTTTAGTTTTTCTCAAGGGCTCATGACATGACTCTGTAGTTGACATTATCGGTGTAAAACTACTGTTGATACAGAGATCAATGTAGAAGCATTGGTTCTCCTAAATTTACATATTCTCTTCATGGTTTGGCTCATCTTATTTTTCTATTGTTGTAACATCAGGAATATCAATATCAATGTTGTGGCATTCATCCATATGTTCTTACATAATTTCATCAATAATGTCAATAGAATGTCATTCAAAATTATCATCATTTGTAACTTGATTTAAAACATTAAAGGTAATGTGTTCGTCATTAAGAATCATAGTAAGTTCTCCCTTTTCAATATCGATTATCGTTGTGTTTTTAGCAAGGAATGGTTGGCCAAATATGATTGGCACTTTTTTGTCAACTATAAATTCCAAAATAATGAAATCTGTTAGAAAAATAAATATGTCCAATTTTACTAACTCATTGTCAATCTTACCTTCGGGATGAACAATGGATCGATCAGCAAGTTAAAGTGTAACTGTTGTGAGTTGTGCATTACCAATCCCAAGTTTCATAAAAATAGACAAGGCCATTAAGTTAATGTGGGAGCCTAAGTCACTTAAAGCTTTACCTATGTATTGATTGCCAATAGTGCAATGAATAGTAAACTTCCCTTAATCCTTTATATTTTTGGGCCAATTTAATCATGACAAAAGTGTTACACCCTTTAGTGATTACAACGGTCTCTAAATCACCAATCGTACATTTCTTGGAAAGTACATTCTTTATAAATTTGACGTAGTTCGACGTTTGCTCCAATGATTTAAGCAATGGTATGTTAATGGGCAACTGTCGCATCACATCAAGAAACTTGAATTGTTTGTCCTATTTGTTTTCCATAATATTTGGTGGAATGTAGGTGGAAGTCTTAAATTATGTTTCACTAGCAATGTTGGTGGCATTACAGGTGGCAGTGTTGTCAGCATTGTTGGTGGCAATGTCTCAGAATTAATGCTCTATCATGTATATTTTGTTGTAGTATCCACTATTGGTTTTTTAATTTCCACTTCCAACTCATTTCCTTTAGATTGTTATCCATGCCTCTTATCCTCCTCCTTATTTTCATCATTTGATTTTCTAAGATGGAGTCCACTACGTGTTATGATGGCTTTACAATGCTCAATGTAATGAGCTTTCCCATGAGCTTTTTGAACTTCGGTGTCACTTAGCAATGCTCATTGTAATCTGTTATTGAGCACATTGGATAGTTGTCCAACTTGATTCTGTAATTCTCTAAAAGATGATGATAGACATTGGATCAAATCACTATTTCTTTGATTCATCACTTCATTTCTTGATATATACTCCTTCAATAGAGACTAAAGTGATGTCGATGATGAAGCTCGATTAAATGTTTTCCTTAATAATTCTTCTCATTGTTACGTTGTACCTGTGGCATTGGCTGATGATGTGACTGTTGATGTTGCAACATTGGTTGCTATAAGTATACCTTAATTGTGAATACTGTTGCAGTATATTCCCAAAATTTTGTTACAATGCCATAATGGGGTTGGCTACATTCTAACTTATCTGAGATAAATTGGGATGATTTCATAAATTCATATTGTAAGTTCTCACATATGTATTGTCATTGTCATTCTTGTTGTAATTCTCAATGATGTGATCCTGTTTAGCACCAACTTTCTACATGACATACTCACATCATTGAAAAACCATCAAACTCAATATAAGGTAGTTCTACCATACTTTATATTATATTTACTTATTTATGCACTATATATATTATTATGAGCAGACATTTGCATATTAGACTATACTTGAATTATCATAGTATGTGCATTCATTCATTATATCCTATGGTTTGCATCATTGATTGATATTCATGTATATAATCTATAGTTATAATATTAATATTCATTCATTATCATATGATGCATTAATTATTATTATAACCTATAGTTCACATCTTTATAATATGCACATCATTATATTATATGCATTATATAGTTTATATACTTAGTTTATTTCTTTATGTTATGCATGTAGGCATATTCGGCCAACACTTGGGAGCTACATTTGAGCTTAACTAATGATAAGGAGCTAGGAAAACTTTCATAGGATGACTCGGGAGATCATGAAGAACAAATGATGAAAAGTTGTCATCTGACCCCCGAGCTCATACCTCACTTGAGCTGGACTTTTGAGCTAGCTAGAGACCTCATTTCAGCTGGAGAGTTGCACCATCATCACCACCACAAAGAGTACTTCAAATATGGTCTAAGTCAATTTTTGTGGATTCGTACCTTTTCGCGAAGAGTTGCCATTCCAAGAGGTGCCTTTTCACAAGGAGCTGGCCAAATACTCATCTTCATGTAATTCACCTATGACCAGCTCATCTTCAGCTCATACACATGGGAAGTAGCTCAAATGATGAAATGTTACCTTCCACAAATGTGACCTTTCATAACAAGTTGTTGCCCGTTGAAGACCATGACACCTAGATGCATGTTGGAAGCCAAGTCACGCCTAGTTGCCGCCATCTTCATTCCATGGACTTCAAGACATCATCCTTTGGTTGCAACCTCAACAAAGCCTTGTAAGAAGATCCATGTGCGTTCAAATAGGCCTCCATGTGTATCATTCAAGCATGTGCACTCCATATGACATCAAATTGGCGCCAAAACACCAAGGGTTGCTTCCTATTCGGCCAAAGACTCTTTCCTCTTCATTTTGGCGCCCAAATAACTTCCAAAGGCATTCAAAGCATCCTTAGGCCGAACCAACACCTTACCATTCGGCCAAGAGCATGTATCTTCATTAAAATCATGTATTTTCATTTAAAAATCATGTATTTTCAAAGGGGTTTCATCCATAGCCGAACCATCATGTATCTATTCGGCCTAAACCCTTTGAAAAACTATAAATAGGCTAGTGCATTTCATTTGTAAGGCATCTCATATCTTATATAAAACATACTCTTGTGAGTTATTTCTCTTCAAAGATCTTTGTGAACTTTATCGATTAAACAAGTGTAGTTCCTATACTTGTGGCGTCATTCCTTCCATTTTGATTCCTAAATTCCTAGATTGTTATCTAGTGGGTTGAAGACACTATCACCACCCCTCAAGCAAGTTTGTGAAGACCGGGATTGTGTTCCTTAGCACTATTTCATCTTTGGCGTGTTTGAGATACAACATCACCACCATTGCCATTTCATCATCAACGTCATCCATCGCTTCCATCAATTCCGCAGCCATCTCTATCTTTTTATTTATTTCATTTCATTCTTATTATTTATTTTCATTACTTATATTATTACCCTTTATTAAGTCCATTATTAAACATATTTTCTTATCTTATTTTGCAGCCCAAACTTATAACTTCGAGGACATCAGTACTTGTCAATCCTAGATCGGGACACAATAAGGCTATCTACTCTTCTCACCAAAGTGTGTAGATTCGCCTTACATCACTCAAAAAATACACAGGCTCGGGATTAACAAGAAACATAATTAACAAGAAATGTAGTTTTTACCTCATTTATATATACCTCCAAGCTTTTGCATTTTCTTCATCATTTTAGTTAATAATGTCACTTATGTGGTCAGTGTGTTCAGATCATCATAGTCCACTACTGTAACAATGTGTCTCTCTGACATAGTCCTTATGTTAGGATATTGGTTGTCATTGTTGGAGATCCTCTCGAGGATGTCGTAGGCTTCATTATATGACTTATCTAGCAATACTCCATTGGATGATGCGTCCACAACTATTCTAGTTTTCATGTTCAAGCCATTGTAAAATATCTTCATTTACGTCCAATGATGGAAAGCAAGCATCAACCATTTTAGTAGCAAGTCTTTAAATCTCTCCCAAGTTTCATACAAGTTCTAATCCTTCAATTGCTTGAAAGATGTGCTGTCATTCCTCAATATAGCATTCATGCTGAGAGGATTAAATCTTAGCAAGAACTTTTGAGCATGTTTATTCCATGATGTTATATCACAAGGTAGCAGCGAATTGAGTCACGCCTTGGCTTTGTCGCGAAGCAAGTACGGGAACAATTTTATCTTCAAGCTTCTTTGGCATACCTTGTTGTATGAATGAGTCACACATTTCCATAAATGATCTCAAGTGTGCTTGAGGGTCCTCAGTTTACATCTCACTATATTGCCCCTTGATTGTTACATTTGAAACATCACCTGCTGACTTCAAATCAAAATAAGCAGCATGAATGGTCGGTCGAATAATGTCAGGATTTAAGTCGTCCAAAATGGGTACAACATGCTCTCGAAGTGGTCTAGTTCTTTTTCCAATGTTGTCGTAACCTGTCCGCATATGTTTATTGTGCAAGGGTTGAATCGTCTTATTATTTTACCCATTGTTGTTTAGGAGATTCTGATAATCCTCGATTGGAAATGGTAGTTCACTAGCATTTCCCACAACATTATGATTCATGTTTGGATATTGTTGATTTTGTTGTCTCATTTAGTAAAAAGTTCTCTATCTCTGGATCAAAAGGTTCTAAGTCATGGTTGTTACTACCGGTCATGCACTAGCAACGCCCTGCTAAAGCTACCTACAAAAAGTAAAAACAAAGTTAGTGAATAAAAGAAAACAACTATAAAAATTACATTAATAATCCCTGGAAAATGACTAACACCCATAACCCGTATACAAATTATAGATGTAACTCGAATTTCTAAAACCATTTTATCATTTTAAAAGTGATTTAAAATTTATTTTCTTAAATTGGTAACTGATATTATAAAAATATTATATCATATGAATTATGCTTCATTTTAACAAATTTAATTCAAAAGTTTTTTATGAATAGTACCATGAACAGTGAGGGTATCTTTACCTGTAGCAAGGTATCGGTACCCCTAAAGCATTATGGAAATTTTTAAACATTGGTACTGTTCATTGCTACAGTTACTATTCACTGTTATAGTAAATGCTACATTAACCGCTACAGTAATTTCAACAAAATACAAATATAAAACTCATAAAAACTTAACCTATCATTACTATAAAATTTCCATTTTGTTTCCAAATTTGTTCAACAAAACAAATAGAACATTAATAAATCAAATGCCATAAAATCATGTTAATAGCTTATCCAGTATTTTACCATGATCAAAATAATATAACTGAATATAAAATTTCTTAACAATATACATGCCATTTATTCCGTAAGCTCATAAGCTTATTTTCATGCTTACCATTTATTAACCAAAAATCTTTAAACCATAGACAATAGCCCAATATATAACCCTGAGGACCCTGGGTATTCGAGTAATATTTGCACCGTAGTGCTACACATAAGGTCGTGCCCACCATATACACCGAAGTGTATTACACATAAGGTTGTGCCCACCATATACATCGAAATGTATTACACATAAGGTTGTGCCCACCATATACACTTAGAGTCCTTACACACTATAGTGAAATATAAACCTGCAGTTGCTATACTCTATAACATGCCAACTATACCCTGTCCCTCAATGACTTACTTGGGCATATAGTCTATTTTATTTGATCCATCCATGGAAAAGTATATTATCAATATTTAACATTGGAAATTCATACCCAAAAACATTCATGGTAAAATATCACATTTTTCATGATCAATGCATTTTAATTTCATACCATGACATTTCAATGTCATGTCAAAGTTATAAAATGACATAATATCATGCTGATATAAACAAGGTCGACTTATCACAAGTCTTCCTACTGATGTATACAACATCCATGTATAATGTCATGCATGTATTGCACTCACCTTGACACTTTATATCTTTCAAAATATGTGCCTCACCATTGTCCATAATAAACCCTTTTTTCTATTTAACTTGCTTCGATCGCAAATCAATCACGATATGAATAAATCACAAATTCATACGATATATATATGTTAGTATTATACTAACATAAACACATTCCATAATATACTTGAAACTCATTTTCGACCAAAATATTTAACACTTAATAATTCCTTTTAACATGAGCACCAACTATTCCAATTTACACAAAATGGTCCTTCACCATTTTATCATTTAGTTTCTTAATACCAAAAATTCCAACATTAAAATTATTACCATTCAAATACTTTCACAAAAGCATAATTACATTTAAGTACCCCAACTATGCAAATGTTGTACTTAAATCAGAAATCTTTTAAAACTTCCAAAATAGTCATATTTCACATCTAAACACTCATTTAAATTCCCCAAACAATTTTCAGCATAATACATCAATTATATAAGACTTACACAACAACCCATCAATTTTCCAAAGTTATCGAATTGATCCCCAACTTTTCAAAATTTACAAAATGGTCCTAAAATTTTATAAGGTTTGTAGAATACTTCCTTCATCATTTCCAACCCATATATAATTTTTCCATAATTTTCTCACTCAAACCATCCATGGCTGAAACTTAAAGAACAAGTTCTAAAAAAATTAAAAATGTTCTAATCATCATACATGCTTGAATATGAATCTACACCTCATAAACATCAAGATCCATCATCAATTTCATGATCCCTTTTATGAACACAAACTATAGAATTTAGGATCTTTGCCCACCAATAAGATTATCATGCAATATTAGTACCAAATGATAGTGTTTTTCTCATATAACAATTTTCTATTTACATCATACTCAAAATCCTAAAGAAATTGCTTGAAAATTGAGATAAAGCTTTCTCTCACCTATGGAGAAAACCCACGCTGCTTGGATGAAGAAGATGAGCAATTTGGATGAAATGTTGGATGCATTTCATCTTTGTTTCCATTATATTCCACTTAAACGAATAAAATATTCATTTAATTAGGATAAGACAAAAACACCCTTAATGAATCTTCTTATTCACCATAAAACCATGACAACTCATCCTTATCATCTTTCAAAGTCAAAGATGAATTATTTTGACTTTGATTTATAAAAATTCCCATGAATTTTAAAAAATTATGTTTTAGTCACTAAATTCCACTGTTTCAGTTAAATTTGAAAAATTGCACAATTCCAAACCAAATTTCTCTGATCTAAAATCTTAAAATAATATTTCCCACCATTTTATAACATCCTCAAAATTTTTGTAAAATTCCAATTCAATCTGAATTGCCGATTTCGTACCAAACTTTAACCCTTTCTCATTTTTCTTTACTAAAATTCCAAATCTAAAAATATGATTTCCATAAAACCCCACTCTCAAGAGTAAACTATCTATTTATGGAATAAAATTCTCTTTAGGAACTTTATCACTTAATTCCGTAAAATTTTCCAAGTTTATACTTTGACCAATCAACTTTCAAAAGTTATATATTAGTCACTAACCAAAATTTGGGTTATTACAGTTCTCCCCTCCTTAAATAAAATTCGTCCTCGAATTTTTAATACGTTTATGATGAAAACATATGAGGATATTGCTTCCTCATGTCCTCCTCTCTTTCCCACGTAGCTTCATCGACTTTATGGTTTCGCCAAATTACTTTAACAAGGGGAATTGTCTTGCTACTCAATTCTTTGATTTCTCGAGCCAAAATATGTACTGGTTCTTCTTCATGCATAAAATCAGGTCAGATCTCACTTTTCTATGGTGTAATGACATTTGAAGGAACTGATCGATACTTTCTAAGCACCGACACATGAAAAAGATTGTGAACTTTATCCAATTCTGAGGTAATACTAACTAATACGCCACCAGTCCAACTCTCTTTAATATTTCATAAGGTCCAATGAATCTTGGACTTAATTTTCCTTTGCGCCCAAAACGAAATATCTTTTTCCAAGGTGATACTTTAAGAAAAACTTTATCACCAACATGGAATTCAATCTCTTTTCGCTTCAAATCTGCATAAGACTTCTGACGATCAGCTGCAATCTTGAGATTATCTTGGATTATTCTCACTTTATCCTCAACCTCCTTCAAAAAATCAGGGCCAACAAGATTCCTATCTTTTAACTCGAACCAATTTAATGGTGTCCGACACTTTCTCCCGTATAAAGCTTCGTAAGGAGCCATCTTGATGCTAGATTGGTAGCTGTTATTGTAAGCAAATTCTGCTAGAGGTAAATACCTTTCCCAAGATCTTTCAAACTCAATCACACATGCCCTCAACATATCCTCCAATATCTGAATAGTACGCTCAAACTGACCATTCGTATGTGGATGAAATGTTGTACTGAGATTAAATCGAGTACCCAATGCTTTATGCAAAGAATTCCAAAATCTTGAAGTGAACCTTGGATCCCTATCAGATATGATTGATACTGGCACTCCATGTAGTCGAACTATCTCCTTGATATACAACACTGTTTATTTATCCAAAGCATAGTCCATTTGCACCGGAATGAAATGTGTCGATTTAGTTAATCGGCCAACTATCATCCAAATGGAATCCTTCTTATTTGATGTCAATGGTAGCCCTGTAACAAAATCCATAGTAACTCTCTCCTACTTCCATTCTGAAATAGAAATTGGTTGTATCAATCCCGAAGGCACCTGATGTTCAGGTTTCACTCGTTGACACGTCAAACATGTAGCAACAAACTCAAAAATGGCTCTTTTCATACCCGGCCACCAGAATCAACTCTTTACATCATAATACATCTTTCTCCCTCCTGGATGAATAGTCAGTGGACTATAATGTGCCTCAGAAAGAATATCTTTCTTCAACTCATCATCATGTTGAATACAGATTCTTCCTCGATAATACAAACATCCATCTGACTTGACTTTAAAGTTTTTAGTCTCACCTTTTTCCACTAATGAAATATTTTTCAAGCATCTGCCATCTTTCTTTTGTAGCTCTATTATCCGATCTAAAAGCATCGACTTTATTTTTAATTCAGCCAATAGTGCGCCATTTTCTTTCAACAATAGTCGCACATTCATAGCTCACAAAGCTGTAAAAGTTTTCCGACTAAGTGCATATGCTACAACATTTGCTTTGCTTGGATGATAATCAATGATCAAATCATAATCCTTTAAAAGTTATATCCATCTTCTCTGTCTCAAATTAAGCTCTTTTTGAGTCAACAGATATTTCAAAATCTTATGATCCGTATAGATGTGGCATCTCTCACCATACAAATAATGACGCCAAATCTTTAGAGCAAAAACTACCGCTACTAACTCAAGATCATGAGTAGGATAATTCCCATCGTGCATCTTTAATTTTCAAGAAGCATAAGCTACCACCTTACCATCTTGCATAAGTACACACCCCAAACCATTATGAGATGCATCACTATACACCACAAACTATTTGCCCGATTCTAGTTGTACCAACACTGGTGCTTCGGTTAAAATCTTCCTTAGAGCTTCAAAACTCTCTTGACATTTCTCATTCCAAGCAAATGAAACATGCTTTCGTAAAAGCTTGGTCAAAGGAGAAGCAATCATTGAAAAGTTTTTCACAAACCTTCGATAATAACCAATAAGTTCCAAAAAACTTCGGACCTTTGTAACATTCTTTGGAGGTTTCACTCCAATATTGCTTGAAATTTCTTAGGATCAACTCTTATGCCTTCTGCCGAGACAACATGACCAAGAAAAACAACGTCTGATAGCCAAAACTCACACTTTGACAGCTTGGCATATAACTTTTTATCCTTAAGTATTTCAAGCAAAGTACAAAGATAACCATCATGTTCTATCTTTGTCTTTGAGCATACCAGAATGTCATCAATAAAGACCACCACAAATGGATCTAAATAAGGTTGAAATATTCGATTCATCAAATCCATTAATGTTGCTGGAGCATTTGTCAACCCAAACGGCATTACTATGAACTCGTAGTGTTCATACCGTGTTCTGAAAGCTATCTTTAGAACATCTTCCTCTTCTATCTTTAATTAGTGATATCCCGATCTAAGATCAATCTTAGAGAAAACAACTGCTCCCTTAAGTTGATCAAACAAATTATCAATCCTCAAAAGAGGATACATGTTTTTTATAGTCACCTTGTTCAACTATCGATAATCTATGCACAAACGCATTGATCCATCTTTCTTTTTCACGAACAACACCAATGCACCCCAAGGTAAAATACTCGATCTTATAAATCCTCGATCCAATATCTCTTGCAATTGAGCCTTTAATTCTCTTAAATCTGTTGAGGTAATTCGATAAGGAGCCATCAAAATAGGTGTTGTACCTGGGAAGACATCAATCCCAAACTCCACCTCTCTATCTGGAGGTAATCTAGGTAATTCATCCGAAAACACCTCTGGATACTCTCGTACAGTTGGAATACCTTCTAAATTAACTTCATCAGTTCTAGTATCTAATACATTTACTAAAATTGTACAATCTACCCAACCATAGTAGAAAGATAGCCAATTCATGCCTAAGATTATCCTGAATTCCTCAAAAGGCAATTCTAATAGGTTTGCAGGAAATTCTACTGCATGTATCTTTATCGGACATCGTTACTCAAATTTTTGTACTATGACCCAATGGATTGATTTCCACAATATCCCTAGAAATATGTTCTACAAAAATTCCCCTATCTCTTACCAGTTTTGTACTAATATGCGAGTATGTAGAACAGGGATCAATCAATACAAACACAGGTTCATCGAAGAGATAAAAGGTACCTGCTATAATCTCAGGAGCATCTCTGTCATCATCAGTCTTGATGTGATAAACCCTTGCAGTAGTTTTGCCTTCACGATTAGATGCAGTCTCAGATGTACCAGGTTTACTCATTTTGCCACCTCTACCCTTCTGAGGTCCCGATACTGTCTGATCTGGATTTAACTCTGGACAATGCATTTTATAATGACCCGCTTGCCCACAGTTATAACATTTTCCTTCAGCAAACCAACATTTACCAGAATGTCTCATTCCACAAAACTTACATTCTGCATCCAGACAAAACCCCAAACTTTAAGTACCCACCGAAGTTACCGATGTCTGTTTTAACTTTCCTCCAAAAAATCCTTTTCTGCTCGTGGATACTGAGGAAGCATAACTTTTCTGTTGCTGGCCCTTGTTGCGTTTGGAAAATGATGCAGAGTAAGAGCTTCCAAACCTTTTGTTTTACTGAGCTTTCTTCGCCTCTATATATCTTCAAGGTCAACTTTTTCCATAGCTTTAACCTTGTTTAGCGCTTCTTGAAAAGAAGTAAAATGATGAGAAAACCAGAGTTCTCTTATACTGAGAATCCAATCCAGAAACAAATCTATCAATTATAGATTTCTTAGTCGGAATAAGCTCCGAAGCAAATCGACTCAGCTTGTGAAATTCACATTCGTACTCATAAACTATTTTATCGGATTGTTTTAAGTTTAGGAACTATTGTATCATCTCATTGACAAACACGTCCCCAATATACTTTTCCTTGAATTCCCTCAAAAAGAATTCCCATGTGACTTGCTCAGTGGAAACTCATGCGAAGACTGTGTTTCACCCCACACTAGCTTGCTCCATCAGTAGAGACACAGCCCCTTCCAAATTTCCTTGATTATCACAAGGAATTCTGTTGAGCATAATCTTGACATCATTCAACCAGAAATTAACAGCCATCGGATTAGCATCTGAATCACCTCGAAATTCAGGTGCTCTCATCTTCCTCAGTTCATTCGGAACTGACGCTAGGGTTCGACGATTAATAATATTGTCTAAGGCTTGTAAAAACAACTCCTGATCTTGAACAGGAATATCTTGTTGATTCAAATTAGACAGCTCTACATTCGGCTGAGCATTGAGTGGATTCTGATTCACCTCATTACTCCCACTCTGTACAGTAGTAACATGCTCGTATGCCCTACTCGATTCTTGATGATCTGACATCTGAACACATTCAAAATCATCATTCATTAGTAAAGAGTAACTTTACTCCTAATAAGCATCATTACAGTATATATACAGCTATCATTCACTTTTGGCATCCTAGTGCATGTATACACTTTTTAACTTAAAACAATCTCGGTTTAGACCTAGAAAGATGTAACCTGAATTTCTAAAACCATTTTATCATTTTAAAAGTGATTTAAAATTTATTTTCTTAAATTGGTAGCTGATATTATAAAAATATTAAATCATATGAATTATGCTTTATTTTAACAAATTTAATTCAAAAGTTTTTTTATGAATAGTATCGTGAACAGTGAACAGTGAGGGTATCGGTACCCCTGAAGCATTCTAGAAATTTTTAAACATTGGTATTGTTCAACAAAACTCATCACATTTGTTTCCAAATATAAAACTCATAAAAACTTAACCTACCATTACTATAAAATTTCCATTTTGTTTCCAAATTTGTTCAACAAAACAAATAGAACATTAATAAATACTTGCCACTAATAACATTTGTAACACCCCAATTTAGGGGCTAAATTTAAGAAATTATAAAGTGGTGGATTTAATTGGTATTTTTGAAAGAAACGGGGGATTAAATTGTAAGATTTTAAAGTTGGAAGACCATTTTAAGAAGTACAAGAAATTCAGTGGCTAAACCCATGATTTAACCATTTTTTATATATGTTGAAATATAATCCCCCACCCGTGCTCAGTTTCTGGAAATTTTTCCAGTTTCCCTCTCCCGTCAACCCCTCTTTGAACTCCGATCTACTCGCCGTCTGACCTCCGATCGATGAGCCGAAACCACCATCGTGTTCGTTGTCAATCGAGGAACAAAACCCCTCAAACATTTCGTCGTGAATCATCGCCGTTCGTCGTGAATTTCAATCGGAAGTACCGTCGGTAATAACTCGTTTTAGTTGGTTTTTCATCGATTCACGACGATCCGATGATCCGTTTACGACACCTCCCGCACCATCGTGTTCCTTGTACCGTTCCGAGTCCACCCGTGTTCTCCTTTTTCTCCGGCGGCGGCAGCGCGTGTGGAGGTGAAGCGGTCAAAGTTTCCGACGTTTCAAAATCGAGCTCTCCGCCGTTCAAAATTGTGAACCGAGCTTTGTAAGTATCTCGAAATCGCTAAAAATAATATTTAGAAATTTTTCTGTGAATTTTACGCTGCCGGAACAGTGCCCACGCGCCCCCACGCGCCGCCACTGCGAGTGGGGATAGTCTAAATGACCGGTTTGACCGGTTTTAGTGAATAGTTGACCGGTTTGACCGGTCACAACCCGACCCGACCCGTTGACCCGACCCCACCCGTTGACCCGACCCGTTGACCATTGACCCGTTGACCGTTGACCGGAGTTGACCACTGTTGACCAAAACTTTGACCGGCTTTGATCGGGCATTAAACGACCTTTGACTTCGACCGAGTATACCTATCCTGACATTTTTTGACATTCCAAATCTGATTCCGCTGTCCGTTTTTCGAAATTCGAGCCCGAAGGCCTCAAAATTACCGGTCAAACCCGTTGACTTTGATTTTGACCAAAAATTCCAAATTTCCGAAAAGTCATATTTTATGCTTTCGACGTCCTGAATCCGAATCCGAAGTCCGTTTCGCCAAATTCGAACTCGGTAAGCCGTCTTTCACTGATTTATCACCCGATTCGATCCGTTTATCGTAATTAAGCTCCGTTTCTGATATAATTTATGTTGATATGTATCTGAGGAATTATTGGAAGTTGAATTGAAGATCAAAGGCGTTCGAATGGAATTTTTATGGTCGATCAGTATTGCACGGAAATCGAGGTAATACTTTACTACCTCTTTATGCTTTATAGAACATGTTGGTATTGGTAAATGCATGAATGGAAATGTTTAGTCTTATATGTGTAATAAATGAAGATCTACACTAGATATGAATACGGTAGAAAATAGATAACTGAATATGGCTCAGATGACTATTATAAGAAATTGGAGGACAGTTGGAATTAAATTACAAGTTCTAAAAATAAGTGATAAAAGAATCAATCATGGATTGTAGATTATAATTTATCTCATTAAAGGTACTTAGATGATAAATTATGAGAATATTTTGATTAGGTAAAATTACGAAATTACCCTTATGGTGGAAAATGACAAGAATTGTCTCTGGAAGTAGATTAATAAATCTGAAAAGAATTATTGATCTGCTAAAACTATTCATGTGCATAAGGAAATGTTAGTTTTACTTGGAAATTATGGATAACCGGTTTTTAACACCAAGAGGGTTTATGCAAGATACTATAAGTCTGTTAAGGAATCACTTCAAGATCAGAGAAGGTTCGGGAAAGCAATTAATCATAGGATCTCTAAATTATATTATTTTTGTTAAAAGCTAATATCGAAATTATCTGGTTAAGAAATTACAGAAATACCCTTAAGAGATCGAATAGTCTGAGTTAACCCTGAATGAGAAAATACTTAGAGGATTCGTACTTAAGTCGATTAAGTACAGATTTGATTGTTAAGATCATGACTTAGCAGGAAAATTCATAATATTCCGTTTGTAAAATTTGAGAAGACATTTGACTCGAAAATATCCGAATAATGAGTAAATACTTGAAGAATAATTTAATGGGGGTATTTTGCTGTCAGAATTGTTCGAAAGGACTAAAGTAAAAGATATAAATTGGAATTAAATAATAAGACCGAATGGAGGAAAAAGATTGAAATACCGTGGATCTGTAAAATGACCAAAATACCCCTGTAATGGAAATGACTCAAGAATGTCACCAAGCTAAGGAATGATTGGATATCCTCGAGCTCTGAAATGAATGGAATAAAACTGAACATCAAAATTACCAAAATACCCTTATGGCCTAAAGTAAGTAAATGTCTTGGATTAATTAAAGAATCCAAATAAGCATAGGTATTGGCCTACCTTTAAAAGTAATGGAACATAATTTAAGTGAGTAGATCAACCCTAAAGCTATGTCAATACCTGAATGACATAGATATTACTGGAATGCGTGTTCGTCTTCTTAAGTTTGACTCGATGATGAATTGTAAATTATTCAACTTAGTTCAACTCTGGATCGCATTCAGTACTAAGAATTGGACGTTTGCACGAAAAATCAGCCACAAAGACCAAATTGAATGTAACGGAAGTGCAACATGTGTCTCAAAAATCAGGAACGCTTGAATTACTCTGGAAAATCCTGAAGTATCTGGAATGGACTTGAATGCTAAATAAATTAAGTAACCACAAGGACTGAGGATTGAATAAGTGAGTTGGATGAATATGGAAATGTTAATGAACATATATGATGTAATGTTCTTATGGATTATGAATTACAAAATCAAGTACGTCAGTATTTCATGATATGGTGAAAACGTGAACATGAAATAAAGACATTAGAAGATTTATTCAACGTTAATTTCGAAAATGAAATATGAACAAGAATTTGTGGTATTAAAGGGTAAATACCCTGGAAGGAAAATGAATTGACCAGTCGACATAGATTGTTAAGGTTTTGAATCTTCGTTCTCAAGTTGTTCGATTATCCGATCATTTGACATGGATGCAAAGGATTCTGAATACCCTTCTGATTACGTACAACTTCTGAAAATTGTCCGAATAAGATATGATCCTGATAATTCACATTCTGAATAACTGATGATTCCGTCAGTTATTGAACTTTTTACAATAGTGATTCTAAATTCTGACATTCTATCGGTATACTGAAGATCCATATTTCTCTACTTTCTAAGATTATCCAGTACCTTTGAATAATATTTGTAAACTCTGGTGTGTTCCCTACTTATATGAATATTTTATCTGATTTCTGATTTGAATTCTGTTTTGACATCTGATCTGAAATCTGTTCTGATTCCTAACCTAGATTCTGTTCTGATATCTGATCTGAATTATGTTTTGATTTCTGATATCTCCGTTTACCGACGGATAAATGTTTTATCTAGGGGGTTTATTGTTGGAGGAAGATTATCTGCAGACTCCTCGGCTTTGTGCTCAGGGTCTAAATGTCATGTGCGGTTGGGTGTATGGTTCGGGGAACCTACACATTTATGATGTGAACGGATGGGGGTATATATATATATGTTTAAAAGATCTGTATCTTTTTACTGAATTTTTCGAACACACTAGAAAACCTATTCTGATCTCCTCAACTCAGTCATCCGAAATATTTCTCTGAACTGAAAGCT
Source organism: Hibiscus syriacus (assembly GCF_006381635.1). Lineage (NCBI taxonomy): Eukaryota > Viridiplantae > Streptophyta > Magnoliopsida > Malvales > Malvaceae > Hibiscus > Hibiscus syriacus. The sequence goes on along the minus strand of NW_024062697.1, from coordinate 1,949,793 downwards.
CATTGTCCGTTACCACCCGAAATATCAGTAGAATCTCTGCTCAGCATAAAAATATGTAAATGCTCAGAAGCAATAAGGAAATAAATATTTATCTGTATCTGCACGTTCATCAGCATCATCTGGTAGTTCTGTATTACTGAGCTTTCCAAAGCTCACTCTATTACTCACCTTTTCAGGTTGAAAGAATTGTACCAGTGCATCTATCGACTTCAGTAAGGGAGTTCGTCCGGCGTTGTTGCAGAGTAGGGTACATGTGATTAGGGGGCATGTAATTGTATTTTGATTTATATACGAGTTTGGAAATATGTTTTATTTTTAAATAGTGAAAACTAATTTTATAAGTTACACATTTCAATAAAAGTTTTAAATTTTCCGCTATTTTTACAATGGGTCGCTTCGGTGGCCCTAATGTGACTTCCCGGATCAGATCGGGCTACCCGCATCGGTCTGGGGGGTTACATGTAGTGGTATCAGAGCTATGGTTTGAGTCAAAATTTTTCAAGATAGACAGGCCGGTCAAATGTCAAAATATGTCTGATCAGTACATGCCCCTAGACTGCAATCGTACCTCTCTGAGCCGGAACTCCAGGGCTGAGTCCCTATCTGTATTGAGTAAACCAAAGTTTCTATCTGCTAAGGCTATACTTGTACAAAAAGGAATACCAGTAACATCTGTCTAAACGCTGTAAAGTATCTCATGAGCCATGTGAGAGTTATTCATCTGAGAATTTCTGACTCGACTCCGAAAATGAAATTGAGATATGTTGCTGCTCTACGAGCCTATTCACGTATCCAATGCTGAATTGATTTCACAAGAATAAAGTTGTTCTGATTATTTACTTGGACTGAGGGAGAATTCTGAAGAGATTGATTACTCGAGAAAATTTTAAATTCTTTTATTGAAATAAGGAAAATTTATGATAAAAATGTATGCTCAGCTGGTTAAGGATAAGTGGAGGAATCGTACTTTTATAAAAGCTATTGATAGATTTGAAAGAACTGATGGAAGTTTCATTTATGCAATTATGTAACATGAATGAATTTCGAGGACGAAATTTTTTTAAGGAGGGGAGAATTGTAACACCCCAATTTAGGGGCTAAATTTAAGAAATTATAAAGTGGTGGATTTAATTGGTATTTTTGAAAGAAACGGGGGATTAAATTGTAAGATTTTAAAGTTGGCAGACCGTTTTAAGAAGTACAGGAAATTCAGTGGCTAAACCCATGATTTAAGCATTTTTTATATATGTTGAAATATAATCCCCCACCCGTGCTCAGTTTCTGGAAATTTTTCCAGTTTCCCTCTCCCGTCAACCCCTCTTTGAACTCCGATCTACTCGCCGTCCGACCTCCGATCGATGAGCCGAAACCACCATCGTGTTTGTTGTCAATCGAGGAACAAAACCCCTCAAACATTTCGTCGTGAATCATCGCCGTTCGTCGTGAATTTCAGTCGGAAGTATCGTCGGTAATAACTTGTTTTAGTTGGTTTTTCATCGATTCACGACAATCCGATGATCCGTTTACGACACCTCCCGCACCATCGTGTTCCTTGTGCCGTTCCGAGTCCACCGGTGTTCTCCTTTTTCTCCGGCGGCGGCAGCGCGTGTGGAGGTGAAGCGGTCAAAGTTTCTGACGTTTCAAAATTGAGCTCTCCGCCGTTCAAAATTGTGAACCGAGCTTTGTAAGTATCTCGAAATCGCTCAAAATAATTTTTAGAAATTTTTCTGTCAATTTTACGCTGCCGGAACAGTGCCCACGCGCCCCCACGCGCCGCCACTGCGAGTGGGGATAGTCTAAATGACCGGTTTGACCGGTTTTAGTGAATAGTTGACCGGTCACAACCCGACCCGACCCGTTGACCCGACCCGTTGACCCGACCCGACCCGTTGACCATTGCCCCGTTGACCGGAGTTGACCACTGTTGACCAAAACTTTGACCGGCTTTGATCGGGCATTAAACGACCTTTGACTTCGACCGAGTATACCTATCCTAACATTTTTCGACGTTCCAAATCTGATTCCGCTGTCCATTTTTCGAAATTCGAACCCGAAGGCCTCAAAATTACCAGTCAAACCCGTTGACTTTGATTTTAACCAAAAATTCCAAATTTCCGAAAAGTCATATTTTATGCTTTCGACGTCCTGAATCCGAATCCGAAGTCCGTTTCGCCAAATTCGAACTCGGTAAGCCGTCTTTCACTGATTTATCACCCGATTCGATCCGTTTATCGTAATTAAGCTCCGTTTCTGATATAATTTATGTTGATATGTATCTGAGGAATTATTGGAAGTTGAATTGAAGATCAAAGGCGTTCGAATGGAATTTTTATGGTCGATCAGTATTGCACGAAAATCGAGGTAATACTTTACTACCTCTTTATGCTTTATAGAACATGTTGGTATTGGTAAATGCATGAATGGAAATGTTTGGTCTTATATGTGTAATAAATGAAGATCTACACTAGATATGAATACGGTAGAAAATAGATAATTGAATATGGCTCAGATGACTATTATAAGAAATTGGAGGACAGTTGGAATTAAATTACAAGTTCTAAAATTAAGTGATAAAAGAATCAATCATGGATTGTAGATTATAATTTATCTCATTAAAGGTACTTAGATGATAAATTATGAGAATATTTTGATTAGGTAAAATTACGAAATTACCCTTATGGTGGAAAATGACAAGAATTGTCTCTGGAAGTAGATTAATAAATCTGAAAAGAATTATTGATCTGCTAAAACTATTCATGTGCATAAGGAAATGTTAGTTTTACTTGGAAATTATGGATAACCGGTTTTTAACACCAAGAGGGTTTATGCAAGATACTATAAGTCTGTTAAGGAATCACTTCAAGATCAGAGAAGGTTCGGGAAAGCAATTAATCGTAGGATCTCTAAATTATATTATTTTTGTTAAAAGCTAATATCGAAATTATCTGGTTAAGAAATTAAAGAAATACCCTTAAGAGATCGAATAGTCTGAGTTAACCCTGAATGAGAAAATACTTAGAGGATTCGTACTTAAGTCGATTAAGTACAGATTTGATTGTTAAGATCATGACTTAGCAGGAAAATTCATGATATTCCGTTTGTAAAATTTGAGAAGACACTTGACTCGAAAATATCCGAATAATGAGTAAATACTTGAAGAATAATTTAATGGGGGTATTTTGCTGTCAGAATTGTTCGAAAGGACTAAAGTAAAAGATATAAATTAGAATTAAATAATAAGACCGAATGGAGGAAAAAGATTGAAATACCGTGGATCTGTAAAATGACCAAAATACCCCTGTAATGGAAATGACTCAAGAATGTCACCAAGCTAAGGAATGATTGGATATCCTTGAGCTCTGAAATGAATGGAATAAAACTGAACATCAAAATTACCAAAATACCCTTATTGCCTAAAGTAAGTAAATGTCTTGGATTAATTAAAGAATCCAAATAAGCATAGGTATTGGCCTACCTTTAAAAGTAATGGAACACAATTTAAGTGAGTAGATCAACCCTAAAGCTATGTCAATACCTGAATGACATAGATATTACTGGAATGCGTGTTCGTCTTCTTAAGTTTGACTCGATGATGAATTTTAGAAGTATTCAACTTAGTTCAACTCTGGATCGCATTCAGTACTAAGAATTGGACGTTTGCACGACAAATCAGCCACAAAGACCAAATTGAATGTAACGGAAGTGCAGCATGTGTCTGAAAAATCAGGAACGCTTGAATTACTCTGGAAAATCTCGAAGTATCTGGAATGGACTTGAATGCTAAATAAATTAAGTAACCACAAGGACTGAGGATTGAATAAGTGAGTTGGATGAATCTGGAAATGTTAATGAACATATATGATGTAATATTCTTATGGATTATGAATTACAAAATCAAGTACGTCAGTATTTCATGATATGGTGAAAACGTGAACATGAAATAAAGACATTAGAAGATTTATTCAACGTTAATTTTGAAAATGAAATATGAACAAGAATTTGTGGTATTAAAGGGTAAATACCCTGGAAGGAAAATGAATTGACCAGTCGACATAGATTGTTAAGGTTCTAAATCTTCGTTCTCATGTTGTTCGATTATCCGATCAATTGACATGGATGCAAAGGATTCTGAATACCCTTCTGATTACGTACAACTTCTGAAAATTGTCCGAATAAGATATGATCCTGATAATTCACATTCTGAATAACTGATGATTCCGTCAGTTATTGAACTTTTTACAATAGTTATTCTAAATTCCGACATTCTATCGGTATACTGAAGATCCATATTTCTCTACTTGCTAAGATTATCCAGTACCTTTGAATAATATTTGTAAACTCTGGTGTGTTCCCTACTTATATGAATATTTTATCTGATTTCTGATTTGAATTCTGTTTTGACATCTGATCTGAAATCTGTTCTGATTCCTAACCTGGATTCTGTTCTGATATCTGATCTGAATTATGTTTTGATTTCTGATATCTCCGTTTACCGACGGATAAATGTTTTATGTAGGGGGTTTATTGTTGGAGGAAGATTATCTGCAGACTCATTGGCTTTGTGCTCAGGGTCTAAATGGCATGTGCGGTTGGGTGTATGGTTCTGGGGAACCTACACATTTATGATGTGAACGGATGGGGGTATATATATATATATATATGTTTTAAAAGATCTGTATCTTTTTACTGAATTTTTCGAGAACACACTAGAAAACCTATTCTGATCTCCTCAACTCAGTCATCCGAAATATTTCTCTGAACTGAAAGCTCATTGTCCGTTACCACCCGAAATATCAGTAGAATCTCTACTCAGCATAAAAATATGTAAATGCTCAGAAGCAATAAGGAAATAAATATTTATCTGTATCTGCACGTTCATCAGCATCATCTGGTAGTTCTGTATTACTGAGCTTTCCAAAGCTCACTCTATTACTCATCTTTTCAGGTTGAAAGAATTGTACCAGTGCATCTATCGACTTCAGTAAGGGAGTTCGTCCGGCGTTGTTGCAGAGTAGGGTACATGTGATTAGGGGGCATGTAATTGTATTTTGATTTATATACGAGTTTGGAAATATGTTTTATTTTTAAATAGTGAAAACTAATTTTATAAGTTACACGTTTCAATAAAAGTTTTAAATTTTCCGCTATTTTTACAATGGGTCGCTCCGGTGGCCCTGATGTGACTTCCCAGATCAGATCGGGCTACCCGCATCGGTCTGGGGGGTTACAACATCAACATTACATCATAGGATGTCTTACTGATATTGAAATATACTTCTTGATGCTTAATGTCACTTTGACCTCTTTATTCCACTACTGGTTTTTTACCTACGCGTGAAAATCATCACACGCTAAGTATAAACTTAGTGAGGCAATTAACACAATAAACAGTACAACATAATTCATGCATGAATTATAATGTCAAAATCAAATGCCATAAAATCATGTTAATAGCTTATCCAGTATTTTACCATGATCAAAATAATATAACTGAATATAAAAATTCTTACCAATATACTTGCCATTTATTCCATAAGCTCATAAGCTTATTTTCATGCTTACCATTTATTAACCAAAAATCTATAAACCATAGACAATAGCCCAATATATAACCCTGAGGACCCTGGGTATTCGAGTAATATTTGCACCGTAGTGCTACACATAAGGTCGTGCCCACCATATACACCGAAGTGTATTACACATAAGGTCGTGCCTACCATATACATCGAAATGTATTACACATAAGGTCGTGCCCACCATATACACTTAGTGTCCTTACACACTATAGTGAAATATAAACCTGCAGCTGTTATACTCTATGGCATGCCAACTATACCCTGTCCCTCAGTGACTTACTTGGGCATATAGTCTATTTTATTTGATCCATCCATGGCAAAGTATATTATCAATATTTAACATTGGAAATTCATACCCTAAAACATTCATGGTAAAATATCACATTTTTCATGATCAATGCATTTAATTTCATACCATGACATTTCAATGTCATGTCAAAGTTATAAAATGACATAGTATCATGCTGATATAAACAAGGTCGACTTATCACAAGTCTTCCTACTGATGTATACAACATCCATGTATAATGTCATGCATGTATTACACTCACCTTGACACTTTATATCTTTCCAAATATGTGCCTCACTATTGTCCACAATAAACCCTTTTTTACTTAACTTGCTTCGATCGTAAATCAATCACGGTCTGAATAAATCAGAATTTCATACGATATATATATATGTTAGTATTATACTAACCTAAACACATTCCATAATATACTTGAAACTCGTTTTCGACCAAAATATTTAACACTTGATAATTCCTTTTAACATAAGCATCAACTTTTCCAATTTACACAAAATGGTCCTTCACCATTTTATCACATAGATTTTTAATACAAAAAATTGCAACATTAAAATTATTACCATTCAAATACTTTCACAAAAGCATAATTACATTTAAGTACCCCAACTATGCAAATGTTGTACTTAAATCACTAATTTTTAAAACTTCCAAAATAGTCATATTTTATATCTAAACACTCATTTCAACACCCCAAACAATTTTCAGCATAATACATCAATTATATAAGACTTACACAACAACCCATCAATTTTCCAAAGTTATCGAATTGATCCCCAACTTTTCAAAATTTACAAAATGGTCCTAAAATTTTCTAAGACTTATAGAATACTTCCTTAATCACTTCCAACCCATATATTATTTTTCCATAATTTTCTCACTCAAACCATCCATGGCCGAAACTTAAAGAACAAGTTCTAGAAAGATTAAACATGTTCTAATCATCATACATGCTTGAATATGAATCTAATACCTCACAAACAATGTAATAGAAAACAAAATAGAAATAATGGGATTACAACACAAGTAAATGAAGCAATGATCAATTTAGGCAAATGATTGTAGGATGTCATACAGTAGCGTGCAATTAACAATGATATAGCATTATGAAAGATGTATCTAACATTAACCTAGTATGTTATTCTTGTCTAAAAAATATTCACCAACAATGTACATAAAAGACTATATCTTTACAGTAACTCAGATAAGCGCACCAAGAGTGTTGCGACAAAATAGTCAACAAAAATCTCTTTTATGTTAAATGTTGTTCTCACATACATTGATGTTATTGATGATGTAACCAACTCTCACAACATTACTGAGCATTTTATATATATACAAAGAAGACAAAAATTAAACTCAAGCAACATTAATCAATAATACAAAGGCAAAGTGAATAAACATGTAATTCATAAAATATATTCATAATAAAAGATCCAAGTTTAAGATCTTGTAATAAAATAAAAACAAATTATCATAAAAAATCCACCTTTTCAAATTCTATCTAAATCGCTAAGATGACGCCTAATTGATCGTTGGCCTCCTCTTTCATGGTTGCAACATGCTTTACGTCCAAGTGTTATTTTCCTAAAGGTTTTTAAGCTACCGTGTAGGGGTAGGAGAGAAAAATAAAAAGTAATTAAAAATTTAAGGTTTCCAAGGATGATTAAAGTGTGTAGAAAATATTATATTTATAGCCCCTCAAAGTAAAACTTTCCACCAATAGGAAAATCCCCTTTTTCTGATAATTCATTTATATATTTCAATTTCCAGCTTTATTTTCTCATGGCTCTATCAATTCCTAAAATTTCTCTAACTGTTTGGTGACTTAACAGTTGCTACAGAATCGACTCATCAATCCAGTTCAATATCAGCGCACCAATGACTATAACATTAACAATGTCACAACATCAGTATATTAATTTGCAGCAAAAACGTTAAAATCAAACCAAGTACTAACAATTCACTCCCAATATGCAAACCATATAAAAATATGCTAAAATAAATCTAAATATGATTCTAAAAATGATAAAGTACAAGCTTAATCTAAGTAAAAATGCTATAAATAGTAACTCTTTTGGAGAGTTATCATTGCCCTACCGCGCACTAGGCCTGTTGGGCCTTCCAGACAAGGACATGACCTTGTAACGAATGTGAACGACTATACAACGCAGTGGTAAAGGCAATATTGAGCTAAAACTCACAGTTTTTTATACAAACACTGCCCCAAGACGACCAAGGCAATATCGAGTTCCTTTCCCCATAAATGTATTTTTTGAGTAATCATAAGTGACTACCATCATTCACTGTCTCGTACTACCTTCAAAATGATTCTCAGCTTATTGGAGTTGCTTCGTCATTCAAATCTCAACATTGTTGGATTCAAATATCTTCTTTTCCATTATTTCTTTCTGGCTAGTTGTATGAACATCATTGTATCATCTTTGAAAAGATTTTTATATTTCCATTTGAGTTTCATTTCTTTAATTTAGCTTTAGCTCTGATCGTATTATGACTTCATGTACTTTTCTTGGTTGCCTTCTATAGTCCCTTTCTGGACCATTGTCGACCATTTTTAATTTTATCCACATCTTCGAGTGACATTTTCGTATTGAAAGACTTGTATTGCGACTATTAAAACAAGAATCAATACCTTTTATGAGATACCAAGTAAGAAACATGTGTTAATTTTAGGGTAATTATCCTAGAACAACTTCCAAAGAACAGACAATATCTCAATACATAAGGACAAATAGAAATTAATTCTATCTACCTCTTTCTATGGTGTTGTTGTTTTTAAAGCCTTTTAAATTTGATAATCAAAGCAAAAGAAAATGAGGTTAGTAACAATAAAATTATAATCAAATAAAAGAAATGTTTGTTAAAAAAAATAATTAAATACAATTCATAAATGAAACAATAAAGTGACAATGTGACTAAAACACACAGAGGAAATTAAAGTCCTAACCGCAAAAATTCTAGTTCCCCTAGGGTTTCCACATGGTTCTAGTAGGTAATCATACTAAATTATCTATATAAAGTTTGGTTATAAAGTAAAGGATCCTGAATTGTCCTTGTCAGTGCATCTTTAGGCTACCAGACCCTCAATCCTCACCCATCATAGTCGTATATCGATTGAGTTCAATTCGAGGGGATACATTTCCCTATACCTGATACGAAAGGCTATTCATGAAGGTATATACACTTTGTACCTTGGAAGTAGTTACTAGCCCATATAGAGGGATACTCATGAAAGCATAGCAACTATCTCCCACTTAATTCAGATTGAGCTCGGGTAGAAAACTCATGTTATACAAATGCAATATGTGTGTGAGAAATTAAAATAACATAAATTAAATATATATATAATAAATAAAAAAATCATAATGTACAAGACAAACATAATGCAAACACATTATCGGAGACAAAAATATTCACGATCAAGTAAAAATTGTACCCTCTAAAAATGTCCCTGGTGGAGTCACTAAGCTGTCGACGCCATTTTTATTAAAAAAATAAAAATATAAGTAAAACCTTTGAAAAATGATGATGGGAGTCACCACCAATTAGTTTAAGATGAGATTGGAACACCAAAATGTTAGTCTACGAAAACCAAAATTGAGTTCGGGGGCACGGTTACATGTGAGGAAGGGTCAGCACCTTCACAACGCCCGTAAAAAATGACACTTACTTGACCAAAAATATTTTATTTCGACTCATGTATGTAATTAATGTATTTTAGGTTAATAAGTAATTTTTAAATTCTCAAGAATAACTTCAAGTTCTCTAATGGCTAAGGGAATCAACATTATACTCGAAAACCCTAAAAAAATTCACAAATTAATCTATATAAAATTTCGAAACTGAAATCTTTCATGGATAATTTCGCGCATTCTCCAACATATAGAAGAATAATTTTAATAACCCAAAATTTTGGTTTATGGCTAAAATGTAAATTTTAAAAGTTTAGTGGATAAAGTATAAAGTTTAGGGACAAAAAGGGTAATTTTTAAAAGTTCAGGGACAAAAATGTAATTTTTAAAAGTTAGGTGTTTGACCCATAAATGAAAAGTTCTCCCCCAAGAATGATGTTTTTCGTGGGAATCATATTTTAATCCAGAATTTGTGTTAAGAGCTATAAAGTATTCAAGTTTGGTAAACAATTGGTAAATCGGATCGAATAGAAATTTGAAAAAATATAGAAGGATATTAAATTAAACTTAGGAATATTAATTCTACATTTTTAGATGATGGAAATTAATATGGATTATTTGATTTGAGAATTTATTTCCATGTTTAATTTGGAGTATTAGATGAAAATGGCATGATTGAAATTTTTGGAAAAGTGCATGGGCAAATTTGTAAAGGGAAAAATAATTTGTTTATACTTGACTTTGGAAGATAATAATTATCATGTATTAAGGTATGGTTGTAATTATCAAGTTTCATTAAGGGTAAAATTGTTATTTCTCAATTAAATGAATTTTAAATTCATTTAAGCTTAATAAATGAATATTTGACATGAAATTAACTAGAAATTTCAAGAGACATGTTCATCCTTCTCCACTTTGGGTGTGAGCTTCATACAAGGTAAGAGAAAATTTTATTTTTCATTTTCAAGCAAATTCCTTAGGTTATTGGATTATAACATTAAATAGAAAATTGTTCTATTCGAAAAGCTCTATCATTTGGTACCATTATTACATGTTAATCATTCTTGAATGCTAAGTTCCCAAATTTTAGGGTTTATGAACATGTTAGGATTTTATGAGTTGATGATGGATTTTTGAGGTTAATGGTGTTATAGATTCATTTCCAAGCTTGATTGATGTTTAAAATCACCTATAAATGCTTCTAATGGTTTCAGACAAACTCTAGATTTTAGGGAAATTGGTGATTTGGTTAAATTAAGTTAGGGTTTGATTGTAGAGTCTTTGAAATGTTGAATAGAGATTGATTTCATGCTTGAATCAAATTGGAAACTAGTAAAACCCTACCCCTAATATTCGGCCATATCATTGGAGGTGATAAAAATTATGGAAAATTTATGTAAGTGTTAGAAATGATGTATGAAGGATTCTACAAGCCCTAGAAAGTTATATGTACCCTTTTATAATTTTGTGAAAGTTAGGGAACCTATTCGGTAATTATAGAAAATTATTGGATCAATATGTAATTGTTAAGTAGTTGATGTACTATGTTGTAAATTAATGTTAGGGTGTTGAATTTGATGTTAGAATATGAAATTGGGTCATTTTGTAAAGTTGGTAAAAGTTAAGGATTTAATCACAAATGAGGAAAAGTTGGGAACTAAAGTGAAATTGCTATGTTATGTTTGGATAAAAAGGAACTGGAATGGTCATCTTGAAGCGTCAAAGTCAACATCCATGTTGTGACATGGAATTTGTATCGAATGAGCATTGGAAGATTTTTAGGAATTTATTTTCTAATGTTTACCTATGTTAGTAAGATTCTAACATGTGGTTTGAATTGCATATGTTTGTAATAATTCTCATTTAGATTGTGTTCTTGAAAATCAAGATTAAACAATATGCTAAACAGAAGCTTAAGGATGAGATGTGAATTTTCTAAGGAAGGTTGCAAGCTAAGGACACCAAGTGAGTGCATATTTAATTTGTATTTATGTTATCGACCAAACATTGGCTTGCGATAAGCCAGTGAAAGCGTTACTATGGTAATAAGTGACTCCTAAATGTTATGTGATTTGTGAGGCATTCATATATGCTAATAGAATTATGGAATAAGCTAAGGATGCAAATTAGTGAAATCTACCTAATTTGTTATCAAAATTGTAGATTTAGAAAACCACCATAAATTATACAGAAGTTATTAGAAGATTATCTCTATACCTTTGGACTAGTATATCACTCTAATTTCATTGAAAACAAACAACTACTGATTTGAGCAAGTATACAAAAATATATGAATTTTTAATCGAGGATAGGTCAGAAAACAGGGCATCAGATTCAGTTAAAAACAACTTCTATAAGTCGATTTTGAAAATTCACTATAAATTTTAGAAATTGAACTAGAAGAAATTCCTTATATGGTTAGATTCATATTCGAGTCTAGTTTCCATTGGTATAAATGGAATATTTTTTAAGTGTTTAGATTAATACAGATTAATGTTTCTTTAAGAGAAGTACAGACTGCCATAATATGAAATTGTGATAAATTTTGGGATCGAACCAAATAGAAAGCAAAGGATCAAGTTAAAGCTTACTGAGGCTTATATTTTGACTTGTATATAATTTTATGTGAGTGCAATCCATGCATGACATTATACATGTACATTTAATACATCATTAAGGAGACTTACAATGAGTCTACCTTTTTTATATTGACATGATATTTATGTCATTTATCATATATTTTACATATTCTAAATGTGCCAAAGGTTGAATATAAAATGCACTGATCATTGGTTATTATATATGATGTTTATCATGATATATATATATATATATATATATATATATTATATATATATATATATATATATGAAGGTTTATTACAAATCTTATTCCGGGTATGAACTGCCCAATGTTAAAATTATAATGATATACACTGCCATGATGGAATAAAATAGACCAAATGTCCAAGTAAGTTATTGAGGGATAGGGTATAGTTTGCATGCCATAGTGTCCAGTAGTATACTGCATATTTGGGACAACACTATATTTTGTAAAGACACTTAGTACAAGTGGTGGGCATGACCTTATGTGTTATAGCACTATGGTGCATATATTTGACTCAAATACCCAAGGTACTCAAGATTTAAGTTGGGTTATGGTTTATTGGTTAATAAGTAATATATAGGTGAATAATCTTATGAGCTTATTGAATAAATGACAAGTACACTGGTAATAAATTTATATGTGATTCATATCATGTTAATATTAGTAGCATGATTGAAAATACGGGTAAAGTGATCATGATACATTGAATATTATTATTTTTTACTTTATGTGTTGCATTGGCTTGAATATTTTTATGATTGCCTCACTAAGTGTATACTTAGCGTGTGATAATTTTCATGCGTAGGTAAAATAAATCAAGTAGAGTAAGGATCTGAGCTTGGCATCAATCACCAAATAATAATTACAGGTAATAGAAATTACATCCGGTTGTGTTCTAAATTTTCTAGCTGGCATGTATACGCGTAAGAAATGTATGAAAAATTTTAATATAGTTAGTATTAAACTGCCTGAAATGGGATTTGAATTAGAATTCGAAAAAATTATATTTTTATTTTATCTGGTTAATTATTTTATAATAAATGGTAATATTTGGAAACTTGAGAAAGAAACAAAAATTTCCACAATTTTGGTTAAGAAATATTTTGAATAATTAATGTGAAATCTTTAACTCGTAATAACACATGTATACGAGTTAAGGGTGTTACAGTAATAAAATTTAATTTTGTTCGACAAGATGCCCCAATTTTTATTAATCATGCTAAAAAAATTGGAACTTACAACTATTTAAAACACCTCGAAATTTTCTAACATCTAAGAAAATTTAGAAATATTCCTCAAAGTCTTAAAATTCCTATGATATTATTTTTATAAAAAAACAAAGATATATTCTCTCATTAAACAACCTCAAAATCTTCCAACAACTAGAAAAATATCAAATGTCCAATTAATTTGAGAGTATACCTTATTTAAAAAATGTGATAAGAGTATTGAAAATGTATGACATGTTTCTTTAATTTAAATGAGAAAAATATAAACAGAAAAAAGATTTCGCTAACCATTCTAGATTATAAAAAAAACTAACGTCCTCTAATCCTAACATCAATAGCTAATTTCTCTAAACATGTCTCAAATAACTAAAATAAAATAAAGTGAGGGATACAAACTATAACTAACTTGAAATGTTCTAACTTATTCAACATCTAGAACAAAAGAGACCATTTTCGAATATTTTATTTTATTTTTATAAAAATAATTAATAGTAATAGATTGCTTATAGTGAAAACAAAATAAATTTGAAAGAATTTTGATTTGCCTAACGCCTAAGAGAAAACAAACTCTGATGTGATCCTGCCTAGGGCCAAGCTTCTTCAACACATATTCACATAATGGATGTTTTACAATGTTGATTCTAAGGGAGTTTTACCTTATTTCATTTCTTATTTACTTGTTTATGCATTACATGTAACATGAATATACTTTAGACTACTCTTGAGTATTATATGCTATAATTTATTGTATAACATATGATATTCATGCATAACTTATTAAATCGCATTTTTACATAGCTTAATTCACGATTATGTTATGTTACACATTCCTTACTTATGTTATCATATCATTTGCATATTATATTAGGCATAGAACATGTGTTGCATTAGAGTGTTACACATTTTATTAAGTGTTCCATATTCAATAACTTGTTGTTCGCCAATTTTGAACAGGTTCTAGGCATCTTCGGGTTATGAAGTCTTCTTGACTTTTAATCCACTATCCCTTATCTTTCAAAATCACTTTGAATCGCATCAATCCAACTTTTTGGAGCTCGAGATATGTCTAGATTACCAAAGATAGAGCAGACTGCAAAATTTATACGAGATTTACAACAATTCATCACTTTTGGATGTGAGGAACCCAAAAACACATCCAAGAAGGCTAATGTGAACATATTAAAATAGAAACAACCAAGTGAAGAGAACCATTTAGCCATACGAAGAATCCATGCATTCAAAACAATGCATTTAGCCATGCATTCATCCAAGGTAACCGATGAGTCATGTTCACTCCCTAGGAGAAATCAATCTTAACCTTCATGAATCCATTAACATAATTGGCGAGCACATTCAAATAACAAAGGAGCATGAATCCATTCATGAAAACTTGTAGAACCAAGTGAATGAAAAGAGTCAATGAGTCACTTTCACAAATAGTGCATGCATTTCAAAGGGGGACGCACCAACATGGATACATTCCCTCGAAATTCATCTAAGGAAATGAATCGCCATGTTCACACCAAGAGAATATGAATTCAACCAAGGAAGATTAATTCATTCAAGGATGAATATTGTCACGGGGCTAGACTTCTGCTAGACGATTCGTGCGGCACTTAGACGATTTCCAGGTTGAAATGGCGCCTAAGTCAGCCTTACCCACGTCCTTGTGAGTCTCTGGCTCACTAAGCGACGAACAAACCCTCAAGGGTTAAACAATAATGCGGAAATAACACTTAATCGGGGCTAATCCAAGCCACCTGGGTTGAAGCAGATCTCTGAAGCACGTGCGTTGTGGGAACTTTCTAAGTCACCAAGACTTGAATCACTTTGGCACTTTGAAAGAACTCGGAAAAGAACACTCCCGAGGCTATCTCAGCCCTCCTGATCGGTAACACAAGCCACAAGGCTTAAGCACAAAGGAGATCAAGCCGACAAGGCTAGAAAGCTGCAAGCTAGAGAGCTAGAAAGAAAGAACTCAGAGAGAGTAAGAGTAAATGCCTGAGTTTTATTACTCTGAAGATAATGAATGAAGTGAATGATTACAAATGAGGGGAGAAGCTCTCTATTTATAGTTGAGGCCCTCAAGATCCAACGGTCTAGATTAAAGTACATCGACGGCTTACATTGAATCCTACCTTAACAGAACTCTATCTCTAAGGTATTTGAATTAACACTCTGTATATTCTTCTACAGAAATTGCTCACATGTCTCGGTCCGAATCCACGAGCCTCGACAAAATTGCCCCCATCGAACATGTAACACCCTCGTCGCTTCTCTCGGACGCCTCGGACTTGATCCTTCACGAACTCGAGCCTTTACGGACCCGCAAGCATTCTCCAAGAACCAGGCCAACTCACCATGCCCAACAAGCCCAAAGTCTGCGTAATTGAACCCTTCTGTGAACCTTTACGCCAATGCCATGGACCCAAAAAGTTTAGTCCGTGACAATCTCCCCCACTTGATCTAGCGACGCCCTCGTCGCTAGGTGAGAACACTTGGTCTTGATCACCTTGGACGCTTTAACAAACACCTTGGCTTCCTCGCCTTGGTTAACACCGTCATGTCTTATCACCATCTAGCACACCTTGGCATTCATCTCGAACGTAGGAAATCCATCCTACCCGTGCATTCACCCAAACAAGGATATTTTTTTATCCAGCGGTAAAGAATTGGATACTCCGGCAACATACAACACGACACTCAGATTCATCGACAACGCTCGCTTGTCCCTAAGAATTCTGAAAGTCTCAGATGTCCCTTCCAACCTTTGATAACTCCGTAAAAAGATGGTTAGGTCCTCGACCTATGCTCATCAACGATGGTGAATCAAATCAACTTGGAATGTATTTGAGATGTCCCTCGATTTCCCCCAGCACATTTACTCTACGTGTCAGCCCTTCTTACTCCGTGAAGTCTGGCACTCCACACACCAACACTTCTATCCGGAAGTCTGGTGTTTCTACTCGCATCGGCACTTCCTCCCTTGAAGTCCGGTGCGACTTCCACCCTCTTACATGGGTGGCAAGTTCTCGCCCATCATGTCTCTTAAAGGCTTAGACTCCTCAACCACTTCTCAGTTGTCTCTTCGATGGTAGTCCTTAAACAACATTCCGCTCCATTGGAACTTCTTCAGAATTGCCAGTCTTGATTGCCCCCTTCGGTGGTTCGGCTTTTAAACCAAGATTGTTGGCATCCTTCTTTGACATGAATGGATCAGTTGCCCCTGTGTCTACTAAGGCAACTCCCGATGGTTCGGCAACGTTGATGTTCGCACACATCAACCCATTCTGCTTTCGGCCTCTACTTGCCTTGGCAGAACTCAAGTTCATTGAGCCAAGTCTCGCAGCCTCGCTAACCTTATCTTTACCCATGTCCTTGGGTAACTCGATCCTGGGCTTCTCCATCCTCTCGGACCACTCGGCTTTATCCCGGCAAACTTGCACTCTTGTGGCCCTTACTTCGGTGACCCTTCGTCTGCTCTTTTCTTGCCCTCGGTGTAAGGCACTTGTTCGCTTTACTTGTGCAACATCATGTCTTTTCTTGACATGTGCTCACCACTGAACGATCAATGCTCAAATGCTCACCATTCGAACAAACTCACTCGAACAAGCTTCACTCGAAGAGCCTTGCTCCTCATCATTGTTGGACTGACCCTCATCTCGAATACTTTCGCCATTACCCTCGGCTTGCAACTTTGTCTTGGATGTCTTCTTGAATCCAAGTTCTATGATGGACTCAGCGGCTATCAAGGCTTTTGACAACTCCTTGATTCCCCTTCTCTCCATCGTCGCCTTTGCCCATGGCTTCAATCCATCTGTGAAGGTGAAGAATGCATCTTCTTCAGTCAACTCTGGGACTTGGAGCATGAGTTCCTCGAACTCTCACATACTCCTTCAACGCCCATCATGTCTAAGATTCACCAACTTAGACCATGCCTTACTCTCGGCATGCACTGAGCTCGATTGCTCTTGAAAGGTCTCGGACTTGAAGAATGCATCTTCTTCAGTCAACTCTGGGACTTGGAGCATGAGTTCCTCGAACTCTCATACTCCTTCAACGTCCCATCTGTCAAGATTCACCAACTTAGACCATGCCTTACTCTCGGCATGCACTGAGCTCGATTGCTCTGAAAGGTCTCGGACTCTTTTAGTCCTTTGCCAACTCCAGCTTCAACAGCAACGGCTACCTCCTCGGTATCCTTGGAAAGCTCCTTGGCAAAATTGGGTTTGGGCAACCCGTTCTGCTTTTGGTTTTGACTAACCTTGGCAGTAGTAAACACTTTTGAACCAAGCTTTGCAGGCTCGCTACTCTCGACCTTGTCCTTTCCCTTGGACTGCTTGATTCGGTTTGGGCATTCCCGCACTATGTGTGGACCTTTGCACCGGAAACACTCCAGTTGCTCTCGCTTATTTACCCTCGGCTCTTCAGCTTGGCCCTTGGCTTTCGCACCGAGCTTTACTTTGGTGGTGCAATCTCGCACCTTGTGTTGTCCACCGCATTGGAAACACTTCAATGGCTCTCGCTTCTTTACCCTCGGCTTAGTTGCTTCGCCACTCGCATTGTCACCGAGCCCTGCTTCATTGGTGCAATCTCGCACCTTGTGTTCTCCATCACATTGGAAACACTTCAATGGCTCTCGCTTCTTTATCCTCGGCTTAGTTGCTTCGCCACTCGCATTGGCACCGAGCTTTTCTTTGTTTGGGCAACTCTTGGCCCTATGTGATCCTTGACATATGAAGCACTTCAGTGGATCTCGCTTGTTTACCCTCGGCTTTCCTGCACCACTAGCATTCGCGCCGAGCCTCGCTCCTGGTTGACTGCTTCGACTCCGCAGTCGCACCATCATCGGCTACTTCCCCTTTGACTTGCCTTCTCCTTGACAATGGCAGCAAGGCGATTCTTCTCGGGGCATCCTCTTATCAGTGAGGACCATCGCAGAAGTAGCATTTAAGAGGCTTGTTACTCACCTTCTTCTTTAACACGGACTTGGCCTTGCCATGATTCCCCGATGGCTCTATCCGACCACGATCAGTCGATACCACTTCTTGGCTACTCGAAGAGTTTTCTCTGCCATCTATCCACTGTCCCTTGTCATGGTCTCCCCCATTTTCACCACTATCTTTGGGCATGGGTCTGGATGACTCATATTCGGTTGGCTTGGCTCCTGCAAGCTCGCACCTTGACTCGGCTACAGCTCCGGCTTCCGAATAACTCTGGGTATCACCTTGCTCACTGGCAAGCATCACCCCTGGTCTAAATCCTTCGATGAAGGTATTGCACGCACCACTATAACTCATTACTATTTTGCGCATGAGTATCTCACTCTTGAGCCCATCCATCTCTTCCCTCAAGGCCATCAACTCGACCCTGAGCGCATTACTCATCTCTATCAACGTCCAACCGTGGAGACTCTGTTGCGCCACATCCTTGAACCCATCCCTCATGGATTCTAACTGTTCAAGACGGGACTCCATAACTCCTTGGACCTCCTTGGCTTCTTCCGTGAAGCTCTCAAGGTTCTTGATCCTCACCTCCAATGATCCTGGGGTAACTCCCACACAATGTTTCTCTAGCTCAATCCCAACACCACGGCTCTCCGCGCCATCCTCTATGGGAACAACTCCTTTTTGTTGTGCCATCTCGTTTCCTTTCCACAACCTGTCTGGAACACTCGTTGAATCCACAACGGCTTCCATCACCTCGCTAAAATGCTTCTTGTCACAAGACAAGCTCGGGTCACTGTTGAATCCACAACACCTACACTCCGACTTGCTTTGACTTGCTTCCCCAAACCACGTACAAAACGATCGTTGTTTGCCAGTAACAACTCGCTCTGTCACTGCTTGCCACTAAGTCAGACGGGTAAACTACTTACACCGACAACTCGTTCTGACACCACTTGTGTCTGGCTACAGCTACAGTCACGCTCTGATACCACCTGTCACGGGGCTAGACTTCTGCTAGACGATTCGTGCGGCACTTAGACGATTTCCAGGTTGAAATGGCGCCTAAGTCAGCCTTACCCACGTCCTTGTGAGTCTCTGGCTCACTAAGCGACGAACAAACCCTCAAGGGTTAAACAATAATGCGGAAATAACACTTAATCGGGGCTAATCCAAGCCACCTGGGTTGAAGCAGATCTCTGAAGCACGTGCGTTGTGGGAACTTTCTAAGTCACCAAGACTTGAATCACTTTGGCACTTTGAAAGAACTCGGAAAAGAACACTCCCGAGGCTATCTCAGCCCTCCTGATCGGTAACACAAGCCACAAGGCTTAAGCACAAAGGAGATCAAGCCGACAAGGCTAGAAAGCTGCAAGCTAGAGAGCTAGAAAGAAAGAACTCAGAGAGAGTAAGAGTAAATGCCTGAGTTTTATTACTCTGAAGATAATGAATGAAGTGAATGATTACAAATGAGGGGAGAAGCTCTCTATTTATAGTTGAGGCCCTCAAGATCCAACGGTCTAGATTAAAGTACATCGACGGCTTACATTGAATCCTACCTTAACAGAACTCTATCTCTAAGGTATTTGAATTCAAATAAAACATTATCCATAATTAAATCCTTAATTATTGGATAATAATATTCTTTCTGGAATCTTCCAAGGAACGGGCCAGGTCTGATGGTTCTGGGCAAGCCCAACACTCTGTATTATTCTTCTACAGAAATTTGCTCACACATGTCTCGGTCCGAATCCACGAGCCTCGACAAAATTGCCCCCATCGAACATGTAACACCCTCGTCGCTTCTCTCGGACGCCTCGGACTTGATCCTTCACGAACTCGAGCCTTTACGGACCCGCAAGCATTCTCCAAGAACCAGGCCAACTCACCATGCCCAACAAGCCCAAAGTCTGCGTAATTGAACCCCTTCTGTGAACCTTTACGCCAATGCCCATGGACCCAAAAAGTTTAGTCCGTGACAATATGCATTAATCCATTGAACTTAACTCGTTCACACTAGGTGTAAAATGCATCTACTTAAAGTATGAACATTCATCCATGAATGTACACTCATTAAGGCTTCCATATTCACATTAGGTATGCATGTATCCTTATGCATCCTTAGGCCTATAAATAGTTTGGTTTTCATTTGTAAAACAAACAACTTTGTTCAATGAAAATATTTATGAGATTATTCTCTCTTTCATAGTTCTTTTAAAACTTTATTGACTTATCAAGTGCACTTATGCTTATGGCACCACATATTCTTCTATCCACCCTAACACTTCTGGGTCTTTTGGTTTAATATACCTAAAGGTTCAAAGTCCTTAAACACCACCCCTCAAGCTTCTATTAGTTATAGGGTTAAGCTTTAATATAGCTTAGTTTGATTCCTTTGTTACATGAGATACTACCTTCATTCTTCACTACAATTTCCATACTTTTTTCTTCCATCACCTTACCACCATTCCACCATACAAATATTTAACTAAATCCTTAAGAAAAATACCATCATCATCATTTATTTCGCTGTCATTTTTATATTTCATCTTATCCATTACATTTAACCCTTTTATTTTGAGCCTTTACTTATTACAGGAACACTTGTTGCCTTCCTAGATCATACAATCAAAGTGAAAGTCTTACCTCACCAAGTAGGGTAGGACGTGTTTGTATCAAATGGTATTTAGAGCTAAGGTGGAAGAAAGCAAGAATTTAAATTTTGTTCGAGCAAATCAAGAAAATAAAAAAGAAGAAAATTAGCGAAACCAAAGATCACCATCTTCAAAGTAAAAGAAAAATAATATCAAAAGAAAAAGGAAAAGCAAGTGAAGTAAAGAGTGTTCATACAACAACAATTGCAAGTAAGCCTGAAGTCGTTTTTAAGACTTTGATTGTGGCTAGGAAAGGTTGTAAATGTCTTATAGTAAAAACCCCTTTTCTTCTATCATTTTTTTCTCTTTCTTTTTTCTTTCTAAGCCAACCTTTTACCATATATTTGTTTTTTTCTTCATATCTAACATCATTTTACAGCAGATGCCTAAGCACTTCATTTGTAAAGTCTTAAGTTAGTTCTTTCAGAACTTAACAAGATATAAACGAGTGGAAAAAAGGCATAAGGAGCGTGTGAGATCAGTAGAGGATAAGAAAAAGCCAATTAAGTCCTAAGTGAAACACGAGTGATCAAAATTGGAATGACATCAATTTTTTACAGTGATCTTGAGGTTTTGGTTGTGTGAATTTGATAAGGTTATTATTTTTCACAGTTTAATTCCTTTTAATCACTAATAATGTCACTTAATGCTTCATATTATTAATCAATGGAGTACGAGTAACAAGGGGAAAGTGCATTTCACACTAGATGCCTTGTGGATGGTAAAGTTTGCCATGCGATCATTAATTGTGGGAGTTATACCGACCTTGTAAGTACACTCATGGTGCACAAATTGGGCTTAAAGACGATGTAGCATTTGGATCCATATGAAGTGCAATGGCTCAATAACGATAAGATTGCCATTACTCAACAAGTGTTAGTCTCGTTTTCCATTGGCAAGTATGAGGATGAGGTTCTTTGTGATGTAGTTTCGATGACCACGAATCATTTGTTATTTGGAAGACCATGACAATTCTAAAAAGAGCCACTCGTAATGTGTTCTTAAATTGTTATTCATTCATCCATGGGATAAGAAGAGTCATATTAGCACCACAGCCATCACACAAAGTGCTTTAATTCTATGCAAGAAAAGCATTGTGAGGAAATGAAAGCATTTGGAGTTAAAAATGAGAGTGAGATATCGCGTGAGAAAAAAAATGGAGTAGTTGAAAATAAGATTGATAGTTTTTAAAAAATTAAGAGTTTAGAAAAAGAGGTTGAGATTAAATTTGAAGTTAAAAATGGGTGTGATGAAAACGTAAGTGTGAGATTGAAGATAAAATTCATGAAAAAAAAACATGAGAGAAAAGAATGTGAAGAGAAGGACTTTATGACTTCTACTAACAAATATTTTCCTTTTTTTCTTTCATTTGATTTGCAGGTTATGCCAAAGGCCATGCATATGTAAATTGATGATTCAAGAAATGTATCCTTTGAAGTTCCAAAGGATATGTCACTTGAAGTTTCAAAGATTGTGACATTTGGGATTCCAAAAGGCACATTCATTAACTTTCCAAGTACACTCCATCCATACGATGAACCTTATAAAAGGGAAGTCTCAATGAAAATGATTCTTAAGAATGTCAAGGGCTAAATTACATTCATGAACATTCATGAATCTTCTACGTTGATTGATTTTATTAATGATGTTTCATTTTCTAACATAGATTCATTTTTTACCATATTGAATCATCTACACGGAGCTGTTCTTATTTACAATGATTGATTCAAAGAGATGTGCAAAAACACAAAGATTAAAGTTGGCATCACTTACCTACATGAACGAGTCTAAGAAACTTGTGCACATTCAAACCCGAATCATTCACTCAATGAAGGTTTCTAAGATATTCATGCATTAACCAATTAGCTTGATGATTGCAAGGGATGCCATGAAGAAACTCAATGGATTTATGCCTATTCAAAGGGAGAAATAAATCGAAGAAGGTTGAACGGTCTAGATACATCATTTATTATTCCAATGGAGTAATCAATTACAAGAGCCTTCAATTGAGAACAAATCGCCCTAAAGAAGGGGGTTGATGTGATCCTTCCTAGGGCTAAACTTCTTTAACACATGCTCACCTCATGGATGTTTTACAATGTTAATTCTAAGGGATTTTAACCTTATTTCATTACTTATTTACTTGTTTATGCATTATATGTAACGTGAATATGATTTAGACTAAGCTTGAGTATTATACACAATCATTTATTGGTACACATTCTTTACTTATGCTATCATATAATTTTCATTATTATATTAGGCATAGAACATGTGTTGCATTAGAGTGTTACTCATTTTGTTAAGTGTTCCATGTTCAAGAACTTATGCATATGTGACTTATATACATGTTGGTGCATAGTACAATTCAAGACAATCCAAGGGACATTTCATGTCAGATAGGTTGTTCACCAATATTTAATAGTTCTAAGCATACTTCTAATCCTTTATCTCTTAGCTTTACAACACACTTTAAATCGCATCAATCCGACTTTTGGAGCTCGAGATATGTCCAAATTATCAAAGATAGTGCAAGCTAGAAATTCATACGAAATTTACAATAATTCATCACTTTCGGACTCGAGGAACCAAAAAGAACATTCAAGAAGACTAATGTGAATATATTAAAATGGCAACAACAAGTGAAGAGCACCATTCAGTAATACGAAAAGTCCATGCATTCAAAACAATGCTTTCAACCATGTATTCATCCAAGGTAATCAAAGAGTCTTGTTCACACCTTTGGAGAAATGAATGTTAGACTTCATGAATCCATTAACATAATATGTTTGCATATTCAAAGAAAAAAGAGCATGAATCCATTCGTGAAAACGTGCATAACCAAGTGCATGAAAGGAGTCGATGAGTCATATTCACACATGGTACGTGCATTCCAAAAGGGGTCGAACCAATATGGATACATTCCTCTGCAAATTCATCCAAGGAAACGAACCATCATGTTCACACCAAGAGACGATGAATTTATCCAAGGAAGATTAATTCATTTAAGGATGAATATGCATTAATCCATGGAACTTAAGTAGTTCACCCTAGGCGTACAATGCATCTACTTAAAGGATGAACATTCATCCATGAATGTACACTCATTATGTCTTCTATATTCACATTAGGTGTGCATGTATCCTTAGGCATTTTTAGGCCTATAAATAGTTTAGTTTTCATTTGTAAAACAACCAACTGTCTCCAATAAAAATATTTGTGAGATTGTTCTATCTTTCATAGTTCTCTTAGAACTTTATCGACTTATCAAGTGCAATTGTGCTTGTGGTGCCACCTATCCTTCTATCCACCCTGATATTTCTGGTTCTTTTGGTTTAATATACCTAAAGTGTCAAAGTCCTTAAACACCAGCCCTCAAGTTTATGTAAGATCTAGGGTTATGCTTTCACATAACTTAGTTTGATTCCTTTGTTACTTGAGATACTCCCTTCATTCGTCACTACCATTTCCATACATCTTTTTATATCGCCATTCCACCATACAAATATTTCTCTAAATCCTTACAAACATACCATCATCATCATCATTTATTCCGTTGTTATTTCTATCTTTCATCTTATCCATTACATTTAACCCTTTTGTTTTGAGCCTTTGCTTATTGTAGGAACACTTGTTGCCTTCCTATATTCTACAACAAAAGTGCAAGTCTTACCTCACTAAGTGGAGTAGTGTGTGCTTGTATCAAACTCTCTTTGAATTCATTTATATGGAATAATGGTTAACAATAATGAAATCGATAAAATTTGACATGCCTAACGTCCAAGACGAGAAAAATTTCCCTCGATCCATTCTTTACCCAAGTTAAAAAATAATAATTAGATAAATGAATGCATGGGTATAAAAAAAAGGAATTAATTAACAATAAAAAGGGAATAAAGTTAAATAAAGCTAGAATTTTAATAAAATATAAAGTAAGGAAAAGGCAAACGACATGAATTAAGTTAATCTAAATAAATTAAATTTAAAAAAAGTCAAATGAAAAGGAAAGAAACTATAATTGAGGGAAAAATTTTAAATAAAAAATTAACTCAAAGTAAATAACAACTGAAATTAAGAAAAAATAAATTATGTAAAAAATAAATTAAAACAAAATAAAATTAAAGAAGAAAAAAGTAATAGCAATAAAAAAGGAATGATAAGTACAATACCACAATGAAAGGAAGAGTTTAAAATAAAAAGGTAAGAAAATGCCATTAAACTTAATTTAAGTACCAGGATTTAAAATGGAACATTTCACAAAAATCAAACTTGAATTAAAGCATGAAGTGGAAACTAATAGTTTTAAAACAAATAAAAAAGCCAAATCAAAATTTAAGGATCTAATGTTGGAAATAAAGGAATCAACAAAAAATTATTAACAAAATAAATGACATAAAGTAAAATGGATAAAAATGTAAATAACAAAAATAAAATACTCAAATATAAATAAACAAGGTAAATGTACTGAAATATAAAAGAGAAAATTAGAGTGTTGAAAATAAAAAATGTAAAAAGTGAAGGAACTAAAATGTAAATGAAAAATAAGTGATAAAAGCGAAGAAAGTTAAAAGACAAAGCAAAACGGGACGGAATTGCATGAAATTAAATATTAGGGGTTAGATTAAAAGTTAGCAAACAAAATTAATAGTAAACACCATAAAATTGGGAGACTACTCGTGTCATTATCCTCTTGCTAGAAAACACAGGGTCGAGATATAAGGCAAAAAATTACCTTTTATGGTTATATTAACTTCTAACCTAAACACTTTTTTTTTCTTTTTTGTCTTTTTCTTTTCCCCATTCCTTCTCATGGTCGAGACTCCCTCAATACTAGACGACCGTAAACCGCTATAAACTATTTTTTAGCCCTTAAAATGAGCCTTTTTCAACGAGACCGTAGAGGTGGATGAAAGGACTTCACACCAGACTTAGAAATAACGTGGTAAACACTAATAAAACTCCCCTATTTTACATGCAAATCGAAAAAAAGCCAATAGAAAGGGCAAGGTACCTTGAACGTTTGTTTTTATTGCTTTTATTTTTTGATTTGGAAATTCCGAATGCTTTTACATATTTTTGGAGGGTTTTACAGAACCCTTATTTGAGTATTACAAAAAGAAAACGAAAAAAGGCTTTTTCTTTGTTTTGGCATCCCCCTCTTTGTTTTGTTTGCTTGTCGTGGCTCTGACGAGGCTCGTACGGAGGTTTGATGGGGTGACTTGGTC
The DNA here is from genome assembly GCF_006381635.1 of Hibiscus syriacus. Lineage (NCBI taxonomy): Eukaryota > Viridiplantae > Streptophyta > Magnoliopsida > Malvales > Malvaceae > Hibiscus > Hibiscus syriacus. Next base: position 1,923,599 of record NW_024062697.1, on the reverse strand, counting down.
GCGCATGGATCGCATTAAAGACCCCGGATTCTTTGAGATCCTGTCTCGACTTGGTTGAAAAAGAGGTCGGCTCGAGGATGGTGTGGCTGAAAGAGGATAAAGTGTTGGAGGCGACGACTAAGATTGGCGACGGCTTGAAGCATGTTACACAAGGGATTGGAAACCCTAGTTTCCTTCCAATCTGGGCCAATCTTGACCGTCCACTCTTATTTCGATCAAACGGTGTAGGATCTAACGGGTAGACTCTTTCCCTTAAGAGGAACCCTAATTTGTTCTAAATCCCGACACGGGCTTCACTGTTGTTGTGCTCCAAATATATTTCTTTGTTTTGGATATATATATATATATATATATGTTAGTAATGTTTTTGTACAACAATAATAATAATTATTGGATAATATGGTGATTACACATCAGAGTGTTTGAAATTTTAGGACTTGAAATGTCCATCATTATATTTGTTTCCTAACTCCCATCTGGTCTCTTGATGTAACTTAAACTGTTTTTAATTTAGGATTAAGGGTTACGGGTTCTAATTTGTACCTTCAAAAGATTGTATATATGTATATATATACACATATATATATATTTTGAATTATAATGGAGGCCTAGTTATATAGGCTTACAGTAAGGATGTCCATACTGATCTCTTTCTAAAAGCTCGAAGATATTAGCGGGGGAGAATTATATATGATAGTAGAACTAGTAGTAGTTTTAGCAAGCATTGCTAGTGCATCGGCAGGTTGATTCCCTTCTCTTGGGGTCCATTGAAAATCCACAGCCCAGTTACGATAACAGAGATCAACAATTTCTTGAACGAGAAAAAGCTGGAAATCACATCTGGACTCTGAAGCAAGCAGATCGCTGGATCACAGTCCGATTGAATTTGAATAATCTCGAAACCATGAGACCATGCTAGGGTCATTCCAGTTAAGATGGCCCAAAGCAATGCTTGAAAAGCATTAACAATACCAATTCGTCTGCTGAAGCCAAGAAGCCAGTTGCCGTCCTTGTCTCGGATAAGTCCTCCTATGGAGCTAATGCTCGTGTTCACGGAAGTAGCACCATCAACGTTCAAGCAATAGCCCTAACATCAGGACCTTTCTAATTAATCCTTTTTAGCAAAGAAGTGTTAGCGTTCGAGGAACTGCTGTTGCTATAGAAACAAGCTTAAGTTGCACTTTTTTGCAGCAACTCTCTGTCAGGCAGATTGGAGCCATTGAAAACCCAGTCATTGCGATTTTTCCAAGCATACCAGATGTGGCTAGAAAATAAAGTATTCCAAAGGATATCGCTTTCAGCAAAAGGAAAATGCGAGGTTAAATTCCAGTGAAACCATGCACTAAGATTTATGGAGAAGAAATATCCAAGAGCTGAAGTAGGAACCATCATCTCCCAAAGGTGGCAAATGCAGGGACAGTCCCTTAAAACGTGAATAATGGACTCAGCGCCAAAAGCAAAGAGGGGAAAGCAATTTGATTGGAGAACAACCGTTTACACCGCTCAAGATTCGTCATTAGTTTTCCTCTAATAGCCAGCCAGAAAAACACTCGAAGTCTGGGATTCTCATACGCCTAACAACCTTCCAAATGGGTAATTTTGGATCCCAAGCATTACCCATTAATTAAAAATAAGTATATTTCAGATTAAAATCATGAGTTAGGGTATACCTCCAGATGCACAAGTCAGGTGTGGCTTGATTATTCGAACATTTGATGCAAATAATATGCTGAATGTCATCATTATGAAACACTTTTGTCAGCTCCTCAATATTTCAATGACCGTTGGGGTGACTAAATTCACCAAAAAAGCAACAAGGAAAATCCCCATGCTGCGAGCTGGTATAAGGTCGAAGGGGACCCAAAGTTGAGATCCAGGTGTCGTCGAGAAAATTGATAATATTACCATTGCCAATAGACTGGGCAATGTTAGATTTCAAAGTTTCCCATTGCGAAGCTATGGCGCACCAAAGAGGAGTACAAGAGGCTCGCGAAATTGAACCAGGAATGAGATCCGTAAGCCTATATTTTTGTCTTAACAAAACCACCTATAATCAAGATTAGTTACCAAACGGAACCCCAATTTTATGGTGAAAGCCATGTTATGGCCTTGGATATTCCGTAAATCAAGGCCGCCATGATCGAGAGGTTGACAAAGGACTCCCCAATTAACAAGCGAAACTTTATTTGAGGCCGAAGAACCACCCCAAATAAATTTTCGGACATGAGCTTCAATTTCCTTGCAAGTACTTTTTGGTACCTTCATTGTTTGCATAAAAAATAAACAGGGATTACCTATAAAATACCTTTGCCAAAGTGACACGATCACAAGCGAAAGGGTTTGAACAGCCCAACCAGAGTTTGGCTTTAATCTTATCAGTTATGAAAGTGAAATTAGCTCGAGTAGCTCATTGATGGAGCACGGGAACTCTCAAATATTTTCCAAGAAAATCGACAACATGAAACCCAAAGTTGAACTGATAGAATTACGCAAATTTGCATCAGTGTTAGGAGAGAACCGAATCTGAGATTTTTTTATGGCTTACCCGATGGGAAAGTTCCAAAGGTTGATATGATGGAATTAATGGTTGAACATTGTTGGAGAGTGGTCTTGGCATAAAGGATGAGATCATTCGCAAAGAATAGATGAGAAAGTGGTAACCCGAGAGAACCGAATCTGAGATTTTTTGATGGCTTACCCGATGGGAAAGTTCCAAAGGTTGGTAAGATGGAATTAATGGTTGAACATTGTTGGAGAGTGGTCTTGGCATAAAGGATGAGATCATTCGCAAAGAATAGATGAGAAAGTGGTAACCCATCTTTTGCAAAGTAGAAAGGACACTACGATTGATCTTGAGTTGCCTGTGTAATACTATGCCCCAAACACTCCATGGAAAGGATAAAAAGGTAAGGGGATAAAAGGTACCCTTGACTTACACCTCACTCTGGCCAGAAGGGCTGAGAATAACATCCATTCCAAAATGTAAAATTTGAAAGTTTAGTGGCCAAAGTATAAATTTTGAAAAGTTTAAGCTCTAAAAAATGTATTTAAAAAAAATATATATTTTGGCCCGTAAATGAATAGTTTGTCTCAAAATTAAGATTTTCTTGGGAATCAGAATTTTGATTTGGTATTTGTATTAAAAGTTATTAAGTAGTATAGTCCAATAAGAAATCGAATAATCAGATCGAACTAGAATTTTATGAAAATTTGAAGGATGTTAGATAAAGGTTAGAAATATTTATTTCCATATTTTAGAACAATGAAATTTAGCATGGATTGGTGTAATTGAAGTTTATTTTCTCTAATTAGTTGAAATTGGGAAAAATTAGTGATTATCAACTTTATTTTGGTTCATCTTTGACTATGGAATATTTTAAAGGAAGATATTTCAATGGCAAGTTGTAATTATCAAGGTTCATTAATGGTAAAAGTGAAAATTATCCTTAATTAAATTTTAAATTCAATTAAATTGTTTTATAGCCATGTGTAAGGATGAAAATGATAGGAAAAAAAATTCAGCTATCTTCTCCCAAGCTGTCGTGAACTCCATAGCCACAAAGGTGATGATTTTGTATTGATTTTTAAGGTTATATGATTGATTTTTGGATTAAACTATTAGATAGAGAATTGATCCTCTTGAAATTCTCTATCATTTGGTATAAAAATACATAAAAATCATGTTTAGATGTTGAGTTTCTTGAACTAGGTAGTTGGAGAACATGTTTGATTTCGAAGATTTGATGGAAGAGTTTGTTAAAGTTAGTTGAATTTTGATTGAATTTGATGTTATGATGATTAAAATATCTTGAATTTAATGTTAGAAGGTTGAATTCATGCTTGAATTTGAATAAAAAGTTTACCCTAATACATCAAGGACATTCATCCATAAAGGAAAATATTTGGGAAAAATGTTAAAAAATTTCATATAGTTTAGAATTGATATTAGAAGTGTTCTATGTGTTTTGGAGATTGATTTGAATCAATTTAGGACCTTGAGATAGAAAAAGGACTATTTTGCAAGTTTTAGAAATTATGAGACATTGTTAAGAAATCATGCAATTGTTGTTATTCAATGCTCGTTTTAATTTTTTAATGTTGAAATTTAAGTTGGAATAATGATTTGGGACTAACGTGCAAATTTAGTGAAATTCCATGGTGAAATTCGAATAGTCTTAAAAATTTGGGACTTAATTGTGTTTTTAAATGTTATGGTATTATTTTAGCATGATACTACAATGTTGGAAATTATTATTCGGAATGCTGATTTTCAAGTTTAAATATTTATTTGGATCAAATTGTAAGTTTGCTAAAGTTGATGGTTGAATTCAAAAAGGCTTAGAAATTTTAAGATGAAATTGCAAGTTTTCAAGTTAAAGTACTTGGTCAAGTAAATTGTTTACATGATAGAATTTTTAATGTTTGGTTTGGAGTAAGTAAAATGGTGAAGGATCATTATGAATTAAATGAAAAAGTTTATATGAATTATAAACAGAATTCATAAATGGCGCTTTAAGTGCAAAATTGTGAAAGTTGAAGGATTAATAATGGACATGAATATTTATGGAATCAAGTAGTTATTTTAGAATGTTTGAAATTATGATGGAAGTTTGATTTAGTTTTATATCGATTATGTTTATAGAATTTATTTTATTGGAACTAGATTATGTTAGTAAAATACTAACATATAGTTTGAAAACGATGTTATGAATATGATGTCGTACAGATTACGACAAAACGTATAATTCCAGTGACTCGAAAGTGAAAGGAAAAGCATCTGAGTAAAAGAATATCATCTTAAAGGTTCAATAGTGAGGCAAAGATGAGTGCAGTTTGTTTATTTAATTATTATGATCGAAGAAGACTTGTGATAAGTCAACCTCATAATATTTTTAAAGTATGATTTCATTTTAATTGTGGAACATTTCCAAAATGTCATATAAAGGATGTATGAATATTTTTGGGAATGGAATTACCTAATATGTTTTTACATGATATCTTTTAAAAAGGAATTTAAATGAATTTTCTAAAGTTATTTTCAAGAATGGTCTTAATATTTTTATGAATGTTTAGGATATGAACTGCCCAAGTTATGATTTTTATGATAAGGTATGGAAATTGATTCTGATTGGGAAATGTTAGTTTATAAATGAAGCTGATATTATCTGAAAGCCCATTGTATGTTGTATTTAGAGTCGTAGGCACACTTGGTGATGTAAGGCTATCTAAGCTTCTTCAATGATGGAGAAGTTGGCAGCCTTGTTGTTTCCCGATCTAGGAAAGACACCAATTGGTACACTTGAATCAATAAGTAATCTGCACAAATAATAAAGAAATGATTAAGTAAATGGATAATTAAGAAAGGAATTGGAATTGGAAAAAATTAATATGGATAGAAATGTTATCAAAGATAGGCTGCGGAAGTCTTGTTGAATTGTCCTTCAAATATAAGAGAATTTGGCCACCAATGGTGATGATGCACGTGATCCTTGATGATAGATGATGGATAATTCAATGATGAAGAGATGGTTATGGAAGGATGATGATATAGGCGTGAATGGTGATGGAAGATGGAGATGGTTGAGATAATATCTTATAGGACTAAGAATGAACCAATGCTATAAATGAGCAAAGACTCGATTCTTATAAGTCATTATAAGGGATGGTAGCAAGGACTTGAACCCATTAGTAATAGGAACTAGGAACTCAATGTATCAATGGAAGGGGTTTGATGCCACAAACTTAGAATAAGCTTGCTTAATTGATATAGTTCTAAAAAGAACTTAAAGGGAGAACAATCTCACAAGATTTATATTATCAAAAGGGTTGAGTTTACAATGGAAATACAATAGCCTATTTATAGTTTTCAAAGGGTTTAGGCCGAATAGACACATGATGGTTCGACTAAGGTTGAAACCCTTTGAAAACACATGATTTTTAATGAAAATACATAATTTTAATGAAGATAAATGCTCTTGGCCAAATGGTTAGGTGTTGGTTCGGCTCTAAGGATGTTTTGAATGCATTTGTAAGTTATTTGGGTGCCAAAATGTAGAGGAATGAGCCTTTGGCTGAATAGAAAGCATCCCTTGGTATTTTGGCGCATATTTGATGTCACATGGAGTGTTCATGCTTGAATGATGCAAAATGCAGCTTACATGAATGCACATGGGTCTTCTTCCAATGCTTTGGTGAGGTTACAACCATAGGATGGTGTCTTGAAGTCCATGGAATGAAGATAGGCAACAACTAGGCGTGACTTGGCTTCCAACATGTGTCTAGGTGACATGTCATCAATTGGGCAGCAACTTGTTATGAAAGGTCACATTGTGAGGAAGGTAACCTTTCATCAATTGAGCTACTTCCCATGTGTATGAGCTGAAGATGAGCTGGCCATAGATGAATGATATAAAGATGAGTCATAGGACAACTCCTTGTGAAAAGGCACCTCTTGGAATGGTAACTCTTCGCGAAAAGGTATGAATCCACAAAAATTAACCTAGACCATATTTGAAGTACTCTGTGTGGTGGTGATGATGGTGCAACTCTCCACCTGAAATAAGGTCTCTAGCTAGCTCAAAGGTCCAGCTCAAGTCAGCTATGAGCTTGGAGGGTAGCTGACAACCTTTCACCATTTGTTCTTCATGATCTCCCGAGTAATCCTATATAAGTTTTCCTAGCTCCTTGTCCTTAGTTAAGCTCAAAGTTAGCTCCCAAGTTGTTGTATACATTGATTCCTACAAAAGAAATAAAAAAGCTTATATTAAAATATTACTTAAATGCTTATATAATGTAAAGATGTGATGTATATAACATATATATTAAGTATGCTTCATTTAATGATGAACGTAAGATAAGCTATATATATTATGAAATATAAATCATATAATATAATGTTTAAAGCATAGATTAATATATATATGTAATATGATGTAGCTTTGTGAATTGTAAACTAAGGAAAAGACAAATAAAAGGGATTGAGAAGACTCCCTCATGCCACCATAGTGAGGATGTTAAGAAAAGAATAAGTAGGCTGGTCCGTATCACATCATCCCCCATTCTTTGAAGTGATTTGTCCTCAAATCGAAAGGGTCTTTTAGTAGTTCATCCTTTTTCTTCACTCATTGCCTTCCAAACTCATGAACTTCTTCCCAAGAGTTTATGTCTTCTTGTACGTCTTGGTTTCCTTTAATGAAAAGATTCTCCTTGTTCATGTCTTTAAGAACATCAATAGTTGTATTGTTTTGAATCAACACATCTCTTGGTTCAACGATCTCATCATTTGGTAAGGTCATGTCCATTGGTGTATCCTGCAATACAAGAAATGAAAATTCGTCTCCAAAAAGGGCTTCTCGAATCAAGCCTTTGTTCGAATAGGCATTTGTACTGTGCCTTTTGGTGATGGAACTTATTTCTCCTTGACTCGGCATATCATGTTCTTTGAAGAAAATATGTAATTCTTCATCTCCACTCCTTGAATCATCATGATGGTTTGTGAAGAGTCTTAACCTTTAAATTTTCTTCAAATGCCTGATTTCAATGCACCAATGAATCTCACAATGAGAAAGGAATTTGATATCAACGTTTGGTAGGATAATACCATATATATGAATTGAATTCCTGCAAATTAAATCAAAGTTAGAATATGAAAAATTATAAACAAAATTAATGGAAATATCAAACCAAGGTGGATGTTTAATAGGAGTTGGATGTTGAATTCTTTTCAGGATTGGCAATGCACTTGGAATGTCAATGAACAAAACTCTTGGCACTTCAAGTGACGCCTTTATTTGGAACTTCAATGGTATAACCTTTAAAACATCAAAAGACATGTCTTGTGAATCATAAAGAGTCACACTTATTGGTTCATCAAAGGTTACATCTTTTAGTCCTCCATAATTCATGATTCTTGAATCATCTTCTCGAAAAGATACATCTCTTGGATTGCCCTACAAAACAATAGGAAGAATAGATGAAAGAGTAAAGTTAGTTAAAATATGTTCTTCATTCTCCTCTTTATCTCTAAATTCATCATTTCCAACTCTATCATTTTCAACTCCAACGTCTTTTTCATCCACTCTTTGATTCTCATCATTTTCAACATTTTGTTCGATTTCAAAATGCATTCATTCATTTGAACTTTCTTCCAAACATTCTTCTTCAAGTTGCAATTTCATTGCTTTAATGTTTTTTCTCTAATGAGTTTGGTACTTTCACTTGACTAGGAGAAAGTGGTGTCAAAGTGATTTTCTTACCTTTATGGATGATAGTATATCTATTTGTAAACCCATCATAGATTGCTCATCTGTCGAATTACCACGACCTTCCCAAAAGTATATATGCAACATCCATTGGTACAACATCACAAAGAACTTCATCTTGGTATTTGCCAAATGAAAACGGGATGACAACTTGCTTTGTGACTTTTACTTCTCCACCATCATTTAACCATTGAAGTTTATATGGATTTGGATGCTTAGAGGTCTTCAAGCCAAGCTTTTCCACCATAATAGTGCTTGCAACGTTCGTACAATTCCCTCCATCGATGATCATGAAACAAATTTTGTTGTTTACATGACAACGAGTATGGAAGATGTTTTCTCTTTGATCATCCTCTATAATTTGAGTGCTTAAAGCCTTTTTAATGACAAGAACTTGTCTTGAAGCTGTATGGAAATCAAGCAATTCTTGTGACATGGTTAGTAAAATAAAAATAATGAAACCTTAACAACACACTCACAAAAGCCTCACTTGATCACTCCAAAGAAAGTTCAGATTGCACTCGACTCACACTCATGTTTGCACCCGGGGATATGTTCCTTGACTTTTTCTGATCCCCCTTCTGATCTCACCTTCTCGTTTTCCTTTTACTGCTCAATTCTCTCTTGTGCGTCCTTTATAGAACTAACTCAAGATTTGAGCAAGTTTCTTTGTTTATTGTGTTGGCTATAGAAATGGTTAGGGTATAGAAATGGATATGGTAAAAGGTAGGATAGAAAGGTTAAGAATAAATAAGGTAATGAAATAAGAAAATATGAAAGAAAAGGAAATGAAATAATGAGAAAATGAAGATAACTTACAACTCAAGTTGCAACACTTACTATCTTCCTTCACAAGAAACAACAAGGATACCTCCTTCAAGTTTGATGTTGGGGCAGATTGTAATGTGCTTCTCTTTGAGTGTACTTTGCAATTTTTTTTCACTTTTTTTGCACTCTAATTTTGATGTAGGAGTCTTTTTCTTTTCTTTTTGTTTTTCTTCTTTCTTTTTCTTTTTGTTGCAACACTTTGATTTTCAATCCAATTAAGCTCTAAATACCGCTTGATGTAAGGCTATCCAAGCTTCTTCAATGATGGAGAAGTTGGCAGCCTTGTTGTTTCCCGATCTATGAGAGACACCAAATGCTACACTTGAATCAATAAGTAATCTGCACAAAATAAGAAAGAAATGATTAAGTAAATGGATAATTAAGAAAGGAATTGGAAACTGAAAGAAATAAAATAGATAGAAATGTTCAAATATAGGATGCGGAAGTCTTGTTGAATTAGCCTTCAAATATAAGAGAATTCGGCCACCAATGGTGATGATGCACGTAATCCTTGATGATAGATGATGGATAATTCAATGATGAAGAGATGGTTATGGAAGGATGATGACATAGGCGTGAATGGTGATGGAAGATGGAGATGATTGAGATAGTATCTTATAGGACTAAGAATGAACCAATGGTATAGATGAGCAAAGACCCGATTCTTATAAGTCATTATAAGGGATGGTAGCAAGGACTTGAACCCACTAGTTATAGGAACTAGGAACTCGAAGTATCAATGGAAGGGGTTTGAAGCTTGCTTAATCGATATTGTTCTAAAAAGAACTTAAAGAGAGAATAATCTCACAAGATTTATATTATCAAAAGGGTTGAGTTTACAATGGAAATACAATAGCCTATATATAGTTTCCAAAGGGTTTAGGCCGAATAGACACATGATGGTTCATCTAAGGTTGCAACCCCTTTGAAAACACATGATTTTTAATGAAAATACATAATTTTAATGAAGATAAATGCTCTTGGCCGAATAGTTAGGTGTTGGTTCGGCCCTAAGGATGTTTTGAATGCATTTGAAAGTTATTTGGGCGCCAAAATAAAGATGAAGGAGTCTTTGGCCGAATAGAAAGCATCCTTTGGTGTTTTGGGGCCTATTTGATGTCACATGGAGTGTACATGGCAGCCTACATGAATGCACATGGGTATTCTTCCAATGCTTTGGTGAGGTTGCAACCATAGGATGGTGTCTTGAAGTCCATGGAATGAATATAGGCAGCAACTAGGCGTGACTTGGCTTCCAACATGTGTCTAGGTGACCTGGCATCAATTGGGAAGAAACTTTTTATGAAAGGTCACATTGTGAGTAAGGTAACCTTTCATCAATTGAGCTACTTCTTATGTGTATGAGCTAATGATGAGCTGGCTATAGATGAATGACATGAAGATGAGTCATAGGACAGCTCCTTGTGAAAAGGCACCTCTTGGAATGACAACTCTTCGCGAAAAGGTACGAATCCATAAAAATTTACCTAGACCATATTTAAATTACTTTGTGTGGTGGTGATCATGGTGCAACTCTCCAACTGAAATGAGGTCTCTAGCTAGTTCAAAAGTCCAGCTCAAGTCAGCTGTGAGCTCGGAGGGTAGCTGACAACTTTTTACCATTTGTTCTTCATGATCTCTCGAGTAATCCTATTTAAGTTTTCCTAGCTCCTTGTCCTTAGTTAATCTCAAATTTAGCTCCCAAGTTGTTGTATACATAGATTCCTACAAAATAAATAAAAAGCTTATAATAAAATATAACTTAAGTGCTTATATAATGTAAAGATGTGATGCATATAACAAATATATTAAGTATGCTTCATTTAATGATGAACATAAGATAAGCTATATATATATTATGAAATATAAATCATATAATATAATGTTTAAAGCATAGATTAATATATATGTAATATGATGTTGCTTTATGAATTGTAAACTAAGGAAAAGACAAATAAAAGGGATTGAGAAGACTCCCTCATGCCACCATGGTAAGGACGTTAGGAAAAGAAAAAATAGGCTGGTCTGTATCTCATCACTTGGCATGCCATTAAGTTGAGTAATTTTGATTATGATATGGTACATTCGTGTACATTATGACTGGCACCGTTGGTGCAAATGATAAGATAGATCTTGGAGTGCATCTTATAATGATGATGATGATTCGGTACCCTGAAATGCCTAGTACGCACAATATGTCTGACTCACGTACATTGTATTCTCTTAAATGTACTTTGGGCTATGAAAGTAAGTATGAAAAATGAATGAGAAAGTTAGGAAAAGTCTGTAAAAACAAAGAATATGAATGTGAAAATAAAAGTCTGAAACCATGTACGAATGAAAAATAATATAAAATAGTTGTTTTATCTGATGTTGAATAACATGAGTTTGATAAAATCCTCTTCCTGCAAGAGGAGGTTATCGAGTTGGCATGGGTGGTCCAATGGGTCAGGCTCATGGTGGAGGTCGTGATTGTGACAGGGTAGCTGAGACTGGTGGACCTGCTAGAGTGTACACGATTCGTGAGCCTCAAGATCATGTTTCGGTGGATATGATCACAAGTATTTTTCTGCTACATTCTTTTTCTTTGCTTGCCTTGATAGATTCTAGTTCTACGCACTCTTATATCCTTGGTAGTTTGGCTAGTCAGTTGAGTGTTCTTGTTTTTGTTAAGAGTGTGAGTTTGGTTGTAACTGGAGCTTTGGGTGAGAGAGCACTTGTATATCGTGTCGTGTGTACCATAGGTGTCATTTGGTTATTTAAGATGAAGTTTTTTTGGCCGATTTGATGGAGTTATCGTTCCATGGTTTTGACATCATTCTGGGTACATATTGGTTATGCCAACATCGTATGCACTTGGATTTTGAGTTGTCCCGAGAACTTTTAAATATGGCAGGGGATGTTGAGTTAGTGGTTGTGGGTGAGCGATCAATGATTGTTTTTAATGTTGTGTCAGCTTTGGATGCAAGTAGGATGTTGGGTCGTGGTTGTTAGGTATACTTGGCTTACGTACTTAATCTGGGTGATTGGGAGTTACATGTGTAGGATATTCATGCGGTACGAGACTTTTCAGATGTGTTTTTTTACAAAAGCTTACGAGTTTGCCACCAGATCGTGAGGTTGAGTTTTGTATAGAGACTTATATCGATTCATCCCCTGTGTCTATTGCGCCTTGTCGTATGGCACCTAAGGAGTTGAAACTGATGTTGCAAAAGTTTTTGGATCGAGGGTTCATCATTCCGAGTGTTTCTACGTGGGGTGCTCTAGTTTTGTTTTGTAAAGAAGAAGGATTGTACAATGCAAATGTGCATTGATTATCACCAGTTGAACAAGTTGATGATCAATAATCGATATCCTTTGCCAAGGATTGATGAATTATTTGACCAATTTAAGGGTGACATGGTGTTTTCAAATATTGACTTGTGCTCTGGGTATTATCAGTTAAGGTTTAGTGAACCGGATGTGATGAAGACATCTTTTCGGACGCGTTATGGTCATTAAAAGTTCTTGGGGATGCCGTTTGGTTTAACAAATACTCTAGCTACTCTAATGAACTTGTTGAACTATGTGTTTCACTTGTATCTTGATCATTTTGTGGTGGTGTTCATTGATGATATATTGATGTACTCAACTTTTTAGGAGGATCATGAATTGCATCTTCGGGTTGTTTTGCAAGTTTTGAAGGAAAAGATATTGTATGCTAAGTTTTCTAAGTGTGAATTTTGGTTAGGCAAAGTGGCGTTTCTTGGTCATGTTGTTTCTGTCGAGGGTATTCAGGTTGATCCAAGTAAGGTTAAGGTGATAGTTGAGTGGAAGTTGTCTAGGAGTGTTTATGAGGTTTGTAGTTTTCTTGGGTTAGTGGGGTAGTATAGACGGTTTGTTGAAGGGTTTTTGTGGGTAGCTGCTCCATTAACCATGTTTTTGCAAAAAGATGTTAAGTTTTAGTGGACGAGTGAAAGGCATAATAGTTTTGAGTTGTTAAAGTTAGCTTTGATATAGGCTATGGTGTTGGTTTAACCAGTGCCATGAAGGGATTTTATGGTTTACAGTGATACGTCAATTGTGGGTCTTGGGTATGTATTGATGCAAGACGGAAAGGTAGTTGCTTATGCATCGAGGTAGTTGAATCTGTATGAGCGTAACTATCCTACTCGCGATTTGTAGTTGGCCACAGTAGTGTTTGCGTTGAAGATTTGGCGACACTACTTGTTTGGTGAGAAGTGTATTCTTTACACTCATCACATTAGTATCAAATATCTCCTCACTCCGAAGGAGTTCAATTTGAGGCAGAGGAGTTGGGTTGAGTATTTGAGGACTATGACTGTGTGATTGAGTATCATCTGGGTAAGGCTAACATGGTTGCGGATGCAATGAGTCGTAAGTCGATGGGTGAGTTACATGCTTTGTTTTCTCGTTTGAGTTTGGCTGAGGATGGAGTATTAGTAGCTGAGTTGCAAGTTATGTCTACATGGTCTTAACGTATTCGGTATTTGTAGCAAAGTGATGAGAAGTTGAAAGAAAAGTTTCAATTAATGCGAGATGGTGTTGGGGATGACTTCTCATTGAACTTTGAGGGTATTTTGTGCTTTCAAGGTAGGTTGTGTATGCCAAAGGATGCGGGTTTGAGGGGTGAGATTCCCGTCGAGGTACATAGTGGACCGTTTGTGATGCATCCACGTAGTACGAAGATGTTCGAGACTTGCGTGAGTTGTTTTGGTTGCCTGGGTTGAAGTGTGCTATTGTTGAGTTTGTTGGACAATGTTTGGTTTGTCAGTGTGTTAAAGTTAAGCATTAGTGTTCTTCGGGTTTGTTGCAAAATATTTGTATTCCTGAGTGGACATGGAACAAATTATGATGGATTTTGTGACGGGTTTGCCACTGACATCGTGAAAGAGATATTCAATTTGGGTGATAGTTGATCGGTTTACTAAGTGTGTACATTTTCTTTCAGTTAATACTACGTGTTCGTTATAGAGGTTAGATGAGTTGTTCATAGTTGAGAAGCAGTTGCATGAAGTTCCTTTGTCAAGGCACATAGTTGAGTTGTTCATAGTTGTGATAGTGCGGTTTACGCCGAGCTTTTGGAAAAGTTTGCATAAGGCTTTAGGTTCAAAGCTTAGTTTGAACATGACTTATCATCCATAGACAGATGGGTAGTCTGAGTGTGTTTTACAGATTTTGGAGGATATACTTCAGGTGTGAGTGATTGATTTTGTTGGTTCTTGGGAGTGTTAGCAGAGTTTGTTTATAGTAACAATTTTCAGGCTAGTATTCAGATGGCTCTGTTTGAGGCATTGTACTGGCGTAAGTGTCGTACTCCTTTGTGTTGAACTAATTTGAGTGAGAAACATATTGTTCGTTCGGAATTGATTCAAGATACTGAGGATAAAGTTAAGTTGATTAAAGATCAGTTAAAGGCTGCTTTTGATCAGTAAAAGTCGTATGTCGATTTGAAGCATAGGGAGGTTGAGTAAGCTATAGGTGACTTGGTGTTTCTTATGGTTTCATCTTGGAAGAAGGTATTACGTTTTGGGCATAAGGGTAAGCTTAGTCCAAGGTTTATAGGACCATTTGAGGTGTTAGAGCGTGTTGGGCCAGTTGCGTATCGTTTGAAGTTACCGCCTGAGATCGAGCGTTTTCAAGACATGTTTCATGTGTCGATATTGTATAAATAATGGTTAGATCCTTCTAATGTCATTTCAAATAATGAGGTTGAGGTTGGGGAGGATCTTTCTTATGAGGAAGAACCTGTTAAGATTCTGTCTAGGGATGTGAAAGTTATTCGGAACAAGGTATTTCCGTTGTTAGAAGTGTTGTAGCATAACCACAATAATGAGGAGGCGATTTGAGAGATAAAAGAGTCGATGACAGCTCCATTTTTGTAGTTGTTTAGCATAATTTTAGGGGCAAAATTCTTTTTAGGGGGACAGAGTTGTAACGTCCTAAAGTCATGTCTTGTAGTTAGGGTCGGTTTCGAGTCAGTTTTCATATTTCTGATAAAAAGAATAAAATTTTCTAAAATTCATATTTTGGTTTTAATAATATTTTGGAAAGGTTTTAAGTGATTTTATATGATTAATTTTAATTATGGAAGTTTAATTAAATGATTTGGTAATTGAATTGAAAGAATTGGAAATTATAATTTCGATGATCATTTTGTAAATTTTCACAATGTCAAAAGTCTATGAAGCAATTACACCAAGACTTATGTTTAGAGTTTTTTCCCTCTAAATTAAAATGTTTTAATTTCCCCTTTTTACAATTTTTCCATCTAGATTCATTTTAATCTAAATTACATTTGCTTGTTTTTATTCATATGCTTTTCATTTCCTTCCCATTTTACATTTTAGTAACTTCTCTTATCTTCCTCCATTTTCTCTCGTTTTCTCCCAAACAAGTTGATCAATTCTTTCTCTTTTTATTCTTGATTTCTAAATTCACTCGTCTCAATCTTGATTTTAATTCTCAAGTTTCTCTTCTCTCTCTTCTTGTTTATAAAGTTTGATCATTATGGAGTTTCATTGATGATCTCAATTTCAATATATTTTCCAGCAAGGTAGGGATATTTTCCTTGGTTTTCTTTCAAGGTTCAAGGGCAAGTGACTAAATGTTAATGATTCTATTGAATTGTTGACTTAATTGAAAGGATTTCTAAGATTTCAATTGCTTTTTGGAGCTAATTAATGAGTTGATTTCTTGAATTGGTTTTGGGGTTTTCTTAATTAAAATGAGCTGTTTTGGAGTGATTATAATCATATTAAATCAGTTTTTCGATTGCAAATGATTTAGATATTGATTTCTTGAAAATAATGTCGATTTTTGGTATTTTTGGGAATTTGGGAATTTATGTTTATAGATGTTAATATGTGTGATTCTAACTGAGTTAGATGTTGATTATAGTTTTTTTAATCAGCTTTTAGTGTGGAGGTTCGTGCGTTCCGGTTTGGAGCTTCTAAAGTGATGTTTCGGTAAGGTTTTCAGTGTTTTCGAAGTTTGCACTCTGTTTTAGAAACAAAGGATTGTGATTTGTTTTAGATTAGATTTTGATGTGTTAATTTTCTTTGCAAGGTTATTATTGTGTTGTTAGTTGAAGAAACTTGGTGCTTTGAGTTTAGTGAATGTTGAGGTAGTTTTTGGAAGTGTTTTTCGATTTTCGGACAACAAGGTGAGTGGCTCTTATTCTTAGGAAATGAACATGATTAAAGGATGAGGTTTTTGTAGTGTTGCATTTTTAATTACGACATATTTTGTTATTTGTTTAATTATGGTGATGGAACATGAATTATGTTGATTTACATATGATGCTACTTGTGTCAGAAATGGGAATGTGAATTATGAATGTGATGTGTTGCAAATGATGCATAGGATTTTGGAAATGATTTGTGAAAATCTATATATATTCTGAATGTGAATTGGATGAGACAAACTTTCTCACTATCCAAATATATGGGTTGATCATGACAATTATCCGTAAGTGTATTTCAAAATGTATTTGAATCAATTTGTGAAAACTATGCATCATTGACAACCACTCTTGGTGAATTGGATTAATTGGTTATTGTTCTTAATAGGATCTTTGGATATAAAAGTCATGCATAGGAAAGATTACTATATGTGTTTTGTAATAGGTTGTGATTTGGGATTATACGGGGTTTGGATAGTACATTGACCTTTGCTCTGAGAAGATACAGGGTAAGGTTGGGCGTTGAGTTTTCGCTGTAATTCATGGTTTTGGATCTATGTGAGTCTGTAAGTAAAATGAGAGTTGTATGGAGTTCATTTATCTAATGAGTGAGTTGTGTTTCCAACAAAAGTCGTTGATCTTAAAATGGAAAAATGTTTGTGATTGTGTGATTACCAATGAAGGTAATTGTGCATGAATTCTTGTGATTGCTTTTGAGCTACATGGTCCTTGATGTTTGTTTAATCTGGAAATCAAGTAATTTGGAAAAATTAGCTGATCATTCAAGCATGAGATGTTGAATTATATGTGTAGAGTAAAGAACAAGTTACGTATGAACATATGGGATTGAACTTTATCTTGGTTTTCTACATTGTTCACACTTGTTGCTTGTGATTTCTTTAGTCGTTCACTGGGCTTTATAAGCTCACACTTGTTGTTAACTTTTTTAGAGGATTAGAGTCAAGTTTAGAGGCGAGGAGCTTGGCATTAGTGTGATCAAGCAAGGCTAAGGTATAGATCTATACATATGTAGTTTTTGGAAACTTTGTGTGGTAATTTGGGGACATCTGGGACTTAGATCTATTATTCACTTTGTTGGACTTATAATGTTGGATTTTTGTTTGTAATAAGTGGATTTTGGTTTGTAATAAGTGGATTTTGGTTTGGGATTTGATGTTGGTTTGACTTGTTGAATTTGGATTTATAAGTATGAACTTGTTGCTTTAAACATGAGATTACTCAAATATTGTTTTAGTCCTTAAAGAAGTGTTTGAAGTGTTTAGTTAAGTGTAACTTGGTAAACTAAAAGTGATAGACTCGCAGGTTGCATGAAACGACCTTAAATGCTTAAAAAAGTAGGTGGCTTGTGTTTGAAATGAACTTTCATGCAATTGTTAACTTTTGATGACAAATCCTTGATTAATGTGTTGACTTATGTTATAAAGCATGTTTTACCTTTTCTTTGACATGTATATAGTGGTTGAATAGTATCCAAGCATGTTCCTAGTCCATGGTTACTTTTATGTGGGTGATTAGTTGACCAAATATGCATGTTCTTGATAATCAGCAGTTTTTCAGTAAAATGATAGATCCCTTAGGAGAAAGGATCGATCCTAAAGTTTAAGTTTTGCAATGAATCGATCCCTTTCAAAAGGATCGATCCCCCATGAAAAATGATCGATCCCTTTCAAGAAAGGATCAATCCCTTCGTTGTTTTGCTCGATGGAAAAGGTAAAATTACATTAATTAAAGGTATAAAGTATTCTTAAATTCTAATTTGACCCCTAAATGATTATGTGAGTTCAATTTAACCCAAAAATTGATTTATTTAATTACTTAAACTTTTAAATTGGAAATTTGATGAGATTTGAGTGATCATTTCTTAAACACACTTAATTACATAATGGAACCCTTAATTGTATGTTACTATTTAGTACATAAATTTGGCATATTTATGTTTAGGTCATTAATCTTGTATGATAAATTAAGTGATTGTCTAATGTCGATTGGTATGAAATTTTGTGTGTTTCTTCCTGATGACAATCTTTAACATATAGTAACCTTAATTGTTGATTGACTTGTTGATTTATTATATGATGTGAAATGATTGAAATACCCCTGAACATTTAAATGTAATATTTGCACGTTTAATTGAGATTCAATTGCTTGTTAGTTACATTGAACATTGTGTGTGATGAATATTAAGAAATTTTAAATTGTTTGCTTCCGTGAAATGTGTGTAATGTGGATCTTGATCCATCCAACTTTATTGGAACCTAATGTACGCTCAAGTATCCAAATTGGACTCGTGGACCGGGTATGGGTGTTACATTTTGGAAACCCTAACTAGGTATAGAGGATCTCATGCAACAATGCCTATGAATGTCCGCAAGAGTAGCGTTGAAGTCTCTAAAGGTAATCCATGGAATATGAATATCTAAACCAAAGTTCTTAAGATGACCCAGAGAATTTTCCATTTAGTAGAACAAGGGCTTGCATAGATAATCGAACCAAGCGGCGAATTTCTAGTGTTCACATTAGTGATCCTAAAATGAATAAATTAGAATTGAATGACCAAAATATCGATAGAGATAGTGTCGTAAAAAATAAGCTATATCCAACCCGCAAAGCCAACAACTTAAATATGATAAAAAAATGGGAAGTCAAGAGAAGAAATGATCATATCATCTTTAATGCCATTAATCTGTGGCTTCAAAAAAACAATAACATCAAGTGTACAGTCCCTTGTATATTTATTAGCAGTTGGGAGAAACTTGTGATGGTTGCAGCCTTTAACATTCCAATAAAAGAATTTAGTACTTGTAAAATAAATATGAGAATGAGGGTCATACCCACGATCATTCTGTAACAACTACAACCCGTATACTTATTCCAACAGAGGTTATAGATGTCACATGAATTACTTGAAACATTTTCCAAATCAAAAGTGATTAAAATTGATTTCTCCAAAATGTAGTTGTTATTATAAAATATTAAATCACATAAAATTGTTGCATAACATTTAAAACATATATTAATTTAAAATACATCCCTTTATAAATAATAATACTGATTAATACTATCCATAGTGAAATAGAGTAAAATAGTTTAGTTAAGCCATTACAAATGAGTTCCATAATAGTTCAACAGAGCAACTAAGACATTAATAAGTACATGCCACTAACTATGTCAAAATCACATCAAAGGATATCTTACTGATATTGTAATATACTCCTTGATGCTTAGCGTTGCTCAGTGCTCCACACTCCTACTCCTGGTCTTCACTTACACGTGAAAATATCACACGCTATGTATATACTTAGTGAGGTAATTAAAATAATAAACAGTGCAATACAACTCAAGCATGAAATTTAATGTCTTTTTCGCAGGTAATAAGATCACGTTACTTGCATGTCCAATATTTTACCTTAATCACATGATGATAATATCTTTATAATCATTTAAACCATCAACCATAGCCCAAATGTAAACCTATGAAGACCCTGGGTATTCGAGTGAACTATATACCACGTAGTGCTAAACCTGCATTAAGCTTACGCTCTAATGCTAATCCGGGTATAACACATAAGGTTGTGTCCACCACCTGCACTTAGTGTCCATACACACTTGTGCAAATCTTAACCTTATACTACTATACTCTATGGCATGCCAAACTTCCATGTCTATAACACCCAATTCCCGTATACGTTTCCATACACGAGACATAAATGTCACATAACTTTTAAAACTTTACGCTTTTGAAAAACTAGTAAAATTTTATTTCTAATCATAAAACATTTTAATTTAATAAAAATAAAATGTTCATTAACTTATAATATGTAAACAAATCTTAAAGTTTGAATATATTTAATTTAACATCATGATAAGTCAAATATTTTTCAGAGCATTATCATAAATCTATTACATGCCAGCTAACAACATCAAAAGTAAACATAGTTGTCGTACAATTACTGATGAGGCGACCCTTGATTGGCGATGCCAGATGCACTCCTTACTGTGTTTGTACTAATACCTACGCGTTATATCAACACACACTAAGTAATTACTTAGTGAGGCATAATAATAATGAGGTAAATTTTAAACACAAGTATATCTTAACTATTCAAATACAAACTGAATATTTCAACTCATTATAAATTCTTCGGTTTTTCACACGTATTGCCTATACGGTAATTTAAAAACTCGTTATGAATTACGTGGGGTTGCACACTTAGTGCCAATACAAAAATACATAAACTCATTATGAATTTCGTGAGGTTGCACACATAGTGCCAATACAGAAATTCATAAACTCATTATGAATTTCGTGAGGTTGCACACATAGTGCCAATACGAAAAGTTATAAACTCATTATGAATTTCGTGAGGTTGCACACATAGTGACAATATGAAAATTTCAACATATACATTAAGAAAAGGCATATATGACTATCATAACATATAAGTACATAATAAATGTACTCACCTGGTATGCCTCACTATTATACCTTACTGATGTCCGACTATTCGACAACTTTATCCTTACCTTTTTGTTTGCTTGACTCAGGAGCTTGATTACGATCTACACAAGCATCCATAATCACACATACAATACAAATGTTAGTATACTTTCTAATATTTATACAAGATAATAAAACTCAAAAGTACTATTATTCTCGAATTCTATTAAAGTTCATCCTAACTTAAAATTCCAGGCAGATTAGTATCGGTACCTATTCTATGGTATCGATACTTCTATACTATGGTACCAATCCTCCATTCAGTATCGATACCATTTTTGCATTATGGAATCCATTTCTAAATAATAGTATCGATACCTTCCTCTTGGTATCAATACCCAACTTTAATACTGATACTACTTGTATAAGTATCGATATTGTTCACCGTGTTCATCTTTTTTCCTCAAATTTAATCGTATAATGCTGGTACTGTTCTTCCAGTACCGATACCTTTACCCATATTTTTCATATTTCACTTCGAGTTTTACCACGTTTTCGCCTAAATCTCTTACTTTCACCCCCAACCATACTATTAAACACATCATTACTTAATCCAACTAACTTAGATCCATAAATATTCTTATAACATCTAAAATCTCCAAAGAACACTCAAAACTAAGAATCACACCAATTTTTCAAACATGTTTTTAATCGCTTTTAAGCCTTTAAATCTCTTATTCACATCTTTGACAAGTCAAAAATGCCTTTAAAATTCTATAACTGACCATATTTCATCAAATCATTTAACAACCCATTTTATTAAATCTCAAATAAAACCTTCATCTCTTAGTTTTAATCCTCCTTGAACTTTACTTAAGCCTCTATATCACTTAAAGTTTCAAAACCAACCCAAAAACGAAAGGAACACCAAACATTGAAGAATCCTTACCTTAGCTATGGAGAGCACATAACTACGGGGAAGAAGAATGAGAGTAGAGGACTATTTTTCCAGACTTATCCTCTTTTTCCCCTTTAACCCTTAATAAAATGAATATTAAATTTATTTCCTTCTAAAAGACCATAATGCCCCTCAATTTCTTCTATTCTTACTAATAGGTCTTAAACACAGTTTCTTAAATAAATCCTTGTACTTTTCAATTTATTCAAATTAACCCACCAGATTTTCAATCCTTTCACTCTGGTCACTTACCCGATATTTGTGGTATTACAATTCTCCCCTTAAAAAAATTCGTCCTTGAATTTTAAGACGTACATGATGCGAAGAGGTCTAGAAACTACTTCATCATGTCCTCATCTCTTTCTCAAGTAGCTTCCTTTACATTATGATTTTGCCAAAGTACTTTAACTAGAGGAATCTTCTTGTTACAAAGTTCTTTGTTTTCTTGTGCCAAGATCCACACTGATTCTTCCTCGTAAGTCAAATATGTTTGGATCTCAATTTCCTCTGGTGTGATAATATGTGATGGATCTGATCGATACTTCCTGAGTATCGACACATGAAAAACATTGTGGATCTTGTCCATATCGGGAGGCAAAGCTAATTGATAAGCTATTGGGCTAACCCTTTTTAAAATCTCATAAGGTCAAATAAATCTCGGACTCAGCTTTCCTCTACACTTAAACCTCAATATCTTCTTCTAAGGTGATACTTTTAGAAATACCTTATCTCCCACTTAATACTCAATCTCTTTTCTATTTAGATCAACATAAGATTTTTGTCGATCAAAAACTATCTTAGGATTATCTTAGATAAATTTCAATGTATCTTCTATTTCTTATATTAAATCAGGGCCAACTAAATATCGATCTTTTAGCTCAAACCAATTTAATGGTGTTCGACATTTCCTCCCATACAAGACTATATACAGAGCCATCTTAATACTAGATTGGTAACTGTTATTATAAGAAAATTATGCTAAAGGAAAATATCTTTCCCATGATCTTTTGAATTCTATCACGCATGCCCTTAGCATAACCTTCAATACCTAAATATTTCGCTCTGACTACCCATATGTCTGCAGATGAAAAGCTGTGCTGAAATTCAATCGAGTACCCAATGCCTTGTGCAAAGATTTCCAGAATCTTAAAGTAAACCATGGATTTTGATCGAATACTATCGATATAGGTATCCATGCGGCTGAACTATCTATTTTATGTATAACTACCTATATTTATCCATCAAGTAATCTACTTGAACTGGAATAAAATAAGTAGTCTTGGGCAATATGTCCATAATTACCCATATTGAGACCTTTTTACTAGGTGCCAAAGGTAGCCCTGAAACAAAATCCTTTGTAACTCGTTCCCACTTCCACTCAAAAATGGATATCAGTTATAGTAATCCGGAAGGCACTTGATGTTCATCTTTCACTTACTGACATGTCAAGCATCTTACAACAAACTTGGATATAACTCTTTTCATGACATCCACCAATAACAACCCTTTATATCCTGATAATATGCGTCAGAAGGATTATCTTTCATCAATTCTTTATTATCTGGAATGCAAAGTCTTCCACGATAATATAAACATCCATCACTCCTAATTTCGAAGTCTTTGGCCTCATTTTTTTTTCTATTTGTGCAAATCTTGCCAAACATTTTTCATCTTGTCCTTGCAGCTCTTTTATCCGATCCAAAAGCATCGACTTTAACTTAAGTTCAGTAATCAAGGTGACATCTTCCTTTAAAGACATACGTGCATCCAAATCCCGTAAAGCTACAAAAGTCTTTGGGCTAAGTCCCAAGATGATAATCGATGATCAGATCATAATCTTTTAAAACCTTGATCCATCTTCTTTGCCTCTAGTTCAATTATTTCTGAGTCAACAAGTACTTTAGACTCTTGTCATTTGTATAAATATAGCACCGCTCACCGTATAAATAATGACGCTAAATCTTCAAAGCAAACACAACAACTGTCAATTCTAATTCATGTGTCGGGTAATTTATTTCATGAGTTTTCAGCTGTCTCGAGGCATAGGCCACAACTTTCCTTTTTTTCATAAGCACACATCCTAATCCATTATGAGACGCATCACTAAAAACTACATAATCTTTACCGGATTTAGGTTGTACAAACACTGGTGCTTCTGTTACTATTCTCTTTAACATTTCAAACCCTTGTTGACATTTCTCCGACCAAACAGAAGACACATATTTTCTCAGTAATTTAGTTAGCGGTGAAGCCAACATTGAAAGTTCTTTACGAACCGTCCATAACAACCAACAAGCCCCAAGAAACTCTAAACTTCAAAAACATTCTTTGGGGTTACCAATTCACTATAGCTTGAATCTTTTTGGGATCTACTTTTATACCTTTTATGGATACTATATGGCTAAGGAAAGCAACCTCAGCTAACCAAAATTCACACTTGCATTATTTGGGATACAACTTCTTATCTCGAAGAGTTTGAAGAAAAATATGAAGATGAGCATCATGTTCCTCTCTCGACTTTGAATACACCAAAATATCATCAATAAATACCACCACAAATTTATCAAGATAAGGTTTGAATACTTGGTTCATCAAAT
This sequence comes from Hibiscus syriacus, assembly GCF_006381635.1. Lineage (NCBI taxonomy): Eukaryota > Viridiplantae > Streptophyta > Magnoliopsida > Malvales > Malvaceae > Hibiscus > Hibiscus syriacus. Next base: position 1,899,313 of record NW_024062697.1, on the reverse strand, counting down.
ATATAAATGCGACAGGAGCATTTGTCAATCCGAATGGCTTCATCACAAATTCATAATGTCCATACCGAGTCCAAAAGGTTGTCTTTGAAATATCCTCCTCTTTAATCTTTATGTGGTGGTATCCTTACGGAAGGTCTATCTTAGAGAACACTGTTGTGCCTTTCAATTGATCAAACAGATCATCAATCCTCGGAAGAGGATACCTATTCTTTATTGTTACTTTATTTAACTATCAGTAATCTATGCATAATCGCATAGATCCATCCTTTTTTTCATAAAAAGCACAAGTGCACCAAGGAGAAACACTGTGACTGATAAATCCCTTATCGAGCAGCTCCTACAATTGAGCCTTTAATTCTCTTAACTCAGTTGGAGCCATTCGACACTGAGACATAGAAACAGATTCAGTACCCTGGTAAACTTCAATTTGGAATTCCACCTCACGATCTAGAGGTAAGCCCGGTAATTCTTCCGAAAAACATTTGAAAAATCCTGAACTATTGGGATATCACCTAACCTCGTTTCTGATATTCGAGTGTCTATCACGTTAGCCAAAACAGTTGTATATACTTCCGACATCCTTTTCCTTTCAGTCATTGCTGATATCATATTGGATAGTGATTTCACTTTTTCAAAGATTACTATGACTTCTGAACCTTTCGCATCCTTAAAAACTAATTGCTTCTTGCGATAATCAACCAATCCATGATGTGAAGACAACCAATCCATGCCCAAAACAATTTCAAATTTTTCAAAAGGCAATTCCATCAAGTTTTTCGAGAACACAACCCCGTGAATCTTTATCGGGCACTTTTTACATACCCGAGTTACCCTTGCACTATGACCCATAGAGTTTACCACAATCATGTCACTAGAGATTGTTTCTAAAGAAATTCCTCTAGCTCTAACCAACTTTGTACTAATATAAGAGTGTGTAGAACCAGAGTCAACCAAAACAAATACAGGTTAATCAAAAAGATGGAATGTACCTGTTAAAATCTCCAGATCATCCCGATCCTCATTAGTCTGGATATTATAAATTTGGGCAACTCCCTGGTCTCTTGTCGCTTGTTTGACTCAGATTGTCCATCGGATCTTTCTTTTCCTATGCTTTTATTTGATGTGGCTACTGATCTCTCAGCTTGCATTGATCTATCTCCGAATCTCTTTGGACAATTTTGAGCATAATGACCAGTTTCACCACATTGGAAACAAGCGCCAGAGAGTAATCTACATACTCCCCTGTGCGATTTGTCATATGTCTGACATGGATTATTTCATTCTCCAAATGCTCTACCCAAGCTAGCAGTAAAAGACTGTGATTGATTATTCTTCTGCGAAGCTGTAGCAGAACCATCTCTGTTATTATATCGGGAACTAGAACCCTTGCCTCTCTTAGCATGATGGGTAGTTGAAGACATTCTAACTCTTTTTCCATTCTGCATACCCTGCTCCGCTGCTAGAGTCTCCTCTTGAGCTCTTTCAATGACCTTACTCGGTTTATAACTTTTTTCTAGCTAGGCAAGTTTAAAGCCAACATCATCTCTTTCAACTTTGGCCTCAAACCCTCAATGAACCAATCACATCGGGCTTTATCATTGGGAACTACCTAGTAGCAAAACGACTCAGTTTGTTGTACTCAGCCTCATACTAATGTACTGCTCGATCGCCTTGTTTTAGATAAAGAAACTTCAACACCATTGCTCGCATAAACTGATTACCGATGTACTTGTTCTTAAACTCATCTTGAAAGAACTGTCAGGTCAATTGCTCAGGTGGATCATACATCGTAGTGTTTGTCCACCACACTCGAGCTGATCCTCGAAGTAAAGATACAACTCCGCCCAACTTTCCATAATCTGAGCATTGAAGACTTTCCAAGATTACCATAACGTTGTTTAACCATAAATCAACATCCATCAGACCTTCATCCTCTTCTCCTCGAAACTCAGAAGCTCTCAAACTTCTCAACTCATTCAGGATTAACATCCGCGATGATGGAGGAATAGGGGGAAGAGGATGAGGAGGTTAAAATTGAGTCAAGATTGCATCAATAGCCTGCATTAAAGCTCCAAACTTTGGCACTATCATACCCTGATATGCTGGTGCACTAGCGTTTTCGGATAGGATCGGATGCTCACAATTAGGTTCATAGCTCTCGCTACCCGACCCTTCTCTAATTTCTTGATCAGTCGCTCTCCGCGAATTCGTTGAATCTGACATCTAATAGAACATACATAATGATAACACTCAAGTTAGTAAGAAGTGACATCAATCATATTCTAACTACACCATATCAGTAACCTTGACATCTTAGTGGCATGTAAACCCTTTTTTACAGTAAAATACACCTAGTTTTGTCCAAGAATCGGCTAAACTTGTAGCTCCAATACCAATAAATGTAATACCCAATTCCCGTATACATTTCAGTACACGAGTCATAGATGTCACATAACTTTTAAAACTTTCCTCTTTTGAAAAACCAATAAAATTTTGTTTCAAATCATAAAACATTTTAATTTAATAAAAATAAAACGTTCATTAACTTATAATATGTAAACAAATCTTAAATTTCGAACATATTTAACTTTACATCATTATAAGTCAAATACTTTTCAAAGCATTATCATAAATCTATTACATGCTAGCTAACAACATCAAAAGTAGACATAGTTGTCGTACATTTTCTGATGAGGCAACCCTTGATTGGCGATGTCAGATGTACTCCATACTTCGTTCGTACTAATACCTATGCGTGAAATCAACACACGCTAATTAATCACTTAGTAAGGCATAATAATAATGAGGTAAAATTTAAACATAAAAATATCATAACTATCCAAATACATATTAAATATTTCAACACATTAAAAATTCCATGGTTTTGCACACGTAGTGCCGATACGGTAATTCACAAACTGATTATGAATTACGTGGGGTTGCACACATAGTGCCAATACAGAAATTCATAAACTTATTATGAATTTCGTGAGGTTGCACACATAGTGTCAATACGAAAAATGTAACAACTACGACTCGTATACTTATGCCAACATAGGTCATAGATGTCACATGAATTACTTGAAACATTTTCCAAATCAAAAGTGATTAATATTAATTTCTCCAAAATGTAGTTATTATTATAAAATATTAAATCACATAAAACTGTCGCATAATATTTAAAACATATATTAATATAAAATACATCATTTTATAAATAATAATATTGATTAATAATATCCATAGTGAAATAGAGTAAAATAGTTTTGTAAAGCTATTACAAACCAGTTCCAAAACAGTTCAACAAGGCAACTAGGACATTCATAAGTACATGCCACTAACTAAGTCAGAATCACATCAAAGGATGTCTTAATGATATTGTAATATACTCCTAGATGCTTGGTGTTGCTCAGTACTCGTTATTCCTACTCCTGGTCTTTACCTGCGCGTAAAAATATCACACGCTAAGTATATACTTAGTGAGAAAATTAAAATAAAAAACAGTGCAATATAACTCATGCATGAAATTAAATGTCTTTTTCCCAGGCAATAAGATCAAATTACTTGCATGTCCAATAGTTTACCACAATCACATGATAATAATATCATTATAATCATTTATACCAGCAACCATAGCCCAAGTGTAAATCTATGAAGACCTAAGGTATTCGAGTCAAATATATACTATGTAGTGCTAAAACTGGACTAAGCTTACGCTCTAGTGCTAATCCGGATATGACACATAAGGTCGTGTCCACCACTTGCACTTAGTGTCCTTACACACTAGTGCTAATCTTAACATGCGCTGTTATACTTAATGGAATGCCAACTATACCTTGTCCTTCAATGATTTACTTGGGCATATAGTATAATTTATTTCATCCATGGCAACATATAACCATTTAACTAACATTAGGGCAATTCATACCCGAAATAAACATTCATGGCAAAATATCATATTTATCAATGATCAATATTTTATAATTCACACCTTGGCATATCAAGGTCATGCCAATTTTATGATAAATGATATAATATCATGTTAATACAAACAAGGTAGACTCATCACAATTTTTCCTGATGATGTATAACACATTTAAGTATTATATCATGCATGCATTGCACTTACATTGACACTTTATATATTTCAAAAGATTTGTCTCACTATGCTCCAAACTTAATCCTTTTTATGCTCTATTTGCTTCGATCACAAAATCAATCACACTTTGGAGGGGTTCACATCTTGGAGAAGAAATATGAATAAGATGACATCAAATTTTAGTTAAATTTCATGCTAATTTACCTTTAATTTAAGCTTAAATGAATATTAAATTCATTTTATCGTGAAAGATAAATTTACCCTTAATGAGACTTCATATTTACCTTTAAACCAAGATACCTCAACCTTATCATCTTCCAAAAGTCAAAGATGAACATACTATTTCACACTTTACCATTTTGTCCATGCAACTTTCCAAAACCTGCAATCTTGCCACTTTAAATCCAACGATCCAGATTTAACATGGAACTAAATCCTCAAATTCGATCCGATTTATCAAAATTTTAAAATATTGAAATAATATTTTTTTAGTATAATTTATCATCCTTCAAATTTTCCTAAAATTTATATTCGATCTGATTTATCGAATTTTTCTCAAACTTTATTGCTTTATAGTATTAAATACAAAATCCGTACAAAAAATTTGATTCCTACGGAAACGTCATTCTTTGGGTAAACTATTTATTTATGGGGCAGATTGTATAACTTTTTAAAGTTACCATTTTAGTCCCTAAACTTTTTCAAAGTTTATACTTTGTCCACTTAACTTTTAAAAATTACATTTTGGTCACTAACCAAATTATGGGGTATTACACATTCGAGCATGGAAGGTACTTTATCATCAGATACTACATTCGAGTTTGAAAGAATCACTGGTCGATCATTAATTTTGTCAGGATTGTCACTCATAGGATTATAAAGTAATATATATCTAAAGTATTTCTTAATTATTAACAACATAAACACATACTGCAAATGTAACTATTTGAACCTAAATATGTAATGAAAATGCTTAACCATTAATATTATTTGATAACTTATTTGAAAAGTTATTTGTATTAGAAAGAGTGATCTTCCAGACGAAAAGAATATTCGTTTAAGAAGCTTAAACACAATCAATAAATGTTAAAAAGATATTTTGAAAATGGCAATTTCGGGCACTGTTAGGAAATTTAGCAATAATGCAAGCTTTTATGGTAGTTGTAGAAGCTCATTTTGTCTGGTGTTTCATTCGAATTTTGTTTGGGTTTATATCATATTATTATTAATTATATTATATATGTGTGTGTTTTATTATGTATGGTTTACTTATTATTAATTTTTACTAATTAAGTAGGATTACATATAATAATATTAGTTATGTGTGTGTTTATATATAGGTATGATTTATATGATTATTTTGGTTTAAGGCATGTATATATATAGTGTGCATTTACGCATTATTAAATAACTATATATATATATATATATTATGCGTGATGTGTAGTTATGTATTAAAGGTACCTTATCGTTGAAACTTGCATGCGTTTTATGTTATATATATATATATATATATTAGGTGGAGTATATATAATATATATATATATATACGTTTATGACAATGGGTCTAAATCAAAAAATCGATCTCACTCTTCTTTGATTTTACAGGCCCGAATTGAAAAAAGGGCCAAATTACAAGTGAACTAAAGCGGCCCATTCAGTTCAAGCCCAATAAATCATCCAACCAGAAGCCCAATCAGCAAACCCACCCGTGTGAGCCCAGACACGTCTAGGGTTTTCATCTTTAGCCCTCAGCGACGCCTCATATCTAGCCGTTGGATTTGGTCAAAATCCAACAGTCCAAACGCGAGAACTATTAGGGTTTGTGTAACCCTTCAGTGCTGCCTCTCATGAGAACCGTCAGATTTGGACCCTTCCAATGGTCCAGACCTGGAACAATATTTAGGGGTTTCAAGCTCTAGTCGTCACCTTTCATGGACATCAACCATCAGATCTGACCCGCGTTTGATGCACACGCGGGCTCTCCAGATCCTCATAATTTTCCATCTTCCACGTGTACATGCCTCAACTGTCCCCTGTTGTACCCGAAGTAGCAGGCTTGTGTGGCGCCCGACCAAGTCACCTCTACCACAACAGTGTCAGTGGCAGAGCCTCCCCCTGGTGCATGCTAACAAAACCGTGGCAGAGCCCTATCCCTCACATGCAAACAACACATACCACAATATCATCCATCAGCAACACGTAAGAAGGGAGGGAATTCAACGAACAATCATCCTCCGTGACAGCAAAAATAGCAACTAGAGAGAATAGAGCATGAGAACAATAGCCGAAAAATCCACAGAGCAAAAACATCATCAACCCCTCTTTTTTTTCGAGCAACAACATAAGATCAAAGAAAACCTCTCTTTTATGAGAGAATAACCCACCGATCAAAAAACAACCCCAAAGAGAAAACCTCTTACCTTCTCGATCCGAAGAATCCCATCGTCGTTGCTCAGAAGCAAAACCCCGTTGAGTCGAAGGTAAAGCCCCCATCTTTTAGTTATAGTCGAGTGGTTTTAAGGTTTTAGGGAGTTGTTTTAGTGGGGCTTAAGCCTAAAGGGGGTTTAGGGTTTTAAGATTGGGTATAATGGAGGAGGCCACCGTGGCCGTATGGTTAAGCGAGGAAAATGGAAGTTTGAGGGAGTTAGGTCTTGGGTCTCTGGGTTTGGCTTACGAAAAGGGGACAGTTTTAGGACCTCTCAGATCCTCATCGGGGTCCTATAGAATAAGAGAGAGCTATTGGACGTCGTCCGGGACCTCATCGGGGCTTGCATGAGGTAATGGCCTCTGTAACAGCTTGATTTGAGAGAAAGGAGTGATAAAGGAAGAGAGGGGAGTGAGAGAGAAGAAAGGAAATGGATGAGATCAAATAAGAGGTAGGTAAATTTTTACCCAAAATAACATGTATATACCGTCGCCAAAACGGTAGTGTTTAGGGGTTAGAATAACCCGCGCCTAGTGGAGGGATTAATCACGCGAGGACTATATATGGTTTTAAGTTGTTACATTTTGGTCCTCAAATCGAGGATTTTAAAGTTTCTGATTCTGTCTCCAAATCTTGTGTGTATTTTATTTTAGCCCATAGGCTTAGTTATTTTAATTTATTACCTGTTTGAACATTTTACATACCATTTTCGAATTCTATTATTTTAGTCCTACGTGCGTTCATTATTTTATTGCAACATTAGGGTCTGGATTATTTAACATTTATATTATATGGATTGTATTTGCTTAACTTGTTGATTGTACCCCAAACCTGCTGTTATTTTATTTTAATTATTGTTTTTTTTTACGTGTTTTATAATTAGCTTGTAGATGTTCTTTTTGTATTGGTAAATATTTCTTTCGATTAGTTATGCATGTTTGTTTAATCGTTGACACGTTTATGTATATATGTGCATGTGAACAAGTAATTTACGAATCACACGACATCATTTCACATAATATGGATGATATACTCATAAGCATCACCCAACCCAACTCAAATCATTGGATTAAGGGTAATACCCCGCCGTTTTAAGTTCATCGAGGAGTGATTGTCTCAACGTATGATAATATTACTTTCAAAATTTTTAAAATGAAGGTGTATCCTGCCAAGTGAAACCCTAAAACTTGACCATACCTAAAATTTGGGAACAAAAGAAAAAGAAATATTCATCTATTTAAATTCATCAAGAAAATATCGTTAGAACTTATAAATGGTCCGATCTTGACGTCTTTAAATAATAAAATATCCTTCTTTCTAAAAAACTTGGTAATTTTTAATTTAATTTGTCTACTTTATTCCATCATCTTTCATACATTCGAATTAATAATGAACTCAAGAATGAAACTATGATATTTCTTTATTTTGATTGGAGTAGGAATTGGATGCCTCAAGGTATGAGAGGTTGCTTCTTCTCGATAAAAAATAATTAAATATTATTATGTTTTGTTCTAAAATTCAAAGAGTAGTATATGAACGGATCTTAAATTAAATTAAACTCAAACTTGTAGATTTCATTGCAAAGACAACTAATTAATCAACTAGGTATCGATTTAAGGTATTGTGGGGTGTTAATCCTTCCCCATGCGTAACCGACTCCTGAACTCAATTTATTTGGTACGTAGATCTTAGATGTCATTTTAATAAAAATAAAATTATTTTTTATTAAAATGACAACCATTTTGGGTGCCCAATCACACACAAACCAAATATTGATGGCGACTCCTCGAACTATTATTTTATTTTATTTTTAAAAGGGAATCCCAAATTATTCGAGATGAGATTTTCAACTCACATCTTGAATTAAAATTTGAAAATTAAATTTATTTTTTGAAAATAAAAACCATTTCGACAGTAGTCTCCTCACATGGAGCATTAAAAGGTTTCGGTTTATTGCCAGACCACAAAGGGTTGATGTTGCAATTTGTGACATTTACTCGTACCTCTGTTGATGATTGTCGTAACCGGTTTTTTCCCGGGCACGAAATTTTACTTGGCGGGAAAATAATGTGGATAAAAAATGATTTTGATTTAAAAATGTTTTTGGAGTCGCCATAGGCCTTTTGGGTCAGGTAGGTCGAATACCTAAAAATCATCTTTTAAAAGAGTTTTTAAGAAAACATCAGTTAAAAGATAAACTGTCTGCGTTTAACCAAAAATTCATTCTTTTTAGAAATAAAAAGGGATTCGTGGTCGGTTACATTTGGGGAAGGATTAGCACCCCCACAATGCCCAAAATTGGTACATGTTGATTATAAATTGTCTCTAATAATAGAATTTAAGAATTCAGATATGAATTTAATTTACAATCATGTTATTTCAATTTTAATATGATATTTCTAAGAAACAAATATTAAATATATATATGTATTTATAAATATATTTAGGGTTTTTGTAAATAGGACATTTATTTATTTAAAATATCAGAAAAGAACATCTAGCTGCTTTAAGACTGTCTTTTCTTTAATATTAATAAATAAATAAATATTAATAAGAATATAATAATTTTCCTAAAAATAATGAAGTATATATTTTTATAAGCAGGATATTCATTTATTTTTAAAATATCAGAATAAGACATCTAGTTGCTTTAAGACTGTCCTTTCTTAATATTTGAAAAATAAATAAATATTAAAAATAATAATTTAAGAAAATAATTTAAATAAAATAATAAATATATATATATTTTGGTTTTTATATTTATTTATTTTTAAAATACAATAATATGACATCTAGTTGCTTTAAGACTGCCATTTCTTAATATTTTTAAAATAAATAAATATTAAAAATAATAATTTTTCCTATGAAAATAATTTAAATAAAAAAAAATTAAATGTATATAAATATAACATGTACTAAAATAAAATTTAAACACTAAATTCTAAATAAAAAAAATTATTGATATGGAATCTTTCTTGAAGATTTTATCAAAATGATGAGTATTGTTTATTTACGATATGCATATCACGTGTACATAGTAACAACATTATATTAATTTAGTTCTACACCCTTTATACATATAATATAAATTTATCAATCAATTTATTGACAGTCATGCTACCACTAAGTCAATATGATCATTACCTGTCTCTCAGTATATTACTATCTTCGAAAAGGTTAGATTAAAAAAATCATATCATTGTCATATCTTATCTTAAAATATATATATATATATATATATATATATATATATATATACTAAATTAAAATAAACAAAAATATGCTTTTATATAATTTAATTATAAAAATATTAAAATTAATGGTCAAAAAATGAAAAGAATTAAAATAACAATGATTAAAATATAAATTATAAAATTAATGCTCTATTTCAAAATATTATGAAAACTAAGTATTTACAGTGTAATTTGACTTATTTTAATTAATTTCAGGATATAATAATAGGGGCTAAATAGGTTATTTTACCTAATATATATGTAAGCATATAAAGGACTAAATTATAAATTAAACAAAATATAAAAACCGAATTAAAAGGATTTAAAGTTGATTTAAGTGATTAACTTGTAAATAAACAAATATATAATGGATGCGGAAAGGGTTTTACCCTTCTCAAATTACACAGAGGCCCCTCCCCAAAACGACGTCGTTCGGGGAGGTATTTAAACCCAAAAACCGACCTTAAATCCTTTCATCTATCTCATTTTCTCATTTATTCTCTCTCTCTAAATGAGAGAACCAGAGTTCTTCGCCTTCTCTCTAGATTCGCTCAACAGAGAGAATCCGACAACCGTGCCGGCCACCGTATTCTGGTGGCGATGGCCACCGTACGTGGTGGCCGAAAATTTTCAAAATCCTCCAAATCAAAGCTTATTCGATCCTCAAACTAAATCCTCCCTTATTTACCCATAAAAATACCTTAATAGCTCTAGATCTAAAATAAACTGAAGATTACCTTCAGTTATAGACTGTTTCGGTGTCGTTCGGGCTCTCCGAGGGTAAGTCTCTTCACTTTTTTCTCTTTGTTTTTTCGAATGGTTGCTTGTTGTTTGATGTCTTGTTGGGTTCTGTCGTGGTCTCTTCGTTCTTGCTCGCCCTCTTCTTTTTCTTGTTTGCAGGTGAATCGAGGCTTTATAGCTTCGATGAGACGTTCATCGGACCGGGTAATGGAGCGGTCTTCGGTGAGTCACCAAGCTATGGCAGTGACTCACCATAGATCTTCAACGTGGGTATCCATCTAGGTCTTTTGGAGCATTCTACGAGGTAACGGCGTCGTGGCTGAAGCGGATTGGGTCACCTGGCTGTGGGAGCATTGGCAGTGTGGACGTGGGCCGGGTGGAACTCGTTAGAACTCTTGAAGCGGCAGCTAGGACGTAGCCCTAGGGTATCATACCCTAAGGTTTTATCTAGCTTATTGGTGGCCGTTGGATCCAGATCCAACGGTCATGAGTAACTGGCGGTTGGGCTAGGGTTAGAAACCCTAGGGTTTCCTCTGTATCCGGGTTGGGTCTGAAATTGTAACTGAGCTGTGGTTCGGGTTTTGTAAATGGGTTATGGGTTTTGTATCAATATTTGTATTTATTTAATAATAATAATAAATAATTATAATAATATTATTAATATTTAAATAATAATAATAATAATAGTAATTTTTAAAAATAATAATTTAGGTAATTTAAGTAAAATGAAAAATTAGTGTTTACAGCTCCCCTCTTTGCTCATTCTTGTGTTAACAATAATATAGCAAAGACGAAAAAGACTAATTTTTTCATTTGGCTTCTTTTGAGTATGATGGAAATGTTGAAAAAAAATTCTGCCCAGAGGTCTTATGAATATCCCGGAGGTTTTGAAAACATCATGCACTGTAGGGCTTACAGATGACCCGAAGGTTTTGATAACATCATGCATTGAAGGGCATACAGATGACCCAAAGGTTTTGATAACATCATGCACTGAAGGGCTTACAGATGACCCGAAGGTTTTGAAAACATCATGCACTAAAGGGCTTACAGATGACCCGAAGATTTTGAAAACATCATGCACTGAAGGGCTTACAGATGACCCAAAGGTTTTGAAAACATCATGCACTAAAGGACTTACAGATGACCCGAAGGTTTTGAAAACATCATGCACTGAAGGGCTTACAGATGACCCGAAGGTTTTAAAAACATCATGCACTGAAGGGCTTACAGATGACCCTAAGGTTTTGAAAACATCATGCACTGAAGGGCTTACAGATGATCCAAAGGTTTTGAAAACATCATGCACTGAAGGGATTACAGATGTGGGAAATAGTTTACTAAGTAAGAAACTTTGAAAATCGTTTTCTTACTATTCAATAATTTCATTTTCATAAAAGATTAAATGAGAAACTTTGGAAATCGTTTTCTCAATGAAATAATTTGTTGATTGGGTAACATTCTCCAAAATAATACTTCTTTTGTGGATTGCATCCATCTATTCTTTAGATGTTTGAGTGATTCTTGCATTTGAGGTTTTGAATTCTACCTTCTTCTTGTAAGGTATTTTTCATCATGAATCTTCTTTTTCATACGAAAACCTATAAAACTTCATGTTTGAATGAAATGAAATGTATCAATGTAATGCATTGTCTATTGTGCAAATGATGTTCTTATGAATACATGCATGTTGATGCAATCTTCACTTGACTTCAAAGTAGCGAACTCGGTCTTCCTTCACTTGATCATTTATTGCAAGGGTTACCTTCGGATATCAGTGTAGCAACTTATGCTATATTTCTGAAGAACCATTTGATCAACTGGTATCTTTGTGTTTTCTTTGCTTTATTTAAGTCTCAGAAGAAATGTTTTATTTATGGAACTCTTGCCATAGTCAGAACTATGACCTTGATGCCCCATTTTGTCTATGATAACATCAGCTTTCTTAGTCTAGATTTGTGTAGAAATCCAATAGATCCTATCTTTGAAAAGAAAATCTATCATCTTTGAAGAGAAAATCTGTCATCTTTGAAGAATGTAGATGTAGATATATCTGACTCAGCAGAAATTAGTTAGGATAACAACGTCTGTTCTTATTTGACTATTGAAACACATCATAAGGAGGATTTATCCTAATTCCTTTCATGTCTCCACATCTTATTGGATCTCGAACAAGGCAACTTGGACCATATCATGTCGAGATGTTTAACAGCAACCTATCATTCAATCATTAGTTGGCTCCACTAGTTTCTTGTTGTTAAAATTTTTGCTTTCCTTCTATGGAAAGATATCATCATCATATCTCACTTTTGACTTTGGGGTTGAAGAAGTCAAACTTTATTTCATATCAATAAATGAAAACACCATATGATAGCAACATTGGTTTAGTACCATAATCACTGGTTCGTAAAACATGTGACAATACATTCATCATTTCTCGTGGTTTCTGCATAGATGTTCGTAAAACATTTGATAACACATTCATCCTTTCTTATGGCTTCTGGCCAGATGTTCGTAAAGCATTTGACAACACATTCATCATTTTCTGTGGTTTCGGCACAGATTTCTTATCAATAAAGTTCTTTGCACAGTATTCAAAGCTTTTATATGATGTCACAAGACCATTTGAGAACAAAACTCAGGGGGAATACAAGTGAGATGTTGGTGTGTTTCATGACCAAAAAGTTGGTCAAATTCACAAAATATGCTAGTGCTGAATTGAATAAGAGATACCTACTGATCTTGATATTATCTCGGGCAAGAGAAAGTGTGATATCAATTACGTTTTCTTCCGTAATGAGTTGTAGATGAAACACACATGATACATGAAATAGATGAAAACTCAGTTCATCCTGACTGGCAATGATAACCCCAGTAACAATGGGAATAAGGGTAATGTACGTAAGCCGAGCCTCTCTCTTCAATGTCATCAAGTAAGCAAAACTGATGTGAAAAACGATTTTGTAGCCTCAACAACATGATTGAAACTAATTGCCATGAATCTCAAAGAAATATTTTCAATCATCACCGACACACATAATACAAAATTCAAAGCTGAGATTTTGAGGAACTGAACCTTGGATCGAGTAGTCTGCATAGGGACCATCGTTATCCATGCAACTGTTTTGTAGATTAAGAAAGATCACACTGTCATGTCACATATGTTTAAGAAGATTAGGTATTTGAAACCCTACTTGTTGAGTAGATATTTGTTCAACAACAAGACCCTGATGCATCTGTCTGATGAACAAAATAATTATGTATAGTCAGCTCGACTGTCACTATTTCATTTTCATTCTTCAAACCTTCTGTTTCATTGGAAATATTTGCTCAAGTCAATGATGTTTCCATAAGATGATATGGATCTTCAGTATGCCCCAACATTGGCGAATACAAACATTCAAAATACATCAACATTTCTGATTCTGATTGAAAGGGGCTTTCAACATGCCCCAGCATTGGCTAATACAAACGTTCAAAATGTGATTCTGATTGAAATGAGCTTTCAGTATGCCCCAACATTGGTTTCTTGTTAATCTGAGCCTTCAAAATGCCCCACATGGATATCTGAAGTAACCTTTAAAATGTCCTAACCTTTACTGATACATATATTAAAAGTGTGCTCAACATTACTTCTTGCTGAGATGAGCCTCCAAGAATTCCCAAATATTCATATTACTATGAGCCTTCAAAATGCCCCACCATTCTATTTCTGGTCGAAATGGGCTTTCAAGATGTCCCAAATGGATCTGTCTGAATTGGGCCTTCAAAATGCCCTCAATCTTCAATCTTCTAAACTGTAAGGCTTACTTTCAATGTTTGTTTGATTTCAATATCATGATCCCCACGAGGTCTAATTTTGACAATGTACTGTTGTCGGTACTTGCGGTTTTATCCGTGCCTGAAATCTGTTTATCTTGAATACTCTCATTCTGATATCACTAAACAACATTTGTCAAGTAAATCGAGGAATTCTCTTTATGTTATCGCAATCTTAAGAAGTGATCAATCATTCTGACGGAAATGTCTGAGATATGTGTCGCTTCTGAATAATGTGCCCATTTTTTAGATCTGGAGGGATCTAGTCGGACAGAGTGGTATAAATTGCTTGGTGATTCATTCCAGGTCGACACAGTGAACCTTGTTTTCAGTGAAGGCTATTTCTGGAATATACTTTTCTGTGGGAGAGAAACTAATTTATGTGAACAATAATCTTACTTTGATGCAATAGGAAGACTAAATATACAATGGTACAGTTTCTTGAAAAGTCCGTACTCATGCAACATGTTGATTCTGATAACTACTCATCTGATTATGAAGCAATCTTTCTGGATGATTTCGCAGATATTGATAGTTCTTCTGATACATAGGAAATCTTGAATTCTTATTTTGACGAGGAGAATAAACTGTTATACTTGACGATAATGGGGTACTCAGAGGCTGAGGCTTCAATATCCATGGAGAGATGTGGTCTGGATTCATTAATTGCAAAGGTGACAGATTTTATATGTGCTGCTCAAATGGCTAAGGCCATTGACACACTTCTTCTGGTAGAAGATAGGAAGCCATTATGCAATGACCCCAATTACAAGAAAAGGCAAAACTCGGGCTATGATTTTTTTGAAAAAGAAGAAGCAGAGGAAGCTTGAAAAGAAGCTTCTTAATGAAGACGATCATGCATTTCATCTTCCAAATCTAATGATTGGTTTTGGAGTTTCTATCGAATCAGATCAAATAACTCAAAGAACACTTCCAGAAGATGCTATTGGGCCTCCTTATTTCTACTACGAGAACGTGGTACTTGCTATAGTTGGTGTTTAGATCGAAATGTCACGGTACGTATATGATGTAGAGCCAGAAATTGTATATTCAAAGTATTTTTGTGCTGCTACACGGAAAAGGGCTATATTCATAATCTTCTAATCGAGGATAGATTTCCTCTTATTCTTCTTCCTCCACGCACCATACATGATGCTTTTCCATTGACAACAACAAATAGTGGCCTTCCTGAGTTCTAAGAACAAAGTTGAACTATTTACAAATATGTATAGGAAGTCCCAAATTGTCCAGAAGTATGTTCTTGATGAGTACCGAAAATGGAATCTGGTATGGGTTGGAAGGAATAAAAATGTTCCACTTGAACCTGATGAGGCGAAAATGCTTCTAGGTTTCCCTAAAAACCATACACGAGGAGGATGATCTGCTAGAGACATGTTCCCCCGTGGTATCAATGTCCTATATTTTTTCTCTGGGATTGGTAGTGCATAGGTTGTCCTTTACCGGATCAGTATACATTTGAAATCAAATGTGTAAGAACTGAATGATGATCAATTGAAGCAATCGATGAGTAAATTTAGTGAATTCGACCTTGTTGTCGTGGCATCCAGTGTAACAACCTTACCGGAAGAAATAAACATCATCAGGATGAACTATAAGATTTTTGTTGGTGCCTTTTCTTACAATGACTGCTACATCGACTGTCTCTTATGCTATTCTAATATATATCACACTCTCTTCCCGAACCATAGAAAGGTTTAGTTTATGGTAAAAATGGTTGTCTTTACTTTTGGAATCCTGTAACCAACATTACTCCATATGAAAGGTCTACAAGTGTAGAATTTGTTCCAATGACTTATTTTGTACCTATAAGTTCTCAATTTCAAGTTCAGCAATCTTCTAAAGGACATAATGGATATAATCCTGACATGGAAAATGATAGACATGGAAGAAGTAGTAATGATGTATCAAGACTTGAGCCAGTATCATGGTATAACCAGAGTGCAGGTGATGACTTGTTCATTCCCATAATACACCTTAATGGGACTTATATATCTCTGATTTAATCTTCTAGAGAACATGGATTGATGGTTGGGGAAAATAATTTTTCTGGTGATGCTTATTGCCCTCAGCATCAGATAAGTGATAATCTTTCTTGATGGATTGCTAATGATGTCACATGAGAGCGTAACAAGTTCAATTCTCCGGATTTTCTGGACTCTCAGACCCCTTGCCTTCAAGAATGTGAAATGCTTTATCTTTTTAGCATCACTTTATTTTTCTACAATAGAAGTAGAATAGGCAACAATTTACTTTAAGGACCTCCTCATTTGAGACTGTCCTGTTTGAAAATGTTTTTTTCTCCTTTCTTTATTGAAGAATGAAAAAATTTTGTAAAGTATTGCCCTTTACAGGTTCATAATAGAATTAAATCATAAGACATGAAATTAATGAATATCAAATAAATCAACTACTCTTTTAAATCATTCAAAAATCATAGTCCTATGACAACTGTCAAAATTATTGACTGATTTAAGGTGTAGGTTGATTATGGTAAAGTAAGGTCTCTCAGGTTAGTCCAACATATATGTCTCTTTGGGTTTCCATTAACTTGAAGAAATGATTGTTATGCTTATCTGGTAGAGATACTTCTCGTTGTTATGCTCATTCCGTAGAGATACTTCTTGTTTCCAGACTCTCAAGAACATCTTTGGGATGTGTGGTGCTTCATTAAGAGCTTAAGATCATCTCTTATGTCGTTGTTGCACCATTTAATATTCGAGCCACCTTTTCAGGTTTTCAACTCGAATCCTCCTTTGGTTTCAAGATGTTATTCAAAATTTACATCTTGAACCCCCCTTTTATCCTTTTTCATATCATGCATTAAAGATTTTAAAAACCAATTTTTGCAAATAAAAATCAATCTTGAGAGGCGGAATGAATTCTGAAGATATTCTCTTTTAATTAGATGCCTTCAATCTTGCTTTGCTTGACTTGGATCTGCTTTGCTGGGGATTTTTCCATAAGATTCATTCATCTCCAGTATTTCTTGCTCTTCTTGTTGAATATGAATCTTTGAACTAATTGTACTTGATAAATCTTGTAACTTGAGGCTTTATGAGTCACCTATTTTGATTCAATTTTTTCCTTTTTTCTTTTTTTAAAAAAAAAACTAGACCACCCTCTTGGAATTCTCTTGTATGTACTTCCTTGTTGTGATGTTTCATCATCCGTTTATGATGCATCTACCCATGGTAAATAGCTTTCAATCTCTTATCATCAATAAGGTTTAATTGATCAAATCAAGCTTGGATCCCTTCAACCTCCTCCAATTTTACCTCCTTCAAGATACAAAGTGGTGGGATCTCAACTTAAATCGGTAAAACTAAACAATAAGGTATTGCCCAGTGATGTTCGAACAGTATTTCCATTGCGTATAAGGAAAAAGGTAGCTTCTCGTGCCAATCCTTGTAAGTTTCAATGGTCTTTGTAATGATCCTCTTAACGTTCTTATTTTCTCCTTCAACTGCCCCATTCATCTTTGGGCGATATCTCAATGAGTTTGCATGCTTAAACTGTGTACAAAGTTCAGTCGTCTCATACGTAGAAG
Organism: Hibiscus syriacus; assembly: GCF_006381635.1. Taxonomy (NCBI): domain Eukaryota; kingdom Viridiplantae; phylum Streptophyta; class Magnoliopsida; order Malvales; family Malvaceae; genus Hibiscus; species Hibiscus syriacus. The sequence goes on along the minus strand of NW_024062697.1, from coordinate 1,881,425 downwards.
TCTTTGTAAAAAGAGGTATCTCCAGGGGGATGAATATTCAAGATTAACTTTCATTTTCATGAAAACAATTTAATTAATGCATGATATATTTATTTAAATCAATCCCTTTTTTCTTCTTTGAGTATGCCCCAATCACTCGAAATTATCTTCAATAAATTGATCCATGATACCTCATCTCGTCTATTCTTGCAGAAAGATTCGCGGATAATTGAAAGTTTTGTTCTTTTGAAGTCTTTTGGTTTTACCAGTATGATGGTTTTGTATTTGGAAAGACAAAAGTGTGACTTATGAAGTCATGTATATGGTGGAAGGTAGTATCATAAACCAGTAAACATCTGGAGTTGGTCTCTCAAAAATAGGTAGAGACATTTCTTCAGAGTCTCAGATAATTGTAGTGTCAGGATTTGGTTTTGGTAAGGGTTAAGTAATTGGCATTGGATGGAATATGGAAGATTTAATTTTACCACTTGCCAAATATCTATAACTCTTGAAAAATTAAAAGAATATTTAATCTACTTGATAATCAAGAATTTCAAGATTAAAACTTAATTCCTTGCTCATAACCATAAAAGCAACAAAAATTTATTTATTGTACAAAAGGCGGAGAAAAGGAACAAAAAACAAGTTCAAACAAGATACTGAAATGAAAGGTACTACAGTGGTAGATATCAACTTCCACTTGTTTTCCATCATGCCTCATTATAATGTTGTGTGTGTAATAGGACTAAGGTTTTCGTCTTCATTTCCCCCCCCATTTCTTGATCATCTTTTGTGTCAACTTCTTTGGATAAACCCTCAAATGCACAAATCTTTGCTTCTTCCTGATCAGTCTCTATCATCATCTTTTTCTTTCTCGAGTGGAAATTGGGCTCAATTTTATATTCAGAATAGCTTCATTTGGTGATGACAGTTTTTTTCTGATTCTGAATGCATCTTGCAGTTGTGATTGGAGTAGTATTCACCAGACTCTTTATATTGCCCACTGCTTCACTTGTCATCAGAAAATCTGATACAAATATTTGAGGTTTCTTCAGAGTTAAATTTTTTCCATTCATTCTTAAACCTGTAGGCCAGTCTCAAATTACCTCTCTTTTCATTTCTTTCTCATTTTTTAGTATCGGAGAAGTATCAGGAGTTGAATCTGTCATACATACTTTATATTCCTCAATTTTGTCTTTTTTCTTTTCAATATCTTATGTTGTATGATCTTCATTTATCTTGACCTTGTTAACTTTATTTTAGGGTTTGAATCCCAATTATTTTATCAAAATGGATTGACTATTAACATCCACTCTTATGATTTTATGAACCAAAAGGTCTTGAACTTGTCGTTTGAAGTTACCGCAATTCTCGATGGAGTGTCCTCGGATTCCAGCATGATATTCACAAAAGACTTTGTCATTATACTATCTAGGGTAAGGAGGTAACAAAGGCTTTGCTTGACATGGGCCAATAAGATGGGCTTTGAGTAACTCAGGATATAACTTGCTGTATGAAACTGAAGGAAACTTGGGTAGAATTTCCTCTGACATCACTATCACATTACAATTGTTTACTTTGCTTTCTTGAAGACCTTGTGACTGACGATCTAGATGTTTGTTTTGTTTAGCTTTCTTTAATGGCACTAAAATTTATTCCATGCTTCTCGTCAACTTGATCTTTGTCGCATTTTCTGGGGTCATACCCGATTTTTGGAGATTTATTGAATTTCCACATCTCTTGACAAGTACTTGGTCATTTGTTTCTATTGCATTAACTATATCATTCATAATCCCATTCAAATCTTCCACAACAGGATCCTCTAAGGGTTTCTCTCCATGGATTACAATATTCACCAGGTCTATCAATTTGGTCAGTTGTTCCTTTTAATCATCCAGTAACTTTTTTACTTGATCAGTCATCTCTTGTTGTGTCTCCATAAATTGCTCTTGCAGTTTCTCGATTCTACCAACCCTTGCTAAAATCTCATTCATGGCTATTATCATTCTTTAGGAAGTCCAAGTTAGCTCGACTTTGATTTCAAAAATTTTGTCTTGTAATTCTCCACGAATTATTACAGTTGTCATGATTAAATGCATGTAAAATAGTTTGAAATAAATTGTAATTATGCAAATATGCAAATGCAAAAAATGAAAATATAAATACAAACGTAAAAATGAAAAAATGAAAAATGCAAATGCAAATGTAAATATGTGAATGTAAAAATAAAAATGCAAATTGTGCAATACAAAAGCAAACATAAAAGTATAAATGAAAAATACAAAGATGCAAAATGCAAATGCATGTATGAAAAGGTTTTACTTAAGAGTGATCATCTTAGAACATATTTCATTGAACATAAAAGTTTTCGTGAATCAAACAAAACTTTACATATAGGGGAAAGCTTTCAGTCCTATCTTCAACAAAACTTTATATATAGGGGATAACTTTCCCTCCTAATTTCTCTAAAGCCAAGTTAGTTTCCATTCATGCTCAACAGTTGAATTATCAGTCTGCTTCAATTCCTTGTAAAGTCATCTTGGTTTATCAGCTTATGGGTCATATTGCTTGTCTGGACTGCAGCTTCTTCCATGACATTTTGGTGTTTCTTCATCTTCTGTGTCACTTCTCGGAGTTGCTCGTTTTCCCTTGTAAGAGAACCTTTTTTTCCAAGAAGTTCTTGGATTAGATCTTCATATATGTTGCAGTTCTTTTTCAGTTTGGTAACCCCTATTATCCACTCTTCTGGAGTGTTTCCTATGCCAGCTTTTTGAAAAGCTTGACTGATCTTTTGGAAATCTTCATGCATGGTTTTCACTTCTGTGCTCAATTTCTTGTTTTGATCCTTCAAATAACATACTTGAGCTTCATAAAAACCTCCTCTACTCTACGTGTCCCGACTGATACTCTTACCGTAGAATGTTTTTGGTATCAATCTGGCAGGATCTTTGTGTAATACTTTTGGTATTAATATAACATGATCTTTGTGTGCATAACTTGCTTCTATCCTCGGGGTTTCCTTAGGATGTCTTTCCTTGGCTGCGTCATGTTTTATTTGATCATAAAACTTTTTGTCCATTTATGAATTCTTTCCAATTTGATGAACAATCTTTCAAGTTAACACCTTTTGGTTATGCTATGATCATGCAATGCAAACAAAAGAAATCAATATAAACAAGTTAGAGAAAACAACATGTATGAAAAATAAAAATGAAAAATGAAAAAATAAATTGGTTAGTACCAGTTAATAGAAAGAAAATAAGTTCTATCAAGGTATAAATCCTAACCTCATGCTTTCTAGTTCCATGCTTAGCTTAGAAAAATTAACCTAACTGCATGATTTCTAGTTCACAGACATTTATTTAGAAAAAAATGAAATCAAATAAATTAAAAGCTAGAGCTTATTTCTCCTTTGTGTACATCTATGGACAGGGTTTTAGTATTGTCTTAGATCAGTAGCATTTCTAGGGTTTATTATATGCAGGGTTTCAGTTATATGAGTAAAGGTACTCGAACTGTCCTTGTTGGTGCTCCTTTGGGTTGCCAAACCCTCAATCCTAGTCCATTACAGACTAAAATGGATCGAGTTTAATTCGAGGGGATACATTTCTCTATGCCTGACATGGAGAACAAATTCTCACGAAGACATAGAGCATATGAACCCCGAAAGCTACTTGCTAGGTTTGACACAGAGAATAAATTCTCACGAAAACGTCGCTTTCACTCCCACTTAAAAGGGACAAGCTTGATTATAAAGCTTATGTTATGTAATGCAAGTGTTGTATGTGAGGAGAAATATTCAAAACGTTGACAAACAAATAAAAATGAAATTTAATAAAATAAAAACATTAATAATAAAAAATATATAATAAATATTATAAGTAATAAAAATTTTGAAAGAAAATAATTATAAATTAAATAAATATGAATTTTTAATTTCTAATTGATAGAGATAATTTATATTTAATTTCAATGCTTGACCGGTCTCCAGCGGAGTCGCCAAGCTGTCGTAATCGGTTTTTGCTTGGGCAAGAAATTTTACTTGGCGGGAAAATAATATGGATAAAAAATGATTTTGATTTAAAAATGCTTTTGGAGTCGCCATCATCCTTTTGGGCCAGGTAGGTCGAATACCTAAAAATCATATTTTAACATCTTTTAAAAGAGTTTTTAAGAAAACATCAGTTAAAAGATAAACTGGTATGCGTTTAACCAAAAATTCATTCTTTTTAGAAATAAAAAGGGATTCGTGGTCGGTTACATTTGGGGAAGGATTAACACCCCCACAACGCCCAAAATTGGTACATGTTGATTATAAATTGTCTGTAATAATAGAATTTAAGAATTCAAATATGAATTTAATTTACAATCGTGTTATTTCAAATTTAATATGATATTTCTAAGAAAAAAATATTAAATATATACTTGTATTTATAAATATATTTAGGGTTTTTGTAAATAGGACATTTATTTATTTAAAACATCATAAAAGAACATCTAGTTGCTTTAAGACTGTCTTTTCTTTAATATTAATAAATAAATAAATATTAATAAGAATATAATAATTTTCCTAAAAATAATAAAGTATATATTTTTATAAGCAGGATATTTATTTATTTTTAAAATATCAGAATAAGACATCTAGTTGTTTTAAGATTGTCCTTTCTTAATATTTGAAAAATAAATAAATATTAAAAATAATAATTTAAGAAAATAATGTAAATAAAACAATATACATATATATATTAGTTTTTATATTTATTTATTTTTAAAGTACTAGAATAGGACATCTAGTTGCTTTAAGACTGTCATTTCTTAATATTTTTAAAATAAATAAATATTAAAAATAATAATTTGTCCTAAGAAAATAATTTAACTAAAACAAAATTAAATATATATAAATATAACATGTACTAAAATAAAATTTAAACACTAAATTCTAAATAAAAAAAATTATTGATATGGAATCTTTCTTGAAGATTTTATCAAAATGATGAGTATTGTTTATTTACAATATGTATATCACGTGCACATAGTAACAACATTATATTAATTTAGTTCTATACCCTTTATACATATATTATAAATTTATCAATCAATTTATTGACAGTCATGCTACCACTAAGTCAATATGATCATTACATGTCTGTCAGTATATTACTATCTTCGAAAAGGTTAGATTAAAAAAAATCCTATCATTGTCATATCTTATCTTAAAATATATATATAAATAACTAAAAAGAAATATATATATACTAAATTAAAATAAACAGAAATATGCTTTTATAGAATTTAATTATAAAAATATTAAAATTAATGGTCAAAAATGAAAAGAATTGAGATATCATTGATTAAAATATAAATTATAAAATTAAATGCCCTATTTCAAAATATTATGAAAACTAAGTATTTACAGTGTAATTTGACTTATGTTAATTAATTTCGGGATATAAATAAAATTTACTAAAGTAATAGGGGCTAAATAGGTTATTTACCTAATATATATATATATATATATATATATATATATATATATATATATATATATATAAGCATATAAGGGACTAAATTATAAATTAAACAAAATTTAAAACCGAATTAAAAGGATTTAAAGTTGATTTAAGTGATTAACTTGTAAATAAACAAATATATAATGGCTGCGGAAAGGGTTTTACACTTCTCAAATTACACACAGGCCCCTCCCTAAAAAAAGTGAGGTATTTAAACCCAAAAACCGGCCTTAAATCCTTTCATCTATCTCATTTTCTCATTTCATCTTTCTCTCTAAATGAGAGAACCAGAGTTCTCTGCCTTCTCTCTAGATTCTCTCGACAGAGAGAATCAGACAACCGTGCCGACCACCATACTCTAGTGGCGATGGCCACCGCCGGCCACCGTATATGATGGCCAGAAATTTTCAAAATCCTCTAAATCAAAGCTTATTCGATCCTCAAACTGAATCCTCCCTTATTTACCCATAAAAATCCCTTAATAGCTCTAGATCTAAAATAAACCGAAGATTACCTTCGGTTATCGAATGTTCTGGCATCGTTTGGGCTCTTGGAGGGTAAGGCTTTTCACTTTCTTTTCTTTGTTTTTTGAATGGTTGCTTGCTGTTTGATGTCTTGCTGTGTTCTGTCGTGGTCTCTTCGTTCTTGCTCGTCCTCTTCTTTTTCTTGTTTGTAGGAGAACCGAGCCTTTATAGTTTCGATGAGACGTTCATCGGACCGGGTAATGGAGCGATCTTCGGTGAGTCACCAAGCTATGGCACCATAGATCTTCAATGAGGGTAGCCATCTGGGTCTTCTTGAGCATTCTGGCGAGGTAGCGGCATCGACATCGTGGCTGAAGCGGGCTGGGTCACTTGGCAGTGGGACCGTCGGCAGTGTGGATATGGGGCGGCTGAAATTCTTGAAGCGGCAGCTGGGACATGGCCCTAGGGTTTTATCTGGCTTATTGGTGGCTGTTAGATCTCTCTAGATACAACAGTGATGAGTAACTGGCGGCTGGGTTATAAACCCTAGGGTTTCCTCTGTATCCGGGTTGGGTCTTAAATTGTAACTGGGATGTGGTACGGGTTTTATAAATGAGTTGCGGGTTTTGTATCAATATTTTTATTTATTTAATATATAATAATAATAATATTAATATTAATATTAATATTTAAATAATAATAATAATAATAATAGTAATTTTTAAAAATAATAATAATAGTAATTTACGTAAAATGAAAAATTAGTGTTTACAATGATAACAAAGGAACTTTATCGATAGGTGATGGTTCATCTCTTTTAATTTGGATAAAAAGTTGTGGTTAGTGAAAAAAAGGCTATTCATCAATTTTGGAATGAAGAGTTGAGTAAATCATGGAGAATAAAGAAAATGTTATGTGTTGAGGTTTCATCCCTTTTAATTTTGTCGTTAGGCCTTTAGTGTGTGTCAATCGTAGGTTATTTGTGACTATTTGTAGGTCAGTATACTAGGTAGATCTGATAATCGTACTTGAGTTTCGTTTTGATGCATCACATAGACTTGTCAGTTGTTTTATCTATGTATTATAGTCGACCAAAAATTTGTATTTCAGGATTAATACTAATCGGATGCTCTGATGTATGAAGAGGTCTATGTAAAGATCTTGGTTGACGAAGAACTAATGATTTCAGATGAATTCATGATAAGTGCTTAATTTAGTTAATATTTTTCTTTTAAATTACTCCTTAATCATTGGTTTTTGTGGCTTAATTGTTTAGTTTCATTCATTTTCTGTGCAGGACGTCAGATTCTGGAAATTACACTAAAATGAAAGAATTATGCAGTTTTTTTTTATTTTTGGAATTGAAACTGGATTAGTGGGCATAATTCAGGCATGAAACATATGACAAGGCGATGACATCAGCACCTTCTAGAAGATCTAGTCAGCGTTTCTAGAAGAACAAATGAATTGGCCGCACATTTTTGGAATTCATATTTGGATCAAACTCAAGTTAAGGATAATATTTTAAACATTATATTTTATCTTTGTATTTTAGTTTAAATAGATGTTAGTATTTCAATTAGGATTTAGGATATTATTTTAAATAGTATTTTATTTTATCTTAGTTTTAGGTTTTTTAGTTTAAATAATTTTAAGTGTTTTAATTAGGATTTAAGATGTTATTTTAGGAATTATATTTAGCTTGTTTTTAGGAATTTTAAGGCTATAAATACCTTGTAAGGGTGAGCCTAGAAACATATATCTCTCATCTGAGAATTAAATCTATATTTTATCTCTAGTTTTCTCTATTTTGCGCCAACTTCTTCTATTTTCTTTTAGAATTTCATTTTCAATTATGCTAAGTATGACTTTGGTCCTGCTTAGCTAATTTTCTCTCAAGTCGAAGACTAAAGGGAAGGCTCAATTCCAAACGTGAGAAATGTAAGGTACTTAAATCGCTTCGGATTTTTTTCTCTGTTTTCTGAATTTACTTTTCAAATTAAAACAATTTAGACATTGGTCTGGATGTTGATATGGTTAACGTTTGAAGAAGGGTTTTCTTATTGAAGCATATTCGACTTCCCGAGAACACACTTAGCAAAATTGTTTGCTAAGAGGAGACTAAGATCGGAACCATTTATTGTTGAAGCAAAAATAATTTTGAAGTCTGAGGCAAGGCAAAACTGAAGTCTGAGGCTGCTTCCACAATAAGTTTTCTTTATCCCAATTTAGTTATTTTATTTATTTATTTATTTGTTTATTTAATTTTATTTTATTATACTTCTTTATATAATTTAAAACTCCCTTTTTATATTTATTAATATTTATTTTTTTTATTTTTCCTTTTTTTAATTAAAATTATTTATTTTATTATACCTTTTCAACTTTACCTGGAATCCTATTTTTTCCTAAAATCAAGAAATAATTTTACTAAATCATAAAAACCATAGTCCCTATGGATCGACCCTGCTTCTCTACACTACATTTTCCTTTCTATTTAATAAAGAAACCATAATTATTTTGATAAAAAAATGACAGTTATCAAATTGGCGCTGTTGCCGGGGACTAACGATATGTACTAATTTATGTTTCTAGTTTTTGATTTATGACCAGAAGAAACCCAGGTGAATTAGTAGATCTAGATCTAGAGATCGAAGCACGAGCATGAATAATCCACGCACAAATACTTCAAGAAAAGAGAAAAAGACAAGAAAAACAAGAGCATAGTTCAGAAGCAAAATCAAATCCGGAGACAGACTCTGAAGCAGACACATACAATATCCCGATGGTAGAAGAAGAACAAATAATTCGAGAACTAGCCACAACACCTGTCACTTAGACTCCATTATGCATTAATTTTCCTAGTGGCGAGACTCCATTTCAATTAAAGACGAGACTCATTCATCTTCTTCCCACCTTCCACGACTTTCCCAATGAAGATCCGTACAAACACTTGTTGGAATTCCACATGGTTTGCACTAGCATGAAACCACAGGGAGTTACCGAAGATCAAATTAAATTGAGAGCTTTTCCTTTCTCTTTAGCCGACTTGGCTAAAGATTGGTTGTTTTATTTACTCCCAAATTCAGTTAATTCATGGGCTGACATGAATTGAGTTTTTCTTGACAGGTTTTTTCATGCGGCTAAAGCAAGCGAGTTACGAATGAGCATTATTTCCATTCAACAAAAGACCGAAGAAAGTCTTTATAACTATTGGGAGAGATTTAAAATGCTTTGCACACATTGTTCGCAATACAAATTAAGTGAGCAAACATCACTTCAATACTTTTATGAAGGCCTTTTACCAATGGAGATGAAAATGGTGGATGCCACCAGTGGAGAAGCATTTGTCAACATGAACCCAACAACAGCAAGGGAATTGATATCAACCAGCAGCCAACTCTCAATAGTTTTCAATTGAACCCAGCCGACAGGTTCACGAGATAAGTACAGTTTCCCTTGAAAATAAGTTAGATAAAATAATTAAAGTAGTTAATTCAATTATTGCAGGAAAATCTGGAGCAACAAGAGCATGAGGGATATGCACAAAACTAGACCATCCGACGAATTGTTTCCAACTGATACAAGATGGCAATACATAAATCAATGTCATAGGAAACTTTCTAGGACCTCCAAAAAGACAATACAACCCATACAACAATACTTATAATCCAGAATAGCGAGACCACCCAAACTTTAGCTATGCGGCAAATCAAATACCAACTTATCAACCAATACCTCCTCCTCAACAGCAAACTCAAAAATCATCATTGGGGTAACTCATAGGAAAGTTAGCAATCTCACAAGAAAAGTTTATTGCATCCCAGGAAAAATTCCAAAGCCGAACCGAAACACATCTTCAAGAGTTATATAACCAAGTAAGCTGACTAGCTCAAACTATGGGAAACTTGGAATCACAAGGGAAACTACCTTCTCAAATGGAGTTAAATTCAAGAGAGAATATTAGTGCCATCACAGTCAGAAGTGGAAAAGTTATCTCAGCCGAAGATCCAGCAGAAAAAGACTTACATCAGGAATAACAAGTGGAAACACCACCTTTCGAAATACAAGGTACGTCTGAATCACATCATTCTCTTTCTTCTCATGAAATCATGCCACCACCCTTCCCATAAAGGTTGATGAAGTGTGATAAAAGATTTGAAGAAAGGGAGATCTTAGAGGTGTTCCAAAAAGTTCAAGTCAACATACCTCTTCTTGAAGTAATTCGACAAGTACCAAGGTATGCTCGATTTTTAAAAGAACTTTGCACTACAAAGAGTAAATTAATGGGGCACGAAAAGGTAAATTTGGGAGAACATGTCTCTGTAATTTTTCAAAGAAAGCTCCCACCAAAGATGAAGGATCAAGGTATGTTCGCTATACCTTGCAAAATAGGTGATTTTAAAATTAGACATGCAATGTGTGACTTAGGAGCTTCAATCAATGTTATTCCATTTTCTATTTATAAAATGATTACTAACGAGCCTTTGAAGGAAACAGGAATAACCATACAGTTGGCTGGTCGATCTGTGATTTATCCAGTATGAGTAATGAAAAATGTCTTGGTAAAGGTCGATGTATTATTTTTTCCTGTAAAATTCTATGTCATTGATATGGAACATGATAGGTCGGATACTTATTCTTAAGTACTTTTAGGCCGACCCTTCCTAAGCATCGTACATACAAAGATCAATGTTAGAAGTGGTATACTGGCAATGGAATTTGATGGTGAGATCATTGAATTTGATGTTTACAAAAAAATGAAATGCCTAGATCATGTTGAAAGAATTAATTCTATTGATGTTATAGATCCTTTAATTGATGAATATATTGAATCTAATATTCTTATGATCTTTCTAAGGATCCTGAACTTTGTCACGAAGAGGACGAAAGGGAGTTTGAAAATATTAATTCAATCAATTCTGATTTATCTCTATATTCCTCTAAAACTAAAATTTTGCCTTATATTTTGTAGGCAACTTAGGTATTATTGAAGCAATTACTAGAACATTAACGGATTAAGTCCCTCGACTTGCATGCACAAAATCAAAGTCGAACAAAGAACAAAGCCATCACGAGAAGGACAATGTCGATTAAATCCACCAATAATGGAGGTAGTAAAGAAGGAAATTCAGAAACTCCTTGATGCTAACGTAATCTATCCAATATTGGATAGTAATTGGGTAAGTCCGATTAATGTGGTTTCCAAGAAAACGAGAATCACAGTGGTCAAAAATCAAGAAGGGGAGTTAGTGACAACAAGAGTTCAAAATGGATGGGGGGTTTGTATTGATTACAAGAAGTTGAACTCTCTTACTCGAAAATATCATTTTCAACTTCCTTTTATAGACCAAATGATTGAAATATTAGCTAGGAAAACTCATTATTGTTGACTTGATGGTTTTTTAGGTTTTTCCAAATCCCAGTAGCGCTAGAGGATCAAGAAAAATGACTTTTACTTGTCCCTTCGGTACATTTTCATATAGACGAATGCCCTTTGGTCTTCGTAATTCTCTAGCCACCTTCCAAATATGCATGTTAAGTATATTTTATGACTTTGTGGAAAAAGACATCGAATTCTTTATGGATTACTTCACGGTTTATGGTAATTCTTTTAGTGAATGTCTTGATAATTTATTTAATGTACTTAAAAGATGCTTAGAATATAACCTTGTTTTAAACTATGAAAAATATCATTTTATGGTTGATAAAGGGTTAATTTTAGGTCATATTGTTTCCTCATAAGAGATTGTAGTTGATAAAGCTAAAACAAATGTTATACGCTCACTTCCTTACCCCATAACTGTGAGGGAAATTCGTTCTTTTCTTGGCCATGCAGGATTTTACCACAGGTTTATTAAAGACTTTTCGAAGATAGAACAACCTTTATGCAATATACTTCAAAAAGATCAAGACTTTGACTTTAATTCAAAATGCAAGAAGTCTTTCAATTCATTAAAGGAAAAGCTTATTTCAGCTCCAATTGTTCAGTCGCCAGATTGGAATTACCCCTTTGAACTTATGTGTGATGCATCGGATACTAGCCTTAGAGTCGTTCTCAGCCAGAAAATAGGGAAACAACCACATGTCATAGTCTATACGTCCCGAACATTGGACTCGACTCAGAAAAATTATTGAACTACGGAAAAAGAACTTTTTGCTTTAAAAAAAATAGATCTTATTTTATTGGCACTAAATTACTGTTTTTCTGATCATGTAGCTATAAGGTATTTGATGAGCAAAAAAGAAGTAAAACCAAGGCTTATCCGATGAATTCTTCGTTTACAAGAGTTTAACTTGGAAATTAAAGACAAAAAGGGATGTGAATATCAGGTAGCAGATCACTTGAGTCGAGTTCCCCTTTCCACATCCGACCCACCACTTATAGAATAATTTCCTGAAGAAAAATTGTTGGTGGCGCAAAGCATAACCCCATGGTTTGCTGACATGGTTAATTATTTGGCCACAGGTAAGTTACCATCAGATTTTCCAAGAGCTAAAACCAATCCAATTAAGCGAGAATCCCGATACTATATTTAGGATGATCCTTATTTATGGAAGCACTGCTCGGATCAGGTAATTCGGCGATGTATTGCCGAAAGTGAGGTAAATTCAATTTTACTCTTGCATTGGTTATTCTGGGCTAAAACATACAACTTAAAAAATTCTTGAATGTGGTTTCTTTAGTCCTAACATCTTTCGGTACTCTTATCGAGTATATGGGTCTTTTTACTTCATTATTTGGAAATACTTATATTATTTTAGCTATAGATTATGTTTCTAAATGGGTGGAAGCTAAAGCCACTCAAAATAATGATGCTAAAACTACAGTTATGTTTTTGGAAAATACTATTTTTCCTTGGTTTGGCACGCCAAGGGCTATAATAAGCGACAGAGGAACACAATTCATAAACTGAGTGATCGAATCATTGATGAAGAAATTTAGAGTAACTCAAAGAATTGCTATCGCTAACCATCCACAAACAAATGGACATGAAAAAGTATCAAATCGGGAAATTAAAACAATTATTGAAAAAATTGTTAAACTGGACCGAAAGGATTGGAGTTTAAAATTAACTGATGCACTTTGGGCATATCGAACCGCTTATAAAGGTCCAATTGGGATGTCACTATATTGGCTTATATTCGGTAAACCATGCCATTTACCAGTTGAGTTAGAACATCGGGCTTATTGGGTCATTAAACAATGTAAGATGGACATGGATGCAATTGGTGAAGCTCGAAAATTACACATTCAAGAACTTGAAGAAATCCGAAGAAATGCTTACGATAGTGCCCGGATAATACAAACATCCATTGAACTTGATTTCAAAGTCTTTAGTCTCACCTTTTTCCGCTTGTGCAATCTTTTCCAAGAATCTCCCATCTTTCTTTTGTAGCTCTTTTATCTGATCTAGAAGCATCAGCTTTAACCTTAATTCAGCCAACAATGCACCATTTTCTTTTAAAAATAGTTGTGTATCCATAGCTTGCAAAACTGCAAAAGTCTTCCCACTAAGTGCATCTGCTACGACATTTGCCTTCCCTAGATGATAATCAATGATCAAATAATAGTCCTTTAAGAGTTCTATCCATCTTCTTTGTCTCATGTTTAGCTTTTATGAGTCAACAGGTACTTTAGACTCTTTTGCTCCGTGTAGATGTAGCACCGCTCACCATAAAACTAATGACGCCAAATCTTTAGAGAAAATACCACTGCTGCCAACCCAAGATCGTGAATGGTATAATTTCTCATGGTTTTTTAGTCGTCAGGAAGCATAAGCTACAACCTTACCTTCTGGCACAAGTACACAACCTAAACCATTATGAGATGCATTACTATATACCACATACTCTTTATTAGATTTTGGTTGTACCAGTACTGGTGCTTCCGTTAAAATCTTCTTTAGAGCTTCAAAACTCTCTTGACACATCTTTGTCTAAATAAATGAAACATCCTTTCTCAAGAGCATGGTCAATAGAGAAGAAATCATAGAAAAGCTCTTTATGGACCTTCGATAATAACCAGTAAGTCCCAAGAAGCTTCGAACCTCTGTAATATGCTTTGGAGTTTTCTACGCCACTATTGCTTGAACTTTCTTAGGATCAACCTTATGCCTTCTGCCAAGACCACATGACCAAGAAAAGTAATATCTGACAGGCAAAAATCACACTTTGATAGCTTGACATATAACGTTTTCTCCTTAAGTATCTCGGGAAAAGTATGAATGTGAGCATCATGCTCTTTCTTTGTCTTCGAATACAATAGAATGTCATCAATAAATACCACCACAAACTGATCCAAATAAGTCTGAAATACTCGGTTCATCAAATCCATGAATGATGTCGGAGCATTTGTCAAACCAAACTGCATCACCAAGAACTCATACTCACCGCACCATGTTCGGAAACTTGCCTTTGGAATATCTTTCTCTTTAATCTTTAATTGGTGATATCCTGATCAAAGATCAAACTTAGAGAAAACTACTGCTCCCTTTAGCTGGTCAAACAAATCGTCAATCCTCGAAAGAGGATACTTGTTCTTGATAGTCACTTTGTTTAACTGTTGATAATCTATGTATAATCGCATAGATCAATCTTTCTTTATCACAAACAACACCACTGCACCCCAAGGTGAAATACTTGGTCTAATTAATCCTCAATCTAGCAACTCTTGAAATTGAACCTTTGATTCCTTTAACTCTGTTGGGGTCATTCGATAAAGAGCCATCGAAATAGGCGTTGTACCTGAAAATACATCAATATCAAACTCCACCTCTCTATTTGGAGGTAATCCAAGTAACTCATCTGGAAACACCTTGGGATACTCTCGTACTGTTGGAATGTTTTCCAACTTAACTTCAGCAGCTCTTGTATCCATCACATTCGCTAAAATTGATTAATATCCTTGTGACAACAATTTCTTAGCAGTAAAGGTTGAAATCACATTGGATAAGGGTTTTACCCTTTCTCCAACAAATATTATCTCTTAACCTTTTGCATCATTTAAAAACAATATCTTAATTCGACAATTTACCCAACCATAGCAGGGAGATAAGCAATCCATGCTTAAGATTATTCGAAACTCCTCAAAAGGTAATTCTAACAGATTTGCAAGAAATTCTACTCCCTGAATCTTTAACCGGACAATCCTTGCATATCCGACTAATCTTCATACTATGGCACAACATTTTGATTGCCACAATATCACTAGAAATACATTATAAGGAAATTCTCCTATCTCTAACCAGCTTTGTACTAATATAAGAGTAAGTAGAACTGGGATTTACTAACACAAAAACATGTTTATCAAAGAGATAAAAGGTACCTACTATAATCTCAAGAGCATCTCGATCATGATTAGTTTTGATGATGTCAATTTGAGTAGTAGTCTTGCCTTCACAATTGATGTAGCCTCAAACGTACACGGTTTGGGACATTTCCCAACCTTTGCCCTTCTGAGGTCCCGCTACCGACTGGTCTAGATAGCGCTTTGAACAATTCCTTTTATAATGACCAGCTTGCCCACAGTTGAAGCATTTTCCTTCATCGAACCAACATTGACCTGGATGTTTCCTTTCACAAATCTTACATTCTGGAATAGGACGAAATCCAGAACCTTGGGTACCTGCCGAATGTGCCTAAGTCTGGTTGGACTTCCCTCAAGAAAATCCCTTTCTACCTGTGGATGCTGATGAAGTATAACTTTTTTGTTGCTGACCCTTGTTACATTTGGAAAATGGTGTAGAGTAGGAGTTTCCAAACCTTTTTCTTGTCTGAGCCTTCTTCGCCTCCAAATCTTCAAGGTCAACTTTTTCCATAGTTTTAGTCTTGCTTACTTCTTCTTGGAAAGCATTAAAATGGTGAGACACAAGGATTATTTTGTACTGAGTATCCAACCCATAAATAAACCTATCAATTATGGCTTTATCCGTCGGAAGAAACTCTTATGCAAATCGGCTCAATCTGTGGAACTCACATTCATACTCATATATTGTTTTTCTATACTGCTTCAAATTTAGAAATTGTTACATCATCTCATTGATAAACATGTTCCCAATGTAATTTTCCTTGAATTTTCTCAAAAAGATTTCCCACGTGATCTATTTAGCCACACACTGGCTTGCTCTATTAGTAGAGACACAACCCCTTCTAACTTTCCCTGATCGTCAGTAGGAATCCTATTCAACATGTTCTTAACATCATCTAACTAGTAATCGACAACCATCAAATCAACGTTTGTATCACCTCAAAATTCATGTTCTCTCATTTTTCTTAGTTCTTTCAAAACTAACACAAGGGTTCTATGATTGATTATATTGTCCAATGCATGAAGGAATAGCCCTCAATCTTGTACATGCATATAATGTTGATTCAGAATAGATGACTCTACATTAGGCTGAGCATTAAGTGGATTTTGGTTCACCTCATTACTCCCACTTTGTACATGAGTAACACGCTTAGATGGCCTACTAGATTATTGATGATCTGACATCTGAACATAGTCAAAATCATCTACCATTAGCAAGGAGTAAATTTACTTAATAATAAGCATCATGATATATATACAACTATCAGTAAACTTTTGACATCCTAGTGGCATGTATACATTCTTAAGTTAATATATACTCGTTCCAAGTCCATAAACAACTAAAAATGTAGCTCTGATATCAATAAATGTAACACCTACGACTCGTATACTTATGCCAACACAGGTCATAGATGTCACTTGAATTACATGAAACATTTTTCAAATCAAAAGTGATTAATATTAATTTCTCCAAAATGTAGTTATTATTATAAAATATTAAATCACATAAAACTGTCGCATAATATTTAAAACATATATTAATATAAAATACATCATTTTATAAATAATAATATT
The DNA here is from genome assembly GCF_006381635.1 of Hibiscus syriacus. NCBI lineage: Eukaryota > Viridiplantae > Streptophyta > Magnoliopsida > Malvales > Malvaceae > Hibiscus > Hibiscus syriacus. The sequence goes on along the minus strand of NW_024062697.1, from coordinate 1,864,587 downwards.
GATTAATACTATCCATAGTGAAATAGAGTCAAATAGTTTTGTTAAGCCATTACAAACCAATTCCAAAACAGTTCAACAAAGCAATTAGGACATTCATAAGTACATGCCACTAACTAAGTCAAAATCACATCAAAGGATGTCTTACTGATATTGTAATATACTCCTTGATGCTTGGTGTTGCTCAGTACTCGTTACTCCTACTCCTGGTCTTTACATGTGCGTAAAAATATCACACGCTAAGTATATACTTAGTGAGACAATTAAAATAATAAACAGTGCAATATAACTCATGCATGAAATTAAATGTCTTTTCCCAGGCAATAAGATCAAATTACTTGCATGTCCAATATTTTACCACAATCACATGATAAAAATATCATTATAATCATTTATACCACCAACCATAGCCCAAGTGTAAATCTATTAAGACCTTAGGTATTCGAGTCAAATATATACTACGTAGTGCTAAAACTGCACTAAGCTTACGCTCTAGTGCTAATCCAGATATGACACATAAGGTCGTGTCCACCACTTGCACTTAGTGTCCTTACACACTAGTGCTAATCTTAACATATCGCTGCTATACTCAATGGAATACCAACTATACCCTGTCCTTCAACAATTTACTTGGGCATATAGTATAACTTATTTCATCCATGGCATCATATAACCATATAAATAACATTAGGCTAGTTCATACCCGAAATAAATATTCATGGAAAAATATCATATTTATCAATGATCAATATTTTATAATTCACACCTTGGCATATCAAGGTCATGTCAATTTTATGATAAATGACATAATATCATGTTAATACAAACAAGGTAGACTCATCACAATTTTTCCTGATGATGTATAACACATTTAAGTATTATATCATGCATGCATTGGACTCACACTAACACTTTATATATTTCAAAAGATTTGTCTCACTATGCTCCAAACTTAATCCTTTTTATGCTCTATTTGCTTCGATCAGAAAATCAATCACGATTTGTACAAAATCAAAAATTAATATCGATACATATGTTAGTATTGTACTAACATAAATACATTCCAAAACAAAATCCATAATTATGCTTGAAACTTATACACTACCAAAATACTTCAACACTTATTATTTCTTTTAATGTTGGCACCAACTTTTCCAAATTGTATAAAATGGTCTTTAACCATTTTACCACTTAAATTTTAAATACCAAATTCCAGCATTGAAATAATTACCACCAAAGTACCTTTACAAAGGTATAATTACTTATGAACACCCCAAACTATTCAAAAATTACATATAATTCACTACACTTTACAAACTTCAATAATGATCCAATTTCACATCCTAACACTCATTTAAAATCCAAAATAGCAATTTTTAGCATAGTACATCAACTACTAAACAATTACACAACAATCCACAACTTTTCCAAAATTACTAAATTGGTCCCCCTAACTTTTAAAAAATAATGGTCTCAAAAAATTTCTAAGACGTTTAAAGTACTTCCTACATCATTTTTAGCCCTTGCATAATTTTCCATAATTTGTTTCATCCATTTAAGCCATGGTCGAGTGATTTAAAGTTCCAAAAATACGATTTTCATGATTTTGCTAATTTTTTATTCGATTCAAGCATGAAATCAAACTCCATCCAACCTTATATAATCTCTACAATCAAATTACTAATCAAATTTCATCAAAATACAAAGTTTCCTAACTTTATAGTTTGGTCAAATCTTAAGGAAACATTTCTAGGAGAGTTAAACATGTTTTAATCATCAAGAAAGCTTGAAAATAAATCTACAACCTCAAAAACATCAATATTCATCATTAATTCCATAAACCCTAATATGAAAATAAACATTATAATTTGGTATCTTTGAAATCAAGAAAGATTAGCAAGCATAAATGGTACCAGAAGATAGCCTTTCTCGCATAGAACAATTTTCTATTTCACGGCATAAACCAAAATCCAAAGGAAATTTCTGAAAATTTGAAAATATTTTTTCTCAAATTTGGAGGGGTTCACGGCTTGGAGAAGAAATATGAACAAGATGACATCAAATTTTAGATAAATTTCATTCTAATTTACCTTTAATTTAAGCTTAAATGAATATTAAATTCATTTAATTGTGAAAAGACAAATTTACCCTTAATGAGACTTCATATTTACCTTCAAACCAAGACACCTCAACCTTATCATCTTCCAAAAGTCAAATATGAACAAACTATTTCACACTTTACCATTTTGTCCATGCAACTTTCCAAAAACTGCAATCTTGCCACTTTAAATCCAACGATCAATATTTAACATGGAATTAAATCCTCAAATTTGATCTGATTTATCAAATTTTTAAAATATTGAAATAATATTTTTAATTATAATTTATCATCCTTCAAATTTTCCTAAAATTTATATTTGATTTGATTTATCGAATTTTTCTCAAATTTTATCGCTTTATAGCATTTAATACAAAATCCGTACAAAAAATCTGATTCCCAAGGAAAGTTATTATTGGGGTAAAATATTTATTTATAGAGTAGATCGTATAACTTTTTAAAGTTACCATTTTAGTCCCTAAACATTCTTAAAGTTTATACTTTGCCCATATAACTTTTAAATTTTATAATTTGGTCACTAACCAAAATTTGGGGTATTACACATTCGAGCATGGAAGTTACTTTATCATTAGAGACTACATTCGAGTTTGCAAGAATCTTTGGTCGATCATTAATTTTGTCAGGATGGTCACTGATAGGATTATAAAGTAATATATGTCAAAAGTATTTCTTAATTATTAACAGCATAAACACATACTGCAAATGTAGCTATTTGAACCTAAATATGTAATGAAAATGTTTAATCATTAAGATTATTTGATGACTTATTTGAAAAGTTATTTGTATTAGAAAGAGTGATCTTCTAAAGGAAAAGAATATTCGTTTAAGAAGCTTAAACACACTCAATAAATGTTAAAAAGATATTTTGAAAATGGCAGTTTCGGGCACCGTTAGGAAACTTAGCAATAATGCAATCTTTTATGGTAGTTGTAGAAGCTCATTTTGTCTGGGTTTCATTCAAATTTTGTTTGGGTTTATATTATATTATTATTAATTATATATGTGTGTATTTTATTACGTATGGTTTACTTATTATTAATTATTACTAATTAAGTAGGATTACATATAATAATATTAGTTATGTGTGTTTATATATAGGTATGATCTATATGATTATTTTGGTTTATATATATACATTATGCGTGATGTGTAGTTATGTATTAAAGGTACCTTATCATTGAAGCTTGCATGCGTTTTATGTTATATATATATTAGGTGGAGTATATATATATATATATAATATATATATATATATGTTTAAGACAATGGGGTCTAAATCAATAAATTGGTCTCACTCTTCTTTGATTTTACAGGCCGGAATTGAAAAAAGGACCATATTACAAGTGAACTGAAGCGACCCATTCAGTTCAAGCCCAATAACTCATCCAACCAGAAGCCCAATCAGCAAACCCACCCGTGTGAGCCCAGACGTGTTTAGGGTTTTCATCTATAGCCCTCAACGACGCCTCATGTGTAGCCGTTGGATTTGGTTAAAATCTAACAGTCCAAACACGAGGACTATTAGGGTTTATATAACCCTTCAGAACTACCTCTCATGAAAACCGTCATATCTGGACCCTTCCAATGGTCTAGATCTAGAATAGCATTTAGGGTTTTCAAACTCTAATTATCACCGTTCATAGAGATCAACCATCGGATCTGACCCACGTTTGATGCACACGCGGGCTCTCCAGATCCTTATAATTTTCCATATTCCACGTGTACATGCCTCAACTATCCCCTGATGTACCCGAAGTAGTAGGCTCGTGTGGTGCTTGGCCATGTCACCTCTGCCACAACAGTGTTAGTGGAAGAGTAGCCTCCCCCCGGTGCATGCTAACAAAACCGTGGTAGAGCCCTATCCCTCATATACAAACAAGACATATCAGAATATCATCCATCAACAACACATAAGAAAGGAGGGGAACCCCACGAACAATCCTCCACTCTGACTACAAAAATAGCAAATTGAGAGAATAGAGCAGAAGAACAATTGCCAAAAAAACCCAGAGGGCAAAAACATCATCAACCCCTCTTTTTTCGAGCAATAACATAAGATCAAAGAAAACCTTTATTTTATGAGAGAATAACCCACCTATAAAAAAACCCAAAGAGAAAGCCTCTTACCTTCCCGATCTGAAGAATCCCATCGTCGTTGCTTGGAGAAAAACCCCATTGAGTCAAAGGTAAAGCCCCTATCTTTTAGTCATAGTTAAGTGGTTTTAGGGTTTTAGGTAGTTATATCGGTAGGTCTTAATCCTAAAGGGTTTTTTGGGTATTAAGGTAGGGTTTAGGACGTCTTGGCTCCTCACCGAAGCCCCATAGTAGAGGAGGCCATCGTGGTCGCATGGTTTAGCGAGAAAAATAAAAGTTTAAGGGAGTTAGGTCTTGGGTCTCTAGGGGTTGGCTTACGAAGAGGGGAGGGTTTTAGGACCTCTCAGATCCTCATCGGAGTCCCATAGAATAAGAGAGAGCTATTAGACGCCGTTCGGGCCCTCATTTGGGCTTGCATGAGGCGATGACCTCTGTGGCAGCTTGATTTGAGAGAGAGTAGTGATAAAGGAAGAGAGAGGAGTGAGAGGGAAGAAAGAAAGTGGATGATGAGATCAAATGAGAGGTAGGGTAAATTTTTACCCAAAATAACATACATATATTTTCGCCAAAACGGTAGTATTTAGAGGTTAGGGTAACCCGCGTCTGGTAGGGGATTAATCACGCGAGGACTATATATGGTTTTAAGTTATTACATTTTGGTCCTCAAATCGAGGATTTTAAAGTTTCTGATTCTATCTCCAAATCTTGTATGTATTTTATTTTAGCCCATAGGCTTAGTTATTTTAATTTATTACCTGCTTGCACATTTTACATACCATTTTCGAATTCTTTTATTTTAGTCCTATGCACGCTCATGATTTTATTGCAGCATTATGGTCTGGATTATTTAACCTTTATATTATATGGATTGTATTTGCTTAACTTGTTGATTGTACCCCAAACCTGTTGTTATTTTATTTTAATCATTGTTTTTCGTTTTTTACATGTGTTATAATTAGCTTGTAGATGTTATTTTTTCATTGGTAAATATTTCTTTCGATTATTTATGCATGTTTGTTTAATCGTTAACACGTTTATGTATATATGTGCATGAGAACAAGTATTTTACGAATCACACGACATCATTTCGCATAATATGGATGATATACTCATAAGCATCACTCAACCCAACTCAAATAATTGGATTAAGGGTAATACCCTGTTATTTTATGTTCATCGAGGAGTGATTGTCTCAACGTATGATAATATTACTTTCAACAATTCTAAAATGAAGGTGTATCCCACCAAGTGAAACCCTAAAACTTGACCATACCTAAAATTTGGGAACAAAAGAAAAAGAAATGTTCATCTATTTAAATTCATCGATAAAATATCGTTATAACTTATAAATGGTCCGATGTCGACGTGTTTAGATAATCAAATACCCTTCTTTCTAAAAAGATTGGTAATTTTTAATTTAATTTCTCTACTTTATTCCATCATCTTTCAGACATTCATATTAATAATGAACTCTAGAATGAAACTATGATATTTTTTTATTTTGATTGGAGTAGGAATTGGCCGCCTCAAGGTATGAGAGGTCGCTTCTTCTCGATAAGAAATAATTAATTATTATTATGTTTCGTTCTAAAATTTAAAGAGTAGTATTTGAACGGATCTTAAATTAAATTAAAGTTAAACTTGTAGATTTCATTGCGAAGACGACTAATTAATCAACTAGGTATCGATTTAAGGCGTTGTGGGGGTGTAAATCCTTCCCCACGCGTAACCGACTCCTGAGCTCAATTTATTTGGTACGTAGACCTTAGACGTCATTTTAATAAAATTAAAATTATTTTTTATTAAAATGACAACCATTTTGGGTGCCCAATCACACCCTTACCAAAGAATGATGGTGACTCCACGAACTAATATTTTATTTTATTTTTAAAAGGGAATCCCAAAATATTCGAGATGAGATTTTCAAATCATGTCTTTAATTAAAAATTATAAATTTCAAAATTAAATTTATTTTTAGAAAATAAAAACCGTTTCGACAGTAGTCTCCTCACAAGGAGCATTAAAAGGTTTCGATTTATTGATAGACCACACACGGGTTGATGTTGCAATTTGTGACATTTACTTGTACCTCTGTTGATGATAACAAATGAATTTCGTCGATAGATGGTGGTTCATCCCTTTTAATTTGGATATAAAGTTGTGGTTTGTGAAAAAAAATACTATTCACTAATTTTTGAATGAATAGTAGAGTTAATCATGGAGAATGAAGAAGATGTTATATGTATTGAGGTTTCAACCCTTTTAATTTTTTCGTTAGGCCTTTAGTGTGTGTTAATTGTAGGTTATTTGTGACTATTTGTAGGTCAACAGACTAGGTAGATCTGATAATCATACTTTGAATTCCATTTTGATGCATCACGTAGACCTGTCAGATGTTTTATGTATGTATTATAGTCGATCATAAACTTGTATTTGAGGATTAATACTAATCAGATGCTCTGATGTATGAAGAGGTATATCTAAAGATCTTTGTTGACAAAAAACTAATGATTTAAAATGAATTCATAGTAAGTGCTTAATTTAGTTAATATTTTTCTTTTAAATTACTCCTTAATCCTTGATTTTTGTGGCTTAATTGTTCGTTTTCATTCATTTTCTGTGCAAGACGTTTGATTCTGGAAATTGCACTAAAATGAAAGAATTATGCAGTTTTTTTTACTTTTCGGAATCGAAGTTGTATTAGTGGGCATGAACTCGGGCATGAAACATCTGACAAGACGGTGACGTCAGTACCTTCAAGAAGATCCAGTCAGCGTTTCTAGAAGAACGAATGAATTAGCCACACATTTCTGGAATTTGGATTTGGATCAAACTCAAGTTTAGGATAATATTTTAAACATTATATTTTATCTTTGTATTTTAGTTTAAATAAATGTTAGTATTTCAATTAGGATTTAGGATATTATTTTAAATAGTATTTTATTTTATCTTTGTTTTAGGTTTTTTAGTTTAAATAGTTTTAAGTGTTTAAATTAGGTATTTTAGGTATTTTATTTATCCCAATAAGTTTTCTTTATCCCAATTTAGTTATTTTATTTATTTGTTTATTTGATTTTTATTTTATTATACTTTTTAAAATAATTTTAAACCCCCTTTTTATATTTTTTAATATTTTTTTATTATTTTCCTTTTTTAAAATTATAATTATTTATTTTATTATACATTTTCAACTTTACCTGGAATTCTATATTTTCGTAAAATCAAGAAACAATTTTACTAAATCACAAAAACCATAGTCCTTGTGGATCGACCCTGCTTCTCTATAATACCATTTCCTTTCAATTTAATTAAGAAGCTAGAATTATTTTGATAACAAAATGGAGTTATAAAATTGGTGTCGTTGTCAGGGACTAACTACAAGTGCTGATTTATTTTTCTAGTTTTTTTATTTATGACCAAAAGAAACCCAGATGAATTAGTAGATCTAGATCCGGAGATCGAAGCAGGAGCATGAATAATCCACACACAAACTCTATAAGAAAAGATAAAAAGACAAGAAAAACAAGAGCAGATTTCAGAAGCAGAATCAAATCCGGAGACAGACTCTGAAGCAGACACATACAACATCGTGATAGCAGAAGAAGGACGAACAATCAAAGAACTAGCCACAACACCTATCACTTATACTCCATTATGCATTAATTTACCTAGTGGTGGGACTCTGTTTCAATTAAAGACGGGACTCATTCATCTTTTTCCCACATTCCACGGCTTTCCTACTGAAGATCCGTACAAACACTTGTTGGAATTCCACATGGTTTGCACTAGCATGAAACCACAGGGAGTTACCAAAGATCAAATTAAATTGAGAGCTTTCCCTTTCTCTTTAGCTGACTTGGCTAAATATTGGTTGTTTTATTTACTTCCAAATTCAGGTAATTCATGGGCTGACATAAATCGAATTTTTCTTGACAGGTTCTTTTCAGCGGCTAAAGCAAGCGAGTTACGAATGAGCATTCTTTTCATTCAATAAAAGACCGAAGAAAGTCTTTATGACTATTGGGAGCGATTTAAAAAGCGTTTCACACATCGTCCGCAACACGGATTAAGTGAGAAAATGTTACTTCAATACTTTTATGAAGGCCTTTTACCAATGGAGATGAAAATGGTGGATGCTGCCAGTGGAGGAGCATTAGTCAACATGAACCCAATAACAACAAGGGAATTGATATCAACCAGCAGCCAACTCTCAACAGTTTTCAAGTGAACCCATCCTACGGGTTCACGAGATAAGTACATTTTCCCTTGAAAATAAGTTAGATAAATTAACTTAAGTAGTTAATTCACTTGTTTCAGGAAAATCTGGAGCAACAAGAGCTTGTGGGATATGCACAAAGCTAGATCAACCAATGAATTGATGCCCTCTGATACAATAAGGCAATGCATAAATCAATGCTGGAGGAAACTTTCTAGGACCTCCACAAAGACAATAGAACCCATACAACAATACTTATAATCCAGGATGGCGAGACCACCCAAACATCAACTATTGGGCAAATCAAAGACCTACTTATCAACCAAGACCTCCTCCTCAATAGCAAACGCAAAAATCATCATTGGAGGAACTCATAGGAAAGTTAGCAATCTCACAAGAAAAGTTCATTGCATCATAGGAAAAATTCCAAAGCCGAACCGAAACACATCTTCAAGAGTTAGATAACCATGTAAGCATACTAGCTCAAACTATGGGAAAATTGGAATCACAAGGAAGACTACCTTCTCAAACAGAGTTCAATCTAAGAGAGAATGTTAGTGCCATCATACTCAGAAGTGGAAAAGTTATCTTACCCAAAGTTCCAACAGAAAAAGACGTACATCAGGAAGAATAAGAGGAAACGCCACCTCCAGAAATACAAGGTACATCTGACTCACATCCTCTTCTTTCTTCTTATGAAATCACACCACGACCCTTCCCATAAAGGTTGATGAAGCGTGATAAAAGAGTTGAAGAAAGAGAGATCTTAGAGGTGTTCTAAAAAATTCAAGTCAACATACCTCTTCTTGAAGTAATTCGACAAGTACCAAGGTATGCTCGATTTTTAAAAGTACTTTGCACTACAAAGAGGAAATTAATGCGGCACGAAAAGGTAAATTTGGGAGAACATGCCTCTGCAACTTTTCAACTAAAGCTCCCACCAAAGATGAAGGATCAAGGTATGTTCGATGTACCTTACAAAATAGGTGATTTTAAAATTAACCGTGCAATGTGTGACTTAGGAGTTTCAATCAATGTTATGTCATTTTCTATTTATAAAATGATTACTAATGAGCCTTTGACGGAAACAGGAATAATCATACAGTTGGTTGGTCGATCTTTGATCTATACAGTAGGAGTAATGAAAAATATCTTAGTAAATGTTGATGTATTATTTTTTCCTGCAGATTTCTATGTCATTGATATGGAACATGATAGGTCAGATACTTATTTCGAAGTACTTTTAGGCCGACCCTTACTAAGCACCGCACATACAAAGATCGATATTAGAAGTGGTATACTGACAATGGAATTTGATGGTGAGATCGTTGAATTTGATATTTACAAAGAAATGAAATGTCAGATCATGTTGAAAGAATTAATTCTATTGATGTTATAAATCCTTTAAATGATGAATATATTGAATCTAATTTTCTTATGATCTTTCTAAGGATCCTAAACTTTGTCACGAAGAGGAAGAAAGGGAGTTTGAAAATTTTTATTCAATCAATTCTGATTTATTTTTATATTCCTCTAAAACAAAAATTTTACCTTCTGTTTTGTAGGCATTTGAGGTAGAATTGAAGCAATTACAAGAACATTTGAAATATGCCTTTTTGGGCGAAAATGGAACCTTACCAGTGATCATCTCAAGTAAATTATCCGAAGGAGAATAAAAAACTTTGGTAGCAGTTTTGCGCTCTCAAAAAGATTTCATAGGATGGGCCATTGCCGACATTAAAGGATTAAGTCCCTCAACTTGCATGCACAAAATCAAAGTCGAAGAAGGAGCAAAGCCATCACGAGAAGGACAACGCCGATTAAATCCACCAATGATGGAGGTAGTAAAGAAGGAAATTTAGAAACTCCTTGATGTTGATGTAATCTATCCGATATCATATAGTAATTGGGTAAGTCTGATTCATGTGGTTCTCAAGAAAATGGGAATCACAGTGGTCAAAAATCAAGAAGGGTAGTTAGTGTCAAAGAGAGTTCAAAATAAATGGCGAGCTTGTGTTGATTACAAGAAGTTGAACTCTTTTACTCGAAATGATTATTTTCCTCTTCCTTTTATAGACCAAATGATTGAAAGATTAGCTGGGAAAACTCATTATTATTGCCTTGATGGTTTTTCAGGTTTTTTCCAAATCCAGTAGCGCCAGAGGATCAAGAAAAAATGACTTCTACTTTTCCCTTCGGTACATTTGTATATAGATGAATGCCCTTTGGTCTTCGTAATACTCCAGTCATCTTCCATAGATGCATGTTTAGAATATTTTCTGAATTTGTGGAAAAAGACAACGAAGTCTTTATGGATGACTTCACGGTTTATGGTAATTTTTTTGGTGAATGTCTTGATAATTTAACTAATGTGCTTACAAAATGCTTAGAATATAACCTTGTTTTAAACTATGAAAAATATCATTTTATGGTTGATAAAGGGTTAATTTTGGTTCATAGTGTTTCCTCAAAAGGGATTGTGGTTGATAAAGCAAAAACAGATGTTATACGCTCATTTCCTTACCCCATAACTATGAGGGAAATTCGTTCTTTTCTTGGCCATACAGGATTTTACCACATGTTTATTAAAGACTTTTCAAAGATAGCACAACCTTTATGCAATCTACTTCAAAATGATCAAGACTTTGACTTTAATTCAAAATGCAAGAAGTCTTTCAATTCATTAAAGGAAAAGTTTATTTCAGCTCCAATTATTCAGCCACCAGATTGGAATTACCCCTTTGAACTTATGTGTGACGCATCGGATACTAGTGTTGAAGTCGTTCTCACGCAGAAAATAGGGAAAGGGCAACATGTTATAGCCTATGTGTCCCGAACTTTGGGCTCGGCTCAAAAAAATTATTGAACTACGGAAAAAGAACTTTTTGCTATAATGTTTGCTTTAGAAAAATTTAGATCTTATTTGTTTGGCACTAAAATTACTATTTTTTCTAATCATGCAGCTATAAGGTATTTGATGAGCAAAAAAAAAGCAAAACTGAGGCTTATCCGATTGATTCTGCTTTTACAAGAGTTTTACTTGAAAACTAAACATAAAAAGGGATGCGAAAATCTGGTAGCGGATCACTTGAGTCGAATTCCCCTTTCCACATTCGACCCACCAATTAGAGAAGAATTTCTTGAAAAAAAATTGATGGTGGCGCAAAGCCTAACCCTATGGTTTGTTGACATGGTTAATTATTTGGCCACAGGTAAATTACCATTAGATTTGACGAGAGCTGAAATCAATCGAATTTAGCGATAATCTCGATACTATATTTGGGACGATCCTTATTTATGAAAGCACTATTCAAATCAGGAATTCGGCGATGTATTGTCGAAAGTGAGGTAAATTCAATTTTAGAATTTTATCATTCTTACTCTTACAGTGGTCATTTTGGACCAAAACGTACATCCTATAAAATTCTTGAATGTGGTTTCTTTTGGCCTAACATCTTTCGGGACTCTTATCTATTTTGTAAAACTTGTGACAGATGTCAACGTATAGGTAATTTAAGCCGTAGGAATGAAATGCCAGTTAGTTCTATACAAGTTTGTGAAATTTTTTATGTTTGGGGAATCTATTATATGTGTCATTTTACTTCATCATTTGGAAATACTTATATTATTTTAGTTGTAGATTATGTTTCTAAATGGGTGGAAGTTAAAGCCACTCGGAATAATGATGCTAAAACTACAGTTAATTTTTTGAAAAATATTATTTTTTCTAGGTTTGGCACTCTAAGGGTTATAATAAGCGACAGAGGAACACATTTCATAAATCGAGTGATCGAATCATTGATTAAGAAATTTGGAGTAACTCAAAGAATTGCTACCACTTACCTTACACAAACAAATGGACAGGAAGAAGTATAAAATCGAGAAATTAAAACAATTTTTGAAAAAATTGTTAAATCAAACCAAAAGGATTGGAGTTTAAAATTAACCGATGCACTTTGGGCATATCAAACCGTTTATAAAGGTCCAATTGGGATGCCACCATACCGGCTTGTTTTCGGTAAACCATGCCATTTACCAGTTGAGTTAGAACATCAGGCTTACTGGGCCGTTAAATAGTGTAACATGGACATGGATGCAATTGGTGAAGCTCAGAAATTACACATTGAAGAACTTGAAGAAATCCGAAGAAATGCTTACGATAGTGCCCGTATATTTAAAGAAAAAACAAAAGAATTTCACAATAGTAGAATTTCTTTTAAAACTTTTCTGTCGATCAAAAAGTTTTATTATTTAACTCCAAATTTAAACTATTTGCAAGAAAACTCAAATCAAAATGGCTCGGACCGTTTACAGTTACTCAAGTATTTCCTCACGGTGCTGTTGAAATTGAAGATAACTCAGGAGTATGATTTAAAGTTAATGGTCAAAGATTGAAGCTGTATTATGAAAATGCTCCAGTTGGTCTAATCGAAGAAATCAATTTAGAGGAACCCACACTTTGAAAAATCAGGTTGTCGAGCTAACGACGTTAAACAAAAGCGCTTGATGGTAGGTAACACATTCCGATCTATTTTTGTTTATTTTATTTTATTACGTTTTTACTTTTATTTTTTTATTTTATTTTCAGTGAACTTTATTTTTATTATATTTATTTTATTTTAATTAATTGTATTTTATTTTTCTCTAAATAGATCCAAACTCCGATCGAATATTTAACAGAAAGAACAAGTTTACGTTTGGAAGTAGGAAGAGGCGAACGTTAGGAAAACCCAATCCCAGGAGGCGCAAGTTAGCAAACCCCCAATTTTGGTTATTTCCATCTCTGCCGAAAATTCCAAGTTTGAATCCACTTTTGTTTCAAATTTATTCATTATGGGCCCCACCTTATCTATCACTATCCCAACCTTTCCAATTTCAAACCAATCCCAACACCTTTGCTTTCCACCTTTTTAGTTTGACCAAAACTAAAATTCTTTTTCTTTCATTTATTCCCACATGATAACCCCTTAAACAACCCAACACTTTCTTTCTTCTTTTATACCAGCCACGCCAATCTCAAATCGAGTACACTACTGTTGCTATTTTGCCTCACCTCTGTTCTCCACTCTTCACCACTTCTAGTCGATTGCAAGACACCATGGTTTCAACAAGAAGTCTAACCATGGTTGCTACTAAATTGGGGAGTATTACTTTTCCCTCTATTTGTTTTTCAATTTAATATACATTTTGGGACAAAGCAAAATAAGTGAGGGGAGGATAAGCATATCGTCAAATTTTTCCTTTACTTGTTCGATTGTTTGAAATTGAGTTGTTTTGATGTTGACATGTTGGGATCGTTAGTTGGTATTCCTGAATTTTGCTTTATACTCTTGCTTCATTTTGGATTGTGATCATGTTTTGATCGAATTTAATTTGTATAATTGGCGATTGATATAGCTAGTGAATTTTTGTTGAGTATTGATACTTCATGCTTTTGTCAATAGAGATGAACTTTACTCAATACACATAAATGTTTCTTGTGAGTTTTGTGCCTAATGAGCATACATTTTCTTTCTTGCTCATTGTTTGACTTGTGTGTGTCGAACTAATTAGGATGTTCTAGAACTTGTAAACACAATGCATATCGAGACTACATGTTGAATGTAATGTTTTAATATGATAGGGGAACCTAGGATAAACCAACTTTTCCCAAAAAGCCTACACGTTTATATATCCACTAGTGAACCACATTTGAATTCATTTCCATTTCTTTATTTTACACCTCATAATTAAACCCGAAACCTTTCTTTTTATTTTTTTCTCTCTTTTCACACCCTTACCGATACTTGAGATCTTATATCACTCTTGTTCCATGAATAAAAAAATGAAAAAAATCATTATTTTAAAAAAAATAGCAAGATGTTCACTGTTTCGAATAGCAGGAAAAAAACAGACCCTTGTTCGAAAAAAATAAAAAATGAAAGGAAAAATCAATCGTTTCAATTGTCTTTCAACTATTTTTTCCTTGTTTTGTTCTTCATTACGCTTCATGTTAATTCATGGATTGTTCTTACTTATTTTGATCTCTTGTTTTGGTATTTTAAACCTTTCTTTTGGCCTTTTCCTTACCCTAACCTAAGTCCCGTTACACCTTGTTTAAAGACCCCTTGATTATTGCATTATGTTCATTTTCATAGTGGAGACTTGATTGGATTCCAAGCCTATGGTAATATTTTGGTTAGTTTCGGTTTGAGCAATTTCATTTACCTCAAACACTTTGAGCGGATATGTGTGAATCTTTGTGAGGTATTGAGTCATGTTTCATTGAAGTTGGCAATTAATTGGGATGCCTTGCTTACCTTAAATTATCTTAGTTGTATCTTTGCTTGATTGTAACTTGAATTCGGCAAATGTCATGGACTTACTTCAATTGGAAGTTTGAGGAATAACATGAAATTGAAGATAGCAACTTATGATTTTGATGTATTAATTGATGAATGCTTGAGGACAAGCATTGAATAAGTGAGGGGGAATTTGATAATTTCTTAATTTAGTTAATATTTTACTTTTAAATTACTCATTAATCATTGGTTTTTGTAGCTTAATTATTCATTTTCATTCATTTTCTGTGCAGGACGTTAGATTCTGGTAATTGCACTAAAAGGAAAGAATTCTGCAGTTTTTTATTTTTGGAATCGATGTTGGATTAGTGGGCAAGAACTCGGGCATGAAACATCCAACGAGGCGATGACGTCAGCACCTTCTAGAAGATTCTATCAACGTTTCTAGAAGAATAAATAAATTGGCCGCACGTTTCTGGAATTCGGATTTGGATCAAACTCAAGTTTAGGATAATATTTTAAACATTTTATTTTATCTTTTGATTTTAGTTTAAATAGATGTTAGTATTTCAATTAGGATATAGGATATTATTTTAAATAGTATTTTATTTTATCTTTGTTTTAGGTATTTTAGTTTAAATAGTTTTAAGTGTTTTAATTAGGATTTATGATGCTCTTTTAGGAATTATATTTAGCTTGTTTTTAGGAATTTTAAGGCTATAAACACCCTCTAAGGGTGAGCCTAGAAATATATATCTCTCATCTGAGAATTAAATATATATTTTCTCTCTAGTTTTCTCTATTTTTAGCCAACTTTTTCTATTTTCTTTTACAATTTCATTTTCAATTATGTTAAGTATGACTTTGGTCATGCTTAGCTAATTTTCTCTCAAGTCGATGACTAAAGCGAATACTCAATTCCAAACGTGAGAATTGTAAGTTACTTAAATCGCTTCAGATTTTTTCTCTCTATTTTTCGAGCTTACTTTTCAAATCAAAACAATTTCGACATTGGTCTGGATGTTGTTATGGTTAACGTTTGAAGAATGATTTGCTTATTGAATAATATTCGACTTCCCGAGAACACACTTAGCAAAATTGTTTGCTAAGAAGAAACTTAGATCGAAATCAGTTATTATTGAAACGACATAATCCGAGTTGACAACAAATAATTGTCCTTGTAAGCCGACTTGAATCTTGAAGTAAAAATCTGTTTCGATGATCCGAGGAATTTAAGGCAAAGCTGAAGTCTGAGGTTGCTTCCAAAATAAGTTTTCTTTATCCCAATTTAGTTATTTATTTATTTGTTTGTTTATTTAATTTTTATTTTATTATACTTCTTTAAATAATTTAAATCCCCTTTTTATATTTATTATTTATTATTTATTCTTTTTTAAATTATAATTATTTATTTTACTATACCTTTTCAACTTTATCTGAAATTCTATCTTTTCCTAAAATCAAGAAAAAACTTTACTAAATCACAAAAATCATAGTCCCTGTGGATCGACCATGATTCTCTATACTACATTTTTCTTTCTATTTAATTAAGAAGCCGAAATTACTTTGATAACAAAACGAAAGTTATCAATTCAACATGGCGAAAGTATAGAGGTTTTCCAAGATCATTTTAGAAGTTCTACCGTGCGACAGCCTTAATATACGGTTAAGAAAAGGTACTACCGGCTAAGAAAAAGCGTTACCGTCTTTGTTATTATTTTTTTAACAAAATTGATAAAAAAATAACTAAAATATTATTATTTCTACCTAAAACATTAATGTTTTTTAACATTTCCGGTAAAGTGCCTAATAATAGAAAAATCAGTAGAAAAAAAATAACAAAATCGTTAGAGTTTTACCGGATATGTTAACAAAACTGGTAAAGCGCCCACTAATAATAAAACTGGTAGAAATAATAAGGTTTCCGGTAATTTTTTTATCAGTTTTGTTAAAAAATAATAACAAAACCGGTAGTATATTTCTTTAATCGTATATTAAATCTACCGCACGTGAGAATTTCCGGTAAATGATGTCCTTTCAAGAAAAGTCAAGTTGGGTAGCTGATTAGTCCTCCCACAAACCAAAAAATGATTTTCAGGTTTTATAATTTGACAACAGTGGGAACCCAACACTTTTATCTTTATCAGATACTAAAAGTTGTGCAAAGTTTACTTTAGACTTATCCCAAGTCTTATTTCCATTGAACTACATCTATAATATGCACTCACCTTAGCCTCACTTGATCCCTATTACTTCAATGACTTAACTTCCCTTTCTCGATCGATCCTAACTTTTTGGGTCGTTCTGGAATTTGCTTGTACTCAATATCTACACAATCATACATATTATATTCATATCAACAATCCAAATATCATGATTCGATCCTTAATTTCTTAGGCCAAAAGAAAGGCTTAATTCCATTTTCTACTTGAAGTAGTATCGGTACCCCCTGTAGGGTATAGATACTTCCCTAGTTGTGGTATCGATACCAAGCCTGGGTATCGATACCCAATTTGTATTTTGGAATCCTTATTTCAAGAGTGGTAACGATACCTTCCTTATGGTATCGGTACCCTTGGTATCAATACTATCCTCCCAGGTATCGATACTGTTCAACCAGTATCGATATTGTTCAACCAGTATCGATACCCCTAAACCAAATATCATGCATTTATTCTTGAAGTATCAGTACTGGATAAAGAAGTACCGATACCCAAAGCCCAGATTTCACTTTTAAACCCAAAATATTACCCTTATCAGCTCAATTCC
The DNA here is from genome assembly GCF_006381635.1 of Hibiscus syriacus. Lineage (NCBI taxonomy): Eukaryota > Viridiplantae > Streptophyta > Magnoliopsida > Malvales > Malvaceae > Hibiscus > Hibiscus syriacus. Next base: position 1,847,111 of record NW_024062697.1, on the reverse strand, counting down.
TTCATTTATTATTCCCTCTCATACTCTTAACTCAAGTATACATACTCAAACCAATTTATATTCATCTAATACATCTTTATCTTCAAAATCCCATCCTATATATTGAAATCAAGAATCCTACAAATTTTTCAACATGTTCTAATTTCAATTCTAACTCCTCATACTTCTTAATTCCACTGATGACAAATCAAATTTAGTTTCAAACTCTATTTATCAACTCTTTTCCAATATTTCACTTATCACCCTCTTATCTTTAATCCTTCTTAACTCCCTAATGTTTTGATTTTAGAATAACTTAAGCTTTCCTTAAGCTTAAGTATTGCCCAATGAACATAAACTAGACTTAAATTCAATATATAACTTAGCTAATAATAAACTCACCTTGGCAAACTTCGGTTCACGGTTGAAAGAAAGAAGAAGGATGAAGAGAACTCTGGAAAATCTTCTTTTTCCTCTTTTACATATTCCACGTGTATATATATTCTCCATTTCATATTTTTAATTAATCAAATGATCAAATGACAATTTTGCCCTTTCATTTATCATTCTTTACTATATAGTCCTACACAAAAATTTTCATATAAGTCATTGAACTTTTCAATTTATCTACTTTACTCACTAAATTCTAAAGTTTTATAATTTGGTCACTAACCCGGTATTGAGGATGTTACAAATCTCCCCTTAAGAAAATTCATCCTCGAATTTTCATTGCATAAAGAAATGGGGTACTAATTTCTCATGTCCTCTTCACGCTCCCACGTTGCTTCCTCTATATTGTGATTCCTCCAAAACACCTTGACCAATGGAATCGTCTTATTCCTTAATTGTTTCACCTCGTGAGCTAATATTTGGACCGGTTCTTCCTTATAAGTCAAGTCAGGTTGAACTTCTATCTCTTCTGGTGTCACAGTATGGGAAGGATCAGATTTATATCTCCGCAACATTGAAACATAGAAAACATCATGAATCTTTCCATTTCAGGTAGAAAAGCTAATTGGTATGCCACTGGTCCCACTCTCTTAACGATCGTATAGGGTCCAATAAACCGAGGACTAAGTTTTCCTTTCTGTCCAAACCTCAACACTTTCTTCCATGGAGACACCTTTAAGAAATTTATCTCCAACTTGAAACTCAATTTCTTTCCTCTTTAGGTCAGCATATTATTTATGTCTATCAGATGCCACTTTCAGATTATTCTGAATAACTTGAGCTTTCTCTTCCACTTCCTAAATCAACTCAGGACCAAGAACTTCTCGGTCTTTAAGCTCATACCAATTCAAGGGTGTACGTCACTTTCTCCCTATAGAGCCTCATAGGGAGCCATTTTGATGCTTGACTGGTAGCTATTGTTGTAGGAAAATTTGGCAAGTGGCAAGTATTTTTTCCACGATCCCTTAAACTCTATTACATAGGCTTTTAACATATTCTCCAGGATTTGGATAGTCCGCTCGGATTGTCCATCGGTCTGAGGATGAAATATTGTGCTAAAATTCAATCGAGTTCCCAATACTCCATACAAAGTCTTTCAAAACCTCGATGTGAATCTAGGATCTCGATCAGAAACAATTGAAACAGTTACCCCGTGCAATCGAATAATCTCCCTGAAGTACAATTCAACATACCTATCAATTGAGAAATCCATTCTTACTGGCATAAAATGAACTGATTTAGTCAATCTATCCATGATCTCCCAGATTGAATCTCTTTTGTTTGGAGTCAAAGGCAACCCCGTCACAAAATCCATAGTCATATTCTCCCACTTCTAGTGAGGAATAAACATTGGTTGCAATAATCCAGACGATATTTGATGTTCAGCTTTGACTTGCTGACAAGTCAAGCACTTGGACACAAATTCTGTAATACTTCTTTTCATTCTTAGCCACCAATAACGACTCTTGAGATCCATATACATCTTGTTTCCACTCGTGTGCATCGTCAATGGACTATAGCGAGCTTCTATTAATAGTTCATTCTTTAACTCATCATCATTCGAAATCACTAATCTCCCTCGATAATACAAATTCCCATTAGATTTAATTTAATAATCATTAAGTTCTACATTCCTTACTTGCTGTAACCTCTTCAAACATTTTTCATCTTTGTTTTGCAATTCCTTAATTCTCTATAGCCATGTTGGCTTAATGGTCAATTCTGCAAATATTGTACCATCTCCTTCTAATGACAACTTGGCATGTAAAGCTAGTAAGGCTGCAAACGTCTTCCAACTTAAGGCATCCGCCACTACATTTGCTTTTCCAGGGTGAAAATCAATTACCGTATAATAATCTTTTAAAAGTTCCACCCATCTCCTCTGTCTTAAATTCAATTCTTTCTGAGTCATCAAATACTTCAAGCTCTTATGATCTGTATATAAATAGCAACGTTCCTCATATAAGTAGTGACGCTAAAATTTTAGAGAAAACACTACTGCAGCCAACTCCAGATCGTGCGCTGGATAGTTCTTCTCATGCAGTTTCAATTGTCTCGACATATAAGAAACCACCTTGCCCTCTTGCATCAACACACATTCCAAGCCATTATGGGATGTGTCGCTATAAACCACATAGTTTTTGCCAGATTCAGGTTGAACCAATACTGGAGCTTCTGTCAAATTTTCTTCAATGTTTCAAAACTTTCTTAACACTCAGAAGTCCAAACAAATGCCACATCTTTCCTCGTCAACTTAGTTAAAGGTAATGCTATCATCGAAAAGTTCTTAACGAACCTTCGATAATAACCTACAAGTACCAAAAAACTTCAAACTTCAGATACATACATGTCCAAGAAATGTCACCTCATTCAACCATAACTCACATTTAGATAGTTTGGCATATAACTTCTTATCTCTTAAAATCTGTAAAACTATCCTCGGGTGTGCACTATGTTCTTCATTCATTTTCGAATACACCAATATGTCATCGATGAAAACAACTGTGAACTGGTCCTGATAAGATTGAAATATTCTATTAATCAAGTCCATAAAGGCAACTGGTGCATTCGTAACTCCAAACGGCATAATTATGAACTCGTAGTGACCATACCTCGTTCTAAATGTCGTTTTTGGAATATCTTTCTCCTGACTCTTCAATTGATGATATCCATATCGTAAATCAATCTTAGAGAAAACTGAAGCTCATTTCAATTGATCAAACAAATTATCAATTCTAGGGAGATGATACTTATTCTTGATAGTCACTTTATTGAGCTGCCTATAGTCTATGCATAGACGCATAGACCCATCCTTATTTCTAATGAACAATACAAGCTCTTCATGGTGATACACTTGGTCTAATGAATCCTTTATCCAATAATTTCTGTAACTGAATCTTTAACACCTGCAATTCTTTTGGAGCCATTCTGTATGGTGCCATTGTAATGGGTGCAGTTCCAGGCATTATCTCAATCTGAAATTCCACTTCTCAATCTGGAGGTAACGTCGGTAACTCTGTAGGAAAAACATCATAAAATCTCTCACTATAAGGATTCCTTCTAACACTTTCTTCTTGGTTCTAATATACAGTACATTAGCCATGAAACCTTGATATCCTTGCAATAATAACTTCCTTGCTGACATCACTGATATAACGTTTTCCAATGGATTCCATATTTCACTAAACACTATTACTTTCAATCCTTCTTAACTAGTTAATGTTACTCTCTTCAATCTACAATCAACATTTGCATGATAGCGATATAACCAGTCTATTCCTAGTATCACCTCAAATTCGTCAAAGGGTAATTCCATCAGATTAGCAGGAAATTCAATTCTCTGAATCCGTATGGGACACCCTTGACATACTCTATTTACTCAAGCACTGTGCCCTAAAGGATTTGTCACTATCACATCATTGCTAGTAGCTTCTAATTGAATTCCCAATTCTCTCACTAGTTTACTACTAATATATAAATATATAGACCCCGGATCAATGAATACCATAACACATTTATCATACAGTAGAAAGATACCTGCAATTATCTATGGATCATCACGATCTTCATTGGTCTTGAGGTTATACACTCGAGCAGTGGAGCATACTTCCTGTTAAGTAGAGGACTCTGGTTGACTTCTTCATCTACCTCTACCTCTTCCTCTTTGATATATTGAAGCAGATCGCTCTGACTGTGCAGGTTCTCGAGCCCTCAATGGACAATCCCTCATATAATGTCCTGTTTCCCCACATAAGAAACAAGCTTCAGATTTTACTCTACATATGTCGCTATGGTTCCTTCCATAAATTTAACATTGTCTAACTTTACCCTACTGTGCTTGCCCATCACCAGACCCTACAGATTAAGTATGTCTAGCTCTCATTTTATTTGATCCTTTCGTTGAGGATGCCACCGACTCATACCTCGCCTGAGATCGAAAACCATAATCTCTATCTCTCTTGGGTGGTGCAGAACTTGATGAAGCTCTAGTTCTTTTAGAATATTGGGCTCTTTGTTCCCCAAACCATTCATTCTGAGCTCTCTTCAGAGCTTTAGCACGATTTACTACTTCTTGAAACGAGGATAGATTCAACATGATCAATATTTCTTTCAACCTAAGGCGCAAGCCCTCCACGAACCACTCACACGCATCATTCTCCGTAGAAATCAACTCAGATGAAAAATGACTTAACTTGTTAAACTCGCACTCGTATTCATACACATTGCGGTTCCATTGTTTCAGATTCAAAAATTATTACTTTATCTGCTTAATGAACTGATCTTCTATGTACTTGTGCTTAAACTCTTCTAGGAAGAAGGACCATGTTACTTGGTCACTTGTCATCCTCACGGTGACATTCGTTCACCAGATTCTTGCTTGCCCACGAAGCAAGGAGACCACTCCATCTAATTTGTCTACATCAGAACAGTGGAGTCCATCTATCATAATATTCACATCATTGAGCCAAATGTCCGGAACAACAAGACCTTCATCGGCTTCACCTTTGAACTCAGGAGCTTATAATACTTTTAACTCCTTAGTTACATTCATCATCTGAGTTGATGAAGCAGGAGGTTGGAAATGCGTCAGGATAACATCCAACGTCCTGAAGAAAACATCTTATTCTTGCACAGGTACTCCAAAAGGTGTCTATCCTTCACCTTACCTGGCCAGAGCATGTAAATTACTACTCTGTGCTGGCCTTTCATCTCCCGCTTCACTTCGGAAACTATCGTGTCCAGACATCTAATAAGATATAACCAAATAACTCTATTAGCTTAACAACATAGTTGTTACTCTTATCAGATCAAAATTTCTTACTATTATGTTAGCATGTACATATTTAAAGACACTCTAGACTCCGGTTTATGCCTATAATCGGCTAAACCATGGCTCTGATACCATTAAATGTAACACACCCAACATGTTTCTCACCCAAATATGAGTCCGAGATGTCACATTGACTTTTCAAAACCTTTACAATAATAACTATAAAAGAAATCATGAAATACTTAAACTTTTCTTAACATAAAATTAACAATTTACATAAGTAAGTTCAAAACATTACAAAATTGATCAGAGCATATGTACTTTACGACTCTATTTACTTGTCAACATATCTATTACATAAACAAAACTTACTGTGCAAAGTACTTCTGATCTGATCTTTGAGTGGAGATATGCTACTCTGCAGATCCCAAGTCTGATCTTCTTGTTTCTCTGAACCTACGTGTAAAACACTTACACGCTAAGTCATAGACTTAGTTAGGAATAAAACCATATAATAATGTATTTACTATAAGAATGAACATGCAATGTAATTATTCAAACAACATCATAACTATCATATCATTGTTCTGTCATATCACATGTGAATCATTGTAAATAATAATAATATGATAGCATATAATAATGTAAACACTTTTTATATCTTTTATAGGCCCATGTTCATTACTGAGAACTTAAGGTATGCAAATATATTGAGGTTGTGCACATATGTTGTCACCACAACTCGTATAAGTATCCACTGAGTGACATGTAAAATATGTCCCGAAGGACCTTTGTATATATCCCGAAGGACCTTTGTATATATCCCGAAGGACCTATGCATATTTCCCGGAGGACCTATGTAACCCTTGACATGCCAACTATACCTATAGCTCTCATATCACATAACATGGACATTATTGTTATACTTTATATACTCATGTACTTATGTCATTCCTCTTTTAATCACCTACGTCGTTTCTTCTATCACATATCACATGTACATATAACCATAACTCTCATATCATATAATATATGTCATTTGAGTATGTTCTCATGAATCATATAGCACATATTAAATTATTTCAACATATATGTAACTTATGCATGTGATTATAACATATGCATGTTCATAATTATTGGACTATAAAAATTAACATGGGAAGTAGCACTACAAGAAAATATACCTTTAATGACACACGAACGATGACACACGCTAATTTATGACTTGCAAAAAATGTGTCATAAAAAATGTCATGTTTTTTAAAATCTGAATGGTTTATGACTTACAATAATGTGTGTCATATTTAATAGTCATGATCCAAAAAATTTATCAAAAACACAGAGTACACTTTAATTGTGTGTCATCTGTAACAGTCGTCTTTTAATTTCCCCCATTATTTTCATTCTTTCTCGCTTCTAGTCTTGGCCTCCTCAGTAATCAGTTCACGCAAACATATGCTTCCCCCTTTTTATATTTTTCCCTCCTAGATGGTGAGAAGAAAAATATTGAAAAAAGGTTCAAAATGGATAACATGCAAATAAATTATGCATAAGTTTGTAATTTGATCTTCTTTACTGAGTTTATCCTTTTTTTGTCTTTTTTCCATCTCCTTTCCTTGCCATGATAGCTTTCTTCTCTTTTTTTTTCCCATTCAAGTCTGGTCATGTTTTATCTTGTAACAAAAACCTTTTAAACAAATTATCTGCCCCTTGGTAGTCCCTCCCCCGTTTGGCTTTAATCATCGGTTGTAAAATTAGCTTCTGAAGGAAATTTAAACTTTGGTGGTCAGGTTATAAAAGATGTTGATCTCGAAGATCTGAGGGAGCTAGGATCTGGTACATATGGTATTGTTTATCATGGAAAATGGCGGTGAACAGATATTGATATAAAGAGAATAAAGAAAGTTGCTTTTCTGGGAGATCATCAAAAAACGATCGACATGTTGGTCTCCAGAGATATTTTTCTTTCTTTTCTCCCTTTGTCTTTCCATTTTGTGATATTAAAAGTAGGAGAGCTGTTATTGAACTCATAAGAAGCTTCATAATGATTTAGGGTTTAGATTTGAGGATATATGTTTGTATTAAACACTATACCAATTCATCTTGAAGCAAGTTTGTTGTGTTTCCATTTGTGCTAGTTATTATGTTCTACAAATTTTGGCTGTCAAAAATTCTAAAGAGGAAAAAATGGAATATAGTTTGTTGGTTACATAGCTTGGGTAGTGCACTTGCATTTTGGGTTTCAGTAAAAAATAAATAATAAAGGGGATACGAAATATTAGTATTTTTGTTATGTCATGGAAGTCAAATTCATGGGGTGTAACCTTGCTCTTCTTTCTATTGGTCTATTTTCAGCCTTCTTTTCTTGAATTATGTTGAAGTGTTATGTTCTTATTGCAATTGGAGATTTATAATCTATTTTTTTCATTTTCATAAGCTTGTCAGTTGTTGAGTTAAAGTTGTTTTTAGCAGCTGTGACATTTATTACAAAAAAGATTAGTTATGATATTTAAACTGTTATGCTAATCACATGTTTTATCAAGAAAGGTTAGCCTGTATTTTTTCATCATTGCTTCAAATTTTAAATAGTCTTGGGAGGAAAGTAGAAGATGGCTTCTTTTTGTATCCTCCAGGGTGGGATTTGCGGTTGATTGAGCAATATTAGGGTAACTGACTTAAATTTGAAAGAAACAACTAAAATTATATAGAGATTCGAGCCCTCTAGGAATTTATAGTTGTTAGATCTTTCAACCAATTTTGTAGTAATGTTCATATCAGTTTGAGTTATTTGCATACCCAAAGCTGATAAATGTTTGGTTGTACCAGATTCATGACTTTTGGAGAGAAGCACAGATCCTCCCAAATCTGCATCATCCAAATGTGGTCGTATTTTATGGAGTAGTACCAGATGGTAGTGGAGGAACACTGCAACTGTAACTGAATATATGGTAAATGGATCACTTAGGAATGTCCTAATCAAGAAGGAAAGGTAATCTTGATTCTCTCTCTCAATTTTATCGTCCTTCATTCATTAATAATGCACTTATTGGTTGTTTTGGAATTCTTATATATATCACTTGATATTCACAAAAGGCTCATAATTTCCATGGGTCCTGCTTTTGGCTTGGATTACTTGCATTCCAAAAACATTATTCATTTTGGTATGAAATATGACAATTTTCTTGTCAATCTAAGGGACCCATAATGACCCATATACAAGGTACTCAATCTGTTAAAGACAAACATCGTTCTTGTGGGCATTATGATTTCAAGGTGCCTTACGTGATATTATAAACCATAAATGACCAGAAAGAAAAATTCTTAGTTCTGGTTAACCCCAAAATTATTTTTGGCCCAAGATGATTGGTGATCATACGTATAGAAAATAAAATTATAGAATAACCTTAAACCTTCAAGTTCCCCTCAAAATTAGTCTATATGATGTAACTTTTCAAGTTATCATGTTAGTAACTAGAACGGCTTTTGTCTCTGAAAGGTTTTCGTTGGCTCTTAACTTAAAGTATGGATACTGCGTGTTGTTTCTGCAGATCAGAGATTTTGGATTATCAAGAATCAAGCGCGATACTCTAGTTTCTGGAGGTGTGCAAGGAACCCTACTTAGTGAAAAATGAGTACACGTTAAATCTAAATTTATGAATATTTAATTTGACAGGTTGATGTATTCTCATATGGAATTTCAAAGTGGGAAATCTTGACCGGAGAGGAGCCATATGCTGATATGCATTGTGGTGCCATCATTGGTAAGATTTTGATTTACCAATATGCTAATAGCCTTGATTAGTGATTATGAATGGAAAATATACATGCATGGAAAAGTCATTGATGATCAATCAAATGTTGTTTCGTTGAAGATGAAGATCACAAAAGGTGTATATGAGTTTTAGGGTATACGACTACATTTGCTCTTTCTCTGTAATAGTATAAAACAACATCCCAAACAACTCGTGCATAAATTGAAGCTATATCAAAAACTACATACACTTAACCATCTTTCCTTTCAAAATTTTCACTCTGTCTGAAAACTAAACAAAATCCTTCAGTTTGATTATTGAATTATGACTGCAGGAGGGATCGTGAAGAACACACTTCAATCTCCTATTCCAGAATATTGCCATCCTGATTGGAGGAAGCTAATGGAACAGTGTTGGTCTCATGATCCTGAATCCAGGCCATCATTTACCGAGATAAAAAAGAGGTTGTGATCCATGTCCATGTTGCTTAAGCCGAAGGGAGCTACTAATTAGGAGAAAACAACGGACTTGAAGTGTTGGTCAATAAGAATGTAAGCAAACTTTTCTGATACACATCTGTCATATCATACATACACATTAGTCATACAACTATCATATGGACTTGAAGTAGGATGCTATTCTAAACAAATTAATGCAAGTACTTGTTAGCAAGACTAAAAACTGTGAATTTGTGCCGTGAAAATGTATATAATTTATATGGGAATTTTTACTAATTAAATGTGTAAAATTTATTTTTACATATGCTTCAAAGAATGCATGTGTAAAATTGGTCATTTTAGTACTCTTTGATAGTTATATACTTCACTTTAAATAAGTATAAATTATATACTTATTTCATATTTTTTACATAGGTTGGCGATGGGAAGGAATAATACACGGATGATGACATTGATGATATTCACAAAGAATGGGTATCTTATATGGCAAACTTTATTATGCCGTGATATTTTGTATCAACATATGATTACAATATTTTTGATAACTTAATGTGAATATATTGTATGCAAATGGATTGCTTATATATAATATGATATATATATTTAGTATTATGAGGCATTAAATGTGATTTAGTTTGATTATTTGTCAATCTACAATATATATAATTTACGAAATACAATCACGACACATGAATGTGTGTCATCCTTTTTAATGACACACAATGTAAGTCATACATGCGTGTCATAAATTTATGACACAAAAATGTGTGTCATCTTCATTTATGACGGAGGATTCAATGACGCTCAGTGTGCATCATAAATGTGTTCCATAAATACGTGTCATAAATGCACGTCATAGATTTATAACACACAATTGCCTGTCATCTAAGATTTATGTCAGTAGCTTTAATAACGTGCATTTGTATGTCATCTACACCCATAGATGACATGCAATGAGCGTCATTAAAGGGGGGTTTTTCTAGTAGTGTAGACTTATCCCAAGTCTTATTTCCATTAAATTACATCTATAATATGCACTCACCTTAGCCTACTTGATCCCTATTACTTCAATGACTTAACTTCCCTTTCTCGATCGATCCTAACTTTTTGGGTCATTCTGGAACTTGTTTGTACTCAATATCTACACAATCATACATATTATATTCATATCAACAACCCAAATATCATGATTCGATCCTTAATTTATTAGGCCAAAAGAAAGGCGTAATTCTATTTTCTATTTGAAGTAGTATTTGTACCCCCTATAGGGTATCAATACTTCCCTAGTTGTGGTATCGACACCAAGCCTAGGTATCGATACCCAATCTGTATTTTGGAATCCTTGTTTCAAGAGTGGTATCGATACCTTCCTTATGGTATCGGTACCCTTGGTATCGATACTAGCTTCCCAGGTATCGATACCCCATGAATATCTTATTTAAATCAAGCTTATGGTATCGATACTGTTAAACCAGTATCGATACCCCTATACCAAATATCACTCATTTATTCTTGAAGTATTGGTATTGGATGAAGAAGTATCGATACCCAAAGCCCAGATTTCACTTTTAAACCTGAAAGTTTACCCTTATGAGCTCAATTCCTTCATTTCTTATTCCCTCTCGTACTCTTAAATCAAGTACACATACTCAAACCAATTTCTATTCATCTAATACATCTTTATCTTCAAAATCCCATCCTATATATTGAAATCAAGAATCTTACAAAATTTTCAACATATTCTAATTTCAATTCTAACACCTCATACTTCTTAATTCCACTGATGACAAGTTAAATTTAGTTTCAAACTCTATTTATCAACTCTTTTCCAATATTTCACTTATCACCCTATTATCTTTAATCCTTCCTAACTCCCTCATCTTTTGATTTTAGAATAACTTAAGCGTTCCTTAAGCTTAAGTATTGCCCAATGAACATAAACTAGACTTAAATTCAATAAATAACTTAGCTAATAAGAAACTCACCTTGGAAAACTTGGGTTCACGATTGAAAGAAAGAATAAAGATGAAGAGAACTCTGGAAAATCTTCTTTTTTTCTCTTCTACATATCCCACGTGTATATATCTCCTCCCTTTCATATTTTAATTCAATAAATGATCAAATGATCATTTTACCCTTCTATTTATCCTTCTTTACTATATAGTCCTACACAAAATTCTTTATATAAGTCCTTGAAATTTTCAATTTATCTACTTTACTCACTAAATTTTGAAGTTTTACAATTTGGTCACTAACCTGGTATTGAGGATGTTACATGGTTAGATCCAATTAATGAGATTGTCTAGTCAATTGTGATTAGGAGGGTTCGTAGGACAACTATCAATTGATGATCATCTTCATCTTTATCATTAGTATCATTAATGCCGCCATCTCGACATTTTGGTTATAAACCCTAATTTGGCTACGTCATTCTATCTTTGGCAATGCTTTATTTTTGTTCATCTTTTTTGTCTTTTTTATCTTTATTATCTTATTCTTTATTTTCTTAATCTTTTTTTCTTTATTTTTCATTAACTCGTTCCCAATTCAAAAACTCTAAAAGTTGCGATATAAGCCTAATTCATCATCTTTCTCGTTCTTTGATTGAGTTTGGATCCCTCGGCTTGATTCTTCAACTTCGAGCAACATTCATCACTCCGCTGCTATCCCCTATCATCTTTGATGTTACTTCCATCATTATAAAAAAATGGAAAAGAAAAGTTTTACTCATCGCATGGAATTGCCACGAGTAGGGAGTTTAAAATATAATTCACATTAGTGATTAAAGGGAGTGTTGTTCTCCTTAGAGGTTTTGAATTCAAGTAATTGTGTTTATGGGTGTGTGTACGTATTGTCAATGGTTAAGAAAGATTTTTAACATATACTATTTTGTCATCATCCCAGACTATTCAAAAAAATACAATCAATTAATATAATGTTAAAAAATGTTGTAATTAGTTGTAATAAAAAAATTTACCAAGTGCGTAGCTCTTTAGAGTAACTTGACTAATATTTTAGGTTGAAACAAAAAATCTTACGTTATCGATAACATATCATGTAAATTGCATAACTATTCTGATTACAAACTAAAAGATTATAGTTAAGAAACTTGTATAATAATCTTTATTATAACCAAAATTATTACTAATTGTGTAACTTTTTAGAGTAAATAGGGTAACATTTTAGGTTAAAATCCGCCGTAATATAACATTCTCAGTTGTAACCAAAATTATTGTTAATTGTGTAACTTTTTAGAGTAGACACGATAATATTTTAAGTTAAAACTTACCAAAATTAACCTTTAATTTCCATGAGTACGATTAACTTATATTTTGTATAATATTTAAGTAGCAAGCAAAGCATTACCGCCAAAACTACAAGCTAACAGGTAAAAATAAAATGATCAGTCAATGGGACCTGAATATCTGTGAAATCAAAATAGGGGGAACCAAAAATAAAATGAAGGATATATGTATGTACACATGCTTATATGGGGGTTAGAAATTTTCCAAAAGAAGTTGCTTTCATATAAAAACTTTATAGAAAAGACGTATCATACTGGATGCCAACATTTTTTGAAACTGGACAAGAAAATCAGACCTTCAGACTGAAACAATAGTTTCTCTTGAAACATAACTAGGCATGCATTTTAAACATTAATTATCGCTCATAGAAAAAGGGACAAACCAAGGAAATGCCATAATAATATTATTAACTCTTGAGTGAACAAGAGACTGCAACTATGAGGGTGCAGTATCTTATGATTTTATATAAATGCTCTAAGTTCTGTGAATTATTTTTAATTATAAATTATAAACTCTAACTTAGTGTATTTTTTGTCTGACCAAGCTAATGCAGACCCCTGGACCCTTACCTGAAGCTAGCTTGGGTAGTAAACTTAGGAGCATCGAGCATGCTAAAAAGTAAACATCATTCCCTTTTAAATCCAATTGATATACATAATTATTATTTTTAAATGGATGTAACAGGTTTTGCTTCTAATATTGCTTTGTTACTACCTGCCAACTTCTAGAGCTGGGAACTCCCAGATATACAAATATACAACCTATGCAAACCTTTAGGTATATTGATATTGTCTCGATTATGGGTTTGGAGTCATATATATGATTGCCCAATCGTGATTCTAGTAAGAGATTAAATTGCTTGTTTCGAACCTGAAAATCATGACTTGTAAGATGTTAATGAGAGATAGAGACGTAATGGAAATGAAGGATTGATATGGAAATGATTTTTAGGATTTGGTTAAGTACGGAAGATGATGGAAGTTAGTTTGGATAGAATGGAAGTATGGCAAAGGTATGGGTTGGTAATGGCGTGGAATGTGAAAGATGGATTGAAAAAAAAACGGATTGTGACCCTCTAACTTATATGGAGTTAGGAACCAGCAATATAAAGAGATGGAATCGAAGTCGAAGTAGGTGGAATGTGACCCACTAGCTATAGATGATCTAGGAACCAGCACTATAACAAAAGGAAATGGATGAACACTATAAGACTATATTGAAGCTGATAAAGTTCTACAAGAGAACAAGAATGAAAGCAACCTCTCAAAGATGTTTTATATATTCCAATGTGTCTACAAATGATCCCAAAGGTGCTGATTTATAGTATTTCTAAGCAGCATATGAAAAGACTCAAAAGATGAAAATATTTTCATCAAATTAGCAATGAAATGCACTTGAATGCTTTGTCTTCTTATCTTCAAGGTTGGTTGAATATTCTAGATCATTTTAGGGATGAATATACACAATTTCAAGCTGAAATTGGCCTTAATTTCGTCCAAGGGGTGGAAAACTCTTGCTATTCCATGCTGAAAATTGTCTTAATAAGTGATTAAATCAACCTTCATTGCATACTCCCTTGAAGAATATGAACAACCCTTGAATTTAGATGATAACAATCAACTTTGAATTCCTTGAATGTGTGAATTAAGAGTCCTTCAATGGCTTGTCAGTTGGATGAAGTTGAAAAGACTCTTCCTTGGCTCAAACTCATCCAAATCATCCATGCATAAAATTCCCATAACAAAATTCCAGCCACCACTATCTTCAATTAATCGATCATATCTCAAGCTCTCGATATCGGATTGAGGTGATTCAAAAAGAGTTGGAAAGCTAAGAGATACATGAATAGCTTCTAGTTGATTTCTAGACCCAAACATGTCTATATTGATTCTCGAATTGGAAGACATTCTGACTGATATTCTTGCATCTGATGAAACTGTTCAACTTCTCTCATTCACCTAGACACAAAAGGGAACTTCATTCAATCTTTAATTAAAAATAGGCATGAAACAATTAAGAGTTAGTTTGATTAATGCACTAGTTTAATAAATGAACTAGTTTGATTAGTGAACTAACTTTATTAAAGAACCAAATGCATGAATCAAGTAATTTATTAAATGACTAGGTGCATAAATGATCTACTTCCCTAAATGAAATACATGCTTAATGCAATGCATGCTTTAATGAACAACATACTTATTAAATTCAATGAATGTCATGCAACTAATAAAACCCATGAAAATTCATGAAATGAATGATATCATATGATAAGTATATCGTAAGAGGTAAATACAAACATGTGATAAAATATAGTGCATAAATAAGCAGGTATATGATGAAATAAGGTAGAAATCCCTTTGAATCAGCCTTGGTAAACTTTAATGATTTAATCAGATCAAGAAAAGAGTTAGGGTTGGTTAGGATCACATCATTCTCTCCCTCTTTAATGTGATTTGTCCCCAAATCGGTGCTTGCTACAAAAGGGAACAACTTTGATTTGCATTGCGCAAGGTACTCTTTGATTTTTATCTTGTAATATAACCATTCTCCGAGGTCAAGATTATCTTTCTTATGAACTTTGCTTCCATGTTGCTTACTTGATTCAAAGTTGATTCTCTTGCATCATTTAAGTATGTTATGCACACAATGAATGAAACCTTTCACAAACACAACCCCTTGTGGAACACCATCTCTCATTTCCTTTGTATCTTTTTGAATGATGGCCTTTGAATGAATGGAAAGACTTAATTTCGTTTTTCGATATGAACAACTATTTCTGGGTTATACATGATCTTTCGTTCATCTTCTTTCCAAAACGTCTTCTAATAATCTGCTAAAGTCAAGGCAGTGCTATATGACTTAACAAACTTCGTGACTTCAAGTGTTGGAACATTGTCTTTGTTTCCTCTTATATTTTGGTGTAAATCCTTCTCAAACCGATGTCTCCTTTTCATATCTAAAATCACAACTAGATTAATAGAAAAAAAATATAGATGTAAAGAATTAGAGAAAACAAACTTGTGAGATATAATGGATGGTGGTTGATGCTTGATATTATTCTTAGAGAACACCATTAGTTTATCATGTCTTTCAGTTAAAGGATTCATCCTCTGGACTCCTACTTTGCTAGAAATGCCATGATAATTAATGAAAGGACTTGTTCTTTCACTTTGCTCTGTTGGATCAACACAATGCTTAAGAAAGACACCTTTAATTTTCATCCTTGAATTATCATATTGGCTGGTGAAAAGTGGTGTCTTTTGAACTCTTTCAAGTAGATAGATATCACCAGTTATCTTATGCCTTGTTTCCTTCCAAATGATAGTGCCCACTTCACACAGTTGATATGGCTAAGTTTGAGGCACCAATTAACAAAAGGATAAATGATCTTGCCATCATAAGTTGTTGATATATCACCATAAGTATGAAACAAATTACGGTAAAAAAAATCAAAGTTAGTAATTGAGAATTTAATAACAAAATGAATAGAAATAGAAAATCAATGTGGATGTTTAATTGGCGTTGGTTGCTGAATTTCCTTCAAGATTGGCAATGAACTCGGGAAGCCAACAAACACAACTTTTTGCACTTAAAATGATGCATCTTGTGGGGCACCCGTTGGTTCTTCAATAGGCATGATGCTTGTTTCATCAATTTTAAATGGAATGTCTTTTAGAGAATCCTACAAAACAAAATAAGAAAGAATAGGAAGAAAAGATTGGTTAGATAAAGTCCGTTATTTTTTTATTTATACACATTTGGCTGTTGAATTTCCTTCAAGATTGGTAATGAACTCAGGATGCCAACAAACGCAACTTTTGGTGCTTTAAATGATGCATCTTGTGGGACGCCCGTTGGTTCTTCAATAGGCATGATGCTTATTTCATCAATTTGAAATGGCATGTCTTTTAGAGAATCCTATAAAATAAAAGAAGAAAAAATAGGAAGAAAAGATTGGTTAGATAAAGTCCGTTCTTTTTCTTCTTTATACACATTTTCAACTCCATCTTGTATTTCATTCACTACTTCATTCTCATTCTTTTTAACTCCAACGTTTTCATCACCAATTGTTTTTGTCTCTTCACAATGTTCTTTTTTTCAATTGAACTCTCTTTGGTTTTTCGCTTTTCATTCATATCTTCAACACTTGTCTTCAAGAGAAATTGATCTTTTTTCACTTGATTTGGCGTTTGGGGTGCCAAAGTGATATTCTTGTTATTATGTTCTGAAATATCCTCGAATGTTATTTTTCCCTTGCTTATTGCATCTTTGCTCTCATATTGTCTACAATTAACTTCTTCATTCACCTCTACTTTAATTTCTTATTTTGGTTGATGGTTGGCGACAACATTAAACTTTGTAGCACTCCGATTAGGACATTGACTAGGTGTGTCTCCTTTTTCCAAACAACGATAACATCTAAAATCTAGATGTAAGTTGCATTTAGTTGGAGTAGTCTTCTCTTTTGACATGTACTTTCTCGATTGAGAAACTACATCATTTTTTCTTGGTCTTTTACTCGAGCTAGAGATGAAACTCGAAAGGTGCTTTACAACATTTATTTCTCATGAAATGTTTCTCATTTCGTCCCTCCATAATCTTGACAACTCACGAACCATTGTTTGCATTTGTAATTTAGGTGCAACACCGTAAATTTTGCTGTCCACTTTTCCTAAAACATGAGAATTGTATCTTGATTGTTGCGACATAGTTAGTAAATAACAATATTTAAATCCTCACTAAAAAAATCTCACCAATACACTCCAAGGGAGAGTCACTCCACTCGTGTTTCATTTGAGATGGATTTTACCCTTAATGTGCTCTCGTGCCTTTTTCCATTCTTGCTTTTCTTTTCATGTTCTTTGAGAACTCCCTCAAGGTTTCAAGTGGTCTTGTGAACTTCGGCTGAAACAATTGTGACTTGGTTGGAAAAATGATGTGAGTAAAGAAAGAATTGGCTATAAGAAAGAATGAATATGATAATAGGAAATGAAATCATAAAGAGAATGAAACAAATGATGAAACAAATACAAAACCTTCTTAATTATTTTTCAAATATGAAAGAATTGCTCCCTCCCTCTTTAAACTTTTTTTTTTGCATTTTTTCAATTTTTTACTAACTCAGGAGAGAGAAAATGTTACACTAACTGAATCGGCACACTCTGATACCAAATGATATGATCTCGATTATGAGTTTCGAGTTATATATATAATTGCCCAATTGTGATTCTAGTAAGAGATTGAATTCCTTGCTTTGAACCTGAAAATCATGACTTGTAAGATGTTAATGAAAGATAGAGATGTAATGGAAATAAAGAATTGATATGGAAATGATATTTAGGATTTTTTAAAGTACGGAAGATGATGGAGGTTGTAGTTTGGATGGAATGGAAGTATGGCGAAGGTATGAGTTGGTAATGGCGTGAAATGTGTAAGATGGATTGAAAAGAAAATGGATTGTGACCCTTTAACTATATGGAGTTAAGAACCAATAATATAAAGAGATGGAATCAAAGTGGAAGTAGATGGAACATTACCCACTTGCTATAGATGAGCTAGGAACCAGCGCTATAACAAAAGGAAATGGATGAAGACTACAAGACTATCTTGAAGCCGATAAAGTTTTACAAGAGAATAAGAATGAAAGAAACCTCTCAAAGATGTTTTATACATTCCAATGTGTCTACAAATGATCCCAAAGATGCCTATTTATAGTATTTATAAGAATCATATGAAAAGACTCAAAAGATGAAAACATTTTTATCAATTTAGCAATAAAATGCACTTGAATGTTTTATCTTCTTATCTTCAAGGTTGACTGAATATTCTAGATCATTTTGGTGATGAATCTAGACAATTTGAAGTTGAATTTGGCCTTAATTACGTCCAAGGGGTGGAAGACTCTCTCTATTCTATGCTTAAAATTGTCTTAATAAGTGAATTAACTCAACCTTCATTGCATGCTCCCTTGAAGAATATGAACAACCCTTGAATTTAGATGATAACAATCATATTTGAATGCCTTGAATGTGTGAATTAAGAGTACTTCAATGACTTGTCACTTGGATGAAGTTGAGAAGACTTTACCTTGGCTCAAACACATCCAAATCATCCATGCATAAAATTTCCGTAATAAAATTCCAGCTTGCACTGTCTTCAATAAATCAATCATATCTCAAGCTCCCGATATCGGATTGAGGTGATTCAAAAGGAGTTGGAAAGCTAATAGATAGAGAAATAATTTCCAATTGATTTATAGACCCAAACACATCTGTATAGATTCCATAAATGGAAGACATTCTGACTGATATTCATGCATTTGATGAAACCGTTTAACTTCTCACATGCACATGGACACAAAGGGGAACTTTATTCAATATGTAATTGAAAACATGCATGAAAAAATTAAGATTTAGTTTGATTAATCCACTAGTTTGATAAATGAACTAGTTTGATTAGTGAACAAACTTTATTAATAAACCAAATGCATGAATGAAATAGTTTATTAAATGACTAGATGCATAAATGAACTACTTCCCTAAATAAAATACATGCTTAAATGTAATGCATGCTTTAATGAACGACATACATGAAATGCAATGAATCTTATGCAACTAATAAAAAACATGCAAATTCATGCAATGAATGATATCATATGATAAGCACATCCTAAGAGGTAAATACAAACATATGATAAAATATAGTGCATAAATAAGCAGGTACAGGATTAAATAAGGTAGAAATTCCTTTGAATCAACCTTGGTGAACTTCCATGATTTAATTAGATCAAGAATAAAGTTAGGGATGATTGGGATCACATCATATACCATGCGAACAATCAGTAGCTACAACATGTCAATCATCTACTATATGCGTGAACACACCCGACGTGTAGTCATCAACGACCACGTGTTGATACAAATGGTCTCTTAGTGTATGCTATCACTTCCAAAGATGTACAATCAGTACATATTTCATGATAAATCATGATTATACCTGTCTAGGGCATTATAAATAGCCATGCAGTGGAGAGCAAGTGGGATGGGTATTTTTATTTGACAACATGACTTCTTTAAAAAATATGTTTTAAGTTATTTTCCTAATGGTTTGAATTTTTGAGTCAATGTATAAGAGTTGATCCAAGATAATTTTAGGTTGGTTTAGGAAAATAGTTGGACTATTGAGTCAAATAATGCCTCTTTTGGAAAGATTGAGCCCATTTGGGCTTAGAAAAAGGGAAACTATGCCTAATAGGCAAATGTGGAGGAACCAATGGTATAATTATCCCATCATTGAATTTTAAGTTTATTTTAGCTTGATTTTTCATATGCCAATCGTGTAATTAGGGGAGAGAGAGCTTTCTCACCCACCCTGCCCTTTTCATTCTATACCCTTTATTTTCTTCTTAATCTTCTCTTAGAGCTAAAGGCTTCATCTTAACACTTTTTGGAAGATTATCACCAAAAAGAATGTAAGAAACATTTTTAGAAATTCGTAGACTTCAAAATGAGATCAATATCGCTCATTTTCCAAAACAATAACTAAATAATAGTTTTAAGAAGGTTTTCACAAACCGATTGACCTCTTTGGTAAAATGATTGTTGTTATTTTTTAAAATCGCAGGTTCACGCACCAAGAATGCCAAGGATGTGAATGTTCAATGTTAAATGGTTTAGATTTATCTTTGAGCAGATATTGTTTTGTACTTACCCTAGACTAATAAAAAAAGGTTTAAGCATTAGGGCCAATCTAAATGTGTTTAGAGCATATTTATGTTTCTGGTTATTTTGTCATTATAAATGATTGGAATTTCTCTTTCATATCATTTACCTAGTGAAAGAGGAAATAAAGCCCTAATGTTAGACGCAAAGAGAAACTTGGAGGAAGTTTAGGTAAGAGCCTCCATTTTGTAATTTTGAGTTAAAATAGTGTAATCATGAACTTATGGTACATCATGACGCTCATGAATGTGATGTTTGGTCTATGGTATATTGTTTTTGAACATATTTGAGTGATGTACATGTTTACTGGCTTAATTGATAATATTGTTGTTAAACATAGGTTTAATTAATGTTAGATGACACTAATATACCTCAATTGACCTTGGAAATAGAGAAAGACCTTAAATATAATGTGTTCACTATCATAATGCTTTTTTTCAAAACAAAAAACAATTTATTTAGGGAAAATTTTAGGGTCTATTTTTTTGTTTTTATTTTTAAGAAAGGGTTTTCATTTTCAATTTTCTGAAAATTAGAAAATATATTTGGTTAGAAGAAACAAAAACTCATTTTCAGAAATAAAAATAGTGACAATTTGTAACGTCCCAGATACTGGGTTAGTAGTTAGGGCTAACCCATGACCTATAATAGAGCCCATTGGACCCATAAGAATAGCTTGAACCATGTTGAATTGGATTGGACTTGATTTAGGCCAAAGTATTAAAGTGTTTGGGGGTTCATTTTTTTTATTAGGGAATTTCTAGGAGGACCAAAAGAGTGATTTTCCCCTTGTAATTTTGAAAGCTGAAAAGCCTTTTCTATTTTATGATTTCACGTAACCACTTCCCCCTTAATCTCACCAACACTATTCATCTTCATCATTTTTCTCTTCTTCTTCTTAAGTTTGCACACAATGTGCCCATACGAAAATTCTTCCACATAGTATGAATTTCTTAAGTTTACACATAAGGTGCCCATACGAAAATTCATCCACTTAGTATGAATTTCTTAATTTTACACATAAAGTGCTCATACATAAATTCATCCACTTAGTATGAATTTCTTAAGTTTTTGCACACTTAGTGTCATTTGGTAATCACCATACATATATAAATCAATCATACATCTATGACTACCGTAACATATATGTACATAATTAAATCCACTCACCTATCTTGCCTTGCTTTGATATCCAAAACGCAAAACTGATTACTCTGGAACACGACTTTTGCCTTTTGCTTTGCTTGACTTAGGAGCTTGATTTTGATCTATTCAATATTCATTAAATACATGTACAATATCAATTGCTAGTATAATTCCTAACAATTACACTTAAACAATACTCAAGATTACCTATTATTAACTTTTCTACAACAATATCAACCTATCTTAAAATTTCTGGCTCCTCAGTATCGATACCCCTTCCAAGGTATCAATCCTATTATACTATGGTACCGATACTCTATTATGGTATCAATACCATTTTTGCATTCTATTTTGAATGGTATCGATACATTCCCTTCGATATCGATACTTCTCTTTTGGTATCGATATTGATTGCATCAGTATCGATACTACTCAGTTGATTCATCCCATTTTAGCCTATAGTATCGGTATTGTTCTATAAGTACTGATACCCATGACCAGATTTTCCAGTTTTCAATCCAATTATTACCCAAATAAGGTTAAATTTCATTATGTTTACCTCCCACAATACTATCAAACTCTTCTTTACTTATCCCAACTAATTTTCCTTCATTTAGCTACTTATAACATCTAACCTCTTCCAAGAACATGTAAATCTAATAATCACACCCCTTTTTCTAACATTTTCTTAATCTCATCCAATGCTTCTAATCTCTTATTTACATCTTTGACAAGTCAAATTTACTAATAAACATCAATAAAAACTCATATTCTAATATATCATTCAAAAACCCATTTCCTTAGATATCCAATATTTCATCAATCCCTTAGTTTTGAACCCATTTAATCCTTCCTTAAGTTTCTATCATACTTAATGCTTCAAAAACCAACCAAAAACGAAAGAATAAACCATCAAATTGAAATCTCACCTTTAGCTATGGAGGAGAGCTTCCCACGTGAAATAAGAACAAGAAAAGAGTTGACCTAACTAAATCCCTTTTCCCTTATTTATTTACTTTAATATACTATAAAGAATGAATTGTAAATTCATTTTATTCCAAATGACCAAAATGTCTTTTTTAATCCTCCATTACTACAATTTAGTCAAAACTACTATTTCCAAATCATTCTTATCTTTTATCAATTTATCAAATAAATTCTCAAATTTTAAATCCTTTCAATAAAGTCCTTAATTCAATATTTGGGGCATTACAATTCTCCCCCTTAAGAAAATTTGTCCTCGAATTTAAAGAAGTACCTGAAACAAAGAGATGTGGAAACTGTTTTTTTATATCCTCCTCTCTTTCCTATGTAACCTCTTATGCCTTATGATTATACCAAAGCACTTTAACCAACGGAATCCTTTTGTTACGCAATTCCTTGGTTTCCTTAGCCAAGATCCCTACTGATTCCTCCTTATAAGTTAAATCTGGTCGGATCTCTATTTCTTCAAGCGTGATAACATGAGATGGATCTGATATGTACCTTCTAAGTATCGATACGTGGAAAACATTGTGGATCTTGTCCATATCTAGAGGCAAATATAACCGATAAGCTACGGGTCCAACCCTTTTAATATCTCATTCGATCCAATGAATCTCGGACTTAGCTTTCCTTTTCGCCCAAAACGTAATACCTTATTCCAAGGAGACAATTTCAAAAAAATACTTTATCTCCCTCTTGATATTCTATTTCTTTTCTTTTTAAATCTACGTAGGACTTCTGGTGATCTGAGGCTATCTTTAGATTGCTCTGGATATTTTTCACTTTATCCTTCATATCTTTCATCAAATCTGGGCCAACCAGGTCTCGATCTTTCAGTTCAAACCAATTTAATGGTGTTATACATTTTCTCCCATACAAAGCTTTATACGGGGCCATCTTAATACTTGATTGATAACTATTATTATATGCAAATTACGCTAAAGGCAAATACTTTTCCCATGATCCTTTAAATTCAATCACACATGCCCTTAGCATATCTTCCAATATCTGAATAGCTCGTTCTGTTTGCCCATCTGTCTATGGATGAAAAGTTGTACTGAAGTTCAATCGAGTATCTAATGACTCATGTAAAGACTTCCAGAACCTTGAAGTAAACCTTGGGTCCCGATCAGACAATATCGATATAGGCACTCCATGCAATCTAATTGTCTTTTTTTATATATAACTCTGCATACTTATCCATTGAGTAATCAACTCGAACTGGAATAAAATGAGCTGACTTGGTCAATCGGTCCACAATTACCCATATTGAGTCATTTTTGTTTGGTGAAAAAGGTAACCCCGAAACAAAATCCATTATAACTCGCTTCCACTTCTACGCAGGAATGGATATTGGCTGTAGTAATCTAGAAGGCACTTGATGTTCAGTTTTCACTTGCTGACATGTCAAACATTTTGTAACAAACTCTGTTAGATCCCTTTCAATGCCAGGCCACTAATAATGACTCTTCAAGTCCTGATAAATCTTATTCCCGCCTAGGTGCATCATCAAAGGGCTATAATGTGCCTCACAAAGAATATCATTCCTCAATTCATCATTATCGGGAATACAAAGTCTTCCACGGTAATATAAACATCCATTATCCCTTATATCGAAATCTTTGGCCCTTTCTTTTTCAACTTGCGCCAATCTCATCAAGCATTTCTCATATCGACCTTGCCGCTCTTTTACACGATCCAAAAGTATCGACTTAACATTAATTCAGCAATCAAAGAACCATATTCCTTTAAAGACATACGTGCATCCAAAGCCCTTAAAGCTGTAAAAGTCTTTTGGCTGAGCACATCTGCTACCACATTAGCCTTTCCTGGATGATAGTCAATAACCAAATCATAATCTTTTAAGAGCTCAATCCATCTTATCTACCTTAAATTCAGCTATTTCTAAGTCAACAAATACTTTATACTTTATGATTTGTGTAAACATGGTAACGCTCACTGAACAGATAATGGCGCCAAAATTTTAAAGCAAACAATACTACGGCTAATTCTAAGTCATGTGTCGGGTAATTTCTCTCATGATTCTTCAACTTTCTTGAGGCACAAGACATAACTTTCCCTTCTTTCATCAGCACACATCCCAACCCATTATGGGATGCATCACTGTAAACAACATATTCTTTACCCGACTCAGGTTGCACGAGCACTGGAGCCTCAGTTACTATTCAATTTAGCATTTCAAAACTTTCTTGGAACTTTTCTCTCCAAATAAAAGGCATCCTTTTTTGTAACAACTTAGTTACCGACAAAGCTAACAGTGAAAAATTCTTCACAAATTGCCTATAATAACCAGCAAGCCCCAAGAAACTCTGAACTTCCGTAACATTCTTTGGGGGTTGCCAATCTACTCTGCCTTGAATCATTTTGGGATATACTCTTTTGCCTTATGCAGAGACTATATGACCAAGGAAAGCAATATCCGCCAACCAAAACTCGCATTTAGACAATTTTCTATACAACTTATTTTCACGTAGTGTCTGTAGAACCACTCAAAGATAAGCATCATGATCTTCTTTTGACTTGGAGTATACTAATATATCATCTATAAATACCACCTCGAATTGATCCAAGTAAGGTTGGAATACATAGTTCATCAAGTCCATGAATGTTGCAGGAGCATTAGTTAATCCAAGCGACATTGCCACAAATTCATAATGTTTTTACCGAGTTCGAAAAGTCATCTTTGAAATATCCTCCTTTTCGATCTTTAACTGATGGTAACCCGACCTCAGATCTATCTTAGAGAACACTGTTACTCATTTCAATTGATCAAACAAATCATCAATCCTTGAAAAAACTCGGTAACTCTTCCGAAAAAACCTCTAAAAACTCCCAAACTGTGGGCATATCATGTAATCTCACTTCCGGCACTTGAGTGTCTATCATATTAGCTAGAAAAGCTACGCATCCTTTTAACATCATTTTCTTGGCGGTCATGACCGATATTACATTGGACAGGGATTTCACTTTCTCATTTATCTCCAAAATTTTGGAGCCTTCCGTATCCTTTAAGAATAATCACTTCCTACGACAATCTACTTATACATGGTGTGGAGACAAGCAATCCATGCCCAAAATGATTTCAAACTCATCGAAGGGAAACTCAAACGAGTTTTCCAAAAACACAAACCCTTGAATCTTAATTGGACATTTTATACACACCCATGCTACCCTTGCACTATGACCCATAAGGTTCACCGCTATCATTTTACTAGAAATTGGTTCTAAAGGAATTCCTCTAGTTCTAACCAGCTTTGTACTAATATATGAGTGCGTAGAACCAGGATCAACTAGAACAAAAACATGCTCATTAAAAAGGTGAAATGTACCTATTATGATCTCCGGATCCCTATCCTCAGTGGTCTTTATATTATAAACTCGGGTCACTCCCTGAGTCTCTTGTCTCTGGCTAGTCTCATATTGACCAGCTGATCTTCCTCTACTTCTACTTGGTGCAGCTATTGATCTCTCAGTTTGTGCTGATCTATCTCCCGACTTTTTTGGGCAATTTCGAGCAAAGTGACCAGATTCACCATAATGAAAACAAGCACCGGAGAGCAATCTACATACTACCCTGTGTGACCTACCGCATGTCTGACATAGAGTTCTCTCTCCATAAGCCCTACCCGAGCTAGTAGCGTAGGAATGGGACTGCTTAGTTTTCCGTAAAGCTGTAGCAAAATCAGCTCTGTTAGTGTATAGAGAACCTGAGCCCTTGCCCTCTTAGCTTAATGTGTAGATGAATACTTCCCAATCCTTTTTCCCGTCTGCATACTCTGTTCCACTGCTAGAGTCTCCTCTTGAGCTCTTTCAATAGCCTCGCTCTTTCAATAGCCTTCGCTCTGTTTATCACTTCTTGCAGGCTAGGCAAATTTAAGGCCAACATCATCTCTTTCAACTTTGACCTCAGACCAACAATAAACAAATCTTGTCGAGCTTTGTCATTAGGAACCACCTCAGTAGCATAACTTTTAAGCTTGTTATATTTGGTCTCATACTCATACACCGCTCGATCACCTTGTTTAAGTTAAGAAACTTCAACAACATTGTTCTCATAAACTGTTTCCCGATATACTTGTTCTTGAACTCATCTTGGAAGAATTGCCAGTTCACTTATTCAGGCGACGTATACATCAACGTATTTCTCCACCACACCCTAGTTGAACCTCGGAGTAACGATACAACTCCAACTAATTTTTCATGATCAGAGTACTGAAGACTTTCCAACATCATCATAACATCATTCAACAATAAATCTACATCCATAGGACCTTCACCATCTTCTCCCCTAAACTCAGGAGCTCCCAAACTTCTTAACTCCTTACGGATTAACATTCACGGTGCTGGAGGAGCAGGGGGTGGCAGAGGAGGTTGAAACCTTGTCAAGATAGCATCGAAAGCTTGCATGAAATCTTCAAACTCTGGAACAAGCATACCCTTAGGTGCTGGTGCGTTGGCGTTCTTAGATGGAATTAGATGTTCGCTATTTTCTTCATAACATTCACTACCTGATCCATCTCTACTTTCTCTTCCAGTCACTCTTCTCGAATTTGTGGAATCCGACATCTAATATAACACATAAAATAGTACTGAAGTTAGTAAGGAGATACATCTATCATATTCTTTCTATACCCTATCAGTAACTTGAAATCTTAGTGGCATGTAAACTCTTTTTACATCAAAATACACTCAATTTCGACCTAGAATCGGCTAAACCTGTAGCTCTGACACCAATAAATGTAACACCCATCTCCCGTATTCCTTACCGTACACGAGATACAGATGTCACATCACTTTTAAAACATTTTCCCATTTGAAAACACCTAAAAATTTGTTTCTTTTTATAAAACAATTTTAAATTTAGTAATAATAAAATATTCATTAAACTTACGTAAATAAACAAAAAGAAATATTCAAACATTTCATCATTTTACATCTAGGTAAATCAAATACTTTTCAGAGTGTTTTGACAAAGTCTATTACATGCCAACTAATTACTTCAAAATAGACATGGATGTCATAATGTTACTGATTATGCGACCCTTACTTTGATGTCTGCTGATCTCCTTACTCTGCTTATGTTAAAACCTACGCGTGAAATTAACACATATAAGAGAATTCTTAGTGAGGCATAAATAATCATAAACAAAATTCTACGTGCAAGTATATTATAAAAATTCTAAAATCCATTACTTCTTTCAATTCATCAAGCATTCGATAGTTTGCTTCTGTAATACTAATATAGTCATTTCTTGATCATTACGCTAGTGTACGTGCAGCCACTACTAATACAAAAATTTATACTCTTAGTATGAATTTCCTAGTTTTGAACATAAAGTGCCCATACAGAAATTCATCCACTTAGTATGAATTCCTTAAGTTTACACACAAGGTGCCTATACAGAAATTCATCCACTTAGTATGAATTTCTTAAGTTTACACATAAAGTGCTCATACAGAAATTCATCCACTTAGTATGAATTTCTTAAGTTTACACAGAATGTGTCCATACGGAAATTCATCCACTTAGTATAAATTTCTTAATTTTACACATTAAGTGCCCACACAGAAATTCATCCACTTAGTATGAATTTCTTAAGTTTACGCACAAGGTGCCCATACGGAAATTCTTCCACTTAGTATAAATTTCTTAACTTTACACATAAAGTGCCCATACAGAAATTTATCCACTTAGTATGAATTTCTTAAGTTTACACACAAGGTGCTTATACGGAAATTCATCCACTTAGTATGAATTTCTTAATTTAACATATAAAGTGCCCATATAGAAATTCATCCACTTAGTATGAATTTCTTAAGTTTTTGCACACTTTGTTCCATTTGGTAATCACCATACATATATCAATCAATCATACATCTATGAGTACCGTAACATATATGTACATAATTAAATACACTCAACTGGCTTGCCTCGCTTTGATATCCAAAACACAAAATTGATTACTCCGGAACTTAGCCTTTTCCTTTTGCTTTGCTTGACTCAGGAGCTTCATTTCGATCTATTCAATATCCATTAAATACATGTACAATATCAATTGTTAGTATAATTCCTAAGAATTACACTTAAACATTACTCAAGAGTACCTATTTTTAACTTTTCTACAACAATACCAGCCTATCTTAAAATTTATGCCTCCTCAGTATTGATACCCCTACCATGGTATCGATACTACTATATTATGGTACTAATACTCTATTATGGTATCGATACCATTTTTGCATTCAGTTTTGAATGGTATCTATACCTTCCCCTCGGTATAGATACTTCCCTTTCGGTATCGATATTGATTGCATCAGTATCGATACAACTCAGCTGAATCATCCCATTTTAGCCTATAGTATTAGTATTGTTCTATTAGTACCGATACACGTGCCCATATTTTCCAATTTTTAACCCGATTATTACCCAAATGAGGTTAAATTTCGTTATGTTTACCTCACATAATACTATCAAACTCTTCTTTACTTATCCCAACTAATTTTCCTTCATTTAGCTATTTATAACATCTAACCTCTTCCAAGAACATGTAAATCTAATAATTACACCCCTTTTTCTAACATGTTCTTAGTCCCATCCAATGCTTCTAATCTCTTATTTACATATTTGACAAGTCAAATTTACTAATAAACATAAGTAAAAACTCATATTCTAACATATCATTCAAAAACCCATTTCTTTAGATCTCCAATATTTCATCCATCTCTTAGTTTTGATCTCATTTAATCCTTCCTTAAGTTTCTATCATATTCTTCAAAAACCAACCAAAAATGAAAGAATAAACCATCAAATTAAAATCTCACCTTTAGTTATGGAGGAGAGCTTCCCACATGAAAGAATAAGAATAAAAGAGTTGACCTAGCTAAATCCCATTTCCCCTTATTTCTTTACTTTAATATACTATAAAGAATGAATTTTAAATTTATTTTATTCCAAATGATCAAAAATGCCCTCTTAATCCTCCATTACTACAATTTAGTCTAAACTACTATTGCCAAATCATTCTCATCTTTTATCAATTAATCAAATAGATTCTCAAATTTTAAATCCTTTCAATAAAGTTCCTAATTCAATATTTAGGGCATTACATAATTCCTTCCATTCAAAATGTTCCATAATAGAACTAGAAAGCCTGCAAACTCGTCAAGTCCAAGCATAGCAAGAGTTGATTCCAACCATAATAAAAAAAAGGAGAAATAGAGGTAAGGAACGCACCTGATAGACCTGCAACCCTAAAAACCTCCTACGCAAATGAACAATCCTAAAACACATGGACTATGGTCTTAATATCTATCTTACAAAAATGAAAAATCTCATTGCCTAGTCCAACCACTTGCACTTTAATTCCTAGCGGGAGGTCCTCTCATGCAAACACCCAAGAAAAGATAATTACCTTAAGAAGAACGTTTATCTTTTCTATGATCCACCAGAGATATGAAATCGCTTTATTGGTGTGAGTTAGCCTCTAGAGCCACCAATAAGAGGAGAGAACATAATACATCCCTAAATCATGGTTCCCCCACACTATACAATCATTGAAGCAAGGCACAATTAGAGTTTGAAGAATCTATTTAGCATCCTGAGTGTTAAAAATCTCACATGTCTTGTCCAGTCTTCATAGCGGTCGATCCCTATACATGAAGTTTCCACATCAGACATTCGTAGTTATGGGATATTGTAGGTACCTATAAGGGTTAATAGTTTGGTGTCTTCCCATTTATCATGAAACATACGAGTACCGCTATTACATCCCACTATTCAAAACAAAACCGATGATAATGCTTGTAAACTCTTATTCTGCATCCAAGTTTAGCATGTAAAAGACCACCGTTCGAGTAATATTTAGCTTGAAACACATGAGCAAACAGAGAACCATGTTCTTTAATAAAATACCATAATTATTTTTCTAACATCATATTATTGAATGATTTGAGGTTTTTGAATCTTTGACCACCCACCCTCTTTGGCTTACAAATGTCTTTGCATGATACAAGAGACCAACCCTTTTTATCTAAATTTCTTTTCCACCAATATCAACACATAATTCCAATAATCTCTTTCAAAAGATTTTTTGGTAATTAATAACATGGCACAATGTACTGGGATAGAGTATGAGCTACCACTTTCAAAAACACTTCTCAACCGTCATAGGAAAAAAGTCTTTGCGTCTTCCCCATTACTCGTGTCAACACTCTGTCACACAAATATCCAAACGCTAATGTTTTATTCTTACCTATATATAAAGGTAATCCCAAATAATTTCCAAGAGTATCCTCTTCCTAAATACCCAATATATTTGTAATTAAAGCACGATGCTCTAGTAAAGTTGTCAGGCTAAAGTAAATAATAGACTTCGTTAGATTGATTCTTTAACTAGATGAGGCATCATAGAGATGTAGGATATCTATGATTTGCTAAGCTTCTGATGTTGAGTTTTTTAGAAACACCAAACTATCATATGCAAATAGCAAATGAAAGACACTGGTCCCTTCTATGAGGTGCAAATGCCCTTAATATTTCCATTACGTTGTTCTTTATGAAATAAAATAGATAATTCTTGTGTCACAAAAAGAAATAAAAACAGAGATAACATATCACCTTGTCACAACATACGTCTTGAGGTAAATTCCTTGGTCAAAGATCCATTTACATGTGTTACAAATGAAACCGTAGTGACACATTCCATTATTATGTCAATAAACCTCTGATGAAAGCCGAATTTGACCATAACAATTCTCAAGAATTGCCACTCAACTCTATCAAAAAACATATTAATAACTCAATCAAAATTATCTCCAAGAACAAAATTTTGTTATGCTTAATATCTTTAATTTGATCTGTATCTGTTTTAATTCTGCCCTTTTTTCGAGTAGTTTTTTATTCGTCAAATTGCCCGAGGCCTATGCTTTTTTGAATCCAATCGTAGATTTTATGCCAGTAATACCTCTTCTCTTTTTTCTCTTAGCCTTCTTAATATCCAACTTAGGTGTCGCCCCTTAATTCTACCATTCCACGACAAATTCAAATAATAAACCAATTCATGTGCCACTAATATATTGTTTCTTGTTATAAGTATTATAAAATTATACGCAATTAATGTGCAAGTATATAAACTTCCAGAAGTAATATAATGATGAATGAGTATAGTCCTCAGGGATTGGTGGAGTTTATGAGTTTGGACACAATAATACACTAAATTATCTAAGTATACTAATGATATTTACACTGATGATGCCTAGGTAAAGGAATCGTGACTGTAGGGTGGAATGATGATGAAGAAATATGAATGATTGAACAAATGTGATGTCGTGGCAATGGAGATGTTTATAGTCTAAATAGGTGAAAATTTCATGGCAATGCAAAATGGTAAAAACACAAAATAAATGAAATAACTTGATAATCCTTACATGAGAAGCTTCTACAGGAATGAATGGTAGGGAGTCACTTATGAAGTTTTAAACTTATCTCTTATGTTGATCTAGTCTTCTAGTGCATTACTTTTTCGACAGAGTTTACTAAAGGTGTTCTATGCCATCTCTAGTCTAACAACCTAACAGAATAGGATGCCATGGCATATACTCTCGGACTGAGCAGTGACACGCTAAACTATTGATTACACTTTACCCCTCGTAGTCATTGAAATCCTAGCTTAGTTTCTTTCGAATACTAAGGGATTACGTTCTATTAATTAACTACAACCCATTCCTTATGCTAATCTTACTTTAGTTTCTCTTTAATACTAGAGAATTAGTGACTACATTTCTCTCAAACACCTAGTCTTGTACTTAATAAATGGACACTTTTATGCCTCCTACAATCTTAAGAGATTAAGAAATCATAATCAAAACAAGTAATAAGCAAAAGAAAGCATTAATCAACCATTCAAAACGAAGTTTAAAGCATTCATCAATGAACTCCACCAAATATAGTCTAGTTCATGGCGGGGTTTGAATAAACCATGAAAAATCTCAATTTGTTCATTCGTTCCTTACAACCCAATCAAAGATCAATCAAGAAAATATTGGAGAAGAAAGCAATAGATGTGCACGGTTAACGCTTCCTTCAAATCACCTCGAATGGTTATTGCGACTAGCTCCTCTCGGATGCAAACACCACTCACTCAAGTTTCACCAATGGAGGAACAACACTAAAAACAGATAGGAATAATAAAAAGAAAGAAGTTGAGCTCTTCAATGGAGAAAGAGAAAATGGAGAAGATGATGAATGAGATATATCCAAAATGGTATCATTTTCTTTATAAATCTAAGGAATGTTCTTAGGAATTTTTCCCAAAATCCCATCATACCCCCAAGTACACTTCAAATGCGTGAAGATTGAGTCCATAGGTGGCATTGGGTCCCATTCAGGTGGTTACCAGAACAAAACATGTGCTAAAAGCAGTTGTTATTTGTGAAAAATATCTTTTTATCATTTTATGTGCCAGAAATGCCAAGGTATTGCAGTATGCTTTGATAACTTGTGATGCCACAACGTTTTTCTCTGCTCGCCTTATGCTATTTGTTTCCTTTACATCATAAAATAGCCACACTTTTCCCATCATATAGCACCTTTACAAAGTAAAATACAATGGAAAAACACAACCACCAAAATATAACTATATGAAACTACATAAACCTAAAATAACCTATATGAGCCTTTAGAGAATCAATAACCTAAATGAAAAAGGCCTTAAAAATAGCATTTTACAGAGTTATCACACCTCAAACTTAAGATATTGCTTGTCCTCAAGCAATGGATAATAATTAACACAATCAAAATGTCATGGCAATTTTTAACAATAAGATAATAAAATTAAATTAAATTTCAACCCTCAGAAAAATGGCTTCAACATAGTAGACATTTCAAGAAGTCTATTACTTTTCCCTAGGGCAAGATTCTTTATGGTTGTGTGTGCGAGTGATTGTATCTAATCTATGTTTAATAAATATATACAATTTCTAATTAAGTTCCTTAGTTTTTTTTACGGCATTTGTTCATTCATTAAGCACACTTTTACTCCCTTTTACTTAACACTTTAATTTTTTTAATATATATGTTGCTACAAGAAGTGTCATCTTGACATAGCTGTCATCCTACACTCTAGATGAATGAGAGCATAACTTTCATCCTGAGCTAGTCAAGCAGAGTCACCCTGTGACTACTTTCATTCACTCGTATGCCTATGGGTGCCATTTATTAAAAGGCAATATCTAGACAATGCCATGGCAAAGAGGAGTGTCCCATATACCTATGTCGAAGCATTTATTCATTTTTAAACAAAATTTGAACAAGGGAGTCCTTTAATAAATCATTTATCATTTAAGCACAACATCAAATTTTTATGCCAATGAAAACCAGAGTTCTTTCATAGAAACTTCCTAAATTCTTTAAACATAAAAGACATACAATCATGTAAGAATAATCCACAAAGAACCAAGTCTTAGAGTCGGCTGTATCATTCTTAATAGTCATGTAATTTCAATTTCTAGCCTAATGAATTCATCATCATCAGGCATCATCAAATCATTTCATCAAACTGTCCTACCATTTACTGATGTCATGGCATAATGTTCTGCTAATGCTATTATGAAAATGTCCTACAAAGGACATTACCTCACCCAAACTTGAGAGAAACATTACCCTGAATTCTTAAAATGACTAAGTAACTACTTAACATAAATACTATGTCATGTAATGCAAAATTAGATTAGCTTCCTCAATGTCTATAGTGGTGGTGATTAGGTGGAAGTGCTTGCCAATCTGTGCTTGGTGCACTTTTTCAGTGGGGTAGGGCTAGATTTCGGGTCAGAAGTTGAGATAACAGTTAGCGTGGTAGGGATGGAAGTTGTCCAAGCAAAGAGGGTGTTTATAAAAGTCTTGAGTTGGCATTAAAAATGAAACCCAACTCAAAAAAGAGCTTTTAGTTTTTCAGCTTTTGGACTCTCTCCTTTGCCTCATCATCCAAAAACTACTAAGGAAGGGCAACTTCGGAGCTTAAAGGTCTTGTGCACATCATTGGATCTTGTGTGGAAGAAGAAGAAAACAAAAAAAGTTTAGAGCTTTAACAATGGCGTCGGCTAAAGAAAATAGAGAAGAAGAATATAAGAAATAAAAAAAGGTTGTGGGCGGTTAAGATAGAGAATGAGTGGATAGGATAATTTGGGTAGGTGAAAGTAAAATAAATGTAAAGTTAAATAAATACAAAGTAAAATAATTCTTCCTTCGTTTATTTTTTCCATTTGCCACCCACCCTAAAAATTAAGGTTAATTCTTACATTTTGTTCATTCTCCTAAGCATAATCATCACCTTCTTTGTGCATGATCTTAGGTGGGCCCGACCCCTACAATACAAAACAATTGGTAAATAACACAATTAATAAAATAATGAAAATAAAATAAAAATTATTCTTTATTTATGTACAAATAGAAAATTCCAATGTCGTGACATTTAAGGTTGCTTCATAGGTGCATACTTAGACATCGTGCAAGTAAAACACATATTTGTAGCGAAAGGGCAGGGCTCCATTATAAACTTTCAAGAACTAATCATTAACTTTAAAGTTCATCCCATCATCCATATTTTTTATATCAATCACTCATTGGGGGTAGGCATGATATACCTCGAATGGTCCTGACCATCTAGATTTGAGCTTTCTAGGAAAGAGCCTAAGCCTTGAATTATAAATGAGCACATGTTCACTAACAAGAAAATGCCTAGGTAACAACATCTGGTCATGCCATTTCTTAGTCTATTATTTATAAAACTTAGCATTATCATATGCTTATGCCCTGAAGTCTTCTATCTCGTTAAGCTCAAGTAGTCTTTGCTCACCAGCTAACTGAGCATCAAAATTCAGCTTTTTAATGGCCCAATATGCTTGGTGTTCCATCTCAGCAGAGAGATGGCATGCCTTTCCATACACCAACTTAAAGGGCGACATGCCTAGAGGAGTCTTAAATGTTGTTCTATATGCCCAAAGTGTTTTATCTAACGTTAGAGACCAAACCTTCCACCTTGGATTCACCACTTTTTCTATGATTTACTTTATCTCGTGATTGGACACTTCAGCTTGACCGTTGGTTTTTGGATGATATACTGTGGCAATTTTTTGATGAACTCCATACCTCATTAATGCCTTGGTAATCAATTTATTATTAGAGTGGGTTCCTTCATCGCTAATGATAGCTCTAGGCACTCCAAACCGTGTAAAGATATTCTTGTGCAAAAACCTATGCATGGTTTTGAAATCATTCTTTAATGTTGTAATCGCCTCCACCCACTTAGATACATAATCCACAACGAGCAGAATGTACAAGTCTCCGCAAGAAAATGAGAATGGTCCTATGAAATTAATGCCCCAAATATCAAATAGATCAATCTACAAAATATTTTGCAATGACATTTCATATCGCCTGGAGATGTTACCAGTACGTTGGCATCGATCACATGATTAGTAAAATGCATGAGCATCTTTGAATAATGTTGGCCAATAAAAACCCTGATTGAAGAACCTTTTCAGTACTCCTTGCTCCTCCAAAATGGCCTCCACATAGGGTCGTGTGACAATGGTGTATAATGTCTGGTTGCTCTTCTTCAGGTATACACCTTCTTATGATTTGGTCTGCGCAATGCTTGAATAGATATGGCTCATCCTAAAAGTAGAACCTTGCATCATGCTTGAACTTATTTTTTCTATAGTTGTTCAATTCAAAAGATAGAATACCACTAATAAGAAAATTAGCAAGGTCTGCGTAGAACAGAATTACTGTGGCATATGATATTTTCTCATTAGGAAATTCCTCTTAAATGTCTAAAATTTCATGGGATTTAGAATTGATTTCTGGCCTAGATAAGTGATATGCCACTTGATTCTTAGTACATTTTCTATCTACAACCTCTAGATCAAATTCCTGCAATAGTAAAATCCACCTGATAAGTCTAGGAATGGCATCTTTCTTGTTCACTGAATATCTTACAATTGAATGATCAGTGTGAACAATATCCTTGGTGCCTAATAAGTGTGGCATAAACTTATCAAATGTAAATACCATTCCCGGTGGTTTTGTAGTTCATTTGCGCCTCATTCAAGGTACGACTAACATAATATATGACATGGAAAATTTTACCTTGACGCTACCCCAAAATAGCTCCCATGGCATAATCACTTGCATCACACATCAACTCGAAAGGTGATTCCTAGTCCGAAGGAACTATAATGGGCATTGAGATCAATCTTTTCTTCAGCTCGGTAAATGCACCAAGGCAAAACTCATCGAATACAAAGGACTAGTTTTGTTAAAGCAAGGTGCATAAGGGTTTAGAGATTTTGTTGAAAACATTTTGATATTTCGATATAACAAACTAAGTTTAAATTAATTTTAAGATTTTACAAATGATTTTCTAAAGTATATTCGATTCAATTAATCGAATATCAAATTATTACTCCAAGTCTTTCAAGATCATTTCAAACCTTACTACTAAATGTGTAAAATTGTGTTTTTATACTTAAACTATTTTTGAAACAATTTTCACAAAGTATTTTGAACCAAAATCAAGCCTAAAATCAAATTTTCAAAGTGATGCACCGATGCACCAATCCATGCATATATGCACCATGGAATTAATTGAACATCGAATGCATTTTATGCATCGATGCACATACCATGAATAGATGCACTTAGTGTATTTGATGCATCGATGCACAAGACCATGCATCGATGCACTCAGGCTTTTTCAAAACATCAAATGCATTTTATGCATCGATGCACTCTTAGTGCACCGATGCACTGAGAGTCCAACGGTCAAAATATTTGAATTTTAAACTGATGCACCGATGCACCTAGGGCATGCATCGATGCACAGACGCTCCCATCCAATTTCATTAATTATTTTCACACTTAAACGGCTCTATTGACTCCACTAATCATCCCCAACGTTTAGAATCATTTGAAGGTGTATTTAAACAAGCTTAGAAGCCATTGATCAACAACAAGAAACAACAAGCAACTAGAATCAAGAGAGAATCAAAGAGAAAGCACCAAACCTCAAGTTTGAGCATTTCAAGACTATTTTTCATTCAATATTCATTTTGCTTTCAAGAAAACTTATTGTGATCAATTGTATTTATTATTGAATGTTCGTTTCTTTGTTTTAGAATTGTGCAAACATATTTGCCTTGTGAGGTTTTTCTTGTGAGTTTGCAAATTTGTAATCTTCTCTTTGAGAAAAAAGTGTTCTCAAGAATTGGGGTATATTCTTAAGGGGGTTGTAAGGTTATCACTTTGGCCTCAAAATAAAGAACAAATTAGTGAATTTGTTGGAAAATCCTTAGTGTGGATAGCTAAGGTAGTGGACGTAGACTTTGGTTGATAAAGTCGAACCACTGTAAATCGCTGTGTAATTACTTTCAATTTTCTGCAAAAGCTTCCACCAAAATTTCTATTGCCAATTCACCCCCTCTTGGCCGATTCCATAGATCGATTAACTCAACAATTGATATCAGAGCCTCACTCATTTGAAGGTTTAATCGCCTCTTGACTCGATTCGGGAAGAGTTACATCGATTATCAAGTCATCAATGGCCTCCGCTTCAAATTACGACTCCGGTCTTGATTCAATGCCCATCAACAAGCCTCCTTTCTTCAATGGAGCTAACTATGCCTATTGGAAAAATAGGATGATGTACTTCATTCAAGCAAGTGACATGGGAGAATGGAATGCCTTAGAAGAAGGATACATCAAGCCTCTCACTCATCCAAGGTTGTGGAGTGAAAGAGAGACAAGAATGTTCCAGCTCAACTCCAAAGCAATCCATATCATATTTTGTGCTCTTGAACCAGATGAATACGGAAGAGTTTCATCTTGTACAGTCGCCAAAGAAATATGGGACAAGCTTCAAGTCACTCATGAAGGTACCGATGAGGTAAAGAAATCTAAAATTAGCATTCTATCGTATAGCTATGAAAATTTCAGGATGAAATCAAATGAAGATATCAAAGCTATGACAGATAGATTTTCAATGATTGTCAATGGTCTCAAATCATAAGGAGAGATCATTTCAAATGAAAAGCTTATGAGGAAGTTAGTCTACTCTCTTCCAAAATCGTGGCAATCAAAGAAGACGGCAATCATCGAGTCTAAGGACCTATTGTCCTTAACGCTTGAAGAGCTAATCGGTTGGTTCCCTTCTTACTCATGAAATGATGCTTGAAGATGAAGTGTACCTCGATAAGATTGACGAGACACCAAAGGAGAAAGAGAAGAAGAAAAACATTGGAGTTACTCTCAAATCCACAAAAGATTAGAGTGATTCGAATGACGATGATGATGACGAGGAAATGTCATTATTTTCCAAACAATTCAGAAAGTTGATGATGCCCAACCGAGGAAGAAAATTCAAACGCAATGAAGGCTTCAAAACTGAATCGAAGGAGAAAAACCCGATCATTTGCTATGAATGTAAAAATTTGGGGCATATCAAATATGATTGCCCACAATTGAAGAAAAAGTGTCAATCCAAAAAGAAGCATAAGGCTCATGTAGCTACATGGAGCGATGAAGAAGGTTCCGATGAAGAGGAACAAAAAGTTGCAAACTTATGCTTAATGTCTATCAGGAAAGATTCTAAGGTAACCTCTAACTCATTCGATTCGGATGAATTATCTTATGATGAGTTATTAGAGGATTATAATGA
Source organism: Hibiscus syriacus (assembly GCF_006381635.1). Lineage (NCBI taxonomy): Eukaryota > Viridiplantae > Streptophyta > Magnoliopsida > Malvales > Malvaceae > Hibiscus > Hibiscus syriacus. The sequence goes on along the minus strand of NW_024062697.1, from coordinate 1,807,812 downwards.
TTTGGCTTCGGATTATAAGACTCTATTTTCAAAATACAAAAATGATATTTCAAAATTGAAAAACGAAAATAGTCTTTTATCCAATACCAATAATGAGCTTGAAAGTAAGATCAAAGAATTGCAAATCAAAATTAATGATTTTAAAAAGAAAAATATTGATGTGCATAACTTACTTTCAAAAGTTCATGATGATCATCAAAAGAAGATTGATGATCTTAAAACTTCTTTTAATAAGGTTGGTACAAAAAGTTTTGAAAAAGGTGAGAAATCAAAATCCAACTTTGTTAAGAAAAGTTTTAGAAACCACAATCATAGAAGTCCTCAAATAACTTCAAATGGTAAAATCATTATAAGTATATGGGTTCCTAAAGAACTCATTAATACTAAAGATAAAAATGTCCTTTATAAATGGATACCTAAGGGGACAAGGATTTTAGAAACTAATGAATATGGACCCAAAAGAATTTGGGTACCAAAAATTAGAAATTAATCTATGTTTGTACGAAAAAGGAGCATTGCTACAAGGCATGGGAAACAAATCCAAATTCATGGTACCTTGATAGTGGATACTCGAGACACATGACCGGAGACAAAAGCCGGTTCATAGAGCTTAACGTAAAAAATGGAGGAGAAGTGACTTTTGGTGATAATTCAAAAGGTCACATTGAAGGTATTGGTACTATATGTAATATCTCTTCCATACAAATTAAAAATGAATTATATGTGAATGGATTAAAGCATAATCTATTGAGTATTAGTCAATTATGCGATAAGGGATTCAATGTCATGTTTGAAATTAATGGTTGTAAAGTCATTGACATTGCATCTAATCAGATTATGCTTGTTGGTCATAGAATAGGAAACATATACATGGTGCATTTAGACTCTATTTATATGACTAATTTGTGCCTAGTTGCTAAGGATGAACATGATAGTTGGTTATGGCATAGGAGACTAGGACATGCTAGTATGAGTGTTTTGCAACGGCTAATTCAATGAGACATAGTAAGAGGGTTGCCTAAGCTTAAATTTGATAATGATAAAATCTGTGATGCTTGTGCTAAAGGAAAACAAACGCGAATTTCTTTTAAATCCATTAATGACGTATCAACTAGTAGAGTATTGCAATTGATCCATATAGATCTTTTTGGGCCAACTAGGACTACTAGCTTGGGTGGAAAACAATATGCATTTTTCTTGGTAGATGACTATTCTAGATATACTTGGGTTCTATTCTTAAGTACTAAAGATGATGCATTAGAAAAATTTCATCACATTTTCAAAAGTAATCCAAAACGAAAAAGGTTAATCTATCACTAGTGTTAAAAGTGATCATGGCGCTGAATTTGAAAATCTTGGATTTAATGAGTTTTGTAATTCTAATGGTATTAGCCATAATTTTTCAGCACCTAGAACCCCTCAACAAAATGGAGTTGTTGAGAGGAAAAATTGAACTTAAGAAGTGTAAGGTATGGCTCATAAATATACCGGTAAAGAGGATAGAGATGTAACCTAAACCTATGAGAATTGAATAAAATTTCTAGCGCCGCCTAGGCACCGAGGACGTAAGCACATTGCCGAACCTCGTTAAAATTCTTGTGTTCTTTTGTTTACTTTGCCCGATTTATCAACAAGAAGAAATGGCTAGAACCATGCTTTGTGAAATAATTTGCCAAAATATTTTTGGGCAGAAGCCACAAATACCACTTGTTATGTTGTAAATCGAGTAATGATTAGGCCAATTTTAAATAAAACTCCATATGAAATTTTTCAAAAATAAAAAGTCTAACATTAGCTATTTTCATCCTTTTTGGATGTAAATGTTTTGTTTTAAACAACGGTAAAGAAAATATTGGCAAATTTGATGCTAAAAGTGATGAAGAAATTTTTCTGGGTTATTTCTTAAATTCTAAAGTTTATTGAGTATTTAATAAAAGAACTTTAGTTGTAGAAGAGTCTATACATGTTGTTTTCGATGATAATCTCCTTCCGAGGAAAGATTCTGGTGTTAATGATGATGTAGGTATTGTACAAGCAAATGACATTAGACATGACGTTGGAAAATCATCATCAAAAGAAGAAACGAAAGATGAGGAAACTCATGATCTTCTCGAGAATCCAACCATTGAAGAAAGGGAAGTATCTTATCCAATAGAGTACAACTATGTCAAGGATGGTGAGATTTATAGGTGATCCATCCAAAGGGGTAACAACTAGATCCTCTCTTAGAAATATTTCTAATTATGTTGCATTTATTTCATGCATAGAGCCTAAGAACATCAAAGAAGCATTAAAAGATGAACATTGGATTATGGCTATGCAGGAAGAATTAAATTAATTTGAGAAAAGTAAAGTATGGACATTAGTTGAAAGGCCTAGTAATAAATCTACTATAGGTACTAGATGGGTATTTATGAATAAGCTTGATGAAAGTGGTAATATTGTGAGAAACAAGGCTAGACTTGTTGCTCAAGGGTATACTCAAGAAGAAGTCTTAGACTATGATGAAACATATTCTTTCGTAGCTAGGATAGAAGCAATTAGAATGTTATTAGCATTTGCATGTTTCAATGAATTCAAATTATATCAAATGGATGTTAAAAGTGCATTTTTAAATGGTTTTATAAAAGAAGAAGTGTATGTGGAACAACCTCCAGGTTTTGAAGATTCAAAATTTTCGGATCATGTTCTTAAATTGACAAAAGCACTTTATGGTTTAAAACAAGCTCCTAGAGCTTAGTATGAAAGATTGTCAAATTTTTTAATTGAAAAAGGTTTTTCAAAAAGGGAAGGTTGACACTACATTGTTTTTAAAGCATAAAGGTAAAGATTTATTAGTAATTCAAATTTATGTTGATGATATAATATTTGGTTCTACTAAAGATGTTCTTTGCGAAGAATTTTCTAAGCTAATGCAAAGCGAATTCGAAATGAGCATGATGGGAGAGCTCTCATTTTTCTTGGGACTCCAAATCAAGCAAAGAAAAGATGGCATGTTCATCAATCAAGCTAAGTACGTCAAAAATATGCTCAAGAAATTTGGACTGGAAAATGGCAAGCCTCATGACACTCCAATGAGTTCTTCAACAAAGCTTGACTTAGGTGAAGAAGGTAAATGTGTAGATGTTAAATTATATAGGTCAATGATTGGATATTTACTTTATCTAACTGCAAGTAGACCGGACATTATGTTTAGTGTTTGCTTATGTGCTAGATTTCAATCATGCCCTAAGGAATCACATTTACTAGCTGTTAAGAGAATATTTAGATACCTTAAGGACACTTCTAGTTTAGGACTTTGGTATCCTATAGACTATAGCTTTAGCTTGCATGCCTTTTCTAATACGGATTATGGAGGATACAAATTAGATAGGAAAAGCACCTCCAGTACTTGCCAATTCCTTGGAAATATGTTGATTTCTTGGTTTTCAAAGAAACAAAATTGTGTTCCATTATCTACCACTGAAGCGTAATACATTTCAGCCAGTAGTTGTTGTGCACAAGTTTTATGGATGAAACAACAACTTTTTTATTATGGAATTGATATAAGTACTATTCCTATCAAGTGTGACAATACTAGTTCTATTTGTCTCACTAAAAATCCCATCCAACACTCTAGAACTAAGCATATTGAAATAAGACATCACTTCATTAGAGACCATGTCGCTAAGGAAGATGTAGTTCTAGAATTTGTTGATACTTTGCACCAATTAGCGGATATTTTTACAAAGCCTTTAGAAAAGGAAAGATTTTGGACACTTAGTAGAGAATTAGGTTTAACCAACCTATCTTCACTTAGTGTTTAAAATAATTTTAGCACTTTTAAGAATAAATGAAAAATGCTTATAATAATAATTTTTGATTGCATTATATGCTATTAGTTAGGGGGAGTTTATGTTATTTGGTGAAAATTAATTTTATGTTCAAATGTTGTTTAAAGATTACTTTGATTGATTGAACATCATTACTTTTCAATAAATGAGTTGCCAATACCACTAGAGCTAATTAATTTAGCATTTTAAGTGTTTAAAACGGATTTTTGACATTTTTGTGCTTCATGCATCGATACACTTAACAGTGCATCGATGCATCCCTTTGAATGTGCATCGATTCATCATGTTGATGCACCGATACACGCCTTGAATGTGCATCGATGCACGGGATCATGCATCGATGCATCCATCAGGTTTTAGGTTAAAAAGGCTTATTTTCTCATTTGTTTCAAAACCTAAAACTAAACTCTCTTAGTCGTTCGCCTCCTCTCTCTTTCCCACTCTCAAAATTGCTCCAAATCCTTTCTTTTTGATCAGAATCTTCGAGCTTTTCAACTCCTAATCCTGCTTCAATCATTAATTCATGCAAAACATCAATACATCCCTCTCAATCCGAAATTTCAAGGTAAAGTATTCTAAAAACTCATTTTATCAATTTTCGTTCTTAGGGCTAGTCTTGATTAGTTCTAGGATTAACATTATATCGGCCATTGGTTATATAATGATTCTAAACTAGAATTTACAACAAATTTCATCAAAAACACACAATTTTTCAAAATTTTCTTTGAAATTCGAAATTTTAAAAAAAAATTATTTTCGAAATCATTGATGTTTTTTACTTCATTATATTGTTTTTATGAAAACTATATGAATTGCAATATTTCTAATGATATTTTCAAGTAGTTTTCAAAACTTTTCCTATTAGGATTGTTTTAGAGAACCTTGATTATTGCGGACTCAACTGAGTTTTGGGATTGATTATTGTGCATACATGTTTTTCAATTTGTAGGTTATCTATTTCTTTCCTTTTTCCGATCTCTAAACCATGTCTAATCCCAAATGATCTGGGACTTCGTCGAGTCATTCTCGTTCAAACCAACCTCCTAATCCCATACATCCTCCACCTACATCTTTATTAGGATCTTGTTTTAACATGCCTGAGCGTCGTAGAGACGAATTGTACTTTAGGTACAAAAATTCTTTTCAAACTTATAGAATCCGGGAAGAGCGTATTCCTTCTCTTCAAGCTATGATAGATATTAACTTTGAATACCTTCCGATTCTTAAAGCTTGGAAGTTTGATAAATTGTTTCAGCTCAAACCTATTGTCTATCAACAATTAGTCCGCATTTTCTATTCCAATGCGGTATGTATTCAAAACGAAACTCAATGTGGAACTATAGCCATTAGATCTTATCTCTTAGGCCAATATATTAATATTGACCCTGAGACTATAGCTTTCCATTTTGGGTTAGATGATGATGGGATATATAATGAGAATGAAACTGTAGATTATCCCTATGTTCCAAACGCTAGTGTTAGTACTCTACGATCTCATCAAGATTGTTTTCTTCATCTGATGATCTCTTGGTGGTTTAGACCATCCGGAGGTAGGTACTCGACTCTTCGTATTAGGGTTTTGTGGTGAATGCACTGTCTTAAGAATAAAATCAAAATCAATCTACCCCACATTATCTTCAGTCAACTAGTTGATGTCATAAACATTGTTCCTTCAAAACATGTCGAAACATTAGTTTATGGATGTCTTCTTAGTAACCTATTTATTAAACTTGGTCTAGACATCTCTCTCGACAATCCTATCCCACTCCAAAACCAAATCAATCTTACATCCTTGAAGAAAGCAGATTGGAAACAAGACGATGTAACCGGTCAATGGGTTTTTAGACCCGGTAAGAAAACTCCGGGAGCTAGTTCCTCACAAGCTTCTCCTAGCTCCTCTCGTGCTCCTCCTCCTCCTCTGGCTCCAGCTACTGATGATGATCCTGAATTTCAACAGCTTATGCAAGACATCGATGATAACGTACCCGATGACAAGCCTGCACCGAAACCAGCTCAACAAGAGAATCAAATGCCTCCATATTTTTGTTTGTTTTTGGAGACATTTGATCTACGGTATGCTTCCATCGAATCTCACTTGACTACTACTCACGAAGAAGTAAATCAATGATTAGACACTTTGGAAGCTCGTCAGATGGAGTTTCAGAGGGAGATGCTTACACGCATGGATGCTCTCTCTCTTGAGATGCAAGCCCGATTTCCTCCTCCGCCTCCCGATCCTTCTATGGATGACTAGACTTATTTTATTTTGATTGTAATTGGGATTAAAATTTAAAACTTGGATTGTTAAAACATTTTGTTGTTTTTGAATTGTTTAACTATTGTTGGATGTTTAAACTGTTTGGTTTGATCTTTATGAGCTTCATGTTAATTAATTCTTGCATTATTGACATCTTAGTTGCATTATGACCAATTTACCATTTCACATTTGATTTGAATATTTGATTATGAACACTAATGGCTAAACTCTCTTTTGATCTTTGATCTTAGCAGCTTAAGTTATATTCAATTAAAATGTTTAATCAATTGGCTATTTTTTAAGCCTTCTTTCACTCAGTTTTTTTTAGTCTTTTTTATTTAACAAAAAGGGGGAAAAGAATAGTGTTAAGTGTTAAAAGTTTTAAAGGGGAAAGTATTATAGTAAGGGGGAGTAATTTCAAAATTTATTTTTCAAAGAAAATCTTAAAATTACTCAAGAGTTTTTGTTATATCAAAAAGGAGGAGATTGTTGAAAACATTTTGATATTTCGATATGACAAACTAAGTTTAAATAAATTTTAAGATTTTACAAATGATTTTCTAAAGTATATTCGATTCAATTAATCGAATATCAAATTATTACTCCAAGTCTTTCAAGATCATTTCAAACCTTACTAAATGTGTAAAATTGTATTTTATACTTAAACTATTTTTGAAACAATTTTCACAAAGTATTTTGAACCAAAATCAAGCCTAAAATCAAATTTTCAAAGTGATGCACTGATGCACCAATCCATGCATCGATGCACCATGGAATTAATTGAACATCAAATGCATTTTATGCATCGATGCACATACCATGCATCGATGCACTCAAGCTTTTTCAAAACATCGAATGCATTTTATGCATCGATGCACTCTTAGTGCACTGATGCACTGAGAGTCCAACAGTCAAAATATTTGAATTTTACACTGATGCACCAAGGGCATGCATCGATTCACAGACGCTCCCATCCACTTTCATTAATTGTTTTCACACTTAAACGACTCTATTGACTCCACTAATCATCCCCAACATTTAGAATCATTTGAATGTGTATTTAAACAAGCTTAGAAGCCATTGATCAACAACAAGCAACTAGAATCAAGAGAGAATCAAAGAGAAAGCATCAAACCTCAAGTTTGAGCATTTCAAGCCTATTTTTCATTCAATATTCATTTTTCTTTCAAGAACACTTATTGTGCTCATTGTATTTATTCTTGAGTATTCTTTCTTTGTTCTAGAATTGTGCAAACATATTTGCCTTATGAGGTTTTTCTTGTGAGTTTGCAAATTTGTAATCTTCTCTTAGAGAAAAGAGTGTTCTCAAGAATTGGGGTATATTCTTTAGCAGTTGTAAGGTTATCTCTTTGGCCTCAAAAGAAAGAACAAATTAATGAATTTGTTGGAAAATCCTTAGTGTGGATAGCTAAGGTAGTGGACGAAGACTTTGGTTGATAAAGTCGGACCACTGTAAATCGTTGTGTAATTACTTTCAATTTTCTGCAAAAGCTTCCACCAAAATTTTTATTACCAATTCACCCCCCTCTTGGTCGATTCCATTGATCGATTAACTCAACAGATTTTGGAGAAGTCATTGATGAATCTTATAAAAAAAATCCAACATGTCCAAGGAAACTTCTAATGCCCTTGGCATAAGTAGGTGGTGGCAATGTTTCAATCACTTCAATCTTAGCCTTATCCACCTCAATGCCCTTGTGGGATATTTTTTCTCTAACACAATGCCTTCAGTCACCATGAAGTGACATTTCTCCCAATTCAAAACCAGACCAACCTCTTCACATCGCTTTAGAACTTTTGTCAATTTGCATATGCCTCTCAAAGTCATCTTCAGAAACAAAAAATCCATGAATATGTTGAGGAAATACTCAACCATATTAGAAAAGATATCTTGCATGCAAGATTGAAAAGTTGACGGGGCAGTACAGAGTCCAAAAAGCATCCTCCTAAAAGTAAAAGTGCTATAGGGACATGTGAATATGGTTTTCTCTTAGTCCTCTGGTGTGATGTCAATTTGATTGTACCCAGAATACCCATCTAGAAAGCAATAGAATGCCTTGCCTACTAATCAATCTAGCATTTAATCGATGAAAGATAAAGGAAAATGATCATTCTTTGTAGATTTGTTAAGCTTACGATAGACCATGTATGTCCTCCATCATGTGACAATGCGCATGTGTAATAGCTCATTATTTTTATTAGTCACTATAATTGTGCCACCCTTTTTGGGGACATATTGGAAAGGGATCACCCATGAGCTATTATATATGGGGTAAATCACTTCGACATCAAACAATTTAATTATTTCTTCCAACACCACAGTCTTCATGAATGGGTTGCGTCTTCATTATGGCTCTATAGAGTTGTCAAGGCTTTCTTCTGGCAAAATCTTATGCATGAAAATAGTGGGACTAATCCCCTTCAAATCAGCCATCGTCTATCCAAGTGATTTCTTATGCTGGGATAAAATAGTTAACAAACTTTTCTCTGGGTTAGGAGTAAAACCAGAGGAAATAATCATAGGTAAAGTACTATCACTACCAAAACAAACATATTTAAGATGCCCTGGCAAAAGCTTTAGCTTTAGGGTAGGTGCATGCTATAATGATGACTTAGGAGGAATAAATTCATGAAAATTAAGGGGTTCAAAGTTCATACATGATCTAGCTAGCAGTAAGCTAGATTGCTCCTCTCTATATGGAAATTCGTCATGGACCTCTATGCTTTCCCCAACAACAAGTCGCTTATAATTTACTAGCGGAATAAACTTACTTTGGTAAAATTGTTTGACTTCCTCTTCAATTAATGAATTCACTTTAGAAAGGCCTTGGTTTTTTTTTTAGTCATCAACATACTTGAGAGTATGAAAAACATTGACACTTATACACTGGTTGGCCACTCTCTTGATTAGTTCACAATCTATTAAAATTTGACAAGTGGCTAAGAAAGGCCTACCCAAGATAATGGGTGCATTGCATCAACTCTCTCTTTAGGATGAACATGGGATCGGTCGACAAGTTTTACAATCACAGAGGTAGGTCTGTCATTTCCCGTTCCATGTTTCAAGAATATAGATTTTGGCATTACTTTCACGCTTGAACCAAGTTCATATAGTGCCTTTACAACAAAATTAGCTCCCATAGAACATGAAATAATGAAACTGTTGGATCTTTTTGCTTTGGCGGTATCTTGCTCAATACGATGCAATATTCTTTTACCGAGACAACTATCTCAAACTTATCAATTTTCTTCTTCTTGGTACAAATCTCCTTAAGAAACTAGGCCAAAGTAGGCATTTGTTTGATGGCTTCCAAAAAATGTACATTAATATAAAGCTTGTTGGGACCGTCGGCGCACCCCATGGCACAGCGGAAACAAAACTCGACTTTCTCACCAGTGATCCAAGTATGAAAAACTAAAATCATGAGGAAGAAATGCGAATACTTACAGTGGGTTCCTTAAAAAACAACAAGGACAACAGTTAATATTGGCAGTGTAGATCGGTTCGAATCGTAAGCCTCCACGAAATCACTTCTCATCCTCTACTCAGTTCACCTGATTGAGAGCAATTTTGTTTTCCCCCAAAAACCGCTTCGAGAGAAAATGGCTGAAGGTTTTGTGTGTGTTCTCTAAAACGACTGTTAGACCTAACACACCTTTTTATAGCCAAGTTACCCTAATCATATTAGGGTTTTTATTATTTCAAATTAATTACATCCATATTTAATTAATTGGAATTTAATAATCCTTTTATATCCAAGTTACCCTAATCATATTAGGGATTTTATTATTTCAAATGAATTAAATCTATATTTAATTAATTGAAATTAAATATTCGGGATTATTAAAACATATACTTAATTAACTCTAGATATATTTTAGTAACGTACAATAAATTGTACATATTTGTTTGTTTCAATCCTAAGATGTGACCCTGTAGGTTCTTGTAACGTTAGTAGTAATTATTAGAACAATTCTAATATTACATACAATGAGTGACATCTAGCAATATATCATTGTCACCTAAGTTACAAAAAAATATGATTCGACGTATCATCTTGGTGATTAACTCTTTTATATATTACATCCTTATGTCCTTTATATCTAGAATAGGCACAGGTCTTGGAATAGTCACACTTTTATAGCCCATCTATTGTTTCTTGATATTTAGAATAGACTTTAATTAACGAATAGTTTATGATATCTCATATCAACTTATTCGAGCATGGCCATGCGTTTCTAGTCTTACTTAATCAAGTGGCCTGTGATATATTTCCTATTATATAGGAAGGACAAATCCTATATTAATCATACACACCCACTACATATATTGAGATATATTCAATAACAGTCTTTATAGAGCAACCAGTTACGGAGCTTGTTTAACAGCATCAAAACATACAACAATATATGTTGGGATAGTATTGATCTCAAGTTTGAGGATCATACATATAGTCATCACCATGAGCAATATTACGACTGCCACATAATAATCAAAGACATGTGCTCATGGTGGGTCAATCCAATACATTGTTCTCTAACAATATAATCATGTATCAATTTTGGCATCTCTATGTCAATGACAACTCATTGTCATCAATCAATAACATGTTAGTCTTAAGCGTATTATTTTTGTCCATGCCCATAATAATACTTAACTAGGGATCTTTTAATAATAACAATTATGTCATTGTATAGACTTTATTATCTTCCAGTTTATGTTAAACACATATATATAATTGAAAATAATAGCGGCAATGCCTTTATTAAATAAAATCGGTAAATACAAATATTATTACAATCATCATATGATTGGTCTTTGGGTATACTCTAATAATCTCCCTCTAGCACTAAGACCAACCACTCACATATCTAATACCGAGTAACTTAGTGTGACAATCATGCATTTGCTATGTAAGAGGCTTTGTCAAGGGATCAACAATGTTGTCATCCGTGTGTACTCTACATATTTCCACATCTCCTCGATCAATGATCTCTGGAATGAGATGAAAGTGCCTAAGAATATGTTTGGATTGTTGATGAGATATGGGTTCCTTTGCTTGTGAAATGGCTCCATTATTGTCACAACAGAGTTCTGCATCATCTGATATATTGGGAATAACCCTTAATTCCATTATAAACTTCTTGATCCAAACAACCTCTTTTGCTACTTCACTGGCTGTAATGTATTCAGCCTCTGTTGTAGAATCAGCTATTGTGTCTTGCTTCAAACTTTTCCAGCTCACAGCACCTCTAATAAGACAAAAGCACAAAACCCGATTGCGATCGTGAGTTATTCTTGTCAGTTTGGAAGCTAGCATCAGTATAACCTTTTATACAAAGCTCTTCCTCCCTTCAATAAACAAGAAATTTATCCTTAGTTCTTCTTAAGTACTTAAGGATATTTTTAACCGCAACCCAATGATTTTTACCAGGGTTCGCTTGATACCTACTCGTCATACTTAAAGCATACGATACATCTGGTCGAGTACATATCAAGGCATACATGATAGAACCAATAGCCGAAGCATATGGAATCATATTCATCCATTCTCTTTCTTGTGGAGTTGAAGGACACATTTCCTTCGAAAGAGAAATCCCATGTCTCATAGGCAAAAATCCTTTCTTGGATTCTTCCATACTGAACCTTTTCAGCACTTTGTCTATATATATACTTTGACTTCAATCTAGAAGTTGTTTTGACCTATCTCTATAGATCTTAACTCCTAAGATATACGCTTCCTTACCCAAATCTTTCATAGAAAAACAACTATTTAACTAAATCTTAACAGACTGTAAAGTAGGTATATCATTTCCTATGATGAGTATGTCGTCTACATACAAGATTAGGAAAGAAACAATTCTCCCACTAGCCTTCTTATAAACACAAGGCTCATCTTCATTTCTGATAAAATGAAACTCTTTGATTGCATCATTGAAATGAAGATTCCAGCTTCGAGAAGCTTGCTTTAGTCCATAAATAGACCTCTGTTGCTTACAAACCTTTCCAGTATTTCCTGTAAAGACAAAACCTTCTGGTTGTGTCATATACACATCCTCTTCAAGTTTTCCATTAAGGAATGCGGTTTTGACATCCATTTTCCAGATTTCATAATCATGGAATGTAGCTTTTGCGAGCAAGATCCGGATGGACTTAAACATAGCTACAGGGGAGAATGTTTGTACATTACCATCTATGTTGGTTTTCTTCTTGAAAACCCATTTACACCCTATAGGTTTGACCCTTTCAGGTGGTTCAACCAAAGTCCATATTTGGTTTACTGACATGGAATCCATCTTAGATCTCATGGTTTCAAGCCATTTCTCAGAGCTTGAACTAGATACTGCCTCTTGATAAGTATTGGGCTCATCTTGATCCATAAGAAGAACATCTCCATGTGTCGTAACGAGAAATCCAAATCTCTCAGGTGCACGATGTTCTCTTGTGGATCTACGCAGTGATTGTGTTTCTAAATCTGTGTAATGCTCCTCAACAACTTGTGAAACATGCTCAACTTCACGTTCATTTATCTGTTGCTCTTGAACTTCTCCAAGTTCAATATTTCTACCCTTCCCTTTCTTTGAGAGAAATTCTCTTTCGAGGAAAACTCATGTTCGAGCAACAAACACTTTATTCTCGTTAGGGTTGAAGAAATAGTATCCCTAAGTTTCTTTAGGATATCCAACAAATATACACTTATGAGATTTATGTTCGAGCTTCGTAGACATCTGATGTTTTACATAAGATTCACAAACCCAAATCTTCATAAAAGACATACTGAGACGTTTATCAGTCCATATATCGTATGGTGTCTTTTGAACTGATTTAGATGGAACACGATTTAGTGTGAAAGTGGTTGTTCCAAGTGCATGTCCCTAAAAAGAAGTTGGAAGATCACTATAACTCATCATCGATAGAACTATGTCTAAAAGTGTTCAATTTCTTCTTCCAGAAACTCCATTCCACTGTGGTGTAAGTTGTGAGATAATCCCACATTCTTTTAGGAGTTCATCAAACTCTATTGTTAAGTATTCTACATCTTGATCTAACCGAAGTACCTTAATACTCTTGCCTAGTTGATTTTGTACTTCATTTTTAAATTTCTTAAACTTTTCAAGGGCTTCAGATTTATGGCGCATAAGATAAATATACTCATACTAACTGAAGTCATTAGTAAAAGTAATGAAGTAATGAAATCCACCTCTAGCTTGTGTATTCATTGGTCCACATACATCACTATGTATTAACCCCAATAAATCACTTGCTTGCTCACCTTTACTATTAAAAGGAGCTTTAGTCATTTTTCCCAACAGGCAAGATTCACATACATCATATTGTTCAAAAATAAATGAATCTAAGAATCTATCTTTTATTTAAGAATCTATCTTTGTGGAGTTTTGATATGCGTTTCTCACTTATATGGCCTAAACAACAATGTCAACAATAAGTTTGATTCGAGTCATTTGTTTTTTATCTCTTAGTATTTATATTATAAATGATGTTTTCTTGATCTAAAATATAGAGACCATTAACCAATTGTGCTGAACCATAAAAAGCACTATAGAGATAAAAAAGAACAACAATTATTCTTAATAGTAATCTCAAAATCAATCTTGTCCAAACAAGAAATAGAAATAATGTTCTTAGTCAAACTAGGCACATAATAACAATCCTCTAAATTTAAATCAAGTCCACTAGGCAAAGATAAAACATAAGTCCCTATAGCTAATGCAACAACTCTTGCTCTATTTCCCACTTGTAGGTCCACGTCTCTTTTAGCCAGATTCCTTCTCTTTTGCAGTCCTTGTACAGAAGTGCAAATATGAGAACCATAACCGGTATTTAATACCCAAGAAGTAAATGTTGACAAATTAACATCAATAACATAAACACCTGAAACAAATGTTCCGTTTGGTTTTGCCTTCTTGGCCTCTTCAAGGTAAACATGGCAGTTTCTCTCCCAATGTCCGGTCTTATCGCAATGGAAACATTTTCCTTCCTTGCTAACTCCCCCTTTGGGTTTTAATGCATTTTCCCTTTTGGTTTGGTCTTACTATTTCCCTTAGACTTTGCCACTTCCTTTTTCTTTCCCTTTCCTTTGTCCTTGTGGACCATCAGAATGGGCTTAGGTCCAACCTTTTTCATGTTACTTTCAGCAGTTCGTAACATGCCAAGTAACTATGGCAAAGTCTTGTTAATTTCATTCATGTTGAAATTAAGGACAAATTGGCTAAAGCTATCTGGCAACGATTGTAGGATAACATTGGTAGCCAATTCATCTTTGAGAGAAAATCCCAGCTTTTCCAATGTTTGGATGTAGCCCATCATTTTGATGACATGAGCTCCTACAGGAGTTCTCTCTACCATTTTGCATTGAAATAGAGCTTTAGAGGTCTCATATCTCTCTTGACGTGCTTGCCCTTCATATATTTCTTTGAGATTTTGAATCATCTCATATGCAATTATGTCCCATGTTGCTTCTGAAGCTCAGGAGTCATGGTGGCAAGCATTAGACATCCAACATCTAGCATATCATCCATATGTTTCTTGAATTTGTCTTTGTCAGATTTTGAAGCATTAGTTGTTGGTTCATCAGGAACATGTTCCTCATTGACATATTCCTTTCTTTCCTATTTGAGAACAATTCTCAAATTACGAAACTAGTCAAGGAAGTTTATGCCATTAAGTTTATCCTTCTCAAGGAGTGATCGCAGTGATAAAGTGTTGTTTGTCATTAAATCTACAACAATGGAAATATTAAAGCAAGTAAATTTACCGAATTAAAATTTATAAATAAGACTTTATTTACTAATTACTCCCACTATTTTATTCAAAATTAAAAACCCTCTTTGTTTTAATTTTAGAAAAATTCAACGAAAATTTTTCTAGTGGGTGAGGATCCATAATACATCAATTTCCTAAATCAGCTTTGGCTTTTCTTTTAGGATAGTGATTATTTAGGTAACACTTGACTAGTTACATATCATGTAACTCCTCATTTTGGTGAACAACTTTTGTTAAAGTCATCTCATGACTTATCCAAATATTTAACCTCTAAGTTTCTAATCCTATTAGAATAACCTAGCTAAGTTATTACCAATATTTCAACCGGTGAATATTACTTGTTTATTCTTCGCATTTAACTAAGATAGATTTATGTGTCAATGCTTTGGTAAAGCCCACACAATATCGATCAAAGCCTTAACGAGGGTAAATATTGGACGGTTAAGTTAACTTATATTATAAAGAGGGATCTGCGTAATTATCTCATCATTATTCTTTTTAATATTAGGCGCTTATTGATCTCATCAATATTCATTCTTATTTTATCATTTGATGCATTGCATACATAACAAATATAGAAATACATAAGATGCAATGGTTATAGCCCAAAACAATAACTAAGGTGGCCCATCCCAAGCCAATGGGAGAACCAAGAACCCTAAAGCCTAAGACTACTCTCTAGGTATCTTCTCATCATTCTTCTGCTCCTTGTGAATCTTCATAGGTTTACAATTTTAAATGAAACTTGTTTTACATACGAAGGAGTAAGATGAGAAGAAAAATACAATAGAGATATAGAAAGGCACGGCTCGCATATCATATTTCAAATTAAACCATTATAAAGTGAACAAGGGTTATAACCATGCATGTCAAACACCGTGCAAAACAAACATATCATATATATACACGTTCTTATGCCTTTGTTAAAAATTTAATATGGGCCTTCAATTTGTACTGCTGATGAGGGGTCAAGGCGCGGAGCCCCTAGCGTCGGCCGGTGGGATTTTTTTGAAAAACAATACTTCTGTTTCCATGGAAAAATTCACGATTTGATAACAATTATCAACAGAATTGTGCTTTTGGGATTTTCAATCCCGAAGGTTTTCTGCATCAGAACAACCATTATTCCACTTTCAAACTCGATCTGCTATCACACTCCCACAGATCATCCAGCAATAAATCGATTGAAAAACATATTAACAAATTAACGTATTAATCATTGCGGTTATCGATTCGAACAATGATATCAGCATATTTACTGAAATCGATAAAACTAGAACATGCATTTCATACATATCGCATCAACAAAAAGTTTAACACAAATTTAGATCGTACAAGTGGCTCTGACGCCACTGTTGGGATCGTCGGTACACCCCATGGCACAGCGGAAACAAAACTCGACGGTCTCACCAGTAATCCAAGTACGAAAAACTGAAATTAGGAGGAAGAGATGCGAATACTTACAGCGGGTTCCTTGAAAAACAACAAGGACAACAGTGAATATTGGCGATGTAGATCGATTCGAATCGTAAGCCTCCACGAAATCACATCTCAGCCTCTACTCAATTCACCCGATTGAGAGCAATTTTATTTTCCCCTAAAAATTGTTTTGAGAGAAAATAGTTGAAGGTTTTGTGTGTGTTCTCTAAAACGGCTGCTAGACCTAACACACCCTTTTATAGCCAAGTTACCCTAATCATATTAGGGTTTTTATTATTTCAATTTAATTAAATCTATATTTAATTAATTGGAATTTAATAATCCTTTTATATCCAATTTACCCTAATCATATTAGGGATTTTATTATTTCAAATTAATTAAATCTATATTTAATTAATTAAAATTAAATATTCGGGATTATTAAAACATATACTTAATTAACTCTATATATATTTTAGTAACGTACAACAAATTGTACAACTTTGCTCGTTTCAATCCTAGGGTGTGACCCTGTAGGTTCTTGTAACGTTAGCAGTAATTATTAGAACAATTCTAATATTACATACAATGAGTGACATCTAGCAATATATCATTATCACCTAAGTTACAAGAAAATATGATTCGACATATCATCTTGGTGATTAACTCTTTTATGTATTACATCCTTATATCCTTTATATCTAGAATAGGCACAAGTCTTGGAATAGTCACACTTGTATAGTTCATCTATTGTTTCTTGATATCTAGAGTAGACTTTAATTAACGAATAGTTTATGATATCTCATATCAACTTATTCGAGCATGGCCATACGTTTCTAGTCTTACTCAATCAAGTGGCTTGTGATATATTTCCTATTATGTAGGAATGACAAATCCTATCTTAATCATACACACCCACTACATATATTGAGATATATTCAATAACGGTCTTTATAGAGCAACCAGTTACGGTGCTTGTTTAGCTGCATCAAAACATACAATAATATATGTTGGGATAGTATTGATCTCAAGTCTGAGGATCATACATATAGTCATCACCATGAGCAATGTTATGACTGTCACATAATAATCCAAGGCATATGCTCATGGTGGGTCAATCCAATACATTGTTCTCTAACAATATAATCATGTATCAATTCTGACATCTCTATGTCAATGACAACTCATTGTCATCAATCAATAACATGTTAGTCTTAAGCGTATTGTTATTGTCCATTCCCATAATAATACTTGACTAGGGATCTTTTAATAATAACAATTATGTCATTATATGGACTTTATTATCTTCCAGTTTATGTTAAACACATATATATAACTGAAAATAATAGCGGCAATGCCTTTATTGAATAAAATTAGTAAATAAAAGTATTATTACAACCATCATATGATTGATCTTTGGGCATACTCTAACAAAGCTGATCAATAATATCAATAAAGTGTTTGAATTGGACTTCATCATTATGCTTTTTCAATCTTTGTGGGAAGGGAGGTGGGGTCTAACTTCCTCAAATGAGGTAGTAGTAATCATTTTTACCTTGGTATATGTATTTGGTATCTCGGTATGTTCACTAGTAGAACCCTCATACTTGTCCTTCTTGATAATGATTTCATCTTGTAATTCAGTTTTAGCTTGCTCAGAGGTGGGGGTAGAATCATCTTGTGATTTCCCCTAATCTTGATTTGTTGGTTAATATGAGTACCACTCCTAATTGTCAATATATGGTATTATTTTTTCCATGAGATTTAGTGACTTTAGTGTCACTTGGAAAACGTCCTTGTTGACGCTCTTGCAATGCCATGGCAATATGACCAACTTGAACTTCCAAAACTCTCAGAGATGAGTTATGGCTTTGAAGTAAGGCACTTTAACTATGAAGAAAAGCTCCTTGATTTTTGATTGATGTAGTATGGTCTTGCAGCATTGACTTAGTGATAGATATGATGTCTTGAATCGTGGCCTCCAAATAACTTGTACTAGATGAAGATGAGGCTCCCTTGTTAGAATTATGCCATTGTATAGGATTTTGGTAGACTTGAGGTTCAACGAAATTTCACTGGCGAGTAGGTTGACAAGCATTAAGGGCTCCTTGATTTCCCTATGAGAATTTAAGGTGTTGACGCCACCCTGGAATGTAGTTGGTGGAGTAGGGATTATTATTGCCTCGGTTTTAGTTGCTTACTTAGTTAATGGACTCATGATTAGTCAGGCATTTGCTCATGTGGTGATTGCCATGGCATAACAGACATATTGAATTGGTTGCCTTTACTTTCTTCACCTCAGTTAAGTGTTGTAAGTTCTTTAACATTTTAGTGATAGTTGAGAGTTGAGCGGACACAGAGTCCTTGCATCTAATTCGAATGGCCCATGTGTTTTTCTCCTAGTTCCAAGCCTTGAGAAAGGAAATTTATAATCGTTGTTGGCAATCCTATCAAGAATAGCAAATGCCTCAGTAAGTGCTTTTTCAAGTAATGTCCCATTTGTCGAGGCATCAAACATCATCCTCGTGGGTGCATTGACTCCTTTATAAAACATCACTACTTGGGTCCATTCTTGAAAACCATGATTATAACATTTACAAAGCAAACTCTTATAATGATCATGGCATTCATACATAGATTCTTCATTAGCCTGACGAAAGCATGATATGTCATTCCTTAGTTGAGTGTTCATGTTTGGAGTGTTATAGTGCAAAAAAAAAAAGCTTTTACAAAGATTAGCCCATGACTCTATCAAATTAGTTGGAATACCACTCCACCAATCCCTAACTCAGTCACGCAAAGAGTAAGAAAATAACTTTAATTTCAACACATCATCATGTTATCCTTGTTGGTGTAAAGAATCACATACCTGTAAGAAATTGTGAATATCCTGTCTGGCATATTCATTTTCCATTCCCCAAAATTGGCCTATAGAATTCAATATATTGCACATGACTTTTTTGAGCTCAAAATGGGCTGCCTAAATTTTGGGTGCCACAATCCCAGGATTCAAGTCATGTAAAATAGGATTAAAGTGATCACGAAAAACATGAGGCCTCCCAGCATACCCAACATTGGGATTTGCCTCGACATTCTGATCTTTCTATTAACCAATGCCTTGATTTCCAATTTGATATATATTTCCTTGAGCACATTGATCCCGTCTTCTTTGTCTAAAGAGTCTTTGAATCTCAGGTTTAATTGTTATCAATGGATAGTCAGAATGTCCTCTAGTCATACACCAAGTAAGCATGAAAAAGATAAAGTAGCTTATCAAGTAAACTATACAAAAATAAAGAAGCAAAATAAAATGTTATGATAAACTAATTAACTTCACGTTGCAAATCTCCAACAACAATGCAAAAAACTTTTTGCATGTTGTGAGTACTATAAAATTATACACAATTAATGTGCAAGTATAAACAATCGCAAAAGTAATATAATGATAAGTGAGTATCATCCTCTAGGATTGGTAGAGTTTATGAGTTTAGACATAACAATAACTAAATTATCTAAGCATAGTAATGATAACTACACTGATGATGCCTAAGTAAAGGAATCATGATTGTAGGGTGGAATGATGATGAAGAAATATGAATAAGTGAACAAATGTGATGTTGTGGCAATGGAGATGTTTATAGTCTAAATAGGTGAAAATATCAAGGCAATGCAGAATGGTAAAAACACAAAATAAATGAAATAACTTGATAATCCTCACACGAGAAGCTTCTATGGGAATAAACTTTGGGGAGTCAAGGAAGTTTTAAAGTTATATCTTAAGTTGTTATAGTCTTCTAGTGCCTTACTTGTTCGATAAAGTTTACTAAAGATGTTATATGATATCTCTAGTCTAAGAACCTAACAAAATAGGATGCCACGACATCTCCTCTCAGCCTGAGCAGTGACACTCTAAACCTATAATTACGCTTTACCCCTCTTAGTCGTTGAAATCCTAGCTTAGTTTCTCTTGAATACTAAGGGATTAGGTTCTAGTAATTAACTACAACCCATTGCTTATGCTAATCTTACTTTATTTTCTCTCGAATACCCAGTCTTCTACTTAAGAAATGGACACTCTCATGCCTCCTACAAATTTATGAAATTAAGAAATCATAAGCAAAAAAGTAATAAGCAAAAGAAAACATTAACCAACCCTTCAAAACGAAGTTTAAAGCATCCGTCAATGAACTCCACCAAATATAATCTAGTTCATGGTGGTGTTCGAATAAACCATGGAAAATCCCAACTTGTTCATTCGTTCCTTACAACCCAATCAAAGATCAATCATAAAATGGAGAAAAGGTTGGAGAAGAAAGCACTAGATATGTACGACCAACATTTTCTTTGAACCACCACAAACAACTATAGCAGCTTACCCCTCTCGGATGCAAACGCCACTCCCTCGAGCTTCACCAATGGTGGAACACCACTAAAAATGGATGGAAAAAAGAAAATGAAGAAGTTGAGTTCGTCAGTGGAGGAAGAGAGACTTGGAGAAGATGATGAATAGGATATGTCCAAAATGTTGTCCTTTTCTTTATAAATCTAAGGAATGTTCTTTGGGAATTTTTCCCAAAATTCCCATCATACACCCATGTACACTCTAAATACGTGAAGATTGATTCCATAGGTGGTAGTGGGTCCCATTCAAGTGGTTACAAGTGAAAAACACGTGCTAATAACAGCTGTCATTTGTGAAAATATATTTTTGTCCTTTTCTATACCATAAATGACAAGGAATTGCAGTCTGTTTCATCAACTCGTGATACCTTATGCTCTTGTTTCCTTCACATCACCAAATAACCACACTTTTGCCATCATATAGTAGCTTCATAATGTAAAATGCAATGGAAAAACACAATGACCAAAATGCAACTATATGAAACTACAAGCACCTAAAATGACTTATATTTACCTTTAAACAATCAATAACTTAAGTGAAAAAGGCATTAAAGTATCCTTTTTATGGATTTATTACATATTATCTAAAATTTGACATCATAATTAGAAGGTTGCCTGATTATCACTTATTCACGATGCCATAATTGGTTTCAGCGGGTTAATAGGAATTTTAGACACTATCTTTTAAATTACAGTGCATAAGTTGATTGGACGAATTAGCTTTTTGTATTTAACCTCCGTGACCTTATGAATGAGGATAAAGATAGTCTTGTTAAATGTTTCATATCCTGAGGATCATTTAAAAGATCCAGACAAAGTCCCACCACATCATCTCCTACTAGCGGCGAATGTTGTATGAAAAAACTTGTTGGTAACCCATTAATCCTAGATAACCCTAACATGAATTTTTTTTTCATTTTTTTTCATTTCTTTCAAAGTGAACCTAGGTAAAATTCAAAATTCATCAAAGGTAAAATAGAATTTAAATTTTATTTCAAATTCAAAATTTTCACAATTAATACAACCATATAATTAATTGGTATTGAAAAGATGATTAGGCGTGCTAATCATTCCTTGATCGTAAACAAATCATTAGTCTGACACATCTCTGGTAAAATGTATACTCAATAAATTGTAAATAGGTGTCCAATCTACCTGATTCAAAAATGATCGGTGGAAACTCCATCAAGTACAATCCGAGTCGAGACGTAAACTCGAGACCATCTGAAGAACCATTGCGATAGCTTGGCGACTCTGTTGGGGACATGATAACTCCATAAAAAGACTATATTTGTAGTCTTTTTACTTAAGTTATTGCTCATCTAAAAAAGTATGCAAAGCATATTAGTTGCATTTAGGTTATATTTATTTATGGTGGATAAGTTTTGCTTCGGTAAAATTTATTTGGTTTGACTAATGTTGTTGAGGAGAAAGGGTCTGTGTGGATTGTGTATGTGCAGGAAATTTACTTAGGAAGAACATTTCAGTCGCGACAACCTAATTTGTAAGGTACAATGGAATATAGAAGTTAAAGAAAGAGAGGAGTAGATTTATCTTGCCAATGCAAGGTTTATCTTGAAAGTCTGAAGCGGTTATGATGAAATCGCCTATGTCACATGCCAGCTGTACAACTTCCCTCACGTGCAAGCAAGCCCTCAAGATTCTGAAAATAGCCAGCCGCCTTTCCTTTTTTTTAGTCTGGACAAGAAAATAACGGGTATCTAGGGAATCTTCACTTATGTGAAACCCTAGGAGATTTCCCTTTATAAATACCCAGCCATAGCTGCCAACGAAGGTAGGGGAAGGAAGTTAGGAGAGCTTTACTTGAAGTGTGAGCGAGCAACTATAGTGCTTCCCCACCATTTACCAACCGACTTTCCTTGGTGTCCTCCATAGCCAAACTATAGCACAGCGGCGGTCAGGCCTCGAAAGAGGCTAATCGTCACGGCAGGCGCGATGTTAATTAGAATTGTCACGACAGAGCCCCCGGTTTTTGGAGTTGTTCTTCCTTTGTTCTTAATTTCTTTACGTAATTGGGTTTGTATTAAAACGATGATCCTTGGTTGACTTTATGATAACACCATGAAATGTCTTACTTGGTATTAATCTTTGTTTTGCCTAAATAATTATTTCCTATTTTATGAATGATGACTTATGAATTTGCTCAGGACTGTTTTGTTCATTGTTGAATATATTTCCTTGTCATTGTAAGAGCTTTGAGGGATTGCCTTGGGTCTAGGTGAAATACGTCTTGGCATTGTAAGAGCATCGAGAGATTGCCATTTGTCTAGATATTGATTCTTAGATTCAAGAGAATTAAGATAGATCTACGTGAACAATGGAAGGGACCGAGATGTAATGTTCTAACTTGTCTACCTTAGAGATAAGGAGCGGGTTTCAATTGACTAAAAGGGATAGACGCTAGAGTAGGATAGACAACGATTATAGTTTCCGCTGAGAGGTATTGCTATAATAATAGTCTGACAAACCAAGGGTTGTAGTTAACGCTGAGTAGTATTACTATAACAACCGTCTAAGAATACTTAGTAATCCTGTTGGGCAACTTAAGCATGTCATAACAATTCATTATGGACTTAGAATAATTGCATGGCATAACAAAAGATTAGAATGAGTGCTCTGTTATAAGTCTAAATATGTGAGGTTGTTTTAAATATATTTGAATCAACGTTTTTCTTTGCTTTATTTTAATTCGATAGTTTTGCATATTTATTTTGTCTCGACCAAACTTTTTTGCAATTATATTTTACAATATTTCCTTGTTTTGCTTTATTACTAATAGTTTTCTAGTTTGACAAGATTGTAAGAATTAGCTTGTGACAACTAGTTCTGGTTGTGGTAAAGCTTAAAAATATTCGACCAATCCCTGAGGAGACGATAACTCACTTACCCTATATTACTTGATTCGATTGTGTATAGTTGCACAGAATTGCTTGCCTTAGCGTATACATTTACAAGCGATCAAGTTTTTGGCGTCGTTGCCAGGGATTGGCAACTGAAGGAATTTTCATTTTTCGCCATAACAAGTTTTTCTTGTCACCCTATATTTACTTAGTTTAAAGTATTTTAATTTTTTTTTTGTAGGTTTTTATCATTGCATGACCCTGAGATCTGTTGGTAAACCATTGAAACCATTCGACCTTGAAATTGAACAATCGTTCAGACAAAAACGATATAACAAACGAACTAGAGAGAATATGAACCAAATACAATTTCAAGACAGTAATATGAGAGATCAAACATAACTTAATGCGGAAATTAATCTTCAGAGAGAAGATGCAAGACCACGAGCAATACGAGATCACTTGAACCCAATTTTTGATGATCTCAATCCATGCATCGTGGCACCTGAGATACAAGCAACCCATTTTGTGCTTAAACTGGTGATGTTTAACATGCTAAATTTTATCAGTCAATTGGTGGTTCACCTAATGAGGATGCTAGACAGCATATTCGTGCCTTCCTTGAAGTGTACGATTCATTCTGACAACAAGGTATGCATGGAGACGTGCTTAAACTTAAACTTTTCCCTTATTCCCTACGTGATAGAGCAAGAGCTTGGCTCAGTGAAGTTCCTTCAAGCTCAATGGAATCTTGGGTGGATTTATGCAAAAGTTTCCTATGTCGATACAATCCACCCAATATGAATACACAGTTTCGCAATGATATTGCAAGTTTTCGCCAAGGAGATTACGAATCAATGTACGAATGTTGGGATAGGTATAAAAGTTTACTTTACAAGTGTATAAACCACGAATTTCATGACTGGACTTAAGTAGTGATGTTTTACAACAGAGTTAATGCACCTACTCGAATGATGTTAGATGTCTAAGAAAATAGCACCTTACTTGACAAATCACCCGAGGAAGCCTTTGATATCCTCGACAGGATAGCAAATAACGACTATCAATTCCGAACTACAAGGCTGGGAACCGGTAGAAAAGCCTCTGGAATATATGAAATTGAGGTAAGGGTTAAGTAGCTACTTAACTTTTTGCCATAACTAATATGTTGAAAAATTTGCAGCGTCCTAATGAGGTGAGAGAAGTCAAGGCAACCAGTAATGCATGCATATTTTGTCACAACAACCATCATGAGAGTGAATGTCCAGAAAACCATGAGTCTACCAATTTCGTGGGCAATTACAACTGAAGCAACAATAACCCCTACTCAAATACATACAATCCTGGCTGGAGACAATATCCAAATTTTTTATGGGGTAATCAAGGAAACAATAACAATCAAGCAGTGAATTACAATAGGCCATAGCAGAGTAACTCGGACCATCAACATTTTCAGAATCAGCATCATCAATTGCCCTGGCAAAACACTAAAGGTACAGCTTCTTCCTCTAATACCAACTCCAATTCTAACTCCTTGGAAGTTTCATTGCAGGAATTCATGGCCTCGACAAAAGATTTCATAGCTTCAATAAAGACCCTGATGCAAGAGCACTCATCAACAATAAAAAACCAAGGAAATTTGTTGCAAAGTCAAGCAACCCTTTAGCAAAGCCATAACTCATCCCTTAGAGCATTGGAGAACCAAGTAGGTCCAATTGCCACGGCATTACATTCCCACCCACAAGGAAATCTCCCTAGTGATACTAAAATCACTAAGCATGATGGAAAGGAGCAATGCAGTGTACTTAGACTAAGGAGTGGAACACAGATTAACCAGAATGACAAGTTTGGGGGAGAACAGTTATACAATTCTCGCCAATGCACTACATAACCAGAAGATCAAGCCAAAGATGTGGAGAAGGATTAATTGTCCGAAAAGAAGGAAAATGATGAAGGCTCCGAAAATCATCAACCAGATAATGGGAAATTTATGTCCAAGGCCAGAGATTCCTCAGTACCAATATCAGATGACGTGAAACCTCCACCACCGTTCCCTCAACGATTAAAGAAACATAATAATGATATCCAGTTCAAGAAATTTGTTGATGTTCTGGATCAGTTGTATATCAAAGTTCCTTTACATGAAGCCATTGAGAAAATGCCTTCATGTGCTAAGTTTCTAAAATACATCATTACAAAGAAGAGGAATGTAGAAAATGTCACCATGGCAACAGAAATCTGCTCTGCAGTTAGCAAACTCTCACCAAAACAAAAAGACCCTGGCAGTTTTGTAATACCATGTTCAATTGGTAATAACTTTGTAGGATGAGATCTTGTTGACTTAAGGTCAAGTGTAAATTCAATGCCAATGTCCATATTTTTAAAACTAAAAAGGTATAACTCTTTCCCAACCACAGTTATCTTACAGCTAGCTGATCGGTCTTATGTGCGTCCTGAGGGCAAAATAGAAGATGTCATATTGAAGGTGGACAAATTCATATTTCCAGTTGATTTCCTCATCTTGGACTGCAAAGCCAATGAAAATGCACCTATCATCCTTCGACTACCTTTTCTAGCCACTGGACGAATCTTAATAGATTGCAAGAAGGGAGAATTCACAATGCGGGTAGGAGAGCAAAGCGTCACAATCGAGCAAAGCGTCATAATCAATGTATTCGACTCCATGAAATATGTGGACAATTCAGAAGAATGCCAATGCATTAGAGACATGGACTCAATAGAATAAGAGGAAAAGGTAATTATTAGCCACGATGAATTTTTAAAGCTAGATGAATACAATACTTTGTGCCATGAATTAATAACCATGACGCATAAACACGAAAATCATTGCCCATGCGCAATATTTTTGGAAGACAATTCTGAGAACTATGGCCTTGGCAACATCAGTCTGAATAAAGCACTAAACGGGTTCCCTGCTAACGACACCAGGGCAAATTATGAAGGAGAGTCAGAGGAACAATCTAGTTTCCAAAACAATATTCTAACTTCAAATTCAAAATTTAAACATTAAATTCCAGTAATAAACACCCATAATTAAGCATTTAAACTTTAATGTCTTATAATTTCCAAAACATGCAAAATGGTCCTTATTCCATCACAATATTCCAAATTGATCCAAATCAATTTCCAAAGCATGTTAAATTAATCTGATATTAATTATAGACCATAGGAAATTTTTGAACATTTTCCCTTATTATTTTCCCCAAGGTCAAATCTCTTGAAGTAACTATAGTGTACTTTTCATTCAATTTCACGCATGAATGTAATCTCCTAACATCAAATTCATGCAATTCCAATCATCCTAATATCAAATTCAATTCAAATTAAATCAATCCTCTCCAAACCCTAGCCTCACCGAAACTTGTATATGATTCTGTAGATAATTTTAATTATCACTCATGCTTGAAAATTAATCTACAACATCAATAACATAAAAATCATCCATTAGCTCTTCAAAATCTAACATGTTCTTCATCCAACCATATCATGAAATTCATCATCCAATCATGATATCCATGAATTTGTTTTATTCCAAATGATAGAGAATTTCAAGGGGATTAATTCTCCATCTAATAGCTAAATCCAAAAATTAATCATATAGCCTTAAAAATGAAATTGAAAAACTTCCCCATACCTATTTTGGAGGTCACAACCAAGCCTGAAGAAGAGAGAAATTATCTTGAAGTTTCTATAATTAATATCTAGGACAAATGGATTATAATTAATATAATTGAATTTTAAATTCAATTAATGAGAAATTCCAACTTTGTCCTTAATGAATCATGATAATTTCAACTTTCTATTGGAATATCTTCCATTTTCATATTACAAAGTCAAATATGAACCAATTAAATTTGATTTTCCACCTTTAACCATGCGATTTTTGAAAATTGCAATTTAGTCACTAAATTTTCCAATTTCGTCTTAACATGGAAAATCGACTTTAATTTCACTGATCCATATTAAATTTTACTATTCTAAATTATGGAAATAATATTTCTATATTTCTTCTATCATCCTTCACATTTTCCTGAAATTCTGATTTGATCTGATTATCTGATTTCTAATCGGACTTTATTATCTTATAGTTTTTAATACAGATCTCGAATCAATTTTGATTCCAAAAAAAATGTTAATTTTGGGACAAACTAGTCATTTACGGGACAAAATATATAGCTTTTTAAAATTATAATTTTTCCTTGAAATTTTCCAAAATATATACTTTGACCACTAAACTTTCAAATTTTACATTTTAGCCACTAGCCAAAATTTTAGGGTATTACAATTCTCCCCCTTAAGAAAAATTATCCTCAAATTTGCAACGTGTACTTAAGAAATTTGCATTCATTCCTTCAAAGAATTTCAACAAATAACATCACTTATTTTCTCAATACTTTAACTTCTTACTTTAATATCTCTATCAATTCTTCTTCATATTCATATCCATTTAAATATTAAACTTTTCAATATGACAACAGTTGAAAAATTCAAACCATTCTTTGAATACTTAACTTCCTTTGTTCTCTAAATCATAATATATTTTCCTTCAATAATACTTTGAAAAAAATACTTATTTTTAACTTGATAATTAATCTCTTTTTGTTTTCAAGTCCATTAAAAAAATTTATCGATCGACAACCATCTTACTATTCTTTCAAATAATGTTTACCTTATTTTCAACTTCCTTTCTATCTCATAACTCTTATATCCATATCTTTTGTCATTTCTATCCAAATAAACTTCATAGGGAGTTCTCTTGACATTTTTCTCATACAAACTTCCTTAAAGGCAAATACCTTTCACTTGTTATATCGAATCCAACTTCATATATGTTTATACGTCCTGTGATATCTGATTAGTTCCTTCAATTAATTCATTTGTCCAAGAATTAAGTACAACACTGATTTTAAAAAATTCTCAAGACATAATGTAAAGACTTTAAAAAAATTATTTTAAGTATGCCTTGGATTTATCATATATACAATTCATAATCGAATAACTTACTATACCATTTGTTATACTTATCCATAGAATAATCAACTCAAATAGAGATAAAGGGCACAAAATTACTTACTTTAACCACCATCACTTAGATCGAATACTTCTTGTTGAGTGTCTAGTATTGTAACAGTGCTCATACTAATTCTCTTCAATTTCCACCAAGGTACAAAAATCAATTGTCGAAATCCTGAGAACATTTAATACTTAGTTTCAACTTGTTTTCATATCAAGCTTATAAAACCAAACTTAATTATAACTTTTGTCGTGATTAACTATCTATAACAACTCTTTTATTCCATATACATCTTAGTCCCTTTAGGGCACATAGTCAAAATATTTTCATACACCTCGGAGATAAATTCTTTCTTCAAGTCATTATTATTTCGTATATACTTTATCTTTATGATACAAACATCCCTTCGACTTAACATTAAAATCTTTAATTCTATCATTGTTCCTTGATCCATTCTTACTATGCACTTCTCATCTTTCTTTGAAAATCCTTTATTTGATCTAACAAAATAGGCTATAACTCTACTTCTATTTAATATGTCATTATCTTTCATTAACCATCCAACATTTCTGAAACTTTTAGTACAGAAACATCTTTTGGTATAACGTACCCGCTTCCACACTAGTCTTTCTCGTACAATAGTTGATAACTATCTTTTAAATTTTTAAGAAATCCAATTCTTCCCCTTGATCTCAATTTTAACTTCTTTTGATTTAATCAATACTTCAAACATTCATCTCTTTATAATTAGTATCATAACTGTCAACTCTTGATCATAATTCAGTAAATTTTCCTTTTTATATGCTTTAAGCATTTTCAAAATATAAGCTACGACTTTAAATTATTGCCTTAATACACATATCAGACCATTATGAAATGCATCACTATCAGACATATAATCCTTTCATAATTTATCATCTCTTGACATAGAATCCTTGAATGATTTATCATGTATTTACTCTGACAGATTGTGATATTGATAAGGGAATAATATTCTATATTAATCTATACACTCAAAATTTATTTTGACTATTCCACTAAAAACTAAACTCGAATATGAGTCTAACCATATAAAGTACTCTTTCTAGTTCAAATTGTACAATTTATGGTGGATTTTCTAGTCCAGTGTACAAAATTTTATTTGAGCAGAAATTGATGTCCCAACTTCTGACCTTTTATCGATTAAAATTTTATAACCTTTTATAACCAGAGAATCCTAAGATACTTCAACTTTAGAAAAAATCTTTTAAGTTCCTATTCAACTATAACTTGTACTTTCCAAAGAACTACTTTTACTTATTCTAGGAAATTCTGAAATATTAAATAAAGATATGTATATATCCTTCCTTTATCTTTATAGATCTAATACCATTTAAGAATATTTCCCCGACCGATCCAAAAGCAGTTAAAATTTAATTTATCCAATACAGAGAACTTACAAATATTGTCTCATCTGAATATCATTTCCTAAACTCATTTTAGTCGCATCAAATCCTAATAACCATTTTAGAATTATCCTTCTCTTTGATCGCTACTTCATCACTTGCGATTTGTTCCTAAATAATTTCTCATCTATGCATTCTTTTCTTCCAATTACTGTGATCTTGAAATCCCTTTGAGTATTTCGAATTAATAACATTATACAACAGTCTATTATTACTCGATAAGGAAATAATTGTTCTACATTCAAACTTATTCTGAATTCTCCAAAGGATAAAATAATTTCATCAAATTCACTAAGAACTTAACTCTCTTTGAACTTTTAGTGGACAATATATATGCCCCTTAACCTTGACCTCTAGTCTTAAGGGTTTATTCTTTACTCTTATCACTCAAGATTAGTTCAAATCAGACATCTCTCTAATCAACTTGATACTTAACTTATATATTTATAAAAAATTTGAACATACCTTTAGAAACCCAGAATCATTAGTAAATTCAACAATTTCAGGGTCTAGTCCCGTCTCAAATATACCAATATCTCAGCTATGACCATATCTCAGCTTCTTCCTCATTAAGAGGAAATGCATTTCTCACACAAAATGGGGGCAATCTTTTACAGCTTCAACCGTTCTATAGAGAAAGACTAAAGTTCTCTCTGACCTATTTTGGTCCATTACAATCTCAATCTTCTTTCTATCATTATCAGTTTTATTACCCTTACACTTAGCTTCAAAATCGATCGTTCGAGACGGTCCTTATGGTTTCGACATCTAACTCAACCATATTTCAAATTTACGTTAGTAAGGAGTAGTATCATCAATTAAATTACCTAACTATACCAGATCAATAATATTGACATTCTAGTGGCATGTATACCTTTTTAACATAAAACAAACTCAGTTTAGGCCGACAATCGGCTAAACTTACAACTTTGATACCAATAAATGTAACACCCTTAATCTTTATATGTACTTAAATACGAGTTAAAGATGTCACACTGACTTTTTATAGCATTACATACTAAAAAACCCGTAAACTTTTGTTTTATTTTCAATTTATCCATTAAAACTAATTTAACTAATCGCATAAAAACATAAAAAATATTTTATCGTCTGCTTTAAATTGAATTTTAGGCAATAACTAGATAGTTCGATGCTATTTCATAACATACATAAAATTCCTAAAACACTGCATAATTTAAAAATCAATCAGTTAACTTTTAAAACATAATAATGTAAAATACTATTCTTTCATACTACTACTTATATCTACTACCAACCATATTAATGCAATTTTATCAGAGGAACCAGAACATTCATAATCTACATGCCACTAAGAAGTCAAAATAATATTAAGGATGTCTTACTGATATTGTAGGTCATCATGACTTCTACGGTGCTCCTTACTTCACGTCATTACCCTTTCCTTTACCTACACATGAAAATCATCACACACGAAGTATAATTTAGTGAGGCATTATATGAAATCGAGGTGAGATAAAATTTAAAATAACTTTATAAAATCAAAATAATATAATTCAATATATAAAACTTCTGAAATTTACAAAC
Source organism: Hibiscus syriacus (assembly GCF_006381635.1). Classification (NCBI taxonomy): domain Eukaryota; kingdom Viridiplantae; phylum Streptophyta; class Magnoliopsida; order Malvales; family Malvaceae; genus Hibiscus; species Hibiscus syriacus. The sequence goes on along the minus strand of NW_024062697.1, from coordinate 1,776,189 downwards.
CAAATTTAATAATTATTTCCTCATCTTTAAAACATGTGAAGACCAATATCTCGCATATTCGTAAAACTCACGGCAATCAAATGTCAGATCACAATAATCGATAAAATATTAATTTCCATTCAATCAAATTTCTTGTTCTAATAACCAGAACCTTTTTATTTTAGATTCATAAATCATTTTCAGATTCATAGCCCAATGTATATATAAAGAGAATGTGCGATACGTGAGTCAGACAAGTGTGTGCAATAAGCACTCCAGGTGCTACCATTAGAAAACAGAAATATGAACTCCAAGTGCCTCATATCATTTGCACCTACAATACTACATAAAATATACAGGAATGTACCAAATTAGAATCAGAATCACTCAACCTCATGGCATGCCAATTATAGCTACGAATCTCAAAGCAACATACAATGGGCTTTACGATAAATTCATATCATTTATAAATCCAGCATTTCCAATTAGTATCATTTTCAAATATCATTTATCAAAACCAGTGCATTGGGCAGTTCATGCCGAAATCACCCATAATTAAAATATAGACATCAGATAAAATACTTTGGGCAGCTCATGCCCTAAAAATCATTTTGTGGAAACTATTCAATTATCCTTTCAAAAAATATGATCATATAAAAATATATTGCGTAATTTATGCCCAAAATAAATAATAAATCATTTCGATAAACATTATGGAAATATTCCATTATTTGATTCAAAACTTTTCTTTTAAAATAATTCGATGTTGACTTCTCACAAGTCTTCCTCAATCAATATAATTAAATAAATAAATGCGCTCACCTTATTTGATTCACTATATCCTTTTACAACGATAACCTTTTTGGTCTCATACTTTATCCTTCGCTTTTGATTCGTTTTACTCAAGATATATGTCACAGTCTAAATAAAATCATATACACAACACAATATATTCAAAACATATGTTAGTATTGCACTAACATAATCCAAATCCAATAATAAAATCCATAATTTATATTCGATACTTATTCGATAAAATTTCACTTCAATATTTAATAATAACTTCAACATTTCCTACATGACACTTCAATCCATTATATTTTCATATTCATCACAAAAATACTCAACTTTTATAAACTTTACAATTTTATTTATCATTTATGAATTCTTTTGGAATTCATACTAACTTTTCCAATTAATTCAAAATCGTCTGTCACCATTTAATCCAATCCAAACATAATATCAAACTTTCCAGCATTAAATAATATATTCAATCTAATACAATCACATTTAGAAAATTTTCATCTAACCCTCAAAATTTCCAATCTTTTCGAATAAACCACTAAACTTAACCAAATTTGCAATTCGATCCCAAATTATCGTTTGAACTTCAAATTCAGTATCCAAACATTAATTTCCAGAATTGTAATACTTTACTCAATCTAATACTTAACTTTTAAAAAATTGCAATTACAACCCAACTTTGAAGCATAATTCGAATTAGTCACCAACTTTACCAAATTCTTGCAATTTGATCCAAAACAATATTCTAACTTCAAATTCAATATTTAAACATTAAATTCCAAAAATAAACATCCATAATTAAGCATTAATATTTTAATGACCCATAATTTCCAAAACTTGTAAAATAGTCCTTTTTTCCATCATAATGTTCCAAATTGATCAAAATCAATTTCCAAAGCATGTAGAATTCATCTAACATTAATTATAGATCGTAAGAAGTTTTTGAACAATTTTCTCTTATTATTTTCCCCATGTTCGAATCTATTGAAGCAACTATGGTATACTTTTCATTCAATTTCAAGCATGAATTCAACCTCTTAACATCGAATTCATGCAATTCCAATCATCCTAGAAATAAATTCAATTCAAATTAAATCAATCATCACCAAACCCTAGCTTGACCAAAATTTGTATATGGTTCTCTAGATCATTTTAATCATCTCTCGTGCTTTAAAATTAATCTACAACATTAATAACTTAAAAAGCATTCATTAACTCTTCAAAATCTAACACGTTCTTTATCCACCCATATCATGAAATTCATTATCCAAGCATGATTTCAATGAAATTTTTATACCAAATGATAGAGAATTTCAAGTGGGTTAATTCTCTTTCTAATAGTTAAAACCAAAAATTAATCATGTAACCTTAAAATTGAAATTGAAAAACTTCCCCATACCTATTATGGAAGTCACGGTCAAGCTTAAAGAAAAGAGCAATTCTCTTGAATTTTCTATAATTAATATCTAACAGATAGGCTTCTAATTAATATAATTGAATTTTAAATTTAATTAATGTGAAATTCCAACTTTGTCCTTAATGAATCTTGATAATTTTAACTTTTCATTGGGATATATTCCATTTTAGTTTTCTAAAGTCAAAGATGAACCAATAAAATTGATTGTCCACCTTTGTCCATGCATTTTTCTAAAAATTGCAATTTAATCGCCAAATTTTCCAATTTCAGCTTAACATGGAAAAACGACTTTAATTCCACTTAACCATATTAAATTTTACTTTTCTAAATTATGGAAATAATATTTCCAAACTGTTTCTATCATCCTTCAAATTTTCGTGAAATTTCGCTTCGATCTGATTATCCGATTTCTTATCGAATTATACTGCCTTATAACTTTTAATATATACCCCGAATCAAAATTCTGATTCTCACAAAAATATTAATTTTGGGACAAACTATTTGTTTACAGGCCAAAATATATAACTTTTGAAAATTACATATTTAGTCCTTAAATGTTTCCAAAATTTACACTTTAACCACTGAACATTCAAATTTTACATTTTGGTCATAACAAAATATTTAGAGTATTACAATTCACCCCTTAAGAAAATTTGTCTTTTTATTTTCAATACGTACTTGATTCAACACGAATTAAAGAAATTTTCATTCATTCATGTCTAACTTTCTTAACCTTATGCTTCCTTCAAAGAACTTCAACAGATAACAACACTTATTTTCTCAATACTTTAACTTCTTACTGTGATATATTTATTAATTCTTCTTCATATTCATATCCACTTAAATCTTAAACTTTTTAATATGACAACATGTGAAAAATCCAAACCATACATTTGAAATGTCAATACATAAATACTTTGTAATTTCTCGTTCTTTTCCAAAATAAAACAAATCAATAATCTATTAAAACTTTTCTTTTAATAACCTCATACTGACTAGAATTTTTTTTAACCTAACTTCCCATGTTCTCTATATCATAATATCTTTTCCTTCAATAATACTTTGAAAAAAAATACTTTATTCTTAACTTGATAATTAATCTCCTTTCCTTTTCAAGTCCATTTAAAATTTCTATCGATCGATAGCCATCTTACTATTCTTCGAATAATGTCTACCTTATTTTAACCTTCTTTTGTACTCTGAACTTTTATATCGTTATCATTCGTCATTTATAACAAAATAAACTTCATAGAGATTTATCTTGACAATTATCTCATAACAATCCTTATATAAAAACTTCCTTCAAGGCAAATACCTTTCACTTGTTATTTTGAATCCAACATCATATACCTTTATACGTCATGTGATATCTATCTAGTTCCTTCAATTTATTCATCCGTATAAGAATGAAGTACACCAATGATTTTAAAAAATTCTCAAGATATAATGCAAAGATTTCCAAAATTTCTTTAAGTAACTTGGATTTATCTAATACACAATTCATAGTCGAATAAATTACTGTATCATTTATTTTACTTATCCATAGAATAATCAACTTGAACTGAGATACAGTGTGTAGACTTACTTACTTTATCCACCATTACTTAGATCGAATCCATCTTATTGAATGTCTAAGTAAATCTTGTAATAATTCTCATACTAATTCTCTTCCATTTCCACCAAGGTTACGAAAATCAATTGTCGAAAATCCCGAGAACACTTAATTCCTTGTTTCAACTTGTTGCCATATCAAGCTTATAAAACCAAACTTAATTATAACATTTTTGTGCTTAACTATCTATACCAACTCTTTTATTCCATATACATCTTTGTCCCTTTAGGGCACATAGTTAAAATAATTCCATACACCTTGGAGAGAAATTCTTTCTTCAAGTCCATATTATATCGTATATAATTTATCTTTACGATATAAATATCCATTCGACTTAACTTTAAAATCTTTAATTCCATATTCATTCCTTGTTCCGTTCATACTATGCACTTCTCATCTTTCTTTGAAAATCATTTATTTGATCTAACAAAATAAGCTTTAACTTTACATCTATTTAATACACCATCTTCTTTCATTAACCGTCTAGCATTTCTAGAACTTTTAATGCAGAAAAATCTTTCAGCATAACGTACAGCTTCCACACTAGTGTTTCTCGTACGATAGTTGATAATTATCTTTTAATTTTTTTAAGAAATCCAATTCTTCTCTATGTCTTAAATTTAACTTCTTTTGATTTAATCGATACTTCAAACTTTCATCTCTTTATGATTAGTATCATAGTATCATCACTCACCACGCTCCCGAGGCACCTCTAAATCTTCAAGTAGTACCATATATGTCAACTCATGATCATAATTCAGTAAATTTTCCCTTTTATATGCATTAAGCTTTCTCAAAATATAAGCTACGACTTTTAATTCTTGCCTTGATACACATATCAGACCATTATGAAATACGTCACTATCAGACATATAATCCTTGGATGATTTATCATCTCTTTACTTTAAAAAAAACTTTATTCTTAACTTGATAATTAATCTCTTTTCCTTTTTACGTCCATTTGAATATTCTATACATCGATAGCCATCATAGTATTCTTTTGAATAATGTCTACCTTAATTTCAACTTCTTTTCTATATAAGAACTTTTATATCCTTATCATTCGTTATTTATATCCAAATAAACTTCAAACGGAGTTATCTTGACATTTATCTCGTAACTATCCTTACATAAAAACTTCCTTAAAGGCAAATTCCTTTCACTTGTTATTTTGAATCCAACTTCATATACATCTATACGTCCCGTGATATTTGACTAGTTCCTTCAATTTATTCATTCGTCCAATGATTTTAAAAAATTCTCAAGACATAATGCAAAGACTTCCAAAATTTCTTTTAGTAAACCTTGGATTTATCATATACACAATTCATAATCGAATAAATTACTATATCATTTATTATACTTATCCATAGAATAATCACCTCGAACTGAGATAAAGTGTGTATAATTACTTACTTTATCCACCATTACTAATCCATATTATTGAGTGCCTAAGCAAATCTTGTAATAATGCTCATACTAATTCTCTTACACTTCCACCAAGGTACGAAAATCTACTGCCAAAAATTTGAAAACATTTAATTCCTTGTTTCAACTTTTTTTTCATATCAAGCTTATAAAACCAAACTTAATTATAACTTTTGCCATGCTTAACTATCTATACCAACTCTTTTATTCCATATACATCTTAGTCCCTTCAGGGCACATAGTCAAAACATTTCCATACACCTTGGAGAGAAACTCTTTCTTCAAGTCCTTATTAAATCGTATATAATTTACCTTTACGATATAAACATCCCTTCAACTTAGCTTTAAAATATTTAATTTCATCTTCATTCCTACTATGCACTTCTCATATTTCTTTGAAAATCCTTTATTTGATCTAAAAAATAAGCTTTAACTTTACTTCTATTTAATACACCATCTTCTTTCATTAACTATCTAGCATTTCTGAAACTTTTAATGCAAAAAAAAATCTTTCGGCATAACATACAACTTCCACACTAGTCTTTCCCGTATGATAGTTGATTACTATCTTTTAATTTTTTTTTTTTTATATCCAATTCTTCTCTTTGTCTCAAATTTAACTTCTTTTGAATTAATCGATACTTCAAACTTTCATCTCTGTATGATTAGTATCATAGTATCATCGCTCACCACGCTCCCGCGGCACCACTAAATCTTCAAGTAGTACCATATTTGTCAACTCATGATCATGATTCAGTAAATTTTCCCTTTTATAAGCTTTAAGCTTCCTCAAAATATAAGCTACGACTTTTAATTCATTCCTTGATACACATATGAAACCATTATGAAATGTGTTAATATCATACATATAATCCTTGCATGATTTATCATCTATTTACCTTGAAAAAAAATACTTTATTCTTAACTTCATAATTAATCTATTCTCCTTTTCAAGTCCATTTAAATTTATCGATAGCCATTTTACTATTCTTTCGAATAATTTCAACCTTATTTTCAACTTCTTTTCTATCTTAGAACTTTTATATATTTATCATTCGTCATTTCTATCCAAATAAACTTCATAGGGAGTTATCTTTACATTTACCTCATAACTATCCTTATATAAAAACTTACTTAAAGGCAAGTACCTTTCACTTGTAATTTCGAATACAACTTCATATTCTCTATGCGTCCCGTGATATCTGACTAGTTTCTTCAATTTATTCGTTCATCCAAGAATGAAGTACACCAATGATTTTAAAAAATTCTCAAGATATAATGCAAAGACTTCAAAATTTTCTTTAAGTAAGCACTAGATTTATCATATACACAATTCATAATCGAATAAATTACTATACCATTTATTATACTTGTCCATAGAATAATCAACTTGAACTGAGATAAAGTGTGTAGACTTACTTACTTTATCCACCATTACTTAGATCGAATCCATCTCGTTGAGTGTCTAAGTAAATCTTGTAATAATTCTTATACTAATTCTCTTCCATTTCCACCAAGGTAGGAAAATCAATTGCCGAAAATCCGCAGAACATTCAATTCCTTGTTTCAACTTGTTGTCATATCAAGCTTATTAAACCAAACTTAATTATAACTTTTGTCGTGCTTAATTATCTATACCAACTCTTTTACTCCATGTACATCTTAGTCCCTTTAGGGAACATAGACGAAATATTTCCATACACCTTGGAGAGAAAGTTTTTCTTCAAGTCCATATTTTATCGTATATACTTTACCTTTATGATATATTTTATCGTCTAATTTAAATTTAATTTTTTGCAATAACTAGGCAGATTCGATGATGTTTCTTAATATATATAAAACTGTCAAAACACTGCCTGATTTAAAAATCAATCAGTTAACTTTTATAACATAATAATATAAAATACTATTATTTTATACTACTACTTATATCTACTACCAACCATATTAAAGCATTTTTATCAAAGCCACCATAATATTCATAACTTGAATGCCACTAACAAGTCAAAATAATATTAGGGATGCCTTACAGATATTGTAGGTCGGTATGACTTCCCAAGAAGAGATGCTCATGGTGCTCCTCACTTCACATTTTTATCATTTTCTTTACCTACGCGAGAAAATCATCACACGCTAATTATAACTTAGGGAGGCATTATAACAAATCGAGGTGAAATAAAATGTAAAATAACTTAATAAAATCAAAAGAATATAATTCATTATATAAAACTTTTGAAATTCAGAAACCAATTTTAATAAGTAATTTCCTCTTCTTTGAAACCTGTCAAAACCAATATCGCAGAGATTCGTAAAAATTATGACAATCAAATGTCAGATCACAATAATCGATAAAATATACATTTTCATTCAATCACATTTATAGTTCTCATAACTAGTACTTTCACATTTCTTTATTTTCAGATTCATAACTCATTTTCATATTCATAGCTCAATTTCAAATTCATAGCCCAATGTATATTTAAAGAGAATGTAAGGTATGTGAGTCAGACAAGTGTGCATAACAAGTACTCCAAGTGTTATCATTAAAAAACAGAAAATAGCACTCCAAGTGTCTCATATCATTTACACCAATGGTGCTACATATAATGTAAGTGAATATACCAGATCAGAATCACTCAACCTCATGGCATGCCAATTGTAGATACGACTCTCAATGCAACTTACAATGGGCTTTGTGATAAATTCAAATAAATTATAAATCCAACATTTCTAATCAGTGTCATTTTAAAACATCATTTATCAAAACTAGTGCATTGGGCAGTTCATACCCGAAATCATCCATAATTAAAATATATACATCAGATAAAATACTTTGGGCAACTCATGCCCTAAAAATCATTTTATGGAAACTATTCAATTATCCTTTCAGAAAATATCTTATAAAATCATATTGGGTAATTTATATCCAAAATAAATCATAAATCATTTCGATAAACATTATGGAAATATTCCATTATTTGATTTAAAAATTTTCTTTTAAAATTATTCGAGACTGACTTATTGCAAGTCTTCCTCAATCAGTATAATTAAATAAATAAATACACTTATCTTATTTGCCTTACTAGATCCTTTTACGATGATAACCTTTTAATCTTGTACTTTATCCTTCGCTTTGCTCACTATATATGCCGCAGCCTAAATAAAATTATATACACAACAGAAGATATTCAAAACATATGTTACTATCGTACTAACATAATCCAAATCCAAAATAAAATCCATAATCTATATTCGATACTTATTCGATAAAATTTCATTTCAATATTCAGTAACAACTTCAGCATTTCCAACACGACACTTCAATCCTTTATATTTTCATATTCATCACCATAATATTCAACTTTCATAAACTTTAAAATTTAGTCATCATTTATGAATTCTTTTAAAATACATATAAATTTTCCAATTAGTTCAAAATGATCCTTCACCTTTTTAATTCAATTAAAACTTAATACCAAAATTTCCGGCATTAAAATAATATATTCAATCTAATACAATCACATTTACAAATTTGTCATTTAACCCTCAAAATTTCCAATCTTTTTAAATAAACCACTAAACTTAATCAAATTTGCAATTTGGTCCCAAATCATCATTCTAACTTCAAATTCAGTATCCAAACATTAATTTACAGCATTATAATACTTCACTCAATCTAATACTTTTACATTTAAAAATTTGCAATTGCATCCCAATTTTCTAGCATAATTTGAATTAGGCACTAACTTTTCCAAATTCTTGCAATTTGATCCAAAACAATATTCTAACTTCAAGTTCAACATTTAAACATTAAATTCCAGCAATAAACAACCATAATTAAGCATTTATAATTTAATTTCCCATAATTTCCAAAACTTCCAAAATGTTCCTTTTTCCATCACAATGTTCCAAATTGATCGAAATCAATTTCCAAAGCATGTAAAATTCATCTAATATTAATTATATACCATAAGAAATTTTTGAACATTTTCCCGTATTATTTTCCCCATGGTCGAATATCTTGAAGCAACTAGGGTATAATTTTCATTCAATTTCAAGCATGAATTCAACCTCCTAGAATCAAATTCATTAAATTCCAATCATCCTAACGTCAAATTCAATTTAAATTAAATCAATCCTAATAGTTTTGACTTCATGGAGAAGGATATTCAACTGGAGAGCGTATTAATCGCATGATATAAACGAGGAACTATCCTCTGATCAAAATTTTTGAAGTCAATTTCAACTTTGTGACAGTGGATATTGGGTTTGAAGGCCAATTCAGAATCGACTACAGTTTGGCTTAACTTAAGCTAGTTTTCAGTTGACGTTTTCAAGCCAAGTTTCAACTTCACAGTATATGATCATTAACCTAGAAACACATCCAAAAATTAATTGAAATTTGGCTTAACTCAGCGACAATGAGCCATCTTCTAGTCAAATCTTCTAAAGTTAGATTTCAATTCAACGACAAAGGATATCCAGCTTCAAGAGTGGTCATCTACAACTTCAATTCAAATTTCAACTTCACAATGAAATATATCAAGCTCGAAGAAAACCCAACCCTAAATCAACAGAAGTTTGATATATTCTTGAAGACAAGCTAACGTCTCAATATCATGAGAGCAAGCTTGCTTTTGGAGTCCATTTACCCCAAAAATAGAACAAAAAATCGTCTTTTTATCTTTGTCCTATTTTTGTTACACGATAATGGACAAAGAGGGCAAAACTGTAGACACTCATTTTTGTCTTGGTTTATGTTACATTTTTTGTTTGTCTTATTATTTTAATACATTTTAATATATATATATATGGTTTTGATATATATATTATTTTGAAAAAATATATAGTTTTAAAAATGTATTATATATATATTAAGTATATTATTATTTATTTTATTTTATTTTTTCTTTTTAGGGACTAATTAAGTGTCCAAAGGGTGCACATTCCAAATAATAGTCCAAGTTAAGGTCCAAATTTGATAAGCAGGCGCCCAGCTAACATCCAAGGTCCAACAAAGCCCAGAAGCATAGCCCAACTAATCCAGGATGCCTGACCCAACAAACCAACAGAAAGGAGATCTAACGATGTATGCTCGCCTGGCCGAGCAAGCATATCCATTGGGGCCAAATAGGAGGGTCACGTGTTTACAGTCTAATACCCTAGGGGTCAAAATGCGAGTCGCACGATAACCAGAAGATGGGCGATCCAGATCAAAGGTCATGCTTAGGGTTAGGTAAACTCTAAATTAACCAGTGTCTCATACACCATGGTCATTGGATCTGATCAAGCGATCTAGCGGTCCAAAATTAATTTTGGATCATTTTAGAAGCACCGGCAATTCACCAAACAGTGCGTGAAGACCAAGCACCGGTGAAAAAAGGAAAGATTCATCCCTTCGTCTATTTCTGCTCGATTTTGGGAAATGGGACCCATCCAGAATCCCAAATCAATTCGAGCAACATGGAAGGAAAGAAATCAAAAAATAGAAACAATCCCAAATCAAAGCAGTCAAACGAGTTAAAATCTGAAACAAATCTCTTTGCATGCAATCCAAAACAAACTAAGGAAATGAATTTCCTTTCGATTCAAGGCAAATCAAAAAATAATAATCCCTTGATTTTGATGCAAATGAACGATGAACCCTTTATCAAAAATGGAAAGAAAAGTAATCACGTGGCTATAAATGCCCCTGCAATAAACCGAAGAGAGGCATCAACAAATCGAAAGGTTTCGAGCACTAAAAAACCAAATAATTTGAGAGTGAAGAGTACTTAGCTTTCGTGGTCGAACAAAGTGCAAACATCATCGGATTTTGAAAGAATGTCTTTGAAGAAGGTAAAGTCAAGACCTTTCGATCTAGATCTACATTGAAGGAAGGCCTCTTCGGAGATTCAGTTAGTAGGGTTGGGATCGTGATAAAGGGGAGAATAATTACGTAGTCTTTAGGAGTCTCTGACCACCGTGGGTGGTGGCCAAAGCGACGGGGTTAAACGAAAAAGGGCTTATCGGAGAGTGGTCGGGGCTTAGATATTGTCGAGAGGCTTAAGACAATTTGGAGGGGGAGAAAGTTTGAGGAAATGTTACAAATGAAAAAAAAAATGTGTGAGGTACTTAAATAAAAGAGACATCTAATTTTTTAAAATTATTTTCGAGCCCTAGAACTTTGATGTGTAATTCGAATTTGTCAATATATATAATTTAGCCTTTGAATTTCAATTTAGTTCAATTTAATCATTTTCATATTTTTATAAATTGGAACTCTATTTATTTATTTTTCGTATTTTATTTTTCTTTTTTATTATTAAATTTTATATTTTAACATTAATTATATTTTCTATAAAAGGGAATTTAATCCAAATCCAAAGATCGCCACATGTAAATAACTCAGATCAAATTTAATATTTTATTTACACTTTTAATTTTCATAATTAAGACAATCAGGTAATCGAATGGTGTCGAAAAGGAGATTTGGGGTGCTCATCCTCCCCTGATTGTAAACAACTCATGAATCTGACAAAATCATTGGTAAGACGCAGACTCGGTAAACAATAAGTAGGTGTCCAATCTACCTCATTCAAGATGAATGGTGTCAACTCCATCACGATTCCAAGTCAAGGCAAGAACCCGAGACTACCTGAAGGATCGTTGTGAAAAACGCTAAGGCCATGCATATTCTATTTTGTGCACTTGGCCCAAATGAATACATAAGAGTGTCATCTTATTCCAATGTAATACTCCAAATCTCGGGTTAGTAGTTTTGGGTTAACCCAAGAGGTCCTTGGATAAACCCAATAACTTGTAGGAAGCCTTAACCTAAGTTTGAGTGGTTTTGGGCTTGAGTTGAGCCCATGGTTGGTAAAAAAAATGTAATTTTAAGTTGTGACCGAAGTTGGGAGGAACAAGGAAATAATTATAATTTTTGATTTTGAAAGGCTAAATTCCATTAAATGGGAATGAGGTCACATCTGAACTATCTCTTTCTCCCTGATTTGTCATTTTCTTATCCCAAAAGCTTCATCTATTCTCTTCATCTTCTTCCTCAATCTTAAGATAGAAAGGTAGAAAATTTGAATTCTTCCATGTTCATCAAGATAATTATAAGGTAAGAATTATAAAACCCTCATTGTAACCTTCCATTCAAGCCCTCTTTTGTAATTTTTGGTTATGGTTTAGTGGGGGTTTAGTAAACCATAGAAAATTATCTCATTTTTGAAGAACCCAATCCTTAGGAAGTGTTTCTAACTCTTTTCTAGGCTCCCAAACATGATAGTAATCAATATGATTCATTATTGCATAGTGGGAGAAGCTAGAGAAAGCTCCAAGGCCAAGCGGAAGAAAAAACACACACTTGGTTGAACTTTGGGTGTTCCAACAACTTAGAATCCAAGGTAACTCACTTCAAACTAAACTCTACCGCATGTAGATCAGTATGTGTGCTTTGGTAAGTTGCATGAGTTATGAAGCATGTCAACAATAGATATATGCATTTGATTTTTTCAACGTGATAATAAACCTATTATGACCCCTTTTAACTTACATAAAACATAAATAATATTGAGAGACCTCAGTATGTGTTATTTTTATACCTAAATAGGGTATTTTTGGGCTTGAGTATCGGTACTGTTCTTCGTCATATGGGTTAAAACAATAGATTTTTAGGTTAGAAATATCGATACTCTTTCACAAGGTATCAATACTAGGTTGAGTATCGATACTCTCAGCATGAGTATCGATACCGGCTACACTTAGCAGATTACAGTAGTCAATTTTAGTAGAGTATCAATACTCCTAGTAGGAGTATTGATACTGAGGTATTTTTTAAAACATCGAAGCTTAATTTGGTATTGATACTCAAGACAGTATCGATACTCTAATTCAAAAGTATCAATACTCGATTTAGGAATATTGATACTACCTTTCCTACTTAGTTCATAATAATCAGTTAATATCGATACCCAGAGGATAATATTGATACTGAGGGGCTTAGTATCGATACCCACAAATAGTTTTGGATAAGAAATCCATTAGGTTAAGGGTTAGATTTGAGGTCTCAATAATATCGGATTACCTTGGAATAAAACTACAAGTTAGAACACTAATTAAATATAGTACAACTAGAAACAATAACAACTAGGGTGTCATAAAACTAGCCTTGTTCGAGCTCAGGAAATAGCATGACACTCAAGTTTTTTTAAAAAAATACGATTGTCTCAGTTTGATATATCTCAGTCAGTTCCAAAGAACTTTAGTTGCTGATTAGGTGCAGATGCCTTAATACTCGACAGAGTAAGTTGGTCATGTGTGTGTTTATAATACAGTTGTTGAGTTAATCGATTGACTGAATCGGCCAAGAGGGGGGTGAATTGGCAATAAAAATTTTGGTGGAAGCTTTTGCAGAAAATTGAAAGAAATTGCACAGCGATTTAGAGTGGTTTGACTTTATCAACCAAAGTCTACGTCCACTACCTTAGCTATCCACAATAAGGATTTTCCAACAAATTCACTAATTTGTTCTTTCTTTTGAGGCCAAAGAGATAACCTTACAACTCCCTCAAGAATATACCCCAATTCTTGAGAACACTCTTTTCTCAAAGAGAAATACAAATTTGCAAACTTACAAGAAAAACCTCACAATGCAAATATGTTTGCACAATTCTAGAACAAAGAAAGAACACTCAAGAATAAATACAATTGAGCACAATAAGTGTTCTTGAAAGAAAAAATGAATATTGAATGAAAAATAGGCTTGAAATGCTCAAACTTGAGGTTTTATGCTTTCTCTTTGATTCTCTCTTGATTCTAATTGCTTGATGTTTCTTGTTTTTTATCAATGGCTTCTAAGCTTGCTTAAATACACCTTGAATCACTTCTGAACGTTGGAGATGATTAGAGAAAATAATATAGTCGTTTTAGTGTGAAAACAATTAATAAAACAGTTTAGAGCGTGGGGGGAATCGGTACCCCCTATGGGGAATCGGTTCCCTAAGTGTAAAATTCAAATATTTCGACCGTTATACAAGGGGGGAATCGGTACCCCCTGGGGGGGAATCGGTTCCCTCTGAGCATTCTGGATTTCTCAGAGCCTAACCATTCAGGGGGGGAATCGGTTCCCTATGAGCAATCTGGAATTTTTGGCTTTGAAATGGTTCAAAATACTTTGTAAAATTATTTTGAAATTGTTTTAAGATTAAAACTTAATTTTACACTTGAGTAAGGATTAAAAATGATCTTTGAAAGATTTGGAGTAATATTTTGATATTCGAATAATTCTATCAAATATACTTAGAAACTTATTTGGAAAATCTTAAAATTCATTTAACTTAATTTGTTATATCGAAATATCAAAATGTTTTCAACAATCTCCCCCTTTTTGATATAACAAAACATTTTAGAAACATTTTAGTAATTTTAAGATTTTGAGATTTTGAAATCAAGTTTTGAAATTACTCCCCCTTACTTTAACACTTCTCCCATTTTTCATTTAAAAACACATTTAACACTTCTCCCCCTTTTTGATAAATAAAAAAGACATTTTAAAGAATTAAACAAGGTTTTGAAATCATTTAACCAATTGATTATATTTTAAGCTGCTAAGATCACAAGCAAGAGAAACGTTAGCCATTAGTTTCATAATCAATATTCATAATTAATGTGACATGGCAAAATTGGTCATATTGCTATAATGATGTAAATGATGCAATAAATTTAACTAAACCATCAAAAGAAAATATTTAAATTCAAACAAACAAATCCAAAGTCACAAAATCAAACAATCCAAAAAGTTGAAGCAATAATCGTTTAGTTCAAAGTTTTAAATTTAAGCACAGAATCACATATCAGGATCAGAAGGAGGAAAACGAGCTCGCATAGCGGCCATTTCGTGAGTGAGGTCATTAATACGCGCGTTGGTTGCTTCGTTGTTTGCACACATCTCCCGAAGAATTTCTAATTGTTGAGCTCCCATTGTGGATAAGTGGGACTCTATAGAAGAAAAGCGTGAATCCATGGTAGCGTATCGGAAATCGAATGTCTCCATAAAGGATTGAAAATATGGAGGCATTTGATGCGTTTGTTGTGCTTGCTCTTCGGGCTGCTCCTCGGGCTGCTCAGGCTCATCTTCGGCTTCATCGATGTCTCGCATTAATTGCTCAAGCTCGAGATATTCGTCAGCTTCGGGTGGAGCTTGTGAAGAACTAGCTCCCGGAGTATTTGTAGAAGATCGAACCCATTCACTGGTTTCCTTATCCTTAATCCATCTCGCTCTCATTAAGGAAAGAAGGTTAATTTGTTTCTTAAGGGGAAAAACGGAATCTAGACCGACTCTAATCCCAACTTTGGAAAATAGATTACTCAAAATGCAACCGTAAACAAGAGATGAACAGAGTTTCTTGTTAGGAACAAGATTTACGGTTTCAACAATTTCAGTAAAAATAATCTGAGGTAGGTTAATTTTAATATTATTTTCGAAACAATGTAACCACCAAAGATCTAAGGCTCTAAGAGTATAATAATGACCTCCGGATGGTCGAAACCACCAAGAAATCATTAGATGAAGAAAACGTTCATGAAGGTCTAAGACACTTGCACTATCTCTTCTTTTATAACGAGATCCTAAAACCTATTTTTCATTTGAAATACCATCATTATCTAATCCGAATGTATTGGCTATGTAAGATGAGTCAATATATAAGAATTGTCCTAGGAGGTAGGAACGAATTCCTATGGTTTCAGTTTCAGTTTGGTTTTTAACACAAACGGCATTATAATAGAAAATACGAACAAGTTGATGGTAAACGATGGGTTCAAGATCAAAGAGTTTATCAAATTTCCACTCTTGTAAAAGAGGAAGATATTTAAAATTAATAGCTAACATAGCTTGACGAGAAGGAATATGTTCTTCTCGGATTTTGTAAGAGTCGAAATATTGATAATACCAAAAACGATGATTTCTAGGACCAGGATGATTGAAGCACGAATTTTGATAGTCAAATTAGGATCAATGGGATTAGGATTAGGAATTGGATTTTGAGGATTTGGAGGTGGATTTGGTTGACGGTGTGAGCGACTAGATGATGACCTAGCACGTTTAGGATTGGACATGGTTTAGGAAATCAGAATAGAATAGATAACCTGCAATTTAGAAAACACATGTATGCAATTCAATCAATCCCAAAACTCAATTGAGTCCTCAATATTTCAAGGTTCTCTAAACCAATCGTAATGGGCAAAATTTTTGAAAACTTTTGAAAAATACGGTTTTGAGAAACAATATAGTTTTCATAACAACAACATAATTCAATCAAAACACAATAATTTGAAAATCAACATTTTTTTATTTCGAAAATTTAAAAAATTTTGGAAAAATTCTTGTGTTTTTTATGAAATTATTTGTGATTTCTAGTTTCTAATCACTAAACAATCAATGCCCGATCTAAAGTTCATCCTAGAACTAATTAAAACTAGTTCTATGTTCATAAATTGATGAAATAGAAGTTATGGAAAAATACCTTGAAGGATTTCAGATTTGAGTGAGATTAGATGAAGTTTGCACGTTTTTTATGATTCCAACAGGTTTAGAAGATGATATTTGAAGTGAATTCCAATTAAAATCGATGATTTGAGGCAAGAATGAAGATAGGGAGAGAGTTGAGAGGGAACGACAGAAGAGAGAAAAGGGTTTTGAATAAAAATAAGGGTTCTACCCGTGTATAACCAGAACCCCAGGGGGGTATCGATTCCCCTGTGGGGGGAATCGGTTCCCCTTCAAAGGGGGAATCGGTTCCCTCATGGGGGGGTCGATTCCCTCTGCACCAAAATGCTAAAATCCGATTTTAAACACTCAAAATGCTAAATTAATTTCCTCTAGTGGTATTGGCAACTCATATATTAAAAATTAATCATGTTCAAATAATTAAACTAATCTTTAAACGATATTTAAACATTAAAAATAATTTTTCATCAAGAATCATAAACTCCCCTAACTAATAGCAATGAATGCAATCAAAAATTACTATTATAAGCATTTTTCATTTATTATTAAAAGTGCTAAAATTATTTTAAACACTAAGTGAAGATAGGTTGATCAAACCTAATTCTCTCCTAAGTGTCCAAAATCTTTCCTTTTCTAAGGGTTTTGTAAAGATATCCGCTAATTGGTTCAAAGTATGAACAAATTCTAGAACTACATCTTTCTTAGTGACATGGTCTCTAATGAAGTGATGTCTTATTTCAATGTGCTTAGTTCTAGAGTATTGGATGGGATTTTTAGTGAGACAAATAGCACTAGTATTGTCACACTAGTATTGTCACACTTGATAGGAATGGTACCTACTTCAATTCCATAATCAAAAAGTTGTTGTTTCATCCATAAAACTTGTGCACAGCAACTACCAGCTGAAATGTATTCGGCTTCAGTGGTAGATAATGCAACACAATTTTGTTTCTTTGAAAACCAAGAAATTAGCATATTTCCAAGGAATTGGCAAGTACCGGAGGTGCTTTTCCTATCTAATTTGCATCCTCCATAATCCGCATCAGAAAAAGCATGCAAGCTAAAGCTAGAGTCTCTAGGATACCAAAGTCCTAAACTAGGAGTGTCCTTAAGGTATCTAAAGATTCTCTTAACAGCTAGTAAATGTGATTCCTTAGGACATGATTGAAATCTAGCACATAAGCAAACACTAAACATAATGTCCGGTCTACTTGCAGTTAGATAAAGCAAAGAGACAATCATTGACCTATATAATTTAACATCTACACATTTACCTCCTTCATCTAAGTCAAGCTTTGTTGAAGAGCTCATTGGAGTGTCATGAGGTTTCCTATTTTCCAATCCAAACTTCTTGACCATATCTTTGACGTACTTAGCTTGATTGATGAAGATGCCATCTTTTCTTTGCTTGATTTGGAGTCCCAAGAAAAATGAGAGCTCCCCCATCATTCTCATTTTGAATTCACTTTGCATTAGCTTAGAAAATTCTTGGCAAAGAACATCATTAGTAGAACCAAATATTATATCATCAACATAAATTTGAACTACTAATAAATCTTTACCTTTATGCTTTAGAAACAATGTAGTGTCAACCTTCCCTTTTGAAAACCTTTTTCAATTAAAAAATTTGACAATATTTCATACCAAGCTCTAAGAGCTTGTTTTAAGCCATAAAGAGCTTTTGTCAATTTAAGAACATGGTCTGGAAATTTTGAATCTTCAAAACCTGGAGGTTGTTCCACATACACTTCTTCCTTTATAAAACCATTTAAAAATGCACTTTTAACATCCATTTGATATAATTTAAATTCATGAAAACATGCAAATGCTTGTAACATTCTAATTGCTTCCATCCTAGATACGGGAGCGTATGTTTCATCATAGTCTATGTCCTCTTCTTGAGTATACCCTTGAGCAACAAGTTTAGCCTTGTTTCTCACTATATTACCACTTTCATCAAGCTTATTTCTAAATACCCATCTAGTACCTACAGTAGATTTATTACTAGGCCTTTCAACTAATGTCCATACTTTACTTCTCTCAAATTGATTTAACTCTTCTTGCATAGCCATAATCTAATGTTCATCATTTAATGCTTCATTAATATTCTTAGGCTATATGCATGAGATAAATGCAACATAATTACAAATATTTCTAAGAGAAGATCGAGTTGTTACCCCTTTGGATGGATCACCTATAATTTCACCATCCTTGACATAGTTGTACTCTCTTGGATACGATACTTCTCTTTCTTCAATGGTTGGATTCTCAAGAGGATCATGAGTTTCCTCATTTTTCGTTTCTTCCTTTGATGATGGTTCTCCAACGTCATGTCTAACGTCATTTGTATTTATAACACCTACATCATCATTCACACAAGAATCCTTCCTCGGAAGGGGATTATCCTCGAAAACAACATGTAGAATCTTCTACAACTAAAGTTTTTTTATTAAATACACGATAAGATTTAGAATTTAAGGAATAACCCAGAAAAATTCCTTCATCACTTTTAGCATCAAATTTGCCAAGGTTTTCTTTACTGTTGTTTAAAACAAAATATTTACATCCAAAATGATGAAAATAACTAATGTTAGTCTTTTTATTTTTGAAAATTTCATATGGAGTTTTCTTTAAAATTGGCCTAATCATTACTCGATTTACAACATAACAAGCGGTATTTGTGGCTTCCGCCCAAAAATATTTTGGCAAATTATTTTCACAAAGCATGGTTCTAGCCATTTCTTCTAAAGTTCGATTTTTCCTCTCAACAACTCCATTTTGTTGAGGGGTTCTAGGTGCTGAAAAATTATGGCTAATACCGTTAAAGTTACAAAATTTAGTAAATCCAAGATTTTCAAATTCAGTTCCATGATCACTCCTAACACTAGTTATAGAGTAACCTTTTTCATTTTGGATTACTTTTGAAAACGTGATGAATTGTTTAATGCTTCATCTTTAGTACTTAAAAATAAAACCCAAGTATATCTAGAATAGTCATCTACCAAGACAAATTCATATTGTTTTCCACCCAAGCTAGTAGTTCTAGTTGGCCCAAAAATATCTAAAGGGATCAATTGTAAAACTCTACTAGTTGATACATCATTAATGGATTTAAAAGAAACTCGCTTTTGTTTTCCTTTAGCACAAGCATCACAGATTTTATCATTATCAAATTTACGCTTAGGCAACCCTCTTACTAGGTCTCCTTGAATTAACCGTTGCAAAACACTCATACTAGCATGTCCTAGTCTCCTATGCCATAACCAACTATCATGTTCATCCTTAGCAACTACGCATAAATTAGTCATATCAAAAGAATCTAAATGCACCATGTATATATCCCTATTTTATGACCAACAATCATAATCGAAAATAGATGCAATGTCAATCAATTTTGCAATCATTTAAAATAAAACATTGTATCTTTTATCAAATTTATTTTTCAAAAGATTATGCTTTTAACCCATTCACATATAAAACATTATGCAATGTTGATTATAGAGATTAAGAGCACATGCATAAAGTTTTTGAAAATGTTATGCATTAAAACTTTATAATATTTAAACAAAAATCTATGCATAAACATTAAGAAAAATTTCAGGTTAAAATTTTTGCAAAACCAAAGTTCTTGAAAAATCGATATCAATTGTTAAAGAGATATCAATTATTTTTTTTAAAAAAACAATTTTGACCAAAAATTAATATGATGAACTAGAGTTTATAAAACATTACCAAAAATTACGATGTTCATCATACAATATTTTTCAACATACATGAGATAAAATATAATTCAACATTTAAAACCTCATGCATGCATAAACTAAATGAGCAACCAAATAATAAAAATATTAAGTTTAGAGGTTACCCATTCCCTTTTTATGTGTGGTTAGAGCATCTTGAATATCATCATCTTTATCACCATTGCTCTCACACACCTACAAGAGACATTTAAGTAGATTTTGGTATCCAAATTGCTTTGGATCCTTGAACATTAGTTTCAATGCCTCTTGTTCCTTTTGGAACCCATACTTGTCTAATTTTAAATCGTTTTCCTTTCTTTAAAGGACAAGTATGTTCCTTATGACCATGATAATGACAATGTGAACATATTGTCATTATTGAACTAGATGAATTATTTAGAATGATCTCTTTTTCTCTTGTTAAACATTCAAGCTTATCTTTCAAATTGAAATTTTCTTTTTCATACTTCAAATTTCATTTTGAGAGTTCTAAATCCTTCTTCAAGATTTCATTTTGATTTTCAAAATCCATTTTCATTTCTAGAAGAAGTTTGTTTAATTTGAAATTTTCTTTTTCAAAGTTTTCAGATTTTATTTTTGAAAGCTCTAACTCACTTCTCAACATTTCATTTTGATTTTCCAAGTCTGTTTTAGCTTTCAAAAGAATATCATTTTTAGCAATAAATTTAGAAATCAATTTATTGTATTTGGAGTTCATGGTCCCAAAATCCGAATATAATTTATCATAAGCATCTTGTAACTCATTAAAAGATTTTGAATTTGATATATTTGAGTTAGAAGATACCTTTGGCTCTGTGAGAGATAATAGAGACATCACTTTTATTGGTTCTTCTTCTTCTTCCTTGTCCCTATAGATCTCCTCAAGCTTATCCCACATTTCCTTGGCACTTGAACAAGAAGAAACTCCTTTATATACATTAGGATCAATTGCACAACACAACATGTGCATAGCCTTTGAGTTTTGTTGAGGTTCCTTCCGTTCTTGAACACTCCACTTCTTTGCCTTCTTAGTAGGAGAGGAATATCCTTTCTTGATTATCATCCAAGCTTCCATATCAAATTCTTTGATGAATATCATCATACACCTCTTCCAATGACGATAATTTGTTCCATTGAAGTGTGGAGACACGTCAATAGGTCTGGATTGTTCCATGGAGAATGAACCGGAAGTAGACGCCATCTTTATCGATTTAACTCTTCCTGAATCGACTCAAGAGGCAATTAAACCTTCAAATGAGTGAGGCTCTGATACCAATTATTGAGTTAATCGATTGACTAAATCGGCCAAGAGGGGGGTGAATTGGCAATAAAAATTTTGGTGGAAGCTTTTGCAGAAAATTGAAAGAAATTGCACAGCGATTTAGAGTGGTTCGACTTTATCAACCAAAGTCTACGTCCACTACCTTAGCTATCCACACTAAGGATTTTCCAACAAATTCACTAATTTGTTCTTTCTTTTGAGGCCAAAGAGATAATCTTACAACTCCCTCAAGAATATACCCCAATTCTTGAGAACACTCTTTTCTCAAAGAGAAATACAAATTTGCAAACTTACAAGAAAAACCTCATAAGGCAAATATGTTTGCACAATTCTAGAACAAATAAAGAACACTCAAGAATAAATACAATTGAGCACAATAAGAGTTCTTGAAAGAAAAATGAATATTGAAAGAAAAATAGGCTTGAAATGCTCAAACTTGAGGTTTGATGCTTTCTCTTTGATTCTCTCTTGATTCTAATTGCTTGATGTTTCTTGTTTTTGATCAATGGCTTCTAAGCTTGCTTAAATACACCTTGAATCACTTCTGAACGTTGGAGATGATTAGAGAAAATAATATAGTCGTTTTAGTGTGAAAACAATTAATAAAACAGTTTGGAGCGTGGGGGGAATCGGTACCCCCTATGGGGAATCGGTTCCCTAAGTGTAAAATTCAAATATTTCGGCCGTTTTACAAGGGGGAATCGGTACCCCCTAGGGGGAATCGGTTCCCTCTGAGCATTCTGGATTTCTCGGAGCCAAACCATTCAGGGGGGAATCGGTTCCCTCTGAACAATCTGGAAGTTTTTGCTTTGAAATGGTTCGAAATACTTTGTAAAATTATTTTGAAATTGTTTTAATATTAAAACTTAATTTTACACTTGAGTAAGGATTAAAAATGATCTTTGAAAGATTGGAGTAATGTTTTGATATTCGAAATTCTATCGAATATACTTAGAAAATTATTTGGAAAATCTTAAAATTCATTTAACTTAATTTGTTATATCGAAATATCAAAATGTTTTCAACAACAGTTCTGTATCTCTCCTCACATACACGAGGGTATTTTAGGAAGGTTAGAGGGGTGTGTGTTTCGAGATGTAGAACCTTCAACATCAACATGATACATACTTCAATAATTTATAATAATATTTTCTCATGTCTTCATACCTATGCCACTAAATGCTCATTTAATGAATAAATGTAGTACAATATAGTTATTAGCGTGACACTAAGCTCGTAAGATCTACGTTCAGAATATGTTTCCATGCATAGGTTTTCAGGAGAACATCAAGGATAATTATCATCGCCATCAAATCCAGATCAGTCGTGGCATCATAGTATGTCTTGAGCTATTCTTAGAGGGCATATACTATTTATAAAACCTTTGCATTTAGTTGTTACTCCATTTTGGATTTAAACTTAATATTTGTATTTTGGATGTTTTGGGAGCTCCACATATTTTTTAAGCCTAGATTATTACGTCTTATTTTATATCTTTATGGATGGTTCTAAAATAATGCTTTGCAATTGTTTTAAAATAAAATTTTTGGATTAGGCACTTCAGCGGTCCTGTGTAACGCTTTAATCCTTTGATCTTTGGGTCGGACTAGATTATGATGTTAAATTTAGTGTTATCAGTTTAAGGAAGTCACATTCATACTCCATTACTGTTAGGTCCCCCTAGACCAAGTGTAGAAACTACTCTCGCAGATCATCGGTGTTAGCCACTTCGATGTATTTCTATTAGAACTCTGATAGGAACTACTCTCAATATGGTCTCTCCGACTCAAGTGTCATCTCTGTGGTCTCTCACTAGTTTATAGCATCACCCTTGAATAGAGTAATGACTTAATCAAGCTTACCGTAGTGAAGTGTGTAGAGGGTCTCTCGTAGCCACTGGTCTGCGATGAAGGGATTGTCTTCCCCTGAGATGTAGAAATCATGTCAGTCAAGAATCATGTCAGCTATAAAATCCCAATGTATGATCAACCATGGATGTGAGGCATTCTTAGCTCATGTGGTTGATAACTAAATCTCAATCCCAACACTCATGGAAATCTAGATAGTACGAGATTTCCCAATGTGTTCCCAGAATAATTATCATGTTTACCTCCAGAGCGAGAATTAGAGTTCAACATTAAGGTAATGTCGGGTTTAGCTCTGGTGTCCATTGTTCCCTACTATATGGTGTTGATAGAATTGAAGGAGTTAAAAACTCAGATCTAGGAGTTGTTAAAGAATAGGCTCATTCGACCGAGCATATCTCCATGGGGAACACTTGTCTTGTTTTCCAAGAAGAATGATGGGTCGATGAAGTTGTGCATCAACTATAAATAGTTAAACAAGCTAGCTATCAAGAACCGTTATCCATTCCCTAGGATAGATGACCAGTTCGTCCAGTTGAGGGGAGCATGTACATTCTCCAAAATGGACTTGTGATCAAGCTATTATCAATTGAAATTCAAGGATGTCGATGTGGCAAAGATAACTTTTAGGACAAGGTACGATCAATTTTAATTCTTTGTAATGCCATTTAGAATTATCAATGCCCCAACATCATTCATGGATCTAACGAATCGAGTCTTTCACTTGTACTTAGATCAGTTCGTAGTAGTGTTAATTAATGATACCCTAGTGTGCTCGAGATCAAATGAAGAGCACGACTAGTATTTTTGTGTCATCTTTTAGACACTCTGAGATAGACAATTGTATGTCAAGTTTGGTAAATGTGAATTTTGGCTGCTAGAGGTTTCCTTTTTGAGTCATATCATGCCAGCATATAACATCCGAATCGACCCTCATAAGATTCAAGTCATAGTAAAGTAAGATCCACCTAAAAATGTGTCAGGGGTGCACAGTTTCTTAGGTCTAGCTATGTATTATCATCGATTGGTTTAGGGCTTCTCGATGGTACCTTGTTAACCAAATTGTTTTAGAAATGAGTTCCCTTCATATGGGATGAGAAACGACATAAAACTTTGAGCAGTTAAAGACCATATTGACTCAGGCCCTAGTGTTGACTCGATCAGACTCGGGTAAAGACTTCACAGTTTTCAGTGACGCCTCATTGAATAGTCTTGGATGTGTTTTAATGCATAAAGGTAAGGTTTTAACATACACAACCCGACCTCACGAGTGTAATTACCCCAACCATGACCTAGAGCTAGTAGCAGTAGTATTTTACTTGAAGATTTGGCATCACTAACTCTTTGGTGAGAAATATCACATCTTCATCTATCATAGGGTTCTTAATTACCTACTCACTCATAAGGAAGTGAACCTTAGAAATCGAAGGTGTATTGAGTGCATAAGTACTACGATTGTGTAATAGATTACCATCCAGGTAAGGTAAATATAGTGGCAAACGCCTTGAGTAGGAACATTGATGATAGACTTACACATTTGAGTCTGACTAGTTAAGGTGCGTTATTAACTGATTTGTGAGTTGAGCCAGAGTTAGTACGTAATACCAAGAGATTTCAGAGATTAAATCACCGGTTAAGGACTCAGATTGAGCAGGCTCGCTAGGGTGAGGTCCTTGGTTTTAAGTTGTGTGATAGAGACGTTTTATTTTTCAAAGGTTGATTATGCGTACCTGCAGATGATCATTTGCACAGTAAGATACTTCATGAGGCGTATTGCAACCTACTTTCAGTTCACCCAGGTAGTAACAAGATTTACCAAGAGCTTCGATAGTTGTATTGGTGGTCGAGTATAAAAAGAGAAGTGTCTAAGTTTGTTGCTAGATGTTTAGTGTGTCAGTAGGTTAAAACAGAGCACCAGGTTTCTCACGGGTTACTTCAATCTATTTAGATA
Organism: Hibiscus syriacus; assembly: GCF_006381635.1. NCBI lineage: Eukaryota > Viridiplantae > Streptophyta > Magnoliopsida > Malvales > Malvaceae > Hibiscus > Hibiscus syriacus. The sequence goes on along the minus strand of NW_024062697.1, from coordinate 1,750,617 downwards.
CCTTAGTGCAAATGGCACAGGGCGGCATTGATTTATAATTGGTTTACCGATGACCAGATAGAGACATGACAAAATTTAGGTCATAATAGATTGTTTAACCAAATCATCTAATTTCTTCCCAGTTCGAGTGGACTACATCTTAGATATGTTAGCTCCATTGTACATCCTTGAGATAGTGAGGTTGTACGGGGTATCAACTTTGATCTTATCCGATAGAAATTTATGTTGCACTTCTTGTTTTAAGCCCTTCACAATTTCTTAGGCAGCAAACTACATTTCAATACCACTTTTCATCCTCATACAGATGGTCAGTTAGAAAGTGCCACTTAAATCTTAGTGTGCATCATCATTGACATAGAGGGTAGTTGGGATGACCACATGGTATACTTGGAGTTCTCATAAAATAATAGTTTTCAATCGAACATCCAGATGGCTCCGTACAAGACCTTGTATGGGTGCAAGTATAGAACTTTTCTATGTTGGATAGATCTTAGTAAGGATAAAATATTATGTCTTGACTTGATCAGAGAAACCAAAGAGAATGTTCGGTTAATTCAGAGTCGGTTGAGAGAAGCCTCAGATTGGAAGAGATCTTATGCATACCTGAAGTGCAAAGTTATTGAGTTCGCAATGGGGGGACAAGGTTTTCCTCAAGGTTTCCCCGTGGAAGAAAGTATTCCATTTTGGACGCAAAGGAAAGTTAAATATGCGCTTTAGAAGGCCTTATGAGGTGTTAGATAGAGTTGGACTAGTAGCTTACCACTTAGTCTTAACCCAGAGTTAGAGCATATTCATAATGTGTTACATGTACCCCTACTCAGAATATACCACTCCAATCCTTCCCATGTCATACCCTTAAAATAGATCGAGGTGAGCCCATACATGACTTACGAAGAAGAGCAATCAGAATCTTAGCCAGGAATGTTAATGAATTAAGGGAAAAAAGAATCCCTACAATGAATATTCTATGAAGGAACCAGGTCATTGAGGAGGCAACTTGAGAAATCGAGGAGGATATAAAACTTCAATACCCTCACCTCCTACATCTAGGTAAATTTTAAGGACAAAATTTTTAATCAGGAGATGAGAGTTGTAACACCTCAAATCCTAGTTAGGAGTTTCGGGCTAACTCAAGAGGGCCTTGGATAAACCCTATAACTTGTAGAAAGCATTAACCAAATTTTGAGTGGTTTTAGGCTTAAATTTAGCCCAATAGTTGTTAAAAAGGGTATTTTTAAGTTTTGACAAAAGTTGGGAGGACCAAGGAACTTTCTCTTTTTCCCCTCCTTTTTATTTTCTTCTCCCAAAAGTTTTATCTTTTCTCTTCATCTTCTTTCTCAAGATTAAGATATAAAGGTAGAAATTTTGAAGTCTTCCAGGTGCAACAAGAGAATTATAAGGTAAGAATCATAAAACCCTCCTTGCAAGCTTCCATTCAGGTCATCATTCGCATGTTTTGGTCATGGTGTCCAAAATGTGGGTTTTAGTGGAGGTTTAGAAACCCATAGTAAATTAGTTCGTTTCTCAATATCCTAAGCCTTAGGAATTATTTTTAACTCATTTCTAGGATCCCAAACATGTTAGTGATCCATACGTTTGATTTTTCAATGGTGAAAGAAGTTGGAGAAAAATCCAAGGCCAAGGGGAATGAAAAGCTCACACTTGGTTGAACTTTGGGCGTTTCTAGTAACTTAGAATCCAAGGTAACTTACTTCTAACTCAACTCTACCACATGTAGATCACTAGGTGAGCTTGGTAGGTTTCATGAATTATGAATCATGTCCATGGTATATATCAGAATTTGATGTTTTTCAACATGATAATAGACCTATTATGACCTCAGTAGGGCTTTTGGGTGTATTAGGGTGTCATTTTCATGCCTACAGAGCTTTTCTGGGCTTGAATATTGATAATGTTCTTATAGTACCGATATTGTTCATCAAACGGATTAAAACAAGGGAGTTTTAATCTCAATACTCCTTAATAGGGTATCGGTACTGGGATTGGGAATCGATACTCGCAGTAGGAGAATCGATACCAGGGTTACTTAACATATTCTAGTAGCTAATTTTGGTATAAATACTCATGGAAATATTAATATTGGGGGTAGAGTATCGATACTCCCACTAGGGGTATCGATATTGAGATATTTTTTGAAACATCGAAGCTTAATATGGTATTGCCTCGTACAGAACTATCCATACTTGATTCAAGAGTATCGATACTACCCTTTCTTCTCAGTTCATAATAGTTAGTTAGTATCGATACCCATGGGTCAATATCAACACCCAAAGGACATTATCGATATTGAAGGGCTTAGTATAAATACCCACGAACAATTTTGGACAAGAAATCCATTTAGTTAAGGGTTAGATTTGAAGGCCCAACAATATTAGATTACCTTGGAATAAAACTACAAGTGAGAACAGTAATTAAATACAATACAACTAGAAACAATAAATTCTAGAATATCATAAAACTAGCCTTGTTAGATGCTTGGGAAATATCCTGGACACTCGAGTTTCTTTAGTATAATACGATCATCTCAGTTGGATATATTCCAGTCCTTGTCAAGTCCCTTTAGTTACCAACTGGGGTGCAGATGCCCCAAGACTAGACGGAGTAAGTTGGTAGAGTGTACGTTTCTGATGTAGTTCCAGATCTTACCCTAAATACATGAGGATATTTTAAGAAGGCTAGAGTGGTATCTTTTCCGAAACACAAAACCCTCAGTAGCAACATGATGCCTACTTCAATAGTTCATAATAGTATTTCTCATGTCTTCATACCTATGCCACTAGCATGCTCATTTAGTGAATGCATAAAGTACAGTACAATTATTAGTGTGGCATTGAGCTTGTAAGCTCAATGTTCGGAATGTGTTTCCGTATGCAGGTTCCTAGAAGACTAGTTGATGTCATTTCCATCAGATCTAGATCAGTCGAGGCATCAAAGTACGTCTTGAGTTATTCTTAGGGGCATGTAATATTTATAGACCCTTTGTATTCAATCGTAACACTATTTTGGATTTAAACTCAATATTTTTATTTTTGAATGTTTTCGGAGCTCCCTATATTTTGTAAGCTCAAATTATTATGTTTTATTTTATATCTTTATGGATGGTTCCAAAATGATGATTTACAATTGTTTTAAAATAAATTTTTTTGGGTTAGTCATTTTGATGGTCTCATGTGCCGCTTTAATCCTTTGATCTTTTGGGTCAGACTTGATTAGGGTGTCATATTCAATGAAAATGAAGTTTAGGATAAGCTTGAGGTTACCTGTAAAGGAGAAAATGAGGTTAGAGAAATTAAGATTAGACTTCTCAATCAAAATTATGAGAACTTTAAGATGAGACCATATAAAGATATCAAACTATGACTGATAGATTTTTTGTTATAGTAAATTAGCTTAAAGCATTTGGAGAGGTCATCCTAAATTAAAAGTTGGTTAGGAATATGATACATAGCCTTACTAAATCATGGCAATCCAAGAAGACCGCCATAGTTGAAGCAAATAATCTAAAGACTCTAACCCTAGATGAGCTCATTGGGTATTCGCTTACTCATGAGATGATGGTGAAAAAAGAAGAAAAGCAAGAAAAGAAAGATGAAGAAAAGAAAGATATGGATAAAAAAGAAGAATATTGTCATTGCACTCAAATTTACCAAAGATGAGAGTGATTTGAATGAAAATAAAGAGTTGATAATGTTTTTCAAATGATTTAAAAGATTTATGAGGCCTAAAAGAGGAAAAAGGTTTCAAAGAAAGGAGAGCTTCAGGAATGAATCAAAAGAGAAGGATCTCGTTGTTTTTATGAGTGCAAAAATCCAAGGCATGTCGAATTCGATTACCCTCAATTAAAGAAGAAAGTGTCAAACAAGAAGAAACAAAAGTTGTATATTGCGGCATGGAGTAATGAAGAGTGCTCTGATGAAGAGAAGCAAGAGGTAGCAAATTTGTGTCTCATGGTCGGAGAGGACAACTCTAAGGTAACCTCTAATTCATTTATATTAAATAAATATTCTTTTGATGAATAGCAAGGGGCTTATGATGAGTTGGCCTCAAAATTTGATATCATGCTTTCAAAACATAAGAAAAATATTTCAAAATTGAAATTTGAAAATGATCTCTTATCCAAGACCAACAATGAATTTGAAAGTAAGGTCAATGATATGCAAGTCAAACTTGAGGAGTTTGAAAAGAAAAACCAAGATTTGCATAACTTACTCTCTAAAGTTCATGATGATCATCAAAAGGAACTTGATGATCTCCCAAAGAACCTCAAATACAAAAGTTGTTAGAAGTATATGGGTCCACAAATGACTCATTTCTACTAAGGACAATGATATCCTAGAAAAATTTATACATTAGAAAATTTGATACCTAAGGGGACTAGATTATTAGTAACTAATAGAAATGGACCCAAAAGATTTTGGATACCAAAAATAAAAAATCAATCTATGTTTGTAGGTGGAGGAACATTGCTATAAGACATAAAACATAAGCACAAATTCATGGTACCTTGAGAGTGGATGCTCGAGACATATGATCGGTGACAAGAACCATTTCAATGAGCTTACACCTAAAAGTGTAGTAACTTTTGGTAACAACTCCAAAGTCCACATTGAAGGAATAATTTTAATTGGGAACAATTCTTCCATTTTAATTGAAAATGTGTTATATGTCAATGGATTAAAGCATAATCTAAGTAACATTAGTCAATTTGTGTGATAAGGGATATAATGTTATTTTTAGTCTAATGGTTGCAAAATTGTTGATATTACTTTTAACATGATTATGTTTGTTGGAAATAGAATAGTAAATATTTACATGATGCATTTAGGTGATATTGTTTCCTTAAATATATGTATAGTTGCTAAAGATGAAAATGATTCATGGTTATGGCATATAAAACTTGGACATGCTAGCATGAGCATATTAGATAAACTTGTAAAAGGTGATCTAGTGAGATGCCTATCAAAGCTAAAATTTAACTTAGACAAAATTTGTGATGCATGTGTTAAGGGTGAGCATAAAAGAGTTTCCTTTAAATCCATTAATGATGTTTCACTAGTAGAGTGTTGCAATTGTTTCATATTGATTTTTTTAGGCCTATTAGGACTACTAGCTTAGGTGGAAAACAATATTTTTCGTTCTTGTTGATGATTACTCTAGATTTACATGGTTTCTATTTTTAAGTACAAAGGATGAAACTTTAGATAAATTCATCACATTTTAAAAAATAAACCAAAATGAAAAAGATTACTCAATTTCTAGTATTATGAGTGACCATGAAACCAAATTTCAAAATCTTGGTTTTGAGGAGTTTTGCAAGTCTTGTGATATTAGCCACAATTTTTCAGCACCTAGAACCCCTCAACAAAATGGCGTTGTTGAGAGGAAAAATAAAACTTTAGAAAAAATGACTAGAACCATTCTTTGTGAAAATAATTTGCCAAAATATATTTTTAGGCGGAAGCCACAAATACCGATTGCTACATTGTAAATAGAGTAATGATTAGACCTATTTTAAAGAGAACTCTCTATGAACTTTTCAAAAATAAAAAGCCTAACATTAGTTATTTTTATCCTTTTGGGGTGTAAGTGTTTTGTTTTAAATGATAGAAAAGATAATATTGAAAAATTTGATGAAAAAAGTGTTGAAGGAATATTCCTCGGATATTATATGAATTATAATCCTTATCGTGTCTTTAACAAAAGAACTTGAGTTCAAATGGATGTTAAAAGTGTTTTTCTGAATTATTTTATAAAAGAAGTGTACGTTGAGCAACCTCTCGGTTTTAACGATTAATAATTTTTAAATCATATTTTTAAATTGACAAAAGCTTTATATGGTTTAAAATAAGCTCTTAGAGCTTGGAATGAAATATTGTCAAGTTTTCTTGTTGTAAAAGGTTCTCAAAAGGGAAGGTTAACACTATATTATTTATAAAAAGTAAAAGTGAAGATTTATTAGTAGTTTAAATTTATATTTTTAGGGGGAAGTCTCACATGCGGCAGCCTTAATATACGGCTAAGGAAAGACACTATCGGTTTTGTTATTATATTTTTAACATTTTCGATAAAAAAATTACCTAAAACATTATTATTTCTACTGGTTTTGTTATTATTGGGCGCTTTACCGGTTTTGTTAACATATCTAGTAAAGCGATACCTAAATATTAATTTTTCTACCTGTTTTGTTATTATTGGGCACTTTACTAGAAATGTTAAAAAAAATTAATGTTTTAGGTAATTTTTTACCGGAAATGTTAAAAAAATAATAACAAAATCATTAGCGTCTTTCCTTAGCCATATATTAAGACTGTCGCACGGTAAAACTTCCTTGTTTTTAGAATTCACTTTGGTTTTTTGAACTTCTTTAATTAAATAAATAAATTGAAGTTTTGATTTATAGGTCACTCTATCGATTTGAATATGACACTCGCATACCCATTAAATATTTTGGATTGAGTTTAGGATGTTATAGAAAAATATTATATTCAATAGGTTTCAACTCAATCTGATTTGATTGATTAGTTTTTTATATAAAATTCAAATTTCATGTTGAACCAATTTTTTTCTTAAGCTCGGATCAGATTCATGGTTTTTGATAACATAAAAGTTATTAAATTGAATAAATTAATATTTTATTATAATTTATTTTGACAAATAAATTATGTTAAAATTTCAAATATATATATATATATATTGAATCAAATTGGTTTTCGAATTAAATTTTTGGTTCGAGGTCATGATGGTTAAAAATATTTATAAGTTCAAACTAAGTTAAAATCAGCTTTTAATATTATACTTTTGGATCAAGTTTGATCGACCAAAGACACGGTCCATCCATTTCCATCTTTATATCTGAGGTAGGAGACGATGTTGTTGTCATCTGAACCAATTTCCCACAATTAATAAATTTACATTTATACTAACAATAAGTTGGTCTAGTGGGATGAGACACTAAATTTATTATGTATAAGTGTAAATATAATTTAAATGTTATATTTTTAATTTATAACGTAATGTCTATGATAATTATTTTATCTTTTCAAACTTACTTTTTAACAACAATCTTAAACAATTAAATTTTAAACTACATTTTTGTACAACGCTTTTAAAAATTAATTTCTACATCACTTTTAAAGTAATTTTTCATAAGTTTTACCAAACTGGAAAAAAACTCATAGTTAAAAACTCATAGTTAATAAAAAACAATAGTACTATTTTTCTAGTCTTAATAATGAAGGTAAAATTTATGTCGAATTACTTATAAAAAAATTATGTCAAATGAAGTCTTTTATTACCTTTCCCTTCTTCCCAGTTTGATTTAGCAACTCATTTGATAGCCATTATAAATGAGATTGTTTGGTTAATAACTAATCAAAAACTAAAAAAAAGGGTGGGCGTGCCATGATGAAAACAGTTGAACGAATTAAACCAAAGAATGCAACTTGTAATTTAGTTTATCAAGTAAAAGATGGTCAAAGAAGAAAAAAAATTCTATAATTGAACCTAATACATAATAAATTAATTTTAAAAAATATCACCTAAAGCTTAAAATACCGATTGATTTTTTTATTGAATTTTAGTTCAATAAACATCGTTATAGTTATATTATATTAGAAGACACGAATTCAAATTTACTTATGAGTGCAAAGGTCTCTTATTTATAACTGGAAAGAGATATGAAAAATTTAGGTATAAATATTTTAAGAATATGAATTAACTTTAATAATATATTTATAGATTAAACTAATTATAAATATTTCAAATGATAAGTACTTATATTTATCAGAGTTAACCTAATTTGTATGTTGGAATAAATTAGAAAATTGAAGTTATTTTATTTTTAATATATATTATAACTAAAATAAAATTATTTTAAAAAATAAATAAATTATAATCTATTTCAAACCATTCGAACTATAAAACAATCCAAATAAATTAGACAACGCTATTTTTACACATGGACCAACATGATTCAACTTTTTCCCATTTGCCCTTTCCAACGTAATAGATGGGAATTACAATTCGGCCCGTTTGGTTCATGGAATATTTTATTTATGGGAGTAATTTTTTTTTCGGGTTAAAAATACCCACGTTTGGATGGCCACATTCCCAAATGAGGGTAAAAACTGAATACCAACAATGGTATATTTTTCCTGTTTTACTTGGAATGTTAATCCCTCATCTCCCTTAGGTATTTGTTTATTCTTGTCCCCGTTCTCTGAAATACCCTTCTCCCCGCTTGCTTCTGGCTGAAACAAAATCTTCTTCTTCTTCGATTTGGCGAGAGTTGTTGCGAGGAGCTGTCCATTACTGCTTTAGTTCCCGTTTTCATTTCCTAGCCTGGGTTTCTTTGGTTCCCGTTTTCATTTCGCTTGGTGGCTTCGTTTCTCATTTCATTTTCTGCAGAGAGCTTCAAGTAATGTTCTTTGCACTAGGACTAGTAATATCTCAGTTCATCAACGAACTCATCAAAAAATCCGTTCAACAAGCTCGGCCCGAAACATGTGCTCTTTTAGAAATGTGTGATTCTCACAGTTGGCCTTCGAGCCACTCCCAATACATGTTCTTTTTCACCGTTTACTTCACTCTCTTGACTTGCAAAGGGATTGGTGGGATTTGCAAAGCCATGGCGACCAAGAGCAACTGATTCAATAGCAACACATTGGGTATGGAACAATTTTGTCATTCTTTTCAGTTTTATGTTCAAGCTCTTTATCTATATGTGGAATTTTCCTTGAATCTTTTAGGCATTCAATTATAATACGGATCAAACATTTTTTCTCTTTTGTACTAATAGATTACAGATGTTGGGGTTCGAATTCTGAATTCGTTAGATGTCACATTCTAAGGTTGTTTATATGAAGTGCTCTAGGATTCATGGATCAAGCACCTTTTATTTTTTTGGTACAAATAGATAAGGGAAGCGTCATAGATGTTGGTATTCAAATTTTGAACTTATTGAATGTAGTCTTAAGGGTAGTTGTATGAACTAATTGAGTTGTTAGTTGAACTGATAACAGCCTCAACCCCCATAAGGATGAGGAAACAAGTTCCAATCCTTGGAAGTGCACTTGTTGGGAGTGCTTTACCTTCAAACACTCTCGGCCAGACTGGGATTAGTTTTCTACTTTCAAGTCCAATGTGGTTTGGGGACACCCTGAGTTAATACACACACAAAATATCGAAGTTAAATGTGCATTTTACAAGATTATGCATTTCTTTTTATCTTCCTTTTGATTTTCCACTCTATCGAATGTAAATTACATTTTCCTTTCAAATATTTTCCCTATTTCAACTTTTCATTTTATCATCCTTTCCACTTTACGAAGCAAAAGCCTTAACGAATGATGATCCTTATTTTTGATTGAATGGTAATCCAACGAATGTTCTTTGAAATTTGAACATGAGTACCAACCACCAAGTATTGGTCTTTTCATTAAAAGGGAGACATTTTACTTCAAAATATCTTTGTTAGCTTTCAATTATTAGTGAATAATAAGTTTTGAAGGAGTCATATTAGTTTTTTTTACCATGCGGGATAATGTTTTTATCTAATCAGACTATGGTGCTTTTCGAATGAAGCTTTTACGTTGTCTTGTATGTTCAATATGGTATGATTAACTTTAGGAGTGTGATCGTTAGAACAACGGAATAACGAGATGAATGTGGAATGATTAAATGTATTATGACTGGTTAAGGTTATCACGATTATGAAATAGAATAAATCCTGTAAATGGTTTCAGTCGGTTCGATAAATCGATTAGTACCACATAGGAAAGGTGGAAGCTTTTTATGTAGTTTGAGTTAATGTAAAACACTGTAATTGGGAAAATGGACTTTGGTTCTGAATAGAGTTGATACTTCCATTGCATGAATCATGACCCTATGACACCTCTCTTCAATTAAGTAGGATGCAGTTTTTGTTATAACACCTTTGGAAGCTTTATGACATCAATCCTTGTTGTTTTTGCAGAAGATCAGGTTAGAACAGCCCAAGGATTTTGAGTACAATGAAAATATTTTATTATGTTTTGGAGTTCCAATGTTGAATTAGAATATCTTGTTGTTCTTGATTCCTCTGTTATTTTCTTTTCTGGTTGAATGTTCGTGCTGGTGCTCAGTGCACTTATTGCTCTTTAAGGTCTTGGACTCTTGCAAATCTATTTCTGAGGTTCCTTCAGTTCAAAGGTTTTGTCTATGTTTATTTTTAGAGTTCATATTTTATGCACTGATTGTAGGTATATACACTTTCAGTGTGTCAAATGATGCTATCTCATTAAAAGTTTTGAGAGACAGGTATAGATAATTTTATTTTCAAGGAGGAATCATGATTTGATTCATTGACAGTGTTAAGATCTGTACACTGTATGTGGATTGAATGCAACTCCTTTTCCAATGACCTTTGTTAAACTAAATTGATTTAACAAATCCATGAAGAAAACTTGATGCTTACGTTTTTGTCCTGAACCATGATGTGGATATCTTGTGTCATTTCACTGAAATAAACTCTATCCAATAGTTTTCATTTAAAATTTTGATTTTCAGTTTCAAGCTTTTGGTGATTGCATCAGGTATATGTATTTTTGTTGCCTTTAAGTGCCTTAAAAAATACAGAAGATATCCATGCATGAGAAAGATGTTTTTAGTTCTTTACTTTGTGCCATTAGAATGTTGAATTTGGTCCTTTCTCACCTGCTTCCTCATCTCTTCTACTATTGTTAACAATGACATTTGGGTTTTCCATAATCCAGACTCTGTGAACATCCTTCTTATTGGCTATGACAAAGAGACAGGCCCATCTCTGTACTATATGGACTACATTGCTACACTTCATAAGGTTGATAAATGCATGATCAAGATCACATCAAGACTGGTCATGGCTCCTCCAAACTTTGTCATCAAGATCGTCGACAAGGATGGAGCAATAGAGTATGCATGGTGTGAATCTGTCAAGGATGCTGCCATTGCTTCAGCCTCAAGATATTTTTCGTGGACTTGCTCTTCTGTTATGAACGTTTAATTTGCATGTATTGATAGGGGAAAAACCTATTTACATATTGACTTGATTATGTTCTGAAGTGGAAAAAGATATGGAAATTTGATGATACTTTTTATCATTGTTTGCAATGATCATTATGATGATTACACCCTTCTAACTATCGATTCATTTCGAGTTCAAGAAATGATGTGCTCTCTCGATCTATGGATGAATATGATATGATTCTTTTTCTATTTGTTGCAGGCATTAAGATTTGAACATTGTGCCAGTTCATAGGGACCTTAATTTTTTTCCATATTTATGGCTTGATTGCGGCGGAAGAAGAAAATTAAGATGATATGTTATCGAAGAATCACTTGAATTAAATTTTGATTTTTTGGATAATTATTAAAATTACACATTAATTTTGTTAAATGTGTAAGTAATACATAAATTGTAACCCTCCAGATTGATGCGGGTAACCCGATTCGATCCGGGGTGTCACATTTGGGCCACTGAAGCGACCCACTGTAAAAATAGCAGAAAATTTAAAACTTTTTATCAGAACATGTAAACTTATAAAATCATTTGTCGCTATTTAAAAATAAAATAGATTTTCAGACTCGTATATAAATCAAAATACAATTACATGCCCCCTAATCACATGTACCATACTCTGCAACAACGCCGGAAAAACTCCTTTACTGAAGTCGATAGATGCACTGGTACAATTCTTTTAACCTGAAAAGGTGAGTAATAGAGTGAGCTTTGAAAAGCTCAGTAATACAGAATTACCAGATAATGCTGAAGAACGTGCAGATACAGATAAACATACATATCCTTATTATTTCTGAACGTTTATAGATTTTTATGCTGAGCAGAGATTCTACTGATATTTCAGATGGTAACGGACAATGAGCTTTCAGTTCAGACAAATATTTCGGATGACTGAGTTCAGGAGATCAGAATAGGTTATCTAGTGTGTTCCCAAAAACCATGTAACTTTTCAGATCTTTTTAAAACATATATATATATATATATATATATATATATTATATATATATATATATATACCCCCATCCCAACACATCATAATGTGTAGGTTCCCCAGAACCATACACCCAACCCAACACATCATATAAGGTCCTGAGCACAAAGCCGAGGAACCTACGAAACTTCTTCCTTCAACAACACCCCCCAATTAAAACATTTTCCGTCTGTAAACGAATATATCAAAAAATCAAAACATAAATCAGGTCAAGTATCATATCAGAAATCAGGTCAAGTAACAAATCAGAATCCAAGTCAAGTATCAGATCAAAATCCATGTCAGATATCAGATCAGAATCCATGTCAAGTATCAGATCAGAATTCAAATCGAAAATCAGATAAAATATTCATGTGAGTAGGGAACACACCAGAGTTTATAGACATTATTTAGAGGGACTAGATAATCTTATAAGGCAGAGAAACACGGATCTTCAGTTTACTGATAGAATGTCGGTATTTAGGATCACTATAGGAATATTTCAATAACTATCGGAATCATCAGTTATTCAGAATGTGAATTATCAGGATCATATCTTATTCAGATAGTTTTCAGAAGTTGTACGTAATCAGAAGGGTATTCAGGATCTTTTACATCCATATCAATTGAGTGGATAATCGAACAACTTAACAACGAAAATTCAGAACCTTAACAATCTATGTCAATTGATCGCATTATCGAACAACTCTTAGATGACTAGTTCCCAGAACTAATACTTATCGACTGTTCATTTCGTGTCCTTCTAGGGTATTTACACTTTAATACCAAAAATTCTTATCCATATATCATCTTCGGAATCATCACTGAATAGATCTTCCAATGTCTTTATTTCATTTTTTACGCTTCCACTATATCATGAAATACTGACGTGTTTGATTTGTAGTTCATGATCCAGAAGAACAATACATCGTGTATGTTCATTAACGTTTCCAGACTCGTCCAAATCACTTATTAAAATCTTAGTCACTGAGGTTACTTATTTCACTTAGTAGTCAAATCCATTCCAATTACTTCAGAGTTTTCCAGATTAATTTGGATGTTTCTAAATTTCGGATACATATTGTACTTCTGTTCAGTTCGGTCTTCGCAGTTGATTTGTTGAGCAAATATCCAATTCTTAGTGCTTAACGTGATCTAGAGTTGAGCTGAGTTGAATACTTCCAAAATTATCATCGAGCCAAACTTGAGAAGATAAACACGCATTCAAGTAATATTTATGCCTTTCAGGTACTGACATATCATTAAGGTTGATCGGCTCACTTAAGTTGTGTTCCATAACTTTTAAAGGTAGTCCAACACCTATGCTTATTTGGATTCCTTAATTAATCCAATACATTTACTTAGAATAGGACACAAGGGTATTTTGGTAATTTTGGTATTCATTTTTATTCCATTTATTTCAGAGCTCGAAGATATCCAATCATTCTTGAGCTTGGTGGTATTCTTAGGTCATTTCTATTACAGGGGTATTTTGGTCATTTTACAGATATACGGTATTTCAATCTTTTCCTGCCATCTGGTCTTATTATTTAATTCAATTTTATCATTTACTTAAGTCCTGTCGAACAATTCGATAAATTATTCTTCAAGTATTTACTCATTATTCGAATATTTACGGGTCAAGTGTCTTCTCAGATTTTACAAACGGAATATCAGGAATTTTCCTGCACTAAGTCAGGATCTTAATAATTAAATTCGTACTTAATCGAGTTAAGTACGAATCCCCTAAGTATTTTTTCATTCAGAGTCAACTCAGACTATTCTACCTCTTAAGGGCATTTTCGTAATTTCTTAACCAGATAATTTCGATATTAGCTCTTAACGAAAATAATATAATTTAGAGATCCTATGATTAATTGCTTTCTTGAATGCTCTCTGATCTTGAAACGGTTCTCTTAACAAACTTCTAGTATTCTTCACAAACTCTCATAGGATTAAAAACCGGTTATCCATAATTTCCAAATAAAACTAACATTTCTTATGCACATCAATATTTTATCAGATCAATATGTCTGTAAAATCCTCTTATCTAACTTCCATATTCAAATCTTGTCTTTTTATAACATAAGGGTATTTTCGTAATTTTACCCTACCAGAGTATTCTCATAATATCTCATCCAAGTACCTTTAACATTTAACCTTTGATGAAATAAATTATAAGTTGCAGATACATGGCTGATTTCTTTATCACTAATCTCAAACTTGTAATTTAATCTAACAATTTCTCAATCTCTTATATTAGTCATTCGATCCGTAATCAGTTACAGAATTTCTACTACATCATATTAAGTGTATAAATTATTCAACTCCACCAAAGTAACCAACATTATCTTGTTCATGCATTTATCAATATAAACATGTTCCATAAAGCATAAAGAGGTAGTAAAGTATTACCTCGATTTCCGTGCAATACTGATCGACCATAAAAATTCCATTCAAACACCTTTGATCTTCAATTCAACTTCCAATATTTCCTCGGATCCATATAAACAGAAATTACATCAAAAACGGAGCTTAATTCTGAAAAACGAATCGAATCGGATGATAAATCAGTCAAAAACAGCTTACCGGGATCGAATTTGGCAAAACCGACTTCGGATTCGGATTCAGGATGTCGAAAGCATAAAATATGGTTTTTCGAAAATTTGGAATCTTCGGTCAAAATCAAAGTCAACGGGTTTGACCGACGATTTCAAAACCTTCGGGTTCGAATTTCGAGAAACGAACTGCGGAATCGGATTTGGAACGTCGAAAAATGTCAGGATAGGTATACTCGGTCAAAGTCAAAGGTCGTTTAATGCCCGGTCAAAGCCAGTCAAAGTTTTGGTCAACAGTGGTCAACGCAGGTCAACGGTCAACTGGTCAACGGTCAACGGGTCGGGTCGGGTCGGGTTGTGACCGGTCAAATGGGTTACAAAATCGGTCAAACCGGTCATTTTTCCTTCCCCACGCGCAGTGACGGCACGTGAACAGTGCACTGATATCGGAAAATTCCCGGACAAATTCCTAAAAATTATTTTAATCGATTTCGAGATACTTACAAAGCTCGGTTCAATTTTTTGAACGGCGGAGAGCTCGATTTCAACAAATCGGAAACTTTGACCGCTTCACCTCCACACGCGCCGCTGCCTCCGGAGAAAAGGGAGGACACCGGTGGACTCGGAACGACTCAAGGAACACGATGGTGCGGGAGGTGTCGTAAACGGATGACCCGATCGTCGTGAATCGATGAAAAACCAACTAAAACCGAGTTATTACCGACGATACTTCCGACTGAAATTCACGACGAGCGGTGATGATTCACGATGAAAGGTTTGAGGGGTTTCGTTCCTCGGTTGACAACGAACACGATGGTGGTTTCGGCTTGTCGATCGGAGGTCGGACGGCGAGTAGATCGAAGTTGGAAGGAGGGTTGACGGGAGAGGGAAAACTGGAAAAATTTCCAGAAACATACGGGAGATTGGGGGTATATATCATCTCATAATTAAAAATGGCTAAACCAAGAGTTTAGCCACTGAACTTCCTGCACTTCATAAAATGGTCTGCCAACTTTAAAATTTGCAATTTAACCCACTATTTCTTTCAAAATACCAAATTAAATCCACCACTTTATAATTTCTTAAATTTAGCCCCTAAATTGGGGTGTTACATAAATATTAATTATGTACCAAAACAAATACATAAATATTAATTTATAATTTTATATAATATATATAATTTTGATTTTTGTTTAATTGTATATATAAACTTTTAATTTAATTATACACATTTAAAAAGTAAATGCATTCACTTATAATAAAGTCATCTTTGTACATTTTGATATGAGTCAAATGGTTCATCTATTAAAATGTTCATATGCTTATTTAGTTAAATGTTGATGTAAAATTTTCATATATTTTTAGATAAATTATATAAAATTTAATATTAATTAAAATTAAAATAATACATGATATATTTACTCTTTTATTCTACCAATTTATATATAATTTTATAAAAAAATTATATATAAATTTTATTAAAAGTATATATATTAAAAATAATAAAGTAATATATTCTCGATAAATTTTTATATAAATATTTTCATTTAAATATTTAGAATTCCACTTGTTAAAAAATATAGAATAAGGACAATTTCGTAAAATATACATTCAAGTAATCTTTCATTCCTTCAATCAAACACTGTAATCTTATATTCCTGCCAAACAAATCAAACACACTAATGTAACATTCCCATTAATGTGTTAGGCAATGTTACATTCCGATAATCCTATTCCCGGAGGTAATCTTACATTCTGTGAACCAAACGCACCTTTCAAGACTTCAAGGATAAAGTTCTTTTTATTTTAAAGGTGAACCGGAAGATTGTGATAAATTTTGAGAAAAAATATTATTTATTTATTAAATAATTAGTTTTCATTTTAAACAATTAATTTAGGGGAAAAAGATGCAATGATCTTAGAATTAAAAACCACATGAATAATTTTCTTTTAAAAAATGAAATGATTTTTAAAAGTTTTTTAAACATCAGAATAATGAGACATTCATCATAATTATACGCTTATTATGAAATATATTTCAATCATATCCATTGAAAGATCTAAAAGAAGAAAAATTAAAAAAATCATATTGGCCCTCAAAATTTTATAAATGCTCATATTATTTTATCATTTATTTATCATTTCGTAAGATGTCTAATTTAATAGAGATAGAATTTGTACAAAAGTTATTCGATTTTTTTATGTTCATCATCATTTTTAGGATAAGATTTCTTTTTTCTTTATATCTTTAAATTTTTTATTTTTTATTTTTATATAAATTCTCTGATGACTATGATTTCCCATTATTTCTCTACGCTCGACTGCATTATAATTCTGATTCTTTTCTCTATTTCTGGCTATCGTTAAAAAGAATAATTACATCCAATTAAAATGATTAAAAGAAGACCTAAGAAAATGCTCCACCTCTTTTCAAATCATCATTTTGTAATGGGGTATATTAGTGAATTGATATAGGACTTCCTTGTATTATTTATTGAGTTAAAAAATAAATTACGTATTTAATCATTTAATTATTATTTTAATTTCATTTTATTATCAAAATAATTTTTTAAATTATATTTAATGTTATATTTTAATTTCATTTTAATAACTTACAATAAAAAAATAAAATTATTGTTATGATAGTTTTTTTATTTTTCAATAATGTCATCAAATTATTGCTATGATATTTTTTATTTTTCAATGATATCATGATATTTTTTTAAGATGACGAACAAATATCACTGTTAATATTTTAATGATAAACGATTAAAAAAATTAAAACGTAATGTTAAGTATAATTAAAAAAAAAAAGACTTAAATGCCCAATTGCCCTTGAACTATATCATTTTTTATGAGTTACTCTCTAAAATATCTTTCAAGATATTTTACCTCTTAAATATAAATAGTTATTCCGTTTATTCCAGACAGTTAACTCTATTAATAAAAAAAAGTCAATGACTAATCAAAACAAGCCACATCACCTTTTAATTTTCTTTATTTGAAAAAAAATAAAATTCAATTAAAAAACTAAAATATGTAATATGCCAAAACTACCCTCTTTCCATTTCCCCTTTCCCTTTCCCTTCCCCTTCCCCTTCCCCTTCCCCTTTCCCTTTCCCCTCCCCCTCCCCCTCCCCCATCCTCCATCGTCATCACCTAACCAACAAAAAATCTGTAAGTTTCAGACAATTTCATTACTTCCCGTTGTATACAATGCAAAGCTTAAAGTCTTAATCCCCAAATGAAACCTTCTATAATTTAGTCCTCCATGTCCAATAATTCAGTAAACTAATGCCTCAAGTGTGGAAGAACCAAATTGGAAACTAAAACCCCATAATGCCTACAACTTCAAAGCTTTTAAATTTAGTTGAATGACTAAAAATTTAATCAACTACATTAAAAATTCTTTAAACCCAAATATTAGAATCATCACAATTTCTAAACCTTCAAGATGTGAAAAGAAAGAAAGAAACATTCGTAAAATAAACCAAAATGGGAAAAACCTAGAACTACAAAATCCTCAAGCAATATCTCATTACATCCAGAACTTCGAAAAGACCAAAATTAATACTAGAATAAACAATGATATTCGACTCAGTTTGAGCTTGAGAGTGACTAAACACAGTTGTTATATTGAAAAAGCCCTGACATTTGACATCCATGAAGAAAGAATTTGGGGACTGAACGAGACGCTTGAACTTGTGTTTCTTCTCCTCAAGCTCCGTTGGAGGATGAAGAACCATTTGGACTTAGCTGCTAGATGTTTCAAGAGCAATCTCAAAAACTCTCGAAAGCATAGTAGGCGGCAAAGGAGAGTGAAGAAGGAAAAAAAGGGATGCTAGGGAAAGGGAGAGCTTGACGGTGGAGGGGAAAAGAATGTTACTTTAGGGATATTGCTCCTTTTATTTTTTAATTAATTTTTATAAAATAAATTAAAAATAAATGATGACATGACATGTTCTGATTGATCAATAAATTTTATTTTTAACAGTGTTAACAGTTTAAGGCAAATTAAATAATAATTTATAGTTGATAGGGAAAAATATTTCGAAAAATATTTTAATGGACAATTCAATATAAATAATATAGTTTCTAATGGATTAAGAGGAGGGTAGGTGAACGGAACCGACCGAGAACCCGAAACCGTTTGAGCATTTAAACTTTTAAAATATAATAATTTGATGATCAAATCCAAACTAAAATGATAATTAAATAACTAAATATTAAATTTACCCTAAAAATGGTTACCCTCTCTATCAAACCCCACAGCCTTCAGACAAACCACCAAGAAGCACCCCAACAAAAAGAAAGAGACGTACGGTGTTCCGAATCCAAACCTAACTGAACTGTCCCGGGGGGGGGGGGGGGGGGAACAACGCTATGTTTTAACTTCAACGCTTACCAACAAGGAACAGCAATAAACTAATCAAACACTAACCCTTTTCTCTCTAATTTTTTTCCCATTCCTGATCGTCAAAATTTTCTTTCAAGCCACTCTTCTGTAGTTGATATATACTTCAACTCAATCCCCCAATAGAACCTAGAAAAAAAACCTTTGAAAAGAGAGTTTTGTTTTGAAGGAGAATGGCAACTGGGGATCTAGAAAGAGGTAACGGGAAGAACAGGGGAAATAGCTATAACCGATCATCTTCTTCCTACTCCCTGGAGAATGACGAAAAACAATGGACTTCATGGCTTGTACCGATGTTTTTGGTGGCTAATGTCGATGTGTTTGTTGTGGTGATGTATATTAATAATTGTCCTAATAACAATCCGAGATTGGAAGGCAGATGTGTCGCTAGGTTCCTCGGCAGGCTTTCTTTTCAGCCTACAAGGGAAAATCCTCTCTTCGGTCCTTCTTCTAATACGTATGTCTCATGTACCCCTTCTCTAAATTTCACTTCTTTCTGTTTAAACCGCGTCTTTGCTGTCTCTGGTTTTCTGGGATTTCATGTTTCTGTGTAACTATTTTTGGACTAATGGAATCTTTTAGAAGTTGGTTGTGTTGGGAAGTTTTTCTTTGATGATTCAACTCGGTCCAATTGATCTTCCATAGGGTTTTCTGATTTGTTTTGATTCTATGAGATGATTATACATACTGGAAATTTTTGTATGATTTGATTGATACTATTTAAGGTTATGAGGTTTGTTCTTTCTTGTTCATTAGCAGCAATAGGAATTCTCAATATGGGGTTCATTATTAGTTTGTTTATTGAATCTCATGGTTTTGCTTTGTCTTGCTGAAGTGCAGTGGGATCTGCTTCTTGCTTATAGCAAAAGGGTGTGTATGTAGCATATTATTTCATTCTCAAGAGGTCAATTACTGTTTATCTTGTTTTGTAACTATTAAACAATCTAAAGAATGTTCTGAATTTTGTAAAAATTACAAAAAAAACGTGTTTGGGGATGATGTCCTGAATAATGAAGCTACTTTATTTATGATTTCATGGAATAATGAAGTTGAAGTAGCAAAAGACTTGTGATTTCTATTGGAGGCATGGGGCTTCACTTTTGTTTTATACTTTTAGTATGGTCTAATGCAAGTTCGAATCTTTCTAATATTAACTAACTTCAAGTTCAATTTCGCCCTATCTTCATTCGAAATTTACATGACTTTTCAGCTGTTCACTGGACTGTGAATTGTGAAGTTGAACATGTTACGTCAATGTGGTTTAGCTAGGCTTTTTTATTATTATGTCATCTCGATAATTGCGACTCGTGTAATTTTGTAATGTTTCTACTTCTCTTTCTTCGTCAGATTGGAAAAATTGGGAGCACTGGAGTGGTACAAGGTAGTGCATGGAAACCAAGGATGGAGGCTTATCACTTGCGTCTGGCTGCATGCAGGAGTTATTCATCTGCTTGCAAACATGTTGAGCTTGATCTTTATTGGAATACGCCTTGAACAACAATTTGGATTCAGTGCGTTATTTGTTCTTTTTTAAATGTTTGATTAATTTTTCTGAATTATCTACTAGAGAAATTCACATTACATAATAATATTTTTGGAATATGCAACATTTAGAAGTGTTTAGTCGGTCTTTGATCAATGAGCAAAATGAAATATCCTATAAACACGTATTTTTGTGTGATCCATTGATTGAATTACTTGGTGTTGGTGTATCATTTTATTCACTCCAACTGTATTCTGGTCAATGGCCAGCTGGATTTTATGAAGTTCAATTTCAGATTATTCTTTTGATATCCACCTAGAGACTGATTTGGTCCATCATGATGTTATAATGGATATCTTTTCTTTCTCCTGGCAGTATGCGTTGGACTTATCTATCTGTTGTTTGGTCTTGGTGGGAGCATACTATCGGCTCTTTTCATTCAGCGTAATATTTCTGTCGGTGCATCTGGTGCTTTATTTGGCCTACTTGGGGCGATGTTATCTGAGCTGCTGACTAACTGGACTATCTATACAAATAAGGTACTTGCCTTTGGTTTCTAGGTCCTTTGAAAAAGGCTATCTTTTACATGCTACACGGAATTGGAAATAGTAATTGCCTTAATGTTTGGAGCTTAAGATAAGTATATATTGGTAGCCATGATGTAATAAACTAATAATCATTTACATTCTATTGTAGAACCATTTTAAAAGTAGTGGACATACATTTTTTTCTTCTTTCGTATCATAGGCTGCAGCGCTTATCACACTCGTGGTCATCATTGCCATTAACTTAGCAATAGGGATTCTTCCTCATGTCGACAACTTTGCACATATTGGAGGTTTCTTGTCTGGTTTTCTCCTCGGGTTTGTTTTGCTGCTTCGTCCCCAGTTCGGGTGGGTGGGACTTAAGAATCTTCCTGCCGGTGCTCCCGTAAAATCCAAGCACATGGCATCAGGGTTCCAAATCGCGGTCGTGTTTTCGGTTATTTCGGATTTACCTTGATTGCGGCCGTCGCAGACGCTATTGCGGCCGTCGCGGGTAACTCGGACGGCGACGAAACCGCTATATCGCGGTCGAAATCGCGGTCGCGGACCGTTTTTTAAAACCCTGCAAGGCATACCAATATGTGTTCTGGGTGATTGGTGTGGTTTTACTCATTGTCGGGTAAGCTCTCCAAACCCTACGTTACTAAACTCCATGCAAACTAAATATTTTGTCGATGGTTCCACGTGTTTATAATTCCGGTCCTGTCGATGATTTTGTTTAATTTCGTTTTGTTTTCCGTTCGGATTATTGGCAGTTTCAGTGTGGGGTTAGTAATGCTGTTTAGAGGGGAGAATGGAAACGACCACTGCAGCTGGTGCCATTACCTGAGCTGTGTTCCGACATCCAAATGGCAATGTGGAAACTGATGATATACCATTCATTACCACTAGCTATTTACTGATTCTTCCCCGCTTTCCTTTGTTTACAATTTTACTCATTTAATTTCTTCGACTTGTTATATGCTTATATATATATATATACACGTACGTACGTACACATACATGCTTAGTTTTTGACGCTATTTCTTTCGCTGTTATTTTATATGGTCGAGATTTTATACAGGATGATCTATATATATATATATATATATTGATTGATTGTATGCAAGTTTTTTTTCCTTTTCTCATGGTAGCAGCTAAAACTTATTTTTAATACTGCACGACATCATCACTTGTTCTCTCTCCCCCCCTCTCTCTATATTAAGGGGAATATAACTTGATTTGAAAAACTGATTCGATTTGATTCAAATTTTTATACATTTAGCTCGGAAAAAATTAAATAAAGTTTGAATGTTAAAATATGATTTATCAACTTGATTAACTCAAAATATTTTAATTTGATTCAAATCAAATGGCTACTCTTAGTTCCTATTATCTCACTTTTTTATCATTTTAAGTCAATTTTAATTGAATTTGAATCACATGTTTATCTATATATATATTCCTATTTTCAATAATAATTTTTTTATTTTTGTAATTTAATTTCTAGAGTTTTTATTATTAATTTTTATTACATTTTTTCTATCAATTTCTTTCACTCCTTTTATATTATCATTAATATTTTTCTTTTAAATATCTTCTTTAAAAAATAAATTTATAAATATATTTTGTAATTTCAAATAACATTTGATTTATTAAATAACATATATATATATATATATATATATATATATATATGATTAGAGGAAACCGTTAAATTGAATTAATCTATATGACAACATTATAAATATATATAATGAAACTTATAAACTTAATCTGAATTTCATAAACTCGATTCAACTTAAAAAATTTCAAATAAAGTTTAAGGTGTAAAATTATTGTTATATCAAATCACAACATTAACTTAATTTGAATTTCATAAACTCGATTCAACTTAAAAAGTTTCAAATAAAGTTTAAGGAGTAAAATTATTGTTATATCAAATCACATCATTACCTCGGTTAAATTGTTCAGTGAACAAAGTAAAGAGTAGTAACAATTGGATGGTTAATGATGTAATTTAACCTAAATTAAGTGTCCGTTTGTTTCACTGAAAATATTTTCGGAAAATGTTTTCCGTCAAATGAATTATATTTTTTGGAAAATATTTTATCGAAAACTTTTTACAGTGTTTGGAAGAGGTTGTGTAAACCATTTTCACTAGTTGATGAATTTTTTAAAAATTATTTATTACAAATATTAAATAAAATAAATAATATTATTATCATAAAGCTTAACATTATTATTTTTATAATATTAGAATAATTTATTTATTATTATTGAAATATTATTTCTATAATTTTATTAATAAAAATATTAATATTAGTACATTTATATTGAAATAAAATATTATAAATTGTGTTAATTATTTATTGAAGAAATATTATTAAATTATATTTTTTAAAATAATTAATATATTTTAAATATCTTTCTTAACATATTATTAGATTATTATATTAATATTAAATACATAAATTAATATTATTCATTACTAATAATTTAATAATATTATTTCTATGAGATTAGTAAATAATATAAACTTTATTAATAATTTATTATATATTATTAAAATAAAAATATAGTATCTTATATTATTATAATATAATTGAGTATTTTTATTATGATATTAAAAAAATATAATATTATATTATTATAAATGTTAATAAATATATTTTAAATATTTTAATTATAAATATTTTGATTTACATGATATTAAAATATTTTATTAATATTAAATTCATAAAATAAAATTATTTTAAGTATTTATTCTTTGAAGTGAAAAGTTAATTTGGAAAATGACACACGAAAAATCAAACCGTAAGTCATTTTTCAGAAAACACAGGAAATTCTGTTGACCAGGAAAATGTTTTACGTTGATCAACCAATTTTCCTCCAACCAAACACTGGAAAATGAGGAAAAATGTTTTACATGAAACAAATAGACCCTAAATGATACTCACACGATCTCATTATTTTTGTCTCATTCTGAATAAGTATAAAGTTTTAGAAGATAAGTTTGATCACATGATGTTAAGTCATATAAAATGAGGGAAATGATAAAATTATGTAAAAAATGATTGATAAATTTGTTTTGATATGTGTTAAAGAATGTAACAAATAAAGGTACAAATAATATATATATATATATATATATATATATATATATATATATATATATATATATATATATATATATATATATATATATATATATATTGTTGAGCTCTTACAAACAACCGAATAAAGCCAAGAGGGGGTGAATTGGCCTTTGAAAGATCTGTGGAGGAAGCAATAGAAATTAAAAACTTTGCACAACAATTTAGAGTAATTCGACTTCTAAATCAAGTCTACATCCACTACCTTAGTTATCCACACTAAGGATTTCTCAAATACACTAGATTTACAAACCTTTAAGGATAAGGTGTAACCTTATAAAGACACACAAGGTTTATACCCTAACCCCTTGCTTACACTCTCTCCCAAAGAGAAATTACAAATTTAACAAAAGAGAAACCACACAAAGGCAAATGTGTTTGCACAAATTAAGCACTCACCAAGAATCACACTTGAGCAAGATTAACAATGTAGCTCACAAGTGTGTTACAAAAGGTTTGACAATTTTAGCTCTAAAACACTGTTGATGTTGGTTTGATATTGCAATTGACTTTCTTATTGTTTTCCATTTGAATCTTGGTCCCTTTTATGTCTTCTCACATCAATCTAGCCATTTGGAGTCGTTGAGGATTGAATAGAGCAGTTGGATTCATTAATTTTGAGCATTTAATGCTCACCTGCACATTTGGTATCGATATTGAGCCTTCCAATGATCAAATTTATAGTGGTTAAGCCTTTAGTATCGAGACTTCTTGAATCAATATCGATACCCACCCTTCAGTCTCGAGAATGGGGCCTTATTATTGAGATCAAAAACCATTCTGACATTTTGGTATCGAGACAACTGTATTGGTCTCGAGACTAGTAGTTGATTTGGCAAAAATTAAGTGTTATGAGCTTTAAAAATAATGTTTATAAAATGCGGATTAACTCAAAAACACTTTTGATTATTTTTCACACTTAAAAATGCTTTTAAAGTGTTTATGACAAATTATTTATAAAATATTGTGAAATTGCAAATTTTAACTATTTAAATTATTATAATAATCATGTTAAATCAAAATCAAAACTTAGTTAAAAAATCTCCATATAACAAAACCTTTTGTGAAATTTTGATTTAAAAAGGATTTGTCATAATTTGTGAAAAATAAGTCTCCCCCTTAGAAAAACAATTTTTGGCTAAAATGATTTTTTGCTAGCAAATTTACACTTATACATTTTTCTCACCATTTTTGTTATAGTAAAATCAAATTAAGCTTCAAAATATAAAATATGTTAGTGCAATAGGGAACTCAAATATTCAACATAAAATATTAAAAAGTAAAATTATGCTTATCATAAAATAATCAAGTTCAAAAGCATAATATCAACATCAATAATTCAAACATAAATCTATAAAGTACCAAATTAACCAAGTATCAAACATATAATAACATAAAGTTCGAAAATAAATCATAAAGTGCATAAGTCCAAATCTAAAAGCAAAATGTCTTAAATTTCCAAATAAATGCATATTCTTTTGGAGGCGGTGGCGAAGGAGGCAACAAGTGATAATGTATCGAGTGAACGCCACTCTCAAGCGCATCCAAGCGAGTATCTATGCTTCCGAGTCTTTGTATCACGTGATCGTACAAAGTCTTCATCGATATCTCCTCTTGAAGTAGGGCACCGATTGCTCTTCCATTTTGTCCAAGTTTCTTCGATAAGGACCCCAATCATGGGAAAAGTCATCAAAATTCTAATTGGCCTTGTGGGTCGATTTAAGATTGATGAAACTAACGAGTAGAATAGGAGGATCAAGGGGGTAGACACTCTAAGTTTATCTCTATATATGTAGCTAAGAATGCAAGCATAGGGAAGTGTCTTGGTGTAATTGTACCCATTATGGACAACATCAACAAGTTCTAAGAATATGATGTTTGCAAAGTTTGGGTGGATGTTGTTCTCAGTGTTATAAAACCACCAATAGTCGTAAGTGCTCAAATGGGTAGCCTTAACACTAGAAGGACAAAAGAACCAAGTAATGAGGAGTAGCAAGAGACGATCCGGGAAATCAAGATGAGTAGGGCTATCATATGGGAATCTCTCAAAATGAGCAGGGAAAACTTCTTTGAAAGGATCATCATCCTTATCAATGATATTTAAGTGGGCAACGATGAAGGATGGACTAAAAGTAAAGGTTTAACCCACGAGGTACAACTCAAATCCAAAAATTTTATCTTCATTACCTTGGGCATGTATAAGAATTGTATTAGCAAAGAAAGTACAAACAAAGTTCGGATGAACCTTAGGAGGAATAAAAAATACGTTCAACCATCCCCATAAAAAGAAGGTTTAAAAAATAAGAAATTGATACATTTTGGACATGAGAAAATTAGGGTTTATGGTACGCTCAGAACATTTTTTTTTGTAAAAACTATTGAACAAGTAAAGAGCATCGGGATTCCTAAAGCAAGCATTTTCAAAGTTAAAGGGATTTGAAGATTAAACTTGTAGGATAATCCTACTAGTCCTAGGACGATTGGGATTTGTTCTAGGAGGTATTTTTTTTATCAAAACAAAGACTAAGGAAAAAAGAGTTTTCATTTGCAAATTTTTTCAAACACTTGAAGAGCAAACCTAAAACAATTGTTTTAGGTTAAACATAGTGAATGTGTAATACACTAAATATCAGGTCAGGGACTTTATTGAAAAGATTTAAAATTTAAGGATCTATTTGAATAAATGATGAAAGATGAGAAAATGATTTGGAATAGTGTTTAGATTAAATTGTAACAATAAATGAATTAAAGAGCATTTTGGTTCTTTGAGGGGGAAATGAATTTAAAATACATTTCCTTATTAGGGATTTTTAATAGGGGAAAAGAGGAAAGTTAAGTCACAAAAGCTATATCTTCTTCTCCTTCTTTAATGTGTAAAGGCTCTCCTCCATAGCCAAAGGTAATGTTTCATTTGGCTAGTTTTTCCTTTCATTTTTGGTTGGTTTTTGAAACATTGAGTATTATAGAGGCTTAAGGAAGGGTTAAATAAGATTAAAACTAAGAGATGGATGAAATATTTGAGATTTAAGAAAATGAGTTTTTGAATTATATGTTAAGATATGAGTTTTCATTGATGTTTACTAGTATATTTGACTTGTCAAATAATTAAATAAGAGATTAGAAGAATTGGATGGGTTTAAAAACATGTTGGAAAAAGTGGTATGATTCTTGGATTGAAATGTTCTTTGGAGATTGTAGATGCTATAAGTAGCTAAATGAAGGGAAGCCAGTCGAGATAAGTAAAGAAGAGTTTGACAGTATGATTGAAGGTATAAATAAGGGAAATTGGCCAAATATGGGTAAAAATCGAGCTAAAAATGGAAAAACTAGGTAAGGGTATCGGTACTGGAAGAACAATACCGATACTATAGGCTTAAAATATAAAGAAATTAGATGAATGGTATTGATACTGATGCAATTAATATCGATACTATGAGGAAGGTATTGATACCATTGATTCCATAATGCAGAAATGGTATCGATACTGTAATAGAGTATCGGTACCATAGTATAAAAGTATCGGTACTAGGAGAAAAGTATCGATACTAGGGATCTAGAATGTAGAAATGGTATCGATACTAAAAGGGAGTATCAATACCACAATATAGAAGTATCGATACCATGGTAAGGGTACCGATACTGTTGAGCCAGAAATTTTAAGATAGGTTGAGATTCTTATACAAAATTTAATAATAGTACTTTTGATTATTGTTAAAGTATAAATGTTAGAGAATATACTAACAATTGGTATGGTATGTGTCTTTAATGGATGTTTGAGTAGATCGAAATCAAGCTCCTAAGTCAAGTAAAACGAAAGGCGAAGGCAAAATCGTTGAGTAGTCAGATTTGCATTTTGGGTATAATAGCGAGGCAGGCTAGGTGAGTGCATTTATTATGTACTTATGTGTTATAATATTCATAGATGCATGTTGCTTAATGAGTTTATGAATTTCATTATTGGAACTATGTGTGCAACTTAAGAAATTCATAATTAGTTTATGAATTTCCGTATTGACACTACGTGTGTAACTTAAGAAATTCATAATGAGTTTATGAATTTCCGTATTGGCACTATGTGTGCAACTTAAGAAATTCATAATGAGTTTATATATTTCCATATTGGCACTATGTGTGCAACTTAAGAAATTCATAGTGAGTTTATGAATTTCCGTATTGGTACTATGTGTGCAACTTAAGAAATTCATGATGAGTTTATGAATTTTCGTATTGGCACTATGTGTGTAACTTAAGAAATTTAGGGTGAGTTTATGAATTTCCGTATTGGCACTATACGTGCAACCTAAGAAATTCATGATGAGTTTATGAATTTCCGTATTGGCACTATGTGTGTAACTTAAGAAATTCATAATGAGTTTATGAATTTCCATATTCACACTATGTGTTCAACTTAAGAAATTCATAATAAGTATATGAATTTCTGTATTGACACTTGGTGATCAAACCACTTAATTTATAGTAAGTTTGTGAATTACTGTATTGGCACTACAGGTGCAAACTATAGAGTTTATAATGAATTGATAGAGTTA
This sequence comes from Hibiscus syriacus, assembly GCF_006381635.1. Taxonomy (NCBI): domain Eukaryota; kingdom Viridiplantae; phylum Streptophyta; class Magnoliopsida; order Malvales; family Malvaceae; genus Hibiscus; species Hibiscus syriacus. The sequence goes on along the minus strand of NW_024062697.1, from coordinate 1,721,910 downwards.
ATTGATATCAGAATGGTTATGACATACTCATGTTTAGAATTTTACTTATGATTATTTATGCATCACTAAGAAATTTCTTAGTGTGTGTGTTAATTTCACGCGTAGGTTTTAATATAAGCGGAGTAAGGAGATCATCTAACATCACAAAGCATGGGTTGGCTCATCAGTAACTGTATGACATCCATGTCTACTTTTGATATATTTAGTAGCCATGTATTATACTTAGTAAAAACGCTCTGAAAAGTATTTGATTTATCATGTTATAAAAAGATGAAATGCTTGAACATTACTTTTTTTTACCTACGTAAGTTTAATGAATTTTTTATTATCATTAAATATAAAATCTTTTATAAAACAAAAAAATTACGAATTTTCAAATGAGAAAATGCTTTAAAAGTGATGTGACATATATATCTCATGTACGGAAAGGGGGTATGGGAGATGAGTGTTACATTTATTGGTATCAGAGCTACATGTTTAGCCTATTCTTGGCCGAAATAGAGTGTATTTTAAGGTAAAAAGGGTTTACATACCACTAAGATATTAAGGTTACTGATAGGGTATAGTTAGAATATGATCGATGTCTCTCCTTACTAACTTAAGTATTATCCTTATGTATGTTATACTAGATGTCAGATTCTACGAATTCGAGAAGAGTGGCTGAATGAGAGAATAGAGAGGGATTGAGTAGTGAAAGCTATGAAGAGAATAGTGAACATCTGATTCTATCTGAGAACACCAATGCACTGATACATCATGGTATGCCTATGCCAGAGTTTGGAGCTTTTACGCAAGCTCTCGATGCTATATTGACACAGTTCCAACCTCCTTCGCCTCCTCCTGCTCCTCTAGTACATCGAATATTAATACCAAAAGAGTTAAGAAGTTTGGGAGCTCCTGAGTTCATGAGAGAAGAAGGTGAAGGTCCGATGAATAATGATTTATGGTTAATCGATGTTATGATGATGTTGGAAAGTCTAAAGTGCTCCGATCATGAAAATCTAGGAGGAGCTGTATCGTTACTCCGAGGATCAACTCGGGTGTGGTGGTCAAATATGATGATCTATGCAGTACCTGAATAAGTGAACTGGCAATTCTTTCAAGATGAGTTGAAGAACAAGTACATTGAGGAATAGTTTATGAGGTCAATGCTGTTGAAATTTCTTAATTTGAAACAAGGAGATCAAGAAGTGCATGAATATGAAGCTGAATACAACAAGCTTAGTCGTTATGCAACTGAGGTAGTTCCTAATGATAAAGCCCGACGTGATTGGTTTATTGAGGGTCTGAGGCCTAAGTTGAAAGAGATGATGTTTGCCTTAAACTTTCCTAGCTTGCAAGAAGTTATAAACTGAGTTAAAGCTATTGAAATAGCTCAAGAGGAGACTCTAGCAGCGGAGAAGAGTATGCAGTCAGGAAAATAGATTGGAATGTCTTCATCTACACATCATACTAAGAGAGGCAAGAGATCAAGTTCCAAATATACTGACAGAGCTAATTCTGGAACAGCTTCACAGAAAACTAAAAGTCTCATTCTTTTTCTACTAGCTTGGGTAGAGCTTTTGGAGAGAGAACTCTATGTCAAACATGTGGAAGGTCACATCGGGGAGTATGCAGATTGCTCTATGGCGCTTGCTTTTATTGTGGTGAATCTGGCCACTATGCTCGAAATTGTCCAAAGAGACCTGGAGATAGATCAGTACAAATTGAGAGATCAGTAGCAGCACCTAGTAGAAGTAGAGGAAGATGAAGATAAGGCGCTCAATATGAGGCTATCCAGTGACAAGAAACTCAGGGAGTGGCCCGAATTTATAACATAAAGACCAATGAGGATTGAGATGATCCGGAGATCATAACAGGTACATTCTATCTTTTTGATGAGCCTGTCTTTGTTCTAGTTGACCCTGGTTCTACGTACTCGTATATTAGTACAAAGTTGGTTAGAACTAGTGAAATTCCTTTAGAACCAATTTTTAGTGAAATGATAGCGGTAAACCCTATGGGTCATAGTGCAAGGGTAACTCAGGTATGTAGAAAATGTCTAATTAAGATTCAAAGGGTTGTGTTCTCGGCAAACTTGATGGAGTCTCCCTTTGATAAGCTTGAAAACATTTTGGACATGTATTGGTTGTCTCCACATCATGGATGAGCAGATTGTCGCAGGAAGCGATTATTCTTAAAAGATGCAGAAGGCTTCAAAATAGTAGTGATAGGCGATAAAGCAAAATCACCATCTAATGTGATATCGACCATAACTACAAAGAAAATGATGTCAAATGGATGCATAGCTTTTCTAGCTAATGTGATAGACACTCAAGTACCGGAGGTGGGATTAAACGGTATTCCAATAGTTAAGGAGTTTCTATAGGTTTTTTCGGAGGAATTACCGGGTTTACCTCCAGATCGTGAAGTGGAGTTCAAGATTGAGGCTTAACCGGATATCAAACCTATGTCTATGGCTCCGTATCAAATGGCTCTAATGGAGTTAAGAGAATTAAAATCCCAGTTACAAGAGCTACTCAATAAGGGATTTATCAGACCAGTGTTTCTCCTTGGGGAGCACCCGTGCTATTTGTGAAAAAGAAGGATGAGTCTAAGCGGTTATATATTGACTATCGTCAGTTAAATAAAGTAACGATAAAGAACAAGTATCCTCTTCCGATGATTGATGACCTATTTGATCAACTGAAAGGTACATCAGTGTTCTCTAAGATATACCTGAGGTCAGGGTACCATCTGTTAAAGATCGAGAAGGATGATATTTCAAAGACAACTTTTCAGACTCGGTATGGACACTACGAATTCGTGGTAATGCCATTCAGATTAACTAATGCTCCGGTAACATTTATGGACTTAATGAAAGAGTATTCCAACCTTACTTGGATCAATTTGTGGTGGTATTTATAGATGATATTTTGGTATATTCCAAGTCAAAAGAGAAACATGATGCTCATATTCGAGTGGTTCTTCAGATACTTCGAGAAAAGAGGATGTATGCCAAATTGTCCAAGTGTGAATTTTGGTTATATGAGATTGCTTTATTTTGTCATATAGTCTCTGCAGAAGGCATAAGAGTATATCCCAAAAAGATTCAAGCCATAGTGGATTGGCAACCCCTAAAAAATATTTTAGAAGTTTGGAGTATATTGGGGCTTGCTGGTTATTATAGGCGATTTGTGAAGAACTTCTCAATGTTAGCCTCTCCGCTAACTAAACTGCTACGAAAGGATATACCTTTTGTTTGGATGGAGAAATGTCAATAAAGTTTTGAAATGCTAAAGAGAATAGTAACAGAGGCCCCAATGCTTGTACAACCTGAGTCAGGTAAAGATTATGTCATTTTTAGTGATGCATTCTATAATGGACTGGGATGTGTGCTGATGCAAGAAAGGAAAGTTATGGCTTATGCCTGAAGACAGTTAAATAATCATGAGAGAAATTACCTGACACATGATTTGGAATTGGCAGCAGTAGTGCTTGCTTTGAAAATTTGGTGCCATTATTTGTACGGTGAGTGTTGCCATGTTTACACGGATCACAAGAGTCTAAAGTACTTGCTAACTCAATACGAGTTGAATTTGAGATAGACAATATGGATTGAGCTTTTAAAAGATTATGATTTGATTATTGATTATCATCATGGAAAGGCTAATGTAGTAGCTGATGCGCTCAGTCGAAAGACTTTTACAGCTTTATGGGTGTTGGATGTGCATATGTTTTTAAAGGAAATTGGTGCCTTGATTGTTAAACTAAAGTTAAAGCCGATGCTTTTGGATTGGGTAAAAGAGCTTCAAGGTCGAGATGAGAAATGCTTGGCGAGAATGGCACAAGTCTAAAAAGAAGAGGCCAAAGACTTCGAAATGAGAGTCGATGGATGTTTATATTACCGTGGAAAACTTTGCATTCCTGATAATGATGAATTGAAGAAAGATATTCTTTACGAGGAATGTTATAGCCCTTTGACGATGCATCCAGGCGGAAATAAGATGTATCACAATTTAAAGAGTCGTTATTGGTGGCATAGTATGAAAATAGTTGTATCAGAGTTTGTTACAAAATGTTTGACATGTCAGCAAGTGAAAGCTGAACATCAAGTGCCTTCTGGATTGCTACAAATGATATCCATTCCTGAGTGGAAGTGGGAGCAAGTTACAATGGATTTTATTTCGGGGCTACCTTTGACACCAAGTAAAAAGGACTCGATATGGGTAATTGTAGACAGGTTGACCAAGACATCTTATTTTATTCTAGTTAGAGTAGATTACTCGATGGATATTATGAGGAGTTGTATATAATAGAGATAGTTAGATTACATGGAGTGCCTATATCAATAGTGTCTGATTGAGACCCAAAGTTTACTTCAAGATTCTGAAAAGTCTTTGCATGAGGCATTGGATACTCGACTAAACTTCAGTACAACTTTTCATCCGTAGACAGATGGGCAGTCAGAACGAGCTATACAGATACTAGAGGATATGCTACGGGCTTGTGTGATTGAGTTTAAAGGATCATGAGAAAGATATTTGCCTTTAGCGGAATTTGCGTATAACAATAGTTACCAATCGAGTATTAAGATGTCCCCGTACGAAGCTTTGTATGATAGAAAGTGTCGAACGCCATTAAATTGGTTTGAAATCAAAGATAGGAATCTATTGGCCCGGATTTGATGAAAGAAATGAAAGTAAAAATTATCGAGGGTAATTTAAAAATAGCCTCCGATCGCCAGAAGTCTTATGCAGATTTGATAAGAAAAGAAAATTGAATTTCAAGTGGGAGATAAGGTATTTCTAAAAATGCCGCCCTGGAAGAAAGTTTTGAGATTCGGGCACAAAGGAAAGCTGAGTCCGAGATTCATTAGACCTTATGAGATCTTGAAAAGGGTTGGACCAGTAGTATATCAATTAGCTTTACCTCCGGATATGGACAAGATGCTTAGGAGGTACATATCAGATCCATCGCATTTAATCACCCCTGAATAGATAGAAATCCAACCAGATTTAACTTATGAGGAAGAACCAGTTCAGATCTTGGAAAAGAAAAACAAGGAATTGTATAACAAGAGAATTCTGTTAGTTAAAGTGCTATGGCAGAATCATAAAGTAGAAGAAGCTACTTGGAAAAGAGAGGAGGACATGAGGAAGCAGTTTCCACACCTCTTCGTTTCAGGTACTTATTCAAATTCGAGGACGAATTTTCTTAAGGGGGAGAATTATAATACCCTAAATATCAGGTTAGGGACTTTATTGAAAAAGATTTAAAATTTGAGGATCTATTTGAATAAATGATAAAAGATGAGATAATGATTTGGAATAGTATTTAGATTAAATTGTAACAATAGATGAATTAAAAAGGCATTTTGGTCCTTTGAGGGGAAAATGAATTTAAAATACATTTCCTTATTAGGGATTTTTAATAGGGGAAAAGAGGAAAGTTAAGTCACAAAAGCTATCTCTTCTTCTTCTTCTTTCCCGTGTAAAGGCTCTCATTTATAGCCAAAGGTAATATTTCATTTGGCTAGTTTTTCCTTTCGTTTTTTGTTGGTTTTTGAAGCATTGAGTATTATAGAGGCTTAAGGAAGGGTTAAATAAGATTAAAACTAAGAGATGGATGAAATATTTGAGATTTAAAAAATAAGTTTTTGAATGATATGTTAAGATATGAGTTTTTATTGATGTTTACTAGTATATTTGACTTGTCAAATAAGTAAATAAGAGATTAGAAGCATTGGATGGGTTTAAAAATATGTTGGAAAAAGTGGTATGATTATTGGATTGAAATGTTCTTTGGAGATTATAGATGTTATAAGTAGCTAAATGAAGGAAAATTAGTCGTGACAAGCAAAGAAGAGTTAGATAGTATGGTTGGAGGTAAAAATAAGGGAAATTGGCCAAATGTGGGTAAAAATCTGGCTGAAAATGGAAAATATGGGTAAGGGTATCGGTACTGGAAGAACAGTACCGATACTATAGGCTTAAAATAGGAAGAAATTAGATGAACAGTATCGATACTAGTTATAGTATCGATACCATTAATTCCAGAATACAGAAATTATATCGATACTGTAATGGAGTATCGATATCATAGTATAGAAGTATCGGTACTAGGAGAAAAGTATCGATACCATTGATCCAGAATGTAGAAATGGTATCGATACTGAAAGAGAGTATCGATACCACATTATAGAAGTATCGATACCATGGTAGGGGTACCGATACTATTGAGCCAGGAATTTTAAGATAGGTTGAGACTGCTATAGAAAATTTAATAATAGTACTTTTCAGTATTGTTAAAGTGTAAATGTTAGGGAATACACTAACAATTGGTATGGTATGTATCTTTAATGGATTTTTGAGTAGATCGAAATCAATCTCCCGATCAAGAAAAACGAAAGGAAAAGGCAAAGTTGCTGAGTAGTCAGATTTGCGTTTTGCGTATAATAGCGAGGTAGGCCAGGTGAGTGCATTTATTATGTACTTGTGTGTTATAATAGTCATAGATTCATGTTTCTTAATGAGTTTATGAATTTCTGTATTGGTACTATGTGTGCAACTTAAGAAATTCATAAAGAGTTTATAGATTTTCGTATTGTCACTATGTGTGCAACTTAAGAAATTCATAATGAGTTTATGAGTTTTAGTATTGGAACTATTTGTGCAACTTAAGAAATTCATAATGAGTTTATGAATTTTAGTATTGGCACTATGTGTGCAACTTAAGAAATTCATAATGAGTTTATGAATTTCCGTATTGGCACTATGTGTGCAACTTAAGAAATTCATAATGAGTTAATGAATTTTCGTATTGGCACTATGTGTGCAACCTAAGAAATTCATAATGAGTTTATGAATTTCCGTATTAGCACTATGTGTGCAACCTAAGAAATTCATAATGAGTTTATGAATTTCTGTATTCGCACTATGTGTACAACTTAAGAAATTCACAATAAGTTTATGAATTTTCGTATTGGCATTGGGTGTGCAAACCACTTAATTTATAGTAAGTTTGTGAACTATCGTATTGGCACTACAGGTGCAAACTATAGAGTTTATAATGAATTGATTAAGTTAATTAATATCAGAATGGTTATGAGATACTCATGTTTAGAATTTTACTTATGATTATTTATGCCTCACTAATAAATTTCTTAGCGTATGTTAATTTTTCGCGTAGGTTTTAATACAAGCGGAGAAAAGAGATCATCTAACATCACAAAGAAAGGGTCGCCTCATCAATAATTGTATGACATCCATGTCTACTTTTGATGTATTTAGTTGGCATGTAATATACTTAGTAAAAACGCTTTGAAAAGTATTTGATTTACCATGATGTAAAAAAGATAAAATGTTTGAACATTACTTTTTGTTTACCTACGTAAGTTTAATGAATGTTTTATTATCATTAAATATAAAATCTTTTATAAAAAGAAACAATTTTTTATGGATTTTCAAATGAGGAAATGCTTTAAAAGTGATGTGACATCTATATGTCATGTATGAGAATGTATACGGGAGATGGGTGTTACAGAATGGGTTGACCTCCTGCAAGAAAATCATGCAAAGAATATCCCAATAAACCAATCAATTTCATTTATATTGATAAAATATTGCATAGATTTTGAAAATTTTGAAATCCTCTTTTAAATAAAATTTTGAATTTTTTTTTTGAGTAAATCATGTTTTTAATACAATAAAAAGTGTAAACACTATATATATCATTTCTAGAACTAAATTCAACTTAAAAACATGATTCAATACGAATTTAAAGCAATATTTTAGGTCAACCCATTCACTATGTTTTAGGTTAAACATAGTGAATGGGTTGATCTCCTGCAAGAAAAACATGCAAAGAATATCCCAATAAAACAATCAATTTTATTTATATTGATCAAATATTGCATATATTTTGAAAATTTTGAAATCCCCTTTTAAATAAATTTTTGAAATTTTTGGAGTAAAACATGTTTTTAATGCAATAAAAACTGTAAACACTATATATATCATTTATAGATATAAATTCAACTTAAAAACATGATTCAATACGAACCTAAAGTAAGATTTTCGATTTTTTTTAAAAAAGGGTTTATTCAAAAACTACCTCAATCTTTGAAGAAAAATATGGATTTTTTATGAGTCTTTGATGCAAATCCACTTGAAACTATATAAGGTTGAAGTATTTGAGTAAAAAAATTAAGAGCAAACAAGTTTGAGTATAGTGGATTTGGGAGAATTTTGAGAGATGGTCGGTTAGGGTTTAAAATAAATGAGGGATTTTGTCTATTTTGATATAAAAAGCTTTAAAACACGCGAACAAACCCCCGATCTCGATACCGAGAGTGATGGTCTCGAGACTTACCGCTCGGTATCGATACTAGTATAACAGTATCGATACCATTTTTGGCTACATGAATTTCGGTCTCGAGACCAATTACTTGGTCTCAAGACTGACTGCTTGAAAATGTTAAATTTGACATTTTTAACCCTTAAACGCTTCCGGAATAAGCACCTAATGATTTTAAGACTATAGAATGCACTAGAAACTTATTTAAGCACTAAAAGTTTTAGTTTGATACTAAATTAGAATGTTTTTCTTGGTACTTTGCTAGAGTGTATATTATGTACTTTTTGAGGAATTTACTAATTAGAGAAAACAAGGTCCAAAACATACCACAGGATTAATTTAAGCCAAAGTGTACCCAATCAAGCATACAAGGCCTCAAAAATACAATTCATGCAATATTGACTCCCTCTTACTAATTATAATTAAGCACAGCTTGTGGACACACAATTAAGCACAAAGACACATGTAATCACATAAAGCATAAAATTTGCATGAAATTAAAACATTTACACTCGAATTAAGATTGATTTGTTAAATCTCCCTTTCTTCAAGTGTCATTCCTTAGTGTGTCTAGAGCCTCTAAATACCTTGACATTGCTCACCATTTCTCCAACACACCTACAATAGACAATTAAGCAACTTTTGGTGCCCAAATCGTTTTGGGTCCATTAATGTTAGTTTCAAGCAATTTAGTCCCCTTAGGTATCGATGAAGATAGGATATCCTTATCTTTAGTAGCAATGAGTCCTTTTGGGACCCATAAAATCTTAACTCTTTTAAAATATTTAGGGGAATAAGCATGTCTATTGTAAAAACTATTTTTGACAAAATTTGATTTTAAGTAATCTTTTCTTTCAAATTTATTTTTAATAATTTTGTCAAAATTAGCCTTTTCTTTCTCAAGATCATCAATTTTCTTTTGACAATCCTCATGAACTTTGGAAAGCAAATTTTTCAAGTCTAAATTCTTTTTCTCAAAAATATTAAATTTCTCTAGCAGATTCTTAACTTTGCTTTCAAGTTCACTATTAGTCTTAGAAAGTGAGTCATTTTCAATTTTCAATTTTGAATGAATCTTTTTGTGTTTTGAAATCATGACTTCACATTCTAATACTAATTTATCATAGGAATCTTGTAACTCATAAAATGTATATGAATTTGAATTAGATGAGTTAGAGGATACCTTTGAAACTTCTTGGATGACCATGAGGCAAAGGATGGGTACTTCATATTTTTCATCATCGGTGATGTTCTCATCACTCCATGTAGCCACAAAAGCCTTTTTCTTTGGCTTGCTAGATCCTTTCTTGTTTAAGAAAGGACAATCATACTTGATGTGTCCTAATTTTTGGCAATAATATCATACGATCAGATATTTCTCCTTTTTTGATTCATACTTCCTCTCTTTTTCTTTAGATGGCATGAATCGCTTGAATTTCTTGAAGAGCTTGGTCATCTCTTCATCTTCTTCATCCAACTCTTCACTAGAATCCTCTTTATCTTCATTAGTGGACTTAAGAATAATGCCAACATCCTTTTTTTCTTCTTCTTCTTCTTCATTCTTCCTTTGGAGTTTTACTTCATGAGTGAGTAAGGAACCAATGAGCTCATCGAGGGTGTATAACTCTAAGTCCTTGGCTTCTTCGGTGGGATTAGCTTTGCCTTCCCAAGTTGTAGGCAATGAGACAAGCATTTTTCTCACCATCTCTTCATTGGGATATATCTTCTAAAACTTCTTCAAGTCATTTATGATCGTGGTGAAACGATCGAACATCGTCTTAATGTCTTCATCGGGCTTCATATTTAAGTTCTCATAGTTTAAAGTGAGAATGTCAATCTTGGACTTCATGACTTGGCTTGTTCATTCATGAGTGACTTTAAGTTTGTCCCAAATTTCTTTAGTATTGGATCATGAGGACACTTTACTATATTTATCGGGCCAAATCCACAAAAGAGAATATGCATGACTTTAGCTTTGAGTTGAGCTAGCTTTCTATCTTCATTGGTCCATTTCAACTTGTTTCTTGGAGGAGAAGGTGAACCATCCATGATGATATCCCAAACCAAGTAATCAATAGCTTGAACGAACAACATCATCCTATTCTTCCAATATGAATAAATTACACTATTGAAGTATGGGGGTCTTGTAATGGATTGAGAATCTTCAACATTGTAGGAGTCGGAAGTTGAAGCCATCTTTATCAGTTGATTATAGAAGTTGATAGAGCTCTTCAATGATCTTCACAAGGTAGTTAAACCGTCGATTATGACCCACTCTGATGCAATTATTGAGCTCTTATGAACAACTGAATAAAGCCAAGAGGAGGTGAATTGGTCTTTGAAAGATTTGTGGACGAAGCCATAGAAATTAAAAACTTTGCACAACAATTTGATTGGTTCGGCTTCTACCAAGTCTACATCCACTACCTTAGCTATCCACACAAGGATTTCTCAAATCCACTATATTTGCAAACCTTGAAGGATAAGGTGTAACCCAAGGTTTATACCATAAAACATTGTTTACAATCTCTCTCAAAGAGAAATTACAAATTTAGCAAACAAAAGTGAAACCTTACGAAGGCAAATGTGTTTGCACAAATTAAGCACTCACCAAGAGTCACTCTTGAGAAAAATTAACAATGTAGCTCACAAGTGTGTTACAAAAGATTTGACAATTTTAGCTGTAAAACACTATTGATGTTGGTTTAATCTTGCAATATACTTTCTTATTATTCTCCATTTGAATCCTGGTCCCTTTTATGTCTTCTAACTCAATATAATAGTTTGGAGTCATTGGGGAATTGAATAGAGCCATTGAATTCATTAATTTTGAGCATTTAATGCTCACTTGCACATTTGGTATGTATCGATAAATGATCATTCCAACGGTCAAATTTATAGCCGTTAAGCCTTCAGTATCGATCATGCTTGAATCAATATTGATACCCACCCTTCGTTCTGGAGACTACGGCCTTGATATCGAGACCAAAAACCATTCTGGCATTTTGGTATCGAGACTAGCTGTTGATTTACGAAAAGTTAAGTGTTTTGAGCTTTAAAAAGAATGTTTATAAAATGTAGATTAAGTAAAAACAATTGGGATTATTTTTCACACTTAAAAATAATTTAAAATTATTTATGACAAATTATTTATAAATATTGTGAAATTGTAAATTTTAATAATTTAAATTATTATAATAATCATGTTATATCAAAATCAAAACTTAGTTCAAAAATATTATTTTTTGTTGACTTTTCTAATAATAGATTTTGAATAAAAATTTTAATATCTAAAAGTAAATTTAGATTAAATTACAATTGTACTCACTGAACTTTTCTCTCTTTCTTATTTCACTCATTATACTTTAAAAAAATTCAATTTAATAACTAAACTTTATACATTGATTTTTTATCACTCTGTAGTTAACTTTTTAACTGTGTTATAATGTGATTAAATTAAATATTTTTTAATCTTTACTTGTCGGAGAAAGGTGTTTCTTTAAAAACCCTTAATTTTTCAGCCATTGTCATCTTTTTTTCTCAATTTGAAATCAATGACAGGAAAGATGAAGAATAATGGATGTCACACCTTTGATGATCTGAAAACTCTAGAACCAATTAAGGATCGGTGTGTGAACACTAAAAAGGAACTTGTCGAGGCTACAGGAGAAATGGAAAAATAAATAGGAAAACTAGAGAAAACAACAATGGCGGAGTCTCTAAAGGCAAGGCCATCTTCACAACTTCTTGATTCTCTCACTTATAAAATATGTGGCACGAAAATCTCCCACAACCTCTCATAAATCCTATATCCTCGTCCAGTGATGAATTCATAAATATTTTTCAAGGTGAGCACATATGTACTGATATTAAATTTTTTTGTATGGAATATGCACTAAAATTTCAAAGTGGACACCAATAAATTTCAGAGTAGGCACATCAGTAAAATGAAGAAGAAATATAAAGAAATTCAAATTTCAGGGTAAGCACGTGCCCACCCTAAAATATACATGCATTCGCCACTATCTTGGTCTTCCTCTCCTACTCTCCAGCCTATTGCTAGTTAATTCTTTATCTCTTTCCTTTTGTAATTTCTGAATTGTTTTATGTTCTACCCATTTCTTTATGTTTTTGTTTCAATTATGTAACATTTCATTGTTGCTATAAAAAATAGAGGCTTGTAATCACTTGGTTTTCGTTCTCTGAGTTTGGAATTAAATAAAAAAGCCTAGTTATTTGAAATCTCTGAAAGATTAGTTGGTAGACTTACAAAAAAAAGTATATTATATTATTGTTGTTTATGTTGAATCAACTAGCTTTCTAATCACTCAGTTGAGGAAACAGAAACTACAAGAATAATCTTTACGTACTTCCGCATATTTTTCCCTCTCGTAAATATATGATGATCCAGTGATTACTAATAGCAATAAAACACCCATTATAGACACTCGTTTTATCCGGGTTATAATCGTCTAGTATAAGTTATTATTATTATTATTATTTAGATATTTTGTAGGCCCGAAACCAAGGACCAAATAACAAAGAACTCGAAACCCAGAATACAAAAACAACCAAGCCCGCCTAATAGCAGACTCAACTGGAGCCCAAACCTACTAGGGTTTCCTCACCCTTAGCCTCAGCGCCGCCCGACACCAGACATTAGATCTGAACCCATCCAACGATCCATATCACTTGAAGCTAGGGTTTTCATCTAAGCTCTTCAGTTGTCGGATAGTTCATCCATTAGATCTGAAGATAACAAATAGGGTCTGGAACCCAGGCTGCTCTCCACTGCCATCGCCGTTGCCTAGGCTGAATTTCCCATCACAGTCGCTGCCACCCACTAACACCATCGTTTTAACCTACAGTGATAGGAATCAGCATCAACAGTAAAAAAAGAAAGACAAATCAATCAAAACCCCCAATAAAAATAATGAGAAAATCCAAAATGAAATTTCAAGGAAAGCCGAGGTTGTCAATCCGCCAAAAGTAGGACACTCACACCCTATTTTTCTCAGTAATACAAGACATCATCAGCCATCAACATGCAAGGGGATAAAAGGGAGGGGACCATTCAGACAAAAGGGAGGAGTTTTCGGTGGGGAATAAAAAGAAAAAAGAGAGATCTGAAAAATAGAGGGAGATAATAGAAAATAAAAAAGAAAAGAGGAAGAACCGAAAAAAGAGAAACAACCAAAGAGAAAAGAGTGATCGTACGTCAACGTTGAAGGTAAATCTCCTACTTTTTGGGTTTGGGGTCTTGATTTTCAGATTTGGGCATGTGAGGGTTGGATTTAAAGGTTTGTCCGTGATGGGTTGGGTTTTGGGAGGCTATCTTGAGCATTTTAACCCTGTGGCTACTGATTTACGGTGGTCGGGGCTGTGGTTTGCTTCACTCGACAGCGGATACAAAGAGAGGGAGAAGAGAGAGTTGAGAGATTTTTTTCTCCCTCTTTTCCTTGGACTGAAGAGAAAATGAAGCAAATGAGTTGTTATGGTCGATTTTGGCCTAGGTGGTGCCATATATATTAAACGTGAAACGATGTCGTCTAGGGGTTTCAACGTGTTTTAATGCTTTATCCATATCTCTTTAGGTCCTTCTCGTTTGTAATGCCTTTGTTTTAAGCCATTGAATGAAATTTTGATCTTTTCATTTAGAGTTCATTATTTGTATTATGTTGTATTTTAGTCCTCATAGGTTCATTTTATATTTGTTTGTATAGTTTAATTTTTTACTACTGATTTCACTTATTATTCACTCTAGTCCTCCGTATGTACCAAAATATAAAAATGGTTAAATTTATGTTTTAAACCTTATGTTTAGCCTTGTATTCACTTTGGTCATTATCTTTGATTTAGTGTTTAAGGTTTGGGGTATATTACTTGTTTAATCCATGCAACTTTGCCTTCTTTAGGATTTAATCCTTGTTGGTTGCATAATTTTTCTTTCATTTTCATTTTTACTACGTATATATGTAGATATATTTACGTATACGTGTTTATTATTATATTATATTCATGTATATTTTATATATTAATTGTTTATGTCTTCAATGATTTTCTTATTACTTTATTATGTATTAGATGTGAACGTTACAATATATTACAATACATATATATTTGGTTGATGTTTTATGACACAATTTCTATATGTATTTTGTTTTTTTAGAATCAATATTATGAAGGATTGTGAAATGCTTATTCCAAGTCGGGATGAATACTTTACTCTCTAAAGAATTTATTCTTCTTATGAGTTTTAGCAAATAACCCCTGGGATACAAATGCCTTACACCTTCGTAGGGATTTATTCCTCGTATGGGTACAAGGAAGTGAATCCCCTCGAATTGAACTCGATCCATTTATGCTTGTAACGGGTTAGGATTGAGGATTTGCTAGTTCAAGGGAGCACTGACATCAAGGACAATTCAAGTACCATTTCCTCATAGAGTCGAAAGCATGCATGTAGTGAACCGTAGAATGGTCACCCTAGGTATAGCTAGAGCTGGGTATACGGGATACCCACCCGTTTAGCCCGCGGGTTTTGATGGTGCGGGCTTAAACGGATCAGTTTAAAAAGCCCGCAATCATAAACGGTCTTGAATTCTAAGGCCCATAACTCGTACCATTTAACCCGCGGGCTAACGGGCTTACCAATGACCCATTAAATAACAACAATTTTAAATTCTTTAAATGCACTAAAAAATAATATTCTAACTTGCTACACCTTTAAAAAAGGATCCAACAATTTGAAAAGGAAGATAGCGGCAAAAAACAGGGAAGTCTCAATATAAGTTATATAACATGGTCCACATTAAATGGTTGTATTTTCAGCAACAAACACGGTCTAATTAAATGGATGTATTTTCAGCAGCAAACGTAGTAATATATTCACTTTCATTCTTTGCACCTGATTACACGAGTAATATATTCACATGAGGAGTGGGCTCCTTATTCATTCTCAAGGATCCAACCATAACACCAATAACACCAATAACACCATAACACCAAAAGTCAATTACACTATTAATCTGAAAAGAAAGTTAGCAGCAAAAAATGATCCACAATAACACCATAACACCAAAAGTCAATTAAACTATTAATCTGAAAATGAAGTGGCTAAATAACACCATAACACCAAAAGTTCATTACACTATTAAGTCTCAATAAGTCTCAAGATAAACAAGTAAATAAATAACACCATTAAGTCTCAATAAGTCTAAAATAAATAACACCATAACACCATTAAGTCTCAATAAGTCTAAAATAAATAACACCATAACACTAATAAGTCTCAATAAGTCTAAATAAAATCAACATCAATAATATTCAATGTTTTTTGAATCCTTGGATGTAGTTGAATCTTCCATTTTTCAATCACCGGAGACTTGTCCACTTCATCGACAATATAAGAAAAATATTTTCTTCTCAATCCCCCAATCTTCCAAGAATTCATACACAGTTTTGGCTAATTCAACACCAGCGTGTAGAGGAGGCAAATGACAGAAATTAATAATTTTACTATTAAGTTTCCAATCTTCATCAACAAAATTTACAGTTAAAGAAATATAACCCTCTATAGTACATGAAGTCCACAAATCAAATGTTAAACATATTCTACTACAAACTTTAGACAACACTTCTTTCAACTTTCTTTTTTCATGCTCATACATATTGGTCACAAATATAGTAGCAGCACGCCTAGAAGGCACTTTAGTGTAAGGATTTAAATATTTCAGCAACTGTCTAAACCTTCCATGTTCAACAAAAGAATATGGAAGATCATGCTCTTAGCATCATGGTTATCATATCATTCACTACCTTTTGATCAATTTTTTAGCTCTTAATTTTCCAGCTTGATCAAACATAAGTTTACCAACATCAATTTCACCAAACCCTTTTGTCTTTAGCTTACAACCATCAACATGACGAATTAAACTTGAAGTTCCATTTAAAGTCCCACCCCCAGCAAGCTCTCTTGCACATATCTTGCACCTAGCTCTCCTTTTCCCATCTTTATCAGGATGTTTATCGAAATAATTCCACACAGAAGAAGTAAGAGTCCTAGACCTCTTATTTGATTTTGTTGGTTCAGTTGATTCATTATGTTCATGTACATTTTCTTCATTAGTTTTTATTCCAATATCATCAACCATACCAAACTTTCATATAAGGGGTCACTAGAGAAATCCATAGTTCAACAAACATAGTTATAGCTGTAACAATCAATTGACCAAACTAGAACCAGAACTAGATTTGACATATTAGTCAAGCAATCACATTATACCATGAAAAAAATTAAAAATAAAATCAATATAAGAAAATCAAGAACACACATAAGCACTATAAGCATAACAATTAACAAACAAAGAACAAAATCTCAAGAACACACACAAGTACTATAAGAATAACAATTAAACAGAGAACAAAAACTCACTACGTGGGTTGAGGAAGGTGTTGTTCTGACGGACTTGTGATTGAAAAGATGTCTAGGTTGTTCGTGGTTACGGAGAAGACATCAGCGGCGCTGGTTATTGGCTAATGAGGAGACACAAGCGTTGATAGTGGTTCATGTGGAGGAGCCACGATGCTGGTTTAGGTTCGTGGTGAGGAGATCCAGCACTGGTTCGAATCGACGATGTTGTGCCACTGGTTCGTGAGAGACTGAGAGTGAGAGTGTGAATTGGATTTGGGGGCTTTCTTCAGTTGTTTGCTTCAGTGTGAATTAGGAACGTTTACTCGTAGGGTTTTGAAATGTGAATGGGGTTGTGGGCATTTGGGCTTCATACTTTAAAATTGCATATCATCAAATTAAAATGTGAATTGGGCTTCAGACTTCAATGCATATAAAATGTGAATTGGGCTATGGATAAAATGCACATAAAACATGAATTAGGTTAAACGTGAATTGTCTTCCGTAAAACATAAAATAAATTGAAAAAAATTAAATTAAGTAGGCTACCCGCGGAGTCCGTGGGTATACCCATTAAACCCACGAGTTTACGGGCTAATAAGCCCGTAATTTAAACGAGCTTTATTTTTTAAGGCTCGAAGCCCGCATGGGTCGCGTGTTATACGGGTAGCCCGCAGGCCTTAGCCCATATACCTGGCTCTAGGTATAGCCATACCGAACCTCTATCCATCAGTAGGTACTAAAATAAGCGTACACGAATGAAGAACGACTATGAACCTTTACATTTTGCTTTAAATTCATATAATAGATTTCTTTTCGAATGAGTGAACTAGATACTGTGCAGATAGGATTATTTTCTTGAAATAAATTATTTTGGGTAGAAAGCAAGCCCGGGTAGGATTGTTATCTAATGAAAGCATGCTCGGGTAGATACCATGATTGGGTAGGTATTTATCTTTAAATAACATCTTTTAACTCTATCGACTATCTTACCTGTACTAACTCGTTTCTTCTCTCTTTTTTTGTCATTTTTCATCTATTTTTTTGCATTGCATCATCATGACATAATGTGAAAATGTTGATCCACAAGGGGATATTCAAGTGAAAATTTTCAAAAGGAGAGATAAAAGTTTTCAATCAAGCAGTCGAGTACACAGACATGCAACGAGGGCTAAAAAAATTTCGGAGAGTAGAAGAAGGAACTTGCTCGAAGATCATGCAACATTCGAGACTGTAAAGATGATCCATTGATCCGATGAGTAATCCAGTAGTAGAATCTTATCTACGATTTTTCCATCGCTAATTACCAATGAGTGGTGCATGACTTCAGCTCTGCATGGGGCATTAACTGAGATAACTTATAGACCACTTGAGAGGCATAATTTTCAAGGACGACGCCCCAAGACAATGTATTGACCCATTTCAGACTTAGCATACTAGAGAAATCATGTCTGTAAAATATACTATCTTGTAATGTGAAGACTTTTATCTCTGGTGAAAATTATTCTATGATATTCATCGTTGGGATCAACATTTTTTTGCATCTGCATCTTTGCATTTTGAACCTGCATTCCATTTATTTAAGCGTTTTCACAAGCATCATTCATAAAAACATAGGGACTAATTCATCGAGGATTCGATGAAGTCACTACAAGAAATTTTTATTGTTGTGACAAATTTAATTTTTTCAAAATTATTTTTGTCACTATTAATAGTTTTTTGTGACAAAATAAATAATCGTCACATTAAATTAAAAAAGTTATACAATTATGACAAAAACTAAAATCGTCATAATTTGTCACAATTAGCAAACATGTGTAACATATAGTGACAAAATAAATTTTATTACGATTTTTTATTACAAATGTTTCCCTCCAATTTTTTGGCGCCAAATTAAAGTCATATAGTAACAATTTTTGTAACTAAAAGTTTTATTAACTATGATAGAAAAAATTGTCACAACAAATAATGAGATTTAAATTTGTTGTGACAAATTTCGTTTGTAATTATATATTTTAATTGTAGTGACAAAATGTATAGTCACAAATGATTATCTCCAATTTTTGGTACAAAAACTAAATCATATAGTGACACGTTTTGTAACTATAAGCTATAATTATTGTTATAAAAAAGTTATCACAAAAAATAATGAGATTCAAGCTTTTAGTGAAAAACAATGTTTGTTGTTATATATTTTAATTATAGTGACAAAATATATTGTCATGAAGATTTCCCTCCAAAATTTTTGGCACGAAAAAAGTCATATAGTGATAAATTTTGCAACTATAGTTTTTAATAAATATTACAAAAAAATTGTCATAAGAAATAATAATATTCACGTTTTTCTGACAAATTATATTTTTAGTTATAAATTTTAATTATAGTGATAATATATATTGTCATAGCTATTTTTCTCCAATTTTTTTTGTTTCAAAAAGTTATATTGACAAATTTTTGTAATTATAATTTATAGTTATTATTATAAAAAAAAGTATCACATCAAATAATAAAATTTAAGTGTTTTGTAATCAATTATTTTTGTATTTATAGATTTTAATCAGAAAAATTATACCATCACAAAATGTTTTCCTATTTTTTGGTGTTGAAGTTCCGGTTTCACTGTGCAATGAACGATTTGAAGAAAAGCAAGTAGAGAGAGAGAATTAGGGATTTTAAATTAGGGGAAATTGAAATTATGTAAGAGGCTCAAGTGATGACCCGACCCTTAAATGATATTTTAGTTACATTGAGTTAAAAAAAATTATATATATGATATATAATGGTTTTTTACTTGTAACAGACTTCTAATTCAAAATTACATTTAATATGTATATTACGGTTTTCACTTGTATTTAGATTTTAATATTTTTTAGTAAATTTTTTATTATTTGAAGTAGATAATTTTTTTAGATGAATTGTAATCGATAATAATTATTAAATTAAAATATATATAATTTATTTTTTTAATGTTTAAACTTGATACCTACATAGATTAGTATAATCAACATAAAATTTAAGGACAATATTTTAAGCTATGTACAAAAGGGGATAAGTAAATAACTATACTTAATGTGATCCTTAAACTTATTAAAAAATCTAACATTGTCCTTTCCCCTACGATTTTCTTCATTGACCGTTACCGTATTAATGTGGCACTTTACGATATTAACATGAAAATTTACTATGCTAATGTAGTAGTCCAAGGTGACTAGTGACTTGGCTGATTACGTGATAGATTGACTAAATTGATTTTTTATTGAGTTCGAGGGATAAATTAATTTTTTCCCTAAAAAGTTCTTTATTTTTTAGAAAACATTATTTTAAATTTTAAATATATAAAAAATAAATATAAAAATACTAAAAACAAAAATTAAATTACTAGAAAATTAAAAAAATATATATTAACCAAAGTAGGAAAAATTTATTATTAATTTTCTTTTCGAGATCAAGTTTAGATGAAATTTACTTCCCTCTATTATGTTATATTCACTACAATGTTTTTCTTAGTTGTATAACTATTTTTAATAGTTTTTTTATTATAGAGTTTCATGATAATTTATAAACACATTTTAATTTTATAAAATTTAAGTTTTATTTTTATAATACTCTACAATATTTATTTAATTAAATTTTATAAAAATTAGAGGTAAAAAGGTTAGGTTTATATAAAATATTTTTGTATTTTTGTATCTTTATTTTTATATTTATTTTATTTGATTATTTTTATATTTTAAATATTTTAAATATTTTTTATTTTATTTTTGAAAAAAATCAAATAATCCATTGAACAATTTTTGGAAAAATCAAATTGGCTATTGAACTTGACCAAAAAACAAATTTAGCCCATCTACCACATCATCAGCCACGTCACCAACAATCGTGTATTGTAAAGTGTCACGTCAACATCGTAAAGTGTCACGTTAATATCGTAACGGTTAACAATTGATTAAAGTGTCACATTAATTGGTTTTTTTCTAAGTTTAAGGGTCATATTGAATACAACAATAATTCAAGGGCCACATTGATTTTTTTTAAAAAAGAACAACAAGTTAGGTATGTTTTTGTTGCAATTTAATATAAATTAAAGAAATAAAATAAAGATTATTCGGGTACCCGTATATTATGGGCCAAGATATGGACCTAGTTTTTGAGACCCGAAAATCTCAAATACCTAAAAATGCAAGTAACTGATATGAACATCCATAACTAACACATAAGATGAAAAACCATGTATTAAATAAAATTTATATGTCATATTATTAAGTATAGTTAGATATTTAAAATTTATTATTTTAATTTTTATTAATTATAATACACCAAAATTTAACCATAAATTGTATTTAATACACAATTTTCATATACTATTTTTTATCATTTGTACTAATACATGATTTGATTGATATTATTATATTTATTAGTTTATTTTATATTTTAATATTGTATGAATCTTATCATGTTCTCAATGTTATGATTTAATTATTATTATTATTATTATTATTATTATTATTATTATTATTATTATTATTATCTTAAAAGGATATCAAAAGATCCTCCGATTAATAATAATAATTGTGTTATGCTATTAATAGAGTTTCACTTTGTTTAATATTTAATCTATTGATATATTTTATATATTATTGTTTTAATATTATATGAATTAAAGAAATAAGTGTTTTATGCTCTTAATAAATTATTAAATAGTATTTTTAAAAGAATAAATAATTTGGGAAGGAAATTTCCCTCTATTTTCTTTTTAAAAAGAAATTTATTTTTAGAGGGAAATTGGTTTTTAGATAAATTTATTTGTATTTATTTTATAAATAATTTTTTAAAAACCCTCATTATATTTTGTTTAACCGTTTCAGGTCATTATCCCAACCTTACCTTTCTTCTTTCAACGTGAAGAAAAAAAATCAAAACATTGAGTTTTTTCCTTTAATATTTGATCTAATCTAATATTATCTATAATTTATGGTTTATAAGTTTATTGTTTTTCCAGACAACCATGCAAAAAAGCAAGAGAGTGAGAGCTACCTCGATGACTTTGGGTGATCCTAAACAATCAAAATCCAAAACAAATGATGAGTCAATGAACAATCAAGATAAGGGAGATGATGTTTTCATTTTATTTTTAGCTCATATTTTATTGATTTGTTTTACCTTGTTACCAAAAAAAAATAGAATGAAAACAGTTTACAAAAGTTGTATATTTGCAGCGTAAATTGAATTTGGGTCTTCTTTTGATTTTCATGTTCTTAGGTTGATCTTTGAGAATGAATTTTCATTATTAAATTTGGATTTTATAAATTACTGTTATATTAAATATGGGTTTTACTGTTATCAAAGGAATGGAACAAGGAAACAAAAGAATTTCTATGTTTATATCATTGGAAAGAAAGAAAAAAATAGTTATGACAATATTTTGCACATTTAGTGACAGTGCTTACAGGTTCTAATATCTCTCTCTCTCTGAGATTGGTTTGTTAAATTTGGAAGATGAGGACTTTGTTAAAAAGATAGTTGAGAATACACAAGGATTTCATGTTGAACTTTCTTTGACATTCTTGCCATGTTGGATTTTTCAGGATGCTCTGGATTCTGGAAAGTGTGACATAATTCGTATTTTAATGCAATTTCTGTCTGCTTTGGTATGTATGACATTGTATATTTGTCTACAGTACAGATGTAGTGATTGTTTTCGGCAGTGTCTTGAATGTTTGGACAAATTTAACTTCCTTGCTCATATGATTGAATACTAGAGAACTTGTCCAGGAATGAGCATTCTATGATATTTATTTCATCATTAACAAAAGTAAAATTTGTAAAAGATTATGCAAATCTTACTTGTTAATGGTTTTCATTTTATGAGTGAAATTATACTAACAAAATCTTGTTGGTATTGCAAGCGCCACATACACCAGGGAGTACAAAACTAATACGAAAGGCTGGATTTGCTTAATATTTTTTGAATTCTTCTGGTTAATATTCTGTGAGACCTTATAGGCATCTACAAATTCAGTTGTATAGTTTTCCCAATTGCTGCTTTGTATTCTGTAACTAGTTAGCTAAAAGAGATCCCTGTTATGGAAGATATATTTATAGTTTTTTTGAAGATGATATATGAAGCTTTATTTCTCAATTTCATTGCATTCTGCAGATGTGCAGCAAAGTTATCCAACCTGCTTCACTAGTTGTTGCCTTTGAAACTCTATTATCATCAGCTGCAATAACAGTTGATGAGGAGAAAGGAAATCCTTCCTGGCAAGCATGTGCTGACTTAAAGTATGTCAACCGAGACAATACCAATCGAATCATTGACTAATGAAGGTAAGTTTTTTTCAACCAAATAAATTTATTTACATTTTTATATTCTACCAAATAAATTTATGCACATTTTTATATTCTATCTTAAATATTAGTTTTATAATAATGATATATTTACATTTATTATGTGTACATGTTTATAGTTACAACAAAAAGAGGTTATGGAGTGGCTAGAGGTTTTAAGGTACAAAAACGATTGAAACAAAATAGTCAAATTAAGGGCATAAAGATAGAAACATGATTACATTTACCAGTTGATGATGATGAATATCTGCTTAAAATGGAGGAAGGAATTACCACTTGAAACTTTTTACCAGCTAATGTATTTTATTGGAAAGATGTGAAGGAAGAAGATAAAGTATTTATGTTCCAAAATATTAAGGTTAGATATATTGTTTACTATTACTTTTTAAATTTTTATTAATATTATTATTGATTATATTCTTACAATACTGGCTTTGTATTCAATATTTTATAGGATGAATTTGACATATCTTTGGATGATCCATATGAAAAAAAAAAGTAATAGATAAAATGATGGCAATGTATTTTACAACCTTTAAATCCAAATGTTATATGCATTTCAAGAAGTTTATCTCTTTGGAAGAAGCACAAGCTAATCCTCCTAGCAATGTGAAGATATATGATTGGAAGAACATGTGTAAGCATTTTCAAAGTGACAATTTTCAGGTAAAATATTTTTTTATGTTGATTAATTATGAATTATTTATGAAATAAAGTTAAAAAAAAATATTATATTTGCAGGGTCAAAGCAAAGAAAATAAGAACAATATGGGAAAAATGGGGATTCCACATACTTCAGGTTCAAAATCATTTGTCCAACAGACTTATAAATCAATATGTTCTGAATTTATTTGTTTATTAATTTTGTATTTTTTAGAATGAAATTAGTGGATAAATTATTTTTTTATCAATTTTAAATTCCAAATTTTCTAAATTTAGAAGAATGACCAAGAAAATATTAAAGATCATTTAGAAAAGCCAAATATCGAGCCTATTGAATGAAACTGTATTATGATGCGTATCATAAAAAGATGGGACATGGGTTAATCAACAAGTTGAAGAGAACTATGTAACATTTTGTATGTCTAAAATATAATTTTTGTTTATTATATGTTTCAACATTTTGATTTATTTCACTTATATTTGGAGAGAAAAAATGAGAACAATCTTAAGTGAATAAACCAAAAAAGGCATTAAGTGAATGGGCGCCAAATTTTGGAGAAGGTTTTAAATTCAAAATATGGTTACATTTATGGACTTGGTTATGGAGTAAAGCCAAGTAGTTCCAAAGAATTGGAACTGAAATATGCTTTAGATGCCAAAAGGGTTGAGAATGAAAAACGAACCCAAGAATTAATAGTTCAACTACAAAGCCGAAATGACAAAAATCTTTATTAGAATGTAATAATCAATGAGTTGAAGGAAAATCAAATGGTTCTTCAAACTCATATTCAACAATTGCTTCAAACATTTGGAGGAAACACTTCAACTTGAATGTTTAAGGTAATATTAAAATTTAATTTTTAATAAAAAAATATATTTCATGTGATATTGTTTTTAAGTATTTGTTAAAAACTTAATATGATTTAACTTTCTTTATTTACATGTAGGTGTGGAAGAATTTATGGATGTTTATGGTGGATCTTCATTTTCTCTTGTTCATAGGAGGACTTTATCTTTTTAGCAAATTTATTCTAAATATTTTATGTTTATTTTAATGATATTTAATATTATTTTTATTGTTATAAGATTTTTAAATATATTTATAGTTATCATAACCAATTATTTTAGTTATAATAACAAATTCAAACAAATTCTATTTTGTAACATCAACAAATTATGATAATTTATTTAGACACAACAACAAATTAAATTTAATTAAAATAAAAAATTATATTAAATTTATTTCGTCACAATATTTTATCAAAATAACAAATTTTGACAAATTTAATTAGTCATAATAACAATTTATAACAAACATTAATTTCTCAATATAAAAAATTAAGACAAATAATATAAAAAATTACGACAAATAATATTTGTTCAAAATAACAAATTGTAACAAATTTATTTAGTTACAATCATACAATAAATTTAATCAAAATAAAAATTTATGTCAAATTTATTTCTTCATATTTTCTCAAAATAACAACTTTTGACAAATTTGTTTAGTCATAATAACAATTTATAACATATATTAATTTCTTAATATAAAAATTATTAGAAATAAAATTATTTCACAATAACAAATTGTAATAAATTTATTTCGTTACAATAACAAATTAAATATAGTCAAAACAAAATGTTATGTCAAATTTATTTCGTCACAATATTCTGTCAAAATAAAAAAAATTGTGATAAATTTATTTAATCAAAATAACAATTTATAAAAAAATATTAATTTCTCAATATAAAAAATGTGACAAGTATTATTCTTTCAGAATAACAAATTGTAACAAAATTATTTAGTCATAAAAAAAGTTATAAAAATATTTAGTGATGAAATAAAAGTAGTGAGAAATTAAATTTTGTTGTAATATGTCTTTTTGTCACGAAAATATTTTTGGTTTGATGTTATAATTTATGTTAATTGTAACAAAATTTACTTT
This sequence comes from Hibiscus syriacus, assembly GCF_006381635.1. Classification (NCBI taxonomy): domain Eukaryota; kingdom Viridiplantae; phylum Streptophyta; class Magnoliopsida; order Malvales; family Malvaceae; genus Hibiscus; species Hibiscus syriacus. Next base: position 1,696,206 of record NW_024062697.1, on the reverse strand, counting down.
TTGTGATAAAATAAATATTTTAGTTTAACAAATATTTTGTCTCTGTAAGTTACATTTAGTGACGAAATAGATACTATGACAAAATACTTTTTGTTGTTGTATGTATTTTCGTCACAAAAAATGGTTATTTTTGTGACAAAATAACTTACATTTGATGTTAAAATATAAGTTAGTTATGAAAAAATGTACTTCTCGTGATAAAATTGTTAATTGATTGTGACAAATATTTTACTGCGATAAGTTAATTATAGTAACGAAATTTCATTGTTACAATAAATACTATACAATAGTAACGAACACAATTTTGTCACAATATACTTTACATGGCAAGGTTATTCTAACAAACATGGTAACAAATAAAATTGGTCAAAATAAATATAGCGTGACAAATTTAGTAGTTTTACTGATAAATAATTTTGTTGAAACAATCAAACTTTTTTGTAGTGAGTGGTCCTAATCACGTGACACCATATTGAGAATAGAAGCAAGATTCGAACAAGTAAAATAAGAAGCTAAAATCAGTATAGTGGGAGCCTACTCAGCCAGTCGTAGGACTAAGCCTTATAAGATGATTTGAGAAAAAAGTCAATTTGATCTAATTCCAGTGACCTATGAGAAATTACTTCCAACGCTGGTTGAGATGAGTCTTGTGGCTCTCATTTAGTCCAAGGAAAAGAGTCTCCATATTCTGAGGTTTATGATGTTGATGTCGCATGCAACTATCACTTAGGAAGCTCATGACATTCCACTGAGACACATTGCCTTTATCTTTTTCGAGACACATAAAGCCATACCCTTACCTTTCGTTGAACCAATAAAGTCATACCATCGTCTTCTTAGACGCAAAACCGACATTTTTTTATCAATAAAACATGAAGGCATAGAGTACAATATGTTCACTTGAACATGAACCTTCTTATAAGGAGAAACAATGTGGAGCATCCCGCATCAATTTTTTGAATATGAGCCTAAATAATAGAGACATTTTAGAAGAAAGAAGCAGATAAATAGAATTAATTCGAAATAATTCTATCAATTTTCTTAGTTAGGGTTGAATCAGAAGAAAAATGAATTAATCATTGGTTAAATTACCCTTAAACACTTGTTTGGGCTTATTTATCCCTTTCTTTCATAAACGTGAATCATATCCTATATTACGTGGCTAAAAAGTCCATTCTATTCATACATAGATTTCTAAACAGAAGAGACTATCTTCAGATTTCATCCCACCCATCAGGATTAAGCTTTTATTTACAAAAGGTTTTTTAAAATATTTAATGCATGATAGAGAAAAAATGACAAATGGGGCTTCAAGACATAAAATTTTGAATAACGTCTTGAAACCAAAGGAGGATTCGAGTTGAAAACCTGAAAAGGCGGCTCGAGTATAAAGATTGTACAACTGTTGTATAGGAGGCGATCTCACAAATCCCTTGATAAGGCATCGCACAACCCGAATGTGCTCATAAAAGCTGAAAACCAGAGAACACTTCTAGTAGATGAGCTTAGAAGCTACTCTACCATATCAGTGAACATCAAAGAAAACGAGAATTCCAGTTATCAATCAAAGACAACAACCCGATACATCTTATCCTTTCCTTACTTAACCCTGCCACAAAGTTAGCATTAATCTTGACACTTGTCAAATAACTATAATTTTCTGAAGGATTAAAAGTGTAATTAATTCTTTGATATCCAATAAAATCTTGTTTTATTATTTGTTTCAATTGTGAAACCTAGAAAGGGGCAATATTTTTTCAAAATTTTGATTAAACATTTTTCAAAATTCTTTTAATTGATATTTTTCAAAAAATTTAAAATAATAATAAAAAGAAAAACATTTTCAAACAAGATAATCTCTCAGGAGTATATCTTGGTAGTCGACACATGTCTCCCAAACACGTAAGCCCATGCTTAAAATCAGTGTTGGGGCAATAAATGATAAATGTTGGGGCATTTTTAAGGCTCGTGTCTTCTTGGAATAAAATATCATTGAATGGAGCAGATATTCATTTTCAATGAGGCAAAAAGGCATGACAAATGAAAATGGTAAAGCAGAGATAGTTGAGCTTACTATATATGGTTGTTTTGTCCATTATCACAACATACAAGTTGCATTGTTCTGGTGATTGGACATTCATTAATGTTGGTAAGAAAAAATGTCACACTTATATTCTCACTGAGCTTTACTCTTTGGTGTCCTTGTAACGCTATACAAAAGCTCTGAACACCATACAAAGAGCTTACCTGGTTGAAAAATCTAGACATAAGCCACATGAAAGGATTAATAAGTTGTCAAATGTTTTATGAACCAGTAACTATGGTACTGAACTAATGGTTTGATCATACGGGGTTTCTAAATTCCAATCTCACTCAATTGGAAGGTCGTGTTCTTCCTGTTCTAAGGTTAAAAATGACAAAGTTTTCTTGACGCAGAATGAGCAATGAAATCTTAACAGCAAGAAACTAGTAGAGCCAACTAAAATTAAATGAGTTGTCATTAACATTCTCAACATGATATGATGCAAATAGCCTCATTCGGTATTTAATTAAGATAGATCCTCTATCTTGTTGAAAGAATTTGAAGAAATCATAAAAGAAACCCAATATGAACTTCCTGAAGCTCCACAATTCCTCCTTTGTTTTTACCTGATAAAAAAAATTCTTATCTTTATAAATCTTTCCAAGTTTGGTATAGTGACACAATGTATGGCTCCAACTACGGTCAATGATCAGTACCTTATGAATTTGCTTCTAAAAATCAATGCAAAGCTTAGAGGACTGAATTCAATGTTACTAATTAAGCAAACACCTTCAATTCCAGTTGTTTCTAAGGATCTAGCTATCATCCTTGGCATATATGTGTCTCATGGCTCTCCTGGGCAGTTTGATATCCCATCAATTGTTGTGGTAGCCAACTTTAGGAAGTGGCCTTTGATTTCTCCCTGTATGGTAGCTGTACGTATACAATCTCCAAATCTTGAAATGATAGATTATCTTTTCAAACCATTTGGCAGAGATGATGATGGTATCATGAGGGAAGCTCTATTGGGTTTCTATACAAGTCAAGACAAAGGAAGCTAATTTTTATCACGGGCAAAATATTCGGGGCAAGAAGAACAAATTGTCACAAGTCGAAGTTTGCAAGGGTATACTCTGATGGAGAATGAAGACAAGCATAAAGAAGAGAATAGAGAATTAGTTGAGCACCTCTTCACTGTCATTAATCAAGAAAAACCTGCATCAGCATATATACACATGATTTTGCATATTTGCATCAAACATTCATCATCATGTGCAATAAAGACTTTGATTTTCCCTCTCATGAGGATACTTTTAAAAATTTCACTTGAAATCTTGTCTTTCTTAAAGATATTTTCCCCCTCTCATGAGGACAAATTCAAAAATTCATCAAATCAAAAACATGAAATAAACTTCATCTTGACATCCATAAAAACATTCAAGATAAGCATTCATAAAAGCATCATTTTGGCCTTTTAGGAAATAAAAGTTTGATGATTACTAGACGTCCTCAACACGTAGGAACAATATCATTCACAGATTTGGCATTTTGAAGTGAACGATCAGATCTTCTAAGGGCATTTCCTCAACATGCAAGAGCAGACTATCTGTCACCTTGGAGATTTTTTCTCTCTAAATAAAGTTTTGTCTCGTTTGAGACAGTTTTTCTTGAAACAAAATTGATCTAACTTGAGATTATTTTCCTAAAAAAATTTTGTCTCATTTGAGACAATTTCTTTTGAAACATAAACCTTTGAGATCGTTTCTCTCAAAATAGTTTCGTCTTGCTTGAGACAGTTTTCCCTCAAAACACAAATTTTGAAATTGTTTCACTTGAAACAAAATTGATCTCACTTGAGATAGTTTTCCTAAAAACAAATTTTATCTCGATTGAGACAGTTTCTCTTGAAATATAAACCTTTGAAATCGTTTATCTTGAAACAAAGTTTTGTCTCGCTTGAGACAGTTTCTCTTGAAACATAAACCTTTGAGAATGTTTCTCTCCAAACAAAATTTCATCTCAGTTGAGACATTTTCTTTTGAAATATAAGCCTTTGAGATTTATTTTTTGAAAACAAATTTTGTCTCACTTGAGACAGTCTTCCTTAAGACACGAACATTTGAGATTGTTTTTCCTCAAAACAAATTTCGTCTTGCTTGAGATAATTATCCTTCAAAGCACAAAATTTTGAAACTTGTCTCACTTCAGATTGTATTCTCTAAAATCAAATTTTGTCTCGCTTGAGATAATTTCTCTTGATTCACAAATCCTTGTGATTGTTTCGCTTGAAAAAAAATTCGTCTCGCTTGAGACAGTTTTCCAAAAATTTTGAAAATTTTGCACCTGAAGCAAAATTGATCTCACTTGAGATTATTTTCCTAAAAACAAATTTTGTCTCGATTGAGACAGTTTATTTTGAAACATATACCTTTGAGATTGTTTCTCTCCAAAAAAAATTCATCTTGATTGAGACAATTTCTTTTAAAACATAAACCTTTGAGATTGTTTCGCTCGAAACAAAGTTTTATCTCACTTGAGACAATTTCTCTTGAAACAAAAACCTTTGACATTGTTTCTTTCGAAACAAATTTTCGTCTAGCTTGAGTCATATTTTCCTTGAAACATAAATTTTGAAACGTTTCACTCAAAACAAAATTTTATCTCACCTGAGATAGCTTCTCTTGAAACAAATTTCCTTCCACTCACTTATTTTTGTTCAAATATTTGATAGGAATTCAATGTTAGTAAAGACTTCCTTTCACAATTTTATGTCGAAGAAGAAGATTCCATTTCAAGTCAATCATTGGCAACCGACAAGATCTCCTCAACACGTATGAGCAACGTCATCCTCAGACAATCAAACTTCCTCATCACGTAGGAATAATGTTGTCTCCAAATTATCCCTAAAGACAACTAGACGTTCTCATCACGTAGGAACAATGTCGTCCACCGACCAGATATCCTCAATGCGTAGGAGCAACGTCATCCTCAGATAACCAAACTTCCTCATCACGTATGAACCATGTTGTCTCCAAATTATCCCTAAAGACGGCTAGATGTCCTCATCACGTAAGAACAATGTTGTCCACCGATCAAATCTCCTCAACGCGTAGAAGTAGTGTCATCTCATATAACCAGACTTCCTCATCACATAGGAATCGTGTTGTCTCCAAAGTATCCCTAAATATGGCTAGACATCCTTATCACGTAGGAAAAATATTGTTCATCGACCAGATCTCCTCAACGCGTAGGAGCAACGTCATCCTTAGATTACCAGACTTCCTCATCACGTAGGAACCTTGTTTTCTCCAAACCATCCCTAAAGATGGCTAGACATCCTCATCACGTAAGAACAATGTCATCCACTGACCAGATCTTCTCAACGTGAAGGAGTAGTGTCATCATCAGACAACTATACTTTCTCAATATGAAGGACCCGCATTAACTTTAAATTATCCAGATTGACTCGGTTTCCTCAACGAGAATGAACATTGTCATCTTCATTAAACAATTCATTTGAAAGTGCTCATAACTCTTCAACGTGGATGAGCAGTGTTATTTTCAACATCGAAATTACCCAAAAACAATGTTGTCAACAAACAAAAATTGTATCCTTTGAAATTGTTTCTTTTAAAATAAAATGTTGAAAATATCTCCCTTGAGATAAGAATCACCATCAAGTTTCAAAGCGACAAAGAGAACCAGACAAAACTCGATGTCTTGTTGTATTCGCCCTATTCTTGTTAACACAAGAATGGACAAAGAAGGGCAGCTGTAGACACCTATTTTTTTCTGGATTTTAATTGTCTAGTATGAATTATAATTATTATTTACATATTTTGTAGGCCCAAAACCAAGGCCCAAACAATAAAGAACCCGAAGCCCATAATACAAAAACAACCAAGCCCGCCCAATAGCAGACCCAACTGGATCCCAAACCCGCTAGGGTTTCCTCACCCTTAGCCTCAATGCCTCCCAACACCAACCATTAGATCGGACCCATCCAAAGATCCAGATCACTTAAAGCTAGGGTTTTCATCTAATCCATTTAGCCACCGAATAGTTTAGCCGTTGGATCTGTTCAGATCTAACAGTCCAGATAACATGCAGGGTCTAGAACCCTAGTTGCTCTCCACTGCCATCGTCGTTGCCAAGGCTGAGTTTCCCATCACCGTTGATGCCACCCACTGACGTCGCCATTTCAACATACAATGATAGAAATCAACAACGACAGTAAAAAATTAAGATAAATCAATCAAAACCCCATTAAAAATATTGAAAAAATCCAAAAAGAAATCATGAGGAAAATCGGGGTTGTCAATCCGCCAAAAGTAGGACATTCATACCCTATTTTTCTTAGTAATACAAGACATCATCAACCATCAACATGCAAGAGGATAAAAAGGAGGGACCATTCGCACAAAAGAGAGGAGTTTTCGATGGGGAACAAAAAGAAAAAAAGAAAGAGATATGAAAAACAGAGGGAGAGAACAAAAATAAAAAAGGAAAAGAGGAGGAACCAAAAAAAGAGAAACAACCAGAGAGAAAAACCCATATTCGAACCCCAAAAAAGAACAGAAAAGGAAAAAATGTTCAAACCTTTTTAGGAAGATCTAGCTACCTTTGCTTCATCGGAGTGATCGTACGTCGACGTTGAAGGTAAATGTTCTACTTTTTGGGTTTGGTGTCTTGATTTTCGGATTTGGGCATGTGAGGGTTGGATTTAAAGGTTCAACCGTGACGAGTTGGGTTTTGGGAGGCTATCTTAAGCGTTTTAACCTCATGGCCACGGGCTGTGGTTTGCTTCACTCGACGGTGGATACAAAGAGAGGAAGAGAAAATAGTTTAGAGATTTTTTTCTCTCTTTCCCCCTTGGGCTGAAGAGAAAATGAATCAAATGAGTTGTTATGGCCGGTTTTGGCTTGGGTGGTTCCATATGTATTAAACGTGAAATGACGTCATCTAGGAGGTTTTAGTGTGTTTTAGTGCTTGTGATAATAGCACTTTAGGTCATTCTCATTTGTAATGCCTCTATTTTAAGCCATTGAATGAAATTTTGATCTTTACATTTGGATTTCATTTTTTGTATTATGTTGTATTTTAGTCCTTATAGGTTCGTTTTATATTTGTTTGTATAGTTGAATTTTTTACTACTGATTTCACTTATTATTCATTCTGGTCCTCCGTATGTACCAAAATATAAAAATGGTTCAATTTATGTTTTAAACCCTATGTTTAGCCTTGTATTCACTTTGGTCATTATCTTTGATTTAATGTTTAAGGTATGGGTATATTACTTGTTGAATCCTTGCAACTTTATCTCCATTAGGATTTAATCCCTGATGGTTGCATAATTTGTTTTTTTTTTTGTCATTTTCATTTTTTTACTAAATATATATGTAGATATATTTACATATACGTGATTCATCTATTCATGTATATTTTATATACGAATTGTTTATGTCTTCAATGATTTTCTTATTACTTTATTATATATTAGATGTAAAGGTTACAATATATTACAATACGTATATATTTGGTTGATGTTTTATGACTCTATCTCTATATGTATTTTGTTTTTTTAGAATCAATATTATGAAGGATTGTGAAATGTTTATTTTACTCGTTAATAATTTAATGTATCGCTCGAATGTTTTTCAAGAGCCTTATTTGTAGAACGGGTGTGAAAAGCACTACTTGATCGAAATAGTGTAATCCAATACGACGTTCAAACGGAATATGAACTTGAAAACCCGAGCCTTTTTTTATGTATTTATTAACATAATGGTATTTTTTATAATGTTTTATTTTATTTTTTAATCTTTATTTTCATTTTGTTTTATTTAATGTTGGCATTAATGATGTAAGTTTTAGAAAAAATGAATCATAATTTATTCTTTGCAAAATTTTGATATTAATATTTTTTAAATAATTCGAAGATATAATATTATTTACAGATAAGAAATATGTGAGATAATTTTCCCGATGGAGGACTGCGAATATCAAGATTTCTTGTCAAACTAAAGAAATTTCTTTAATTAATCAATTCAGAGTAAATTAATTAATATTCAATAAATAGATCATGATTTAACTTTTATTCAAATTTTATAATTTTCACTGCCACTACGACTAAGTACCAATTTTGAGCGTTGTAGGGTGCTAATCATTCCCCATGCATAATCGACTCCCGAACCTAAAATGAATCTTTGATAAGTGCATACTAGTTTTTTGTCTTAAAAATGATTTGTTTAAAAAATATTTTAAATGACGTTTTTTAATTATTCGACCTACCTAGCCCAAAGGTCGATGGTGACTCCTATTCTAAATTTTCAAATTAGTTAAAAATCGCCAATTTTTCAAATAAAAGTCATAATTGTTTTTTAAAAAATAGTTGAAATCAATCGAACCATATTTCTTATTCCACCATTTTTGGGGAGCTTAGATGTATGAATGCTTTGTGCTTCTTCACTTTTATTGAGTGCTTTAAACCGAACTTGTTGCAGTAGAGAAACCAAGATTTATGGTATCCATTAAAATAGTAGAGAGATCGACTGATGTAGACAAGAGAGACCAATTCAACTCAAGTCGTTCTTAGGCAGCAAATGATGGTAAAAATCGAGGATAAATCGGCGAGGAAGATGAGTGAAAAAAATATAAAACTAATATTAATTTAATTAAAAAATTAATAAAATTTGTCATATCATCACAGAATTAGAGAAAAAATGAGAGGGTTACTAAAAAAATCCAATATACAAAATTTAGATATTAAACTAAAAAAAATTAAAATACAATAAGTGAAATAAGAAAACGTAAAGTTAATTTGAATATTTTTATAATTTAACTCTTAGTTTAACAGGATGCAAGGAGTTGATTACAAGATAGAAAGTTAATAAAATGAGGGTCTAAACGATGATAGTTTTTATTATCTTATCAATTTTAAAATTTTATTTTGACTAATTCAGATCAATCCATGTCGTAATAATACGTCAAAGACATTAACACACGACCAGTTTAGATGAAAGTAGTAGTAGCAGGAGCAGCAGCAACCGTAAGAGTTTAACTAAGAGAAAATGTGTTTTGATTAAAATAAACTTTGAAAACCGTTTTGAAGCGGCATCGCCCAGATCGGATCTCAAATCTCAGTAGGTAGTGTGTATCTGTCACGCCCCCAGAACTTCGACGCCTCTCACCGTCGGAATATCAGAGTCAAGGTCTGACGGGTCGTGCGGCCTTAGACGCTCTAGACTCTCCTCGGTCTTCTCGGCGACTAAGTAAGCCTTACCCAAGCTAAGTGAGTGTGCAACTCACTAAGGTTGGAACCAAGCCCTCAAGGCTTCGGATTGCGGAAGCTTTAGAATGCCGACAAGGTCGGACTATCGTGTGGAAGTGCTAACACGAAGGTGGCTACTCCTGGCCACCGAGCTAGGCAACAAGAACAAAGAACTAAGAACTCAGAAAGATAGAGCAAATGCCTCAGAGCTTTATTACTCTCTCACAAAGAGAAGAATGGAATTGGGTGATTACAAATGAGGAGGAGAGCTCTCTATTTATAGTTGAGCTCCCTCTCAATCAATGGCCTAGATCATTTTACATCAACGGCTATGATTTGCCCAATTAATGACAAATCCCCTAAATCAAGGAATTACAACCAAATCCTTCCTAATTACATCCATTAGTAGGATTCTTTCCTTGGATAGGTGTTCACACTGGATATGGTAAGACTTTCCCACAATATCTTCCTGATTTTGTTGCCTCTTGCCATATTTACCGAGCTTCTGTGATCATCTTCAGATATGATGCCACTTTCCTTTTCTGCACGGCCAATGTGAACGGGCTCCATAGAATTCTCCAAGCGATGGGCCAAGTCTGGTGGCTTTGGCAAGCCCGATAACTATCTTGAGATTCCCTTTCGGACTCTTGCACCAATGTCTTAGCAAGCCCGATCCTCTGTCTTGAACCTCTTTGTCGGACACTTGCACCAGTGTCTCGGACCCAAGTTCCTAGCCCGTGACACTCTCCCCCACTGAACTTAGCGACGCCCTCGTCGCTGCACTCAACGATCCTGGGCAACACCACTCTGGATACTTTTCCTTGCCTTGGCTTGTTGCGGTCCTCCCATACGAACTGCTTGCCTTGGCTTCTGCCGCATGTAACTTCACGATCCCTCGCGCCATAGTTCACATCAACTTGGTTGCTTTTCGATGCCTTCGCTTGCTCATGTCCCCCCATAAGGACTCAGCATCCCATAATGGTTGTGCTTGTTTCGGCTCTTGCCGCCAAGTGATGAAATGGGCTAACACGCCCACAAGTGCATCTCTTCCGTAGGAACTCCTTCCTACAAGTCTTGATTTGCCTCGACTTGGACCTCCTTGTCCTTTGCGACAAAGTCTTGGATCCCATCCAAACTTTGTTCCATCCGCGTTAAGAGTTAGGTCTTGCCCGACCTACACTCACTTAAAATTGCAAATCAAGCTCACAAGAACACAAGAATAGTGTTGAGATGTACCTTCCCCTCTGATTTAGTTGGCATTTGCTCAAATTTTTGCGTCAGCCCTTCTTGCTCAATGAAGTCTGACACTCCCCGCATTGAACCCTTGTCATTGGAGTTCTTTGCGCCATCCTGCATCGGCACTTTCTCGCAGAAAAGTCCGATGCCCTTCCTCGCATCCTCCCTTCTAACACGAAGGGTGGAGCTCGCTTCCCACCTCGGAAATGGGTGGTGTCTCCTGCACTTGGCTTCTACTCGCCTTGACAGAAACATATCGTATTGCGCCAAGTCTTAATGCTCCTTGGATCCTTGGTTCGTCCTCGTCTTTGGATAACTCGATCTTGGGCTCATCCGTTACCTTGGATGACTCGGCTCCCCTTGGGTAATCTCGCAACACTGTTGGCACCTCAAGTTTGCGCCCCTTCGCTTGCTCGATTCTTACCCTCGGCTTAGCGTATGCGTCACTTGTACTAGTGCACACATCATCACCAGATCCACCGTCTGGTTCATCATTGAGTGGACTTTCCCTACCACTCGAGGAACAACATTCCTCATCCTTCGACTTGCCTTCATTGCGGGATCGCTTGCCGCTACCTTCGGCTCTCGGCTTTGGTTTGGAAGTCTTGTTCTTCTTGACTCCAAACTCTTTGATGGACTCTGCGGTTGTCAAGGCTTCAGATAGCTCATTGACTTCCCTTCGCTCCAACGCCCTCTTTGCCCACGGCTTCAATCCGAATATGAAGGTGAAGAACCCTTCTTCGTCAGTCAAACTTGGGACTTTGAGCATGAGTCTTCTGAATCGGCTCACATACTCCTTGAGTGTCCCTTTATGCCTAAGGCGCCTCAGCTTGGACCACGCCTCCATCCTGGCATATTGTGAGCGAACCTGCTCACTTTGCACCCTCGGCTTGACGGCTTTATCACTTGCTATCGCACCGGGTCCTTTCCTGTGCTCGACTGCTTTGACACCCGCAGTCTCGTCACGTCTTGATCCTGGCTTGACTACTTGAGAACTTGTAGTCGCACCATGCTTGCCCCTTGATTCGGCTACTTTGGAACATGTAGCCTCGTCAAGTCTTGCCCCTGACTTGATTGCTTGATCATTCGCAATCGCATCTGGCTTCCTTCTCGGCTTGACCGCCTCATCTTCGACAGCCTTGCCTCGTCTTTATCCTTGCTTGGCCGCATTGATCCCATCAATCGGACCAAGTCTTTCCCTTGACTTGGCAGCTTGAACTCTTCTGCCTCCGCCAATGCTTGCTACTCCTCCTTCTCCCATCCTCTCCATGATGGTTGTAAGGCGACGTTTCTCGGGACATCCTCTAATCAAGTGAGGACCATCACAGAAGTAGCACTTGATTTTTTCCTTGCTCGCCTTCTTCTTTTCCCCGGACTTGGCCTTGCCATTCTTACCTGATGGCTTTCCTTGGCCGCGAACAGTCAATGGCTCAACTTGGCCACTCGAAGAGCTTTCTATACCATCTCCCCGCTGTACCATTTCCCGGTCTCCCCCATTGTTGCCACTATCCCTGGGCATGGGCCTGGACGACACATCGCTCTTTGGCTTGACATCTGCAAGCTCAGTCGGCGTTCCGGCTACAGCTATGGCTTCCGAAAATCTCTGGGCATCACCTTGCTCTCCCCCGAGCATCGCCCCTGGTCTAAGTCCTTCCAAGAAGGTCTTGAGCGCACCCCATTCACTCATTGCTCCCTTGCATATGAGTAGCTCTCTCTTGAGCTCATCCACCTCGCTTCTCAAAGCCGCTACCTTGGCTTCTTGGGCATTTCTCCCTCGAACCGTCTCCAACTCGTCAAGAACTCGTTGCGTCTCGACCTTGAATCTGCCCTCCATGGACTCTAATCGATCAAGGCGGGATTCCACAACACCTTGGGTCTGCTTGGCCTCATCTTCGGCTTGTTCAAGTCTCCCGACCCTTTGTTCCCACGAAGTTGAGATCTCCTCCAACTTGATGAACCTTTGCGTGTGGAAAGCCAAACCTTCCATCAAATAGGCCCATTTCTCGTCAATCGTCAGCTCCTCGTCTGGTTCCTCATGAAGACTTTCCCCGTCATCATGAGAGAACCTTTTGTCTCGCTCGGACATGCCTTCGGTGTCACCCTTGAGCCTCTCTACCTCGAGAATCGGCTCCCCTTGGTGTGCTATTGTTGCCTCGAGCATTCTTTGCGAACTCGTCACGGCATCCTCATACTTGGACACCGACGATGCTCTTGAGCCCCTCGGACTCTCATCTTGTTTTCCACCATGGCATTCCTTGCCTTTGCGTGCGGAAACTCCTCTTTTCTTGTGCCCCATTTCAATTATCAAGTAAATTGAACGAAGAGTAAGTAAATAAAACTTACCCGATTTCGCACCTTCTACCAAACTTGGTCGAAACGATCGTTGTTTGCCCACAACGACTCGCTCTGATACCACTTGTCACGCCCCCAGAACTTCGACGCCTCTCACCGTCGGAATATCAGAGTCAAGGTCTGACGGGTCGTGCGGCCTTAGACGCTCTAGACTCTCCTCGGTCTTCTCGGCGACTAAGTAAGCCTTACCCAAGCTAAGTGAGTGTGCAAACTCACTAAGGTTGGAACCAAGCCCTCAAGGCTTCGGATTGCGGAAGCTTTAGAATGCCGACAAGGTCGGACTATCGTGTGGAAGTGCTAACACGAAGGTGGCTACTCCTGGCCACCGAGCTAGGCAACAAGAACAAAGAACTAAGAACTCAGAAAGATAGAGCAAATGCCTCAGAGCTTTATTACTCTCTCACAAAGAGAAGAATGGAATTGGGTGATTACAAATGAGGAGGAGAGCTCTCTATTTATAGTTGAGCTCCCTCTCAATCAATGGCCTAGATCATTTTACATCAACGGCTATGATTTGCCCAATTAATGACAAATCCCCTAAATCAAGGAATTACAACCAAATCCTTCCTAATTACATCCATTAGTAGGATTCTTTCCTTGGATAGGTGTTCACACTGGATATGGTAAGACTTTCCCACAATATCTTCCTGATTTTGTTGCCTCTTGCCATATTTACCGAGCTTTTGTGATCATCTTCAGATATGATGCCACTTTCCTTTTCTGCACGGCCAATGTGAACGGGCTCCATAGAATTCTCCAAGCGATGGGCCAAGTCTGGTGGCTTTGGCAAGCCCGATAACTATCTTGAGATTCCCTTTCGGACTCTTGCACCAATGTCTTAGCAAGCCCGATCCTCTGTCTTGAACCTCTTTGTCGGACACTTGCACCAGTGTCTCGGACCCAAGTTCCTAGCCCGTGACAGTATCGCATTCACATTTCTACTCCGCTTAACCAATCACAAAATGGCAATGACGTAATTTTAGCAGTAATTTTTAGGGTAAAGTATAGTAATGGTCACTGAACTTTTCTAAAGCTTTCATTTAGGTCCCCCAACTTTTAAAACATGCAATACAGTCCCCCAATATTTAGTCCGTTTATAATATGGTCCCCCAACATTTAGTCTGTTTGCAATATGGTCCCCGACCATTTGACACCGTTACATTGTCGTTAGTAAGTTTGCAATATGGTCACTGAACTTTTCAGACACTTGCATTTAGGTCCCCCAACTTTTAAAACTTGCAATATAATCCTAAATTTCATTCTAAACCCTAAATTCCTTTTCGATCTCGAATTTCCTTTTTCGCTTCTCTCTTCTCATTTTGAGCATAACTTTTCAGTCAGGGATGCATGGGAAATTCTAATCTAACTTTGAATTATGTGGAGTTGTTGACTTGAATAAGGGTCCACTAAGAGAAGACCCGACCAAAGGACTATCGGGACCATCAACGATTCAAGGTGTAATGTTAGATACATGTCATCTTAGGTGAAGCATGGATGTTCGATGAAATGCTTGTGAGAAAAAAATGAGGTTAGAAATGCAGAGTTGACAAATACTACTAAGATGAAGTAAGTATCATTGTTGAAAGTCACCAACAAAGATGGAATTATTTTGTATAAATGGCATATAATAATTTCTTCGTTTAATCCTTGTACTTAAAGATTTTCCAACAGATGATCAAATATAATGAAATCCCAAACAGCGCATTCACCTCTCAGTCTCTTTCACAACTCGAAAGGCATCATGACAAGGTCAAATAGCTGCTTCAAATATACTACGTTGTCATGATGCCTTTCGAGTGACGTGCATGCATAATTGTCTTCTAAAGCTATAATTCAATACAATTCAACTGTAAAATTTGCAAAACATGTAAGCAAATTTAATTCGTTCACAATATATTAGTCCCATAAACAACATGAACTTATTAAAAAGAATACGAGCTCATAGGACACCGAAAACCACAGGTCAGATCAATACAATTCCCAGTAAACTAGTACCAGCAGTCTCTCGGATTGAGCATGGCGATTTCACTATGTCGATGCTCAAAACCAATTCCCTGATTTAAAGAAAAACCAAACAAGAAGATCAAAAAAATTATCCTAGGACCCTATTTCACATATATTCTGATGGACTGGATATCTTTCATAAGAAGTACTAAAAGTTTTGATTAAGAAGAAAGAAAGAAAATTAGATGGTTTTGGTTCAAAACTAACACTAAATATCCAAATCATTGACATGCAGTTTCAGAAACATAAAAATTTCAACAAAAAACACACAATTTGAGCTGAAAATGGGAAAGTGTGAAAGAGGAAAAGCTTACTTTCAGATAGCCCAAAAGAGAAAATAAATACCTTCTAGCAAGTGATGGGAGAGGCTAAGAAATAAATGCAATCGGTGTTGAGTTCAAGCAATTCTTCCTCCATTTTTCTTTGTAAATAAAAAGTTGAAAGATAAAGCATTGCTTGGGTTTACAATTTTACATGGCGGAAAATTGAAGAACAAAAACCAAACGAGAGGTGAATGCGATGTTCGGGATTTCATTATATTTGATCATCTGTTGGAAAATCTTTAAGTACAAGGATTAAACGAAGAAATTATTATATGTCATTTATACAAAATAATTCCAGCTTTGTTGGTAACTTTCAATAATGATACTTACTTCATCTTAGTACTATTTGTCAACTCTGCATTTCTATCCCCAATTTTTCTCACAAGCATTTCATCGAACATCTATGCTTCACCTGAGATGACTTGTATCCAACATTACACCTTGAATCGTTGATGATCCTGACAGTCACTTGGTCGAGTCTTCTCTCAATGAACCTTTATTCAAGTCAACACTTCCACATAATTCAAAGTTAGATTAGAATTTCCCATGCATCCTCGACTGAAAAGTTACGCTGGAAATGATAAGAGAGAAGCGAAAAAGGAAATTTGAGATCGAAAAGGAATTTGGTGTTTAAAATGAAATTTAGGATTATGTTGCAAGTTTTAAAAGTTGAGGGACCTAAATGCAAGTGCCTGAAAAGTTTAGTGACCATATTGCAAATATACTAAGGGCAGTGTAACGACGTCAAACGGTCGGGGACCATATTGCAAACAAACTAAATGTTAGGGGACCATTTTGCACACAGACTAAATGTTGGGGGACTGTATTGCAAGTTTTAAAAGTTGGGGGACCTAAATGAAAGCTTTTGAAAAGTTCAGTGACCATTACTATACTTTATCCTATTTTTAATTGAATTAAGTTGGAATAGTTGTGTTAATTTTATGATATAATAAAATTTATTAAGGGTTTGTATTGATTAATTGTTTATCTTTTCTTTTCATGAAAAAATCAAGTTTTATTTTTGGATTTATGTAGTATTGATATGAATTTGGTTAAATTTAAGAATTATATTTGATAAATTAAAATTAATATAATATTTTCAATTTTCTATTGTTTATATATATAAATATACACTTACTGAGTGATTAAAGATAAATTATACGTATATATGCCGTAGGCGGCGACTGGCTCGTGCTCGCTATGACATAGAACCATGAATTACTGAAAATATCCGATACATACCACAATTGCTCTAATGTTTTCACAAAAATAACTACTGAAATAAGACCTCAAAAGATTGATGAAAACTCCATACATTTGCTCAAACACAAAAGAGGGTCTCAAAACATTATAGAATGGCATTTCAGTTCCACTGTAAGCAAGACTGTAACCAAAGGCACGCTGCCAATGTAAATTATGGCATGCCTTTAGCTCATTTACATTTATCAAAGTTGCACCATTTACCTCGGTAGCAAATCACTAGAGAACCCCTTAAAACAATGATTTTCAACACTTGGCCTTCAAAATTTGGAATCTATAATTTCTGTTACAAGATCATTAGCCTCAAAACCAATGCAGGAATCATCCCATTTTCAAGATATTGATGAATACAAATATGCACAAAACTTATCACTTGGAATAAGCAATTGCCTTAAACAATAGTACTTAAATCCATATAAATACAAAATAGTTGATAACACAAATAAGGGAATGAGACTTGCTAAATATTTGCAGAATATCCAAATCAAAACATGCATCATCAAATCCACTACATATATATGTCTCACCTTCAAATATGAGTGAAGAAGATTGCTCAAATACAGGATAGATTCTCAAAGTATTTGTAAGAAATAAACCTTTGTTCATGTAAATGATTGAAATGGTCATGATGAGCGCCAAACTTGAGACCAGGCCCTGGATCATACACCATTTTCCATGCCACGTCGCCGAAATCATAGCATATTATCTTACCATCAGCCCATGTCACAACCTTCGCCTCATTTTTTTTCTTGGATCCAACAAAACTCACACCGGAAAACCGGGGCTCAAACGGTAAACACCCCAAGTTCAACTCTCGGAAAACCTTCATGGCATCGCCGAGATTCAGACGATGCTTCAAGAACCAATGTGAATAATCGCTTGACATCTGATGGACATTCAAGTCCAAAGCAATGTAAGCATGGTATGTCACTGCAAGATGTAAATTCCTATTGATCTCTCCAAAATACCTATGAATCTCAAGCTCATGGTGATCACTTGATGGCGTTGGCATCTGCATTATCTGAAACTTCCCTTCTCATCATCGAAATACAGCGATTCATTTCCGTAACTATTCCAATGAAGCTTACCATTACAGAAGACTGCGTCCCTAAAGGCCATGCCGGCGGCGGCGGCGGTGGCCTTGAAATTGAATTCGGATACTTTCCAACAATTAGTTTCGGACGCATATATATCCATCTCAAACTCATAAGAATTTACTGACACTTCCCGAACAACGATGATCTTATAATGAGGAGATTTCAGAGGATCAAAAGCCAAACTTACAAGCTTTAAAAGGGTTTCTAGAAAAAGATAGCTTCTTAAATTTCTACGTAGTCGGATTGCAGATGAAATAGCCCAAAACAGGATCGTCCTCATCATCAGTATCATCATATTCCAGGGATTCTAAAAGAAACAATCCATTACAAGATTGAATCAAGTCGAAGTTAGAGCTCGACATATAATCAAAGAAAGGGACTTCACTGTAATGTTTCAAAGGAACCACATCGAATTCAGGCGAAAAAATATCATGTACTTTCAGCAAAAGAGCAGTAGGCTCGAGAAATCGATCATCATCTCGGTGTTGGTGGCGAGTATGGGAGAGACAGAACTGAGGGTCTGAAATGAGAGAGAGCCATTGTTTGGAGACACACTTGAACTTGAGGAGGGATTTGGTGGGTAACCTGAGGAGGAGTTGGGTTAACAAATCATGGTTGTTGCCGATCTCTTCTGCAGATCTGTTCATCAATTTAGGCTTCATTGTTGAGATCAGACTGAAACTTGCTAGAAACCGCAATTCTTTGAACAACACTTTTTAAAGAGTGAAGTACCTAAACAGTCAACATATGATTCAATGATTCCGTTTTACTATAAAAAACAAATTAAATTTTTAAATAATTATTAAATTATTATAAAATGTCTTCACCAAAAAAATTATTATAAAATCTAGAATTATATTTTCTATTTAATAAATCTTTTTATTTCTTTTGAACAATTCCTACTTGAGCCGGGAAAAAAGTGGTGTATAATCATCTATTTTAGAAATTGTTGACATCTATTTATTTTCTTACGAATGTAGTAAAAGTTTTTATCTTAAGGTTTTCCGTTACAAGTTTCTATCTTGATTTTATATAATTTTCTTATTATTTTGTTAGAGTAACTCTACTTATAAGAAAATGTTATCGTTATGAATTTACTTTTATATTATTTTGATTTTTATTAACAAAGATAATCAAATGAATAATGGCAATTCTTCAAAAAGTCTTAAATTTTAGTATATTGAATGTATTTTCTGTTTAAAAGTAACATTCCTATAAAATTTCAAAATGAATAAAGTAAAAAACTATATTTTTTTTTATAAATAATTCATTATAAAATATCAAAAAATTAAAAAAATAACTTTAAATATGTTAGTATTATAGTTATTTACATATGAGTTAAATAATATATACTTTATTTTAATATTATATTTTAAATTTAAAGTGTTTGTAACCAAGATTTTAAAAACAAGTTTTCCAATATAAAAAATGAAAATATAAAATTTTCAAAATAATGTGTTTAAAGTAGTTCAACATGTACAAATCAAGCGACCTCAATAGTTATATGGATGATTGTTATCTATTGAGATTTTATATTCGAGCACAACATCTATAATAGTATATGAACATTTATTGTCAAATAATTTAATTTCTGTCGAATAACTACTATTTTATAATCTTCTCAAATTAATAAAAGAATGACCCAATATAAATCTCATCAATAACATGAGGTGATAACAAAGAAGATGAGATTGTCTTGAGTTTGATCCGACTTTTATTTGTATACAAATAAACTTATTTATTTCATTTTATAAACTTAGTTGATTTTTTTTTCAAATCACCACAATTAGCTTTTAATATATGTCAAACACAATAGTAAAATCGAAAACGATGGAAAACTTAAATTAAAAAAATTAAAAATCGATTTTCTACAGTTTATATAATTATGTGGACAATCAAATGAATAATGAGTTGGTCATATAAGTAGTTAAGGTAAGCAAATAAATAAAAGAGTTAGTCATATATGGACAAGCAAGCAAATAACTATCATATTGTAATTATATTTTTCTTTATAAAAGTTGGATGGAAATGAGTCCATAATCTCGTTTTATTGTTTAAATAATAATGTTTATATTAAATTTAAAAATATGGAATCAACTAACTGAATTTAATCTGAATTGGGAAAAAACTTGAACCATATTAGGCTCTGCCCAATCATCATTATTCCGTACACAATTAAATTTAGGGTAAAGTATAGTAATTATCACTGAACTTTTCTAAAGCTTTCATTTAGGTCCTTCAACTTTTAAAACTTGAAATACAGTCCTCAATATTTAGTACGTTTGCAATATGGTCCCCAACATTTAGTCTGTTTGTAATATGGTCTCCGACCGTTTGATGCCGTTACACTGTCGTTAGTACGTTTGCAATATGGTCATTGAACTTTTCAGGCACTTGCATTTAGGTCTCCCAACTTTTAAAACTTGCAACACAATCTTAAATTTCATTCTAAACCCCAAATTCCTTTTCGATCTCAAATTTCATTTTTCGCTTATTTCTTATCATTTCTAGCATAACTTTTCAGTCAGAGATGCATGGGAAATTCTAATCTAACTTTGAATTATGTGGAGGTGTTAACTTGAATAAGTGTCCATTGAGAGAAGACCCGACAAAGGGACTGTCAGGACCATCAACGATTCAAGGTGTAATGTTAGATACATGTCATCTCAGGTGAAGCATGGATGTTCGATGAAATGCTTGTGAGAAAAAAATAGGGTTAGAAATGCAAAGTTGACAAATAATACTAAGATGAAGTAAGTATCATTGTTGAAAGTCACCAACAAAGCTGAAATTATTTTGTATAAATGGCATATAATAATTTCTATTTTAATGCTTGTGCTTATAGATTTTCCAACAGATGATCAAATATAATGAAATCCCAAACAGCGCATTCACCTCTCAGTCTCTTTCGTAACTTGAAAGGCATCATTACAGGTTCATGTAGCTGCTCCAAATATACTACGCTGTCATGATGCATTTCGAGTTGCGTGCATGTAGAATTGTATTCTAAAGCTATAATTCAATACAATTCAACTGTAAAATTTCTAAAACATGTAAACAAATTTAATTCAACAACAACAACAAAACCCTATTCCCATATGCAATGGGGTAAGGGGGAGGTAGGGTAGTAGGCTGCCCCCAACGCCAGGTTGAGAGCAGCTTCCGTGGAAGACCTCCGGCAGTCAGAAAAAAATGCATGTATAAATAAATAAATAAATACATAGTTGAACAGTCTTCACATGCAGTCTACATATGCGAGTCTATAATGGGAAGTAATCCCTGCAAATAAAACCCTACGTAAAAATCTCTGCATATAGACAGAAACGTAAGTCCAGGCTAAATTTAAAAAGAGGAAACATGAAGAGAATGATACACAGTAGTCAACGATAGCAAGTTACAAGAAGGAATAAAGTCAAATGGGTTAAAACCTAAACTAAGGTTACACTACTCCGCTACCCTAGTTCTAAGCCTTCATAAATTCCAATGACAGAAACGTATAAAAAGTAGAAGTCATGTAAATTACTACGAAGACATTAAAAAGAAGACAGAGATGCTACACCCTATTTCTGTGACCCACACTACTTGGCTACCAGGGTCTTAAGTCTCCATACTTTCCTGTTAGAGGTCATGTCCTTGGTAAGGGCTAAACCCTTCAAATCAGATCTCAAGCAGTCTACCCACTTCCTCCTTGGTCGACCTCTCCTTTTGGCACCGTCGACTGTAATCGACTCTACCCTCTTGATCGCATCCGACGGTTGTCGCCTAAAAACATGCCCAAACCACCGTAGTCTTCCTTCCCTCAACTTTTCGGATACATGCACCCCCCAAGGACATCCTAATTACAGAGTTTGGTGTCATGTCCCACAGATTCATACCACATGTCCATCGAAGCATTCTCATTTATGTGACCTCCATCCTCCTTACGTGATTTTTCTTGATTGCCCAACTTTCTGATCCATACAGTAGTGCTGGTCTAATTGTCATTCTATAAAATTTTCCCTTTAGTTTTAGAGGCACCTTCTTGTCACACAAAACTTCAGTAGCAGCCCTCCACTTTAGCCATCCCGCCTTTATACGGTGTGTAACGTCATCATGTACACCCCCATCTTTATGTATCCTAGACCCTAGGTACTTGAAACAATCCTTTGAGGGGAGAACGTATCCTTCGATGCATACTTCTACATCTTCATTGTTTTGATTCCCACTAAAGTTTGAACATAAATACTCTGTCTTTTCAATATTGATCCTTAGACCTTTTTCTTCCAAAGCAGTCTTCCAGGTAGCCAGTATACTATTCAGCTCATTTTTTGTTTCACTAATTAGGACAATGTCGTCAGCAAAACGCATACACCATGGAATACCGTCTGGTGTCACACAATAGATGTCGTCCATAATCAAGGCAAAGATGTAAGGGCTAAGAGCCGACCCCTGGTGGAGTCTGATTTCCACCGGGAATGCCTCGATGTCGCCAACTGTAGTCCTGACGTAAGTAGTAGATATACAGTACATATCACGAATTGCCCGTATATAAGCAGTTGGGAACTGTCTCGTTTTTAAAGTCTTCCAGATCGTATCGCAAGGTACACTATCATACGCCTTCTCAAGGTCAATGAACGCAATGTGAAGATCTCTATTTTTTCCCTATATTTTTCCATAAGCCATCGAAGTAGATGAATCTCCTCCGTGGTAGACCTACCTGTCATAAAGCCAAATTGGTTTTCTGAAACCCTAGTAACCTGTCTCAACCTAGCCTCTATCACCCTTTCCCATAGCTTTATGGTATGACTGAGTAGTTTAATACATCTGTATGACTGAGTAGTTTAATACATTTGTAGTTACCACAACGTTGGGGATCTCCTTTGTTCTTATAGATTGGTATCACCGTAGACTCTCTCCACTCCTCTGGCATCTTGGCGGTCTCTAAAATAATATTAAAGATGTTGGTCAACTGCTTAACTCCCTCTTCTCCTAGGGTCAACCACACAGTGATAGGAATTTGATCTCGACTGACAGCTTTGTCTCTCCCAATCTTTCTAAGAGCCATTTTGACTTCCTCAATCCCAATCCTACTTGTAGGACAATCATTGGCCGTAGTATGATGGTCGGCTGACCCATCAACGATACTATCTCTACAGGGAGAGGCACCGTTATTAAATAAGCCAAAGAAATAACTACCCCAAACCCTCTTAATATCATGATCGTTCACTAAAAGAACACCATTATTGTCCTTTGTAAACCTAATGCTACCTAGATCCTTTTTCCTATTCTCCCTGGATTTTGCAAGCCTGAAGATGTCGTTTTGTCCTTCTTTTGTGTCTAATCTCTTGTACATTTCCTCGTATGCCTTATCCTTTGCTTTAGCCACTGTTTTCTTGGCTTCCCGCTTTGCCTCCTTGTATCTTTGTTTAGCTATCGATCTTTTTTCGTCTTCATTGCATTGTAGAAACTCCTTGAAGCAAGTTTGCTTTGTCTTCACTTTAGTTTGGACTTCGTCATTCCACCACCACAATTCTTTATGTTCCTTGACCTTCCCTGTCGATAACCCAAGGGTGTTTTTGCCCACCTCTCTGATGGAATTTGCCATATTTTTCCATAACATATCTGTATTATTTGAGTTTGTAGTTCCAAAACCTGTATGAGACAAAACCTTACTCCTAAATTCATTAGATGTCGCTCTATGTAAGTTCTTCCAAAGGATCCTAAGATTACCTAGTTTAGCCCTCCTATGAGTGCTCTGCCCGTGGCGAACGCGGAACACCAAAACCAACAATCTGTGTTGTGATGCACATGCCTCTTCTGGGAACACCTTACAGTCAATGCAAGCCCATCGATCCTGATTTTGAACCAGGATGTAGTCGATTTGGGTACAATGTCCCCTGCTATGGAACGTAATCAAGTTCACATCTCTCTTGTTAAAGAATGATTTAGTGACTACCATATCATGTGCAGTAGCAAATTCAAGCAACGAACGACCCTCCTCGTTCCTACTACCAAAACCGAAACCTCTATGAACACCGTCATACCCGTCGATTTCACTACCTATATGGCCATTGAAGTCTCCCCCAATGAAAACTCTTTGGTCCTCCGGAATGCTCCTAAGTACATCACCTAACGAATCCCAGAAGCAACGTTTTCCCCCTCCCCTAGGCCAACGTATGGGGCGTACACTGAAAGGACATTCACCACTTCTGCTTCTATAATAACCTTAATCATCATGATCCTATCACGAAATCTACAAACTTCAACTACAAATTTAATTCGTTCACAATATATCAGTCCCATAATCAACATGAACTTATTAAAAAGAATATGAGCTCACAGGACGCCGAAAACCATTGGTTGGATCAATACAATTCCCAGTAAACTAGTACCAGCAGTCTCTCGGATTGAGCATGGCGATTTCACTATATCGATACTCATAACCAATTCCCTGATTTAAAGAAAAACCAAACAAGAAGATCAAAAAAATTTAGTATAGGACCCTATTTCACTTCTATTCTGATGGACTGAATATCTTTCATAAGAAGTACTAAAAGTTTTGATTAAGAAGAAAGAAAGAAAATTAGATGGTTTTGGTTCAAAACTAACACTGAATATCCATATCATTGACATGCAGTTCCATAAACATAAAAATTTCAACAAAAAACACACAATACGAGCTGAAAATAGGAAAGTGCGAAAGAGGAAAATCTTACTTCCGGATAGCTCAAAAGAGAAAATAAATACCTTCTTGCAAGTGAGAGGAGAGACTAAGAAATAAATGCAATCGGTGGTGCGTTCAAGCAATTCTTCCTCCATTTTTTCTTTGTAAATAAAAAGCTAAAAGACCTGCTTGGGTTTACAATTTTACATGGCGGAAAATTGAAGAACAAAAACCAAACGAGAGGTGAATGCGCTGTTTGGGATTTCATTATATTTGATCATCTGTTGGAAAATCTTTAAGTACAAGGATTAAACCAAGAAATTATTATATGTCATTTATACAAAATAATTCCAGCTTTGTTGGTGACTTTCAACAATGATACTTATTTCATCTTAGTACTATTTGTCAACTCTGCATTTCTATCCCCAATTTTTCTCACAAGCATTTCATCGAACATCTATGCTTCACCTGAGATGACTTGTATCCAACATTACGCCTTGAATCGTTGATGGTTCCGATAGTCCCTTGGTCGAGTTCTCTCAATGAACCCTTATTCAAGTCAACATTTCCACATAATTCAAAGTTAGATTAGAATTTCCCATGCATCATCGACTGGAAAGTTACGCTGGAAATGAGAAGAGAGAAGCGGAAAAGGAAATTTGAGATCTAAAAGGAATTTGAGGTTTAGAATGAAATTTAGGATTGTGTTGCAAGTTTTAAAAGTTGGGGGACCTAAATGCAAGCGCCTGAAAAGTTCAGTGACCATATTGCAAACGTACTATGGAAAGTGTAACGGCGTCAAACGGTCGGGGACCATATTGCAAACAGACTAAATGTTAGGGGACCATTTTGCAAATAGACTAAATGTTAAGGGACCATTTTGCAAACAGACTAAATATTAGGGGACTGGATTGCCAATTTTAAAAGTTGAGAGATCTAAATGAAAGTTTTAAAAAAATTCAGTGACCATTAATGTACTTTACTCTTTATTTATTTAGGTTGAAGATGGGATCCGGTGGGAGCAAGGGTTCTTCTCCAGAAGATCTATTTTCCTATCCTCTTGCCTTGGATCTCCTTCTGGACTTGCTGAACCGCGTTATAAAAATCGGAACAGTATAGAACCGGAACCTGAGCCGGATCTGGTGAAAAAGAAACCTTCACGGAAGGTTAAAGGTGAAGTGGCACCTCATTACGGAATGTCACTGCCATGCATGTCTTCCGGTACCGGTAGCAGTTCCAAAATTGATACCGACGCCGCGGCGGCTGCCGCAGCAGCGCATCACTCTCCTTCTCGTTGCCTCTCTGGCTTTAGCTTCCTTCCGGGTAACGTTAGTTTTAGATTAAGCAGAGCCAATAGTTTGGGGTCGTCTAGGGCATATTCTACGAGCCTTGCGATATTGAACCGCGATGACAACTCCGATACATTTGAAGAACATCCACACATCTTCCCCAAAATTCTTCTTCTTCTTCTTCTATAAACTTATATTCTTCCGTAATCTTCAATGATGGGGGCACAGATAGGTCAGATAGGGATAGGGATAGGGATAGGGATAGGGATAGGGATAGACGTGTTGGAGTTGGAAGTCGAGAACCTGTTGAAAGGAATGTGCATTTTAGCAGAACTTTGAGTGTTGGAAGGCTTCGTGACCGTGTTCTTCGTAGAGCTTCTATATCTGATTTCACGTTATGCCCTTTACAGCAAAACAGCAACCAGACTCACGCATTTGCAGCAGACGGAGAGTCGTGACAATCAGCTACCTCTCCTTCCAGTTCCACATCCACATCCACTGCCCCCGTCATTCCAAACCGTCCCGTTTTTAACATTCAGGATCATGAAGTTGAAACCTTCCGGTCTAGAGAAGCCAGATATCATGATCTACTCGAGCACAGATCCAATTTCCTTGAAAGAAGGAGAAGAATACGATCTCAGGTTTGTAATCTTCCAATTCAATATCTTCTGGTTACTGAATTAAGAAAATAACATCTCATCATCATCTGTTGAACTGTACATTATTCATTAACATCTTGAATACAACAATTGTTATGGCTAACAATTTTTCCTAGTGCTTTATTTATATCTCGTTGCTTATGCCTGCATTCATTCTGCCATAAGTTAATTGGTTATTGTCCATTTCGATGCAAGATGATGCTTATTTTTCTATCTGTTTTTTTAGTTACTAACCTATGAGACTGCTTTAGGTTCGAGCTCTTCAACGGCTAGGAAGCCGTTTTGAAAACTTTTCTGGACATGAAAGGTTTTGTATATTATCTGGTCAACATAGAACTGGTCGATGCACTTGTCGTATAAATAATCGAGATTCCAATTCAAATGATCAGACAAGTGTTAGGGCTAGTATATCCAGAATCGTTATGTTAGCTGAAGCTTTATTGAGGTAATTCTAGTTTTTAATGTTATTATTGTCTTCTCTTCATTGATCTTCCTTATTTCTCAAGCACCTATCACCTGGAGTTAAATTTCTATGCATTTTAATTAGGTTCTGGATGAAATTCACCAGCAGTCCGTGGTTTTATCTTCTCGAGCTTCTCTATCTTCAATTGGATCTGTTCCTGCACCTAATGAAGTTGTGGAATCGCTTCCTGTCAAAGCATACAACATGTCACACAAACTTACAATGAAGAGGCTGCACAGTAAGTATTTATTTTCCTCTTCCATTTGAAAAATGTGAAGCACACTTGAAAATTTTTGTTTCCCCTAGAGATGGTTGAAGATGAGATTTAACTGCATATGCATTCACTTTAAATGGATCAGCAATGAAAGAATATGTGGTTGGCATTTTAGCTCAGAGTAAGTTATAAATTTGTGCAAGAACTCAGATGAAACATGATCAGTTGTAGAAAGAGTTTTCTGAACTACAATATGTTTGGAAATTGATAATGAGGCAGCTTGACCTATATCTTAACAATAATTAAGCTAATGACAATATGAGAGTAAAATAATTAGTTAACTGAAGTTTTTCTTGTTTGGGATAATTTGAAGCTGAAGGGCTTTAAAATTAGTATTCAATCAGCTAATTTAGTACACTAATGAACCCTGAAAGAAGAATGATTGCTAGTTCTTTGTCACGGAAGAAATGGAATCTTAGCTCTTTTGGGACGCTAAGTTTTAAAGCCTGCTGCCAAGTTATAGTCACTGGTAGGCTCAAAAGATTTGGTGTCTAGCACTCAAGTAGGCCTATCATTGGCTGATCTGTTGGTAATCTATCCACACATGCCTAATTCTATGTAAAGTATGAAATTGAAGTTCAATGGCATGATTTCTTAATGACTTATGAGAGAAGTAATAAGTAATTTAATTATCCTGCCATCGACCCACAATATTGGTTCAGACGAGTTCCATATGCAATTTTCTTGTCTAGAGGACTCCATTTGGCTTTAATCTGTTACGGTTTAGCAGCTATGTGTAACATGTAAATTTGAAATATAGACATGATAACCTTGTGTAATATGCATAGATATAATGGATGTAAACCTGTGATGTAATATTATTACTTAATGTACCAAAAATAAAAGCATTAATATTCTCTAGGGCCGAGTGAAAATTTCCAAGAAAACTGAAAACTACTCAAACCCATTAATACAATTCGGGTAATAGTTATATAAATTTGGTTTTTTTGGTTCAGAAGTTGAAAAACTGCAATTATTCAAAGTTCAAACCAAACCAAATCGAATTCTATTTTTTTCTTTAATTTATAATTAGTTCTTATTTTTTGATAATATAAAAATAAATATTTTGTCTAAATTAGTGAAAAATAAAGCATATATATATATATAAATGAAATATCGATAGCCAAAAAAAAAAATGGAAGACCAGTGAACTGAACTGTTCTGGAAGGATGGAATTTGGTTCGGTTTGAAAAAACAAACAGAATATAGCCTATTAATTTCATTTTTTCCCCAAAACCAAATATAACCATTGTCACCTCTAATATTGACATGATACATGTGCAAACTTCTCCATCCTTAAGCATCAAAGCCACAAGTTTTAGATTTTTTAGTCCAGGTGATCTAGCTAGAGAATAATGATTTCATTGGTCTTGAATCCAATACGAATAGAGGAAATTGGGGGAGCTAGAGATGGAAATTTAGACCGACTTAGGTATTGTCTACCTGCATGGACATATAAAATGGTGGGATGTGCAATTTCTGAGGGCCCTAACCTTCAGTATGCTTTCTTTTTCAGTAACTTCATATGGCATTAGTCTACAATCAGGCATATTTTACGTCTTAATTTTTTGTCTTTTATATTCAATTCACAGATGTTACATATGCCTTGTGGAGTATGAGGAGGCGGATAGCATGCGGGTATTGCCTTGTAATCACGAATTCCACAGAACTTGTATAAACAAGTGGCTCAAGGAGATTCATAGGTATAAGAGGGACACCTATTATTGACACTACAAGAAAATATATCTTTAATGACACACGAACAATGACACACGCTAATTTATGACTTGCAAAATATGTGTGTCATTAAAAAATGTCATGTTTTTTAAAATCTAAACGATTTATGACTTACAATAATGTGTCATATTTAATAGTCATAATCTAAAAAATTTACAAAAACACGGAGTATAGTTTTAATTGTGTGTCATCTTTAGGAGTCGTATTTTAATTCCCCCCCCCCCCATTATTTTCATCCTTCCCGCTTCTTCCCCCCTCGATAATCAGTTTGAACCTTGAAATTGTGTCAGGTTCTTAAAAATGACTCAAGATGTGGAGATGAAAGAACAACCAGCTCCTTCCAATTCCGTTACTTCCTCTTCTCCATCCACTTTGCACCGTAAGCTCACTCCATCTATGCATCTATAACACCCATATTCCCCCTCTCGTACGCATATTTTTTACGCTTGGTGGTTGAACTTTGATTTGCTACTTTCTAATGTTTCTGAACTGGGAACTTGTGGGATTTCTTGGATTTGAATAAATTCTTCTGGGTTTATGTTAGATTTGAAGGAAATTACGTTTTAGACTAGCCAATCAGGATGTTTCAATCCTGGAGCCATCTAAGGCTGTAAGTTTCCCTTTTGTTTTTCAAGTCAATCTGTTTAGGGTTTTCGGTTTTTCAGGGAATCTGATCGGATCCTGGTAGATTTGGAAACTGATTCGTTCATATTCTTTACAGAGTTTTTTCCCGACAATGACCAAGATAGTGGGAACTTTAGGTCCAAGGTCTCGATCTGTTGATGTTATTTCTGGTTGTCTTAAAGCTGGAATGTTTGGTACTGTATTTTCGGACTCACTGCTTTTTAGTTACTACTGTGTTATTGGAAGCAATATTTATTTATTCGTTTGTTTTTGTTTTTCTTCAGTGACTAGGTTCGATTTCTCGTGGCATGATACTAAGTGTCATCAGGAAACTTTAGAAAATTTAAAGGCCGCCGTTAAGCTAACTAAAAAGCTTTGTGCCGTAGGTTATTTATATATGGATTGTTTTTTTGTTCGTTTTTGAACTTATGTTTGTTTCCTTAAAAATTTGATCTGTTTGAATGTTTCCTTGAACCAATGTCCCCTGCCCCTACCTCTATTTGTTTTGAACCTTTAACGGTTCGATCCCCCGGTCCATTTTCTGGTCTGGTTATTTGCGTCACTGGCTTATCTAAAGGTTGGTTATTTCTGGTTTTATTGTTTTGGGGTACTTCTTACAGTGTACTGCTGTCTGAGTTTGATAAAAACTCGTATGATTTCGAGTCTGGGTACTTTGAATTTTGATTGAACTCATCATATTTTGTCATTACATGTCAATGTTTCTCTTTTGCTTGCAGAAGCAAGGAGACAAGTCGTGGAGGCAACGGAGAGATTAGGTGGTCAATACAGTACTAGTTTACATCCTCAATGCACCCATTTGGTGGTCCATATATCATTTCTCGTATTGTTTGGTTTTAAATCACTTAGATTTTAGCTTAATGTGAGACTTGGCTGGCTTGGGATAAAGAGAATGCAAATGGATATTATGTGTACTGTGATGATAATAAGGTTTCCTATTGTCTTGTCTTTGTATTGTCTCTGCTGCTGCAAGTGCAACTGTTATGATGAGCCTTAATATTAGTTACAGCGTTAGTGGACGCCCCAGCAAAATAACGAATGCGGTGGACACCAGAACTTCATGAAGCCTTTGTTGAAGCTGTCAACCAATTGGGAGACAGTGAAAGTGCGTTACTTTCATTTCTCATGAAACTTTTTCCAAAATATGTTATGTTTTAATTTGTTTGGTATTTTCAACTTGCATGAGCTACTCTAAAGGGCGTGTTGAAGCTTATGAAAGTTGAAGGCTTGACAATTTATCATGTTAAAAGTCATTTGCAGGTGCATAGACTTTTCTATTAGTTATTAATTTATATATATATATTAAATGTGTGTACAAAGGCTTGGATTTGATTACCTTTTAACCGATCTCTTCACTGCAGAAATACAGAACAACTAGATACAGACCAGAGCCATCCAAAGGTATATGTTAATCTCCCTTTAAGTTTCTTCCTTTTCCTTAGCTGTGTTACTTCTCTGAAAGCATGCATCTATTGCTTTTGTTTCTTTATTGGAACATATATATTTTTAAATCAATGTTTTCTCTTTGTGACTTATATTGGGGTTGAGATTGATAGTTTAGAGCTACATAGTCCAACTTGGCCTCATCAATGAAGTGGATATCAATTTTAAAAAATAGTTAATTGGTTCCAGAATCTTTAACTTTCCAGTGAAGATTTATGATGCATGTCTAGCTTGCACTCGACAATCTCCCATCCCATACTGATATAATGAAAGTTATTGCAATCTATGTGAATGTTGATATTTAAAAAAAGTTGATTTTTGGCTTTTTGCTGGACTGTACATGGATGCTTAAGTTATCAAGATATGTGCGTTATTTGTTAGAGATGGGATTTATCTAAATTCACTTAGACCAGGAAAGTTTAGTTGAATGCCCTCCTTTGTTTGATTGATTAAGGATGTTCAGAGTTCAGACCCACTATGTTACTCATTATGATCATTGGAATCTATAACTAATTTTGGTAAATGGATATCAATCACCTTTTCCTCTGAGCGAAATAGAATTCAGTAGCACGTTTTTTGCAAGTTTGAATGAAAATCATCATTATAACCGAGAAGGATGGGTGAATTACCCATATGTAAATAGAAGTATCCTCTTAAATAATAGTGTAACTGTGAGAAATGAAAAGTAAAGCTTTTAAAGCTTAAGATACCT
This sequence comes from Hibiscus syriacus, assembly GCF_006381635.1. Taxonomy (NCBI): domain Eukaryota; kingdom Viridiplantae; phylum Streptophyta; class Magnoliopsida; order Malvales; family Malvaceae; genus Hibiscus; species Hibiscus syriacus. The sequence continues at coordinate 1,664,779 of NW_024062697.1, read as the reverse complement.
TTACCACAAATTTACTTGATTTTTCGTTCTTTTCATATTACTTAGTGATGAGTGATGACTTGATAACCATAAATGAAAATGTTTGCTCTTTACAAATGTTTGGACTACTTTATGTTCTCACCTGAAGATAGTTGATGCTTGATTAATATATGCAAAGTATTAATTCCTATATGTCATCAGCAATTGGTTCAAATAAGGAGTGGAAACCAAAGGTGATCAGTTCTAATTTTGGGAAGGGTTCGGGAACAGCTGGTGCATCTGATGTTCCTACTAGTTTAGTTGAAGCCAATGCTCATTCACAGCCTGTTTCAAGAGTTCTCGATTCTGAAGAAGCAACTTCAAAATTGCAGAAGAAGCTAGAGGAGTTGCATCTCCCGCAACGTCGACATGTTTGATATTCGCAAAGAATGGGTATCTTATGTGGAAAACTTTATTATGTCGTGATATTTTGTATCGACATATGATTATAATATTTTTGATAACTTAATGTTAATATATTGTATGCAAATAGATTGCTTATATATAATATGATATATATATTTTGTATTATGAGGCATTAAATGTGATTTAATTTGATTATTTGTCAATCTACAATATATATATATATATATATATATATATATATATATATATATATATATATATATATATATATATTTACGACATACAATCATGACACACGAATATGTGTCATCTTTTCTAATGACGTGTGCTTCAATGACACGTAACGAAGTCATAAATGCGTGTCATAAATTTATGACACAAATGTGTGTCGTCTTCATTTATGACGGGGGCTTTAATGACGCACAATGAGCGTTATAAATTTATGACGCACAGTTGCACGTCATCTTAAATTCATGTCGGTGGCTTCAACGACAGGCAAATGTGTGTCATCCGCACCCATAAATGACGCGCAATGCGCGATATTAAAGGGGTTTTTTCTACTAGTGTGAATTTCTTTTTTAACATAACTTTGTGGTAAATATATATGATTAAGGGTGTGCTAGATGAAATTGACTTGCCATTTCTTACCCTGAAGATGGACAACTATTATTGCATTTCTTTAACTTAACGTTGTGGTATATATATGGTTATGATTATATGTTTAAGGTTGTGCCAGATAAAGTCAACTTGGCATTTGTTCCCCTAAAGTAGAACGTGGGTTGCAGTTGCATGCTAATTGTCAGGTTATCATTAAGAATAGTGAAGTGAAACAGAAAGACCAAGTCATATGAGACTTGAAAGACTCATCAATATTCCCCTTTGAAAATTTTGGAGAAATGCATTTTTTTATATGGTGATACAACTATAAAATTGCCAAAGGGTAATGCTGGCAGGACATACAACTCGTTGGTCCCAAAGCCTTTGGAATGGCTTGCAGGTGCATGCATTAATCTTTCCGAATCAATTTATCCCTCGTTTTCCATTTATGTAATTCCTAGGAAATGATCTGCCAAATGCTACCGATCGAAATGATCCTTTATATATCTGTGAAGGATGATGCACCATACTTTCTTGCTGCCTAACCTGGTGATGAAATGTATGAAGAATTATATTCTTTCAATCATTAACCTAACATTAATATTGTTGGAAATCTGAGAATTAAGGAACTGAATCTTCTTCCTTATTTTTAGGAGTTAACATAGTGTAAATATGTATCTAATTGTAGTTCCTAATTTTTAGGGATATTTTCCTTTTTTTTGTAGTGATTCTTCCTTTAAGTTGTAATATGATGTTAGAGAAAAATAGAATTTTTTTATTTCTTCTCAAATCTGTTCATGGTATCAGGCTTTAGGGATATTTCCGATCCATTCCACTTCTTTAGTTTTCTCTCGTGTCTTGTCTTTCTATCATGACAAACAACACTGAAAATGTTTTTGATTCTGAGACTTCACAAGTAACTCAGAATGTTTCCGATCCAAACTAACTTACATCCATAAATCTCTTTTTAATATTCAAAATCTCCAAATAACACTTAAAACTAAGAATAACACCCAAATTCCAAACATGTTTTAATCACTTCTAAGGCTCCCAATCTCTTATTTACTTCTTTGATAAGTCAAATATACCTTTAAACTCCAATCACTGACTCTATTTCATCAAATCACTTAAAAAACCCCATTTTATTAAATCTCTAATAAATCACTAATCTCTTAGTTTTATTCACACTAAAGCTTTCCTTAAGCTTCTATATCACTTAAGGCTTCAAAACCAACCCATAAATGAAAGGAAAAACCAACTTGAAGGAATCTTACCTTTGGCTATAGAGGGCACCAGGACGATGTGAAGAAAAAGAGAACCAAGTTATTTTCAGCTTTCTTTCCCTTTTTCTACTATTTAACCCTTAATAAATATCTCAAATAAAATGAATATTAAAATCATTTCTTTCTAAAAGACCATAATGCCCCTTCATTCTTCCATTCTTACTAATAAGTCTTAAACAAAATCTATAAATTAAATCCTTGTACTTTTCAATTTATTCAAATTAACCCACAAATTTTTTAAATCCTTTCACTATGGTCACTGACCCAATGTTTGGGGGTATTACAAGTACCCTCAATGACTTGAAATTAAGAGAATGACTTGGATAAGTATGGAAACGCTGATGTGCTTATATGTTGTACCGTTCATAAGGGTTTTGAACCATGAATCTAGCACGTTGACATTTCTTGATACCGTTGCAATATAGAAATGAAATAAATACCATTGTAATACTTGTTCGTCTCCCTAAGATCCGTTCAGCGATGATCTTGATATTGATCATTTCAGCTAGTGCAGTCAGTGTTAAAAAGTGAATAATAGAGAAGTATCATGGTTTGAATGATTGACAAGTATCGTAATGTTGGGATATGTAGTTCGATTTGACTCAAAATCATGATAATTTGGTATAAATTCAGAATAATAAAAACTACCATTTTACTCTTATTAGATTAAGTTACTAAGAATCTATCAGAAATTAAAATGTCCAGAATACTCCTATTTACCTGAATAATGAGAACACTCATGTTATATCTAGATCTTCAATAAGTTTGATGTAAAAGATTCTAAAAGCCTTCCTGGTTATTCAACTGCCTCCGAAAATATTTGAATACTATATGATCTTGATAAATCACTTCATGAATGAATGATGATTCCGTTAGCTATCAAACCAACTTTTTATAGGGATATTGATCCTGAAATCCTATTAAATTACAAAATTTCATGGTCCCCCTACCTGACAAATATCAAGTACCTCCAAAGAATATATGGATCCTCTAGTGTGTTCCTTATGTGACATGTAAATGTTTTACCTATTTTAAAACGTGGTTTTTCAAAGTTATAGATTTAATAATATTTTGATTCAATGTTAAATGAATTATGGTTTAATGATATGTGTTATCTAATTTTTTGTTTTCACTGGAAAATATAAATGTTCCTGAATTATGGATCATGGGATCTACTACTTACTACTTGAACAGTTTTATCGGGACATTATATAGGTAGGCTGGAGTATGGAGGTTCAGCTCGGTCAAACTGGAATTCCTTATATAGGTTCAGACTGATAGAGATGATAATTCCTTATGGACCTAAGGTGACCCTTGGGTAAGCTCCAATGCCCCAAGAATGATTCTTGGGTAGGCTCTCAGGCCCCAAGGCACTCCCTTAGGTAAATTATGAGACTGCATATGTGTTTGGGTGGAGGGAATTTATGTGATTTAAATAACTACATGATCATTTTTATAATATACTACTGGATCATGATTTTGATATTAAAGTTACTGCTCAATTTGATTTCTACAGGGTACTGTATGGGTAGACAGAAGTATAGAGGTTCAGCTCGGTCAAACTGGTAATTCCTTATATAAGTTCAGACTAATCGAGTTGGTAATTCCTTATGGACCTAAGGAGACCCTTTGGGTAGGCCTATAGGCCCAAGAGTATTCCCTTAGGGTGGCTCCTTTGTTGTGTACTTAGGGTAAGTCCTTATAGATGAAGTTTTGGGGAAACAACATAAAGGTGTTCGGTTGAAGGGAATTACTATGGTTTTAAAATATGTTTTAAACTACTAACATTTTTAAAGGATCTATATACATTACTCTGTTTTGTTGGAACACATTAGACATCCTATTCCGATCTCCTGAACTTGGTCATCTAAATGTTTCCTCTGAACTGAAATCATCATGTCTTTTACTTGAAGAAATATCAATGGAACCACAACTCATCTCGAAAACATGTAGATGTCTAAATCGATAAGGAAATCTTTATGCTTGCTTATTATTTGCATGTCCTTCAGCATCACTTGGTAGTTTTGTATTATTGAGCTTCCTAAAGCTCACTCATTTACTCACCATTTTAGGTTAAAAGAATCAAACCAGTGCAACTATCGACATCAGTATAGGAGTTCCACCGACATTGCTTGTGGAGTACGGTGCATGTGATTAGGGGGCATATAGGTTGTATTCTATTTTTATATGAGTCTGAAACCTATTTTATTTCTAGTTATTGTTAAATTCTAAATTTAATATATAATTTGTTTTACAATTTTACTCGCTTTAACAAAATTTTAATTATTTCAGGAATTTTACGGTGGGTCGCTCTGATGGCCCTAATGTGACACCTCGAATCAGATCGGGTCACCATCATCGGTCTAAAGGTGTTACAGAGACTGTGGTGTTGTAGGCAGTGGGGAGAAGCTTATGCTTCATAAAATGATTCCACAACCTAGCCCTTGGTTGTAGACTCTTGCGATCTACTGATCGTCGGCTGGCTTGTTGCCCATTCCACTTTGTGTTTGAAAAACAGAGGTCCTCCAATATGCCATGGTAAGTCTCATTATCAACCTCCTTCGTGAATATGGTGTGGCTATCAATAATATAATGCAAATTAAAGTACCAATTAATAGTTGAAGAGGTAAAGCGAATAGAAATACCATGAACCACCATAGCATGTTGATTTGGGTCGGTTAAGTTGGCATAAAACTTCTTCACAAGAGAGGCATTTATGTTCTCTAATTGCCTAGAAAATTTTTGTCACTTGTGTTGGTGAACAATGTCCATGACATGACCTCCAAGGTCGGCATCTTCAGCGTCGAAGAAGATGAAGCCTAACTCAAAGAAAACCCGACAGATATTTAGCCCTTGAAACTGTTCTTGCGCCGCTTCATCGATGAAACACAATGGAGATGATGAAGCCATGCTTGGAGGATGTGAGCGCACCATTTTTTGGTTAAGAAAGAAGGAAAAGATGAAAAAGCTTGAAATTTTTCGGCTATGGTGTGCGGTTTGAAAGAGGGAAGAAGAATAAGAGATGAAGTTGAAGTGAGAGAGTAAAAAAATAAAAATAAAATAAAAAGGGAAAAGGGGGTTATTTAACAGCTGGATGAGGTGTGGGTTAGTAAACCCAAAAAAATAAAAAGCCAAAAGTGAATATTTTCCCTCCTTTATTTGTCTTGGTGCAGCACACTCCTATGTCCTTAATCGTACGATTTTCTCATGCCTTCTGTGTGGGTCCCTAAAACTTTAAAATAACTTGATTATCAGAAAACAACTAAATATAAAGTAAAATAACATAAAATAAAAATTTATTTATGCACAGGATTAAATCCGAAATGTGATGGCATCTTGAAAATGTTCTGCAGATTCCGACATCTTACAAGAAAAGTGTTGATTTTTCATGCAAGGGTGGATCTCCTTGATAAGCTTGCAGACACTGAATGTTAATTTTGAAAATGGTCCCATCATCAATATTATTGATATCAACAGCACCATGAGGGTAGAAATGATGTACTTCACCATCGTGACTTTAGTTTGCCGGGAAAGAGCTTCAGTCTCAAGTTGAAGAGGAGTACCTGTTGGCCAATATGAAAATGCTTTGGCAAAAGCATTTAATCATGCCACTTATTTTTTTTCCTTTTAAACTTTTTTATTTCCATATGCTTGTGCTCTAAATTCTTCTATTTCATTTAGATCAAGTAATCGTTGCTCTTCAGCTAGTTGCACGTTAAAGTTAAGCTTTTTAATAGCCTAATATGCCTTATGTTCTAACTCCATAGGTAAGTGCCATGCTTTCCCATATACCATCTTGAAAGATGACATTCCCAAATATGTTTTGAATGGCATTCTATAAGCCCTAAGTGCTTCATTAAGCTTTGGGGACCATACCTTCCTTATAGGATTCACCACCTTCTCTAGGATTTGCTTAATCTTACGGTTGAACACTTCAGCTTGCCCATTGGTTTGTGGATGCTATGCCATGGTAATTTTGTGTCGTACTCCATATCTTTGCAATGACTTGGCAATTAGCTTGTTATCAAAATGAGTTCCTTCGTCAATGATGATGGCCCTCGGCGCTCCAAATTAGGTGAAGATGTTCTTGTGAAGGAACTTGAGCACAATTTTAGATTCATTCTTTGGTGTTGTAATTGCTTCAACCCACTTAGATACATAGTCTACAGCAAGCAAGATGTACAAGTAACCAAACGAATATGGTAACGGTCACATGAAGTCAATTCCCCACACGTTAAAGAGCTCAATCTCCATAATATTTTCCAATGGCATTTCATATCGCCTGGAAATATTCCCAGTGCGCTAGTATCTATCACATGCTTTGTAAAACTCATGGGCATCTTTGAATAGTGAAGGCCAATAAAAGCCTAATTGGAGGACCTTAGTAACAATCCTTTCACCTCTGAAATGGCCTCAACAGGGAGTTGTGTGGTAATGGTATAGAATATCTCTTTGCTCTTCCTTAGGGACACAATATTGAATTATTTGATTGGCGTAATTTTTGAATAAATACAACTCTTCCAAAATGTAGAAATTTTCATTATGCTTGAACTTCATCCTTCCCTGAATGTTCAATTCATATGGCAAAATAACACTGACAAGAAAATTAACTATGTCAGCGTACCACAGAATTGTCGTGGCATATAAAATTTTCTCATCTGATAATTCTTCTTGAGTATCTAAAATGTCATGGCATTCAGAATTACTCTCTAGCCTAGATAAATGATCTGTAACCTGGTTCTCAGTACCTTTTCTATCTATCACCTCCAAGTCAAATTCTTGCAGTAGTAATATCCACTTAATGAGTCTAGGCTTGACATCTTTCTTGTTCACTAAGTATTTAATAACTGAGTGATCAGTGTGAACAATAACTTTGGTTCCTATTATGTATAACCTAAATTTGTTAAATGCAAATACCACAACAAGTAATTCATTCTTAGTGGTTGTGTAATTCATTTGTGCTTCATTCAAGGTATGAATAACATAATATATAACATAGAAAATTTTACCTCTGCATTGCCCATACACAGCTCCCACAATAAAATCAATCACAACACACATTAGCTCTAATGGTAACGTCTAATCGGGGGGACCATGATGGTGCGAAGATAAGTCTTTGTTTCAACTCGGTGAATGTGCCATGGCAATTTTTATCGAACTTGAAGGGTTGATTTTGTTGAAGCATGGTGCATAAGGGCTTGTATATCATGGAGAATTCCTTGATGAATCTTCTATAGAACCCAACATGCCAAGGAAACTCCTAATTCCCTTGACAGATATTGGTGGGGGTAGTTTCTAGATCACCTCGATTTTGGCTTTGTCCACTTCAATGCCCTTATAAGAGATCTTATGGCCTATCACGATGCCTTCGGTCACCATGAAGTAACACTTTTCCTAATTAATCACGAGGTCAGCCTCCTCACATCGCTTGAGTACCTTTGCCAAATTGCCGAGGCATTTCTCAAAGTCATCTCTAGAAAAGGAGAAGTCATCCATAAATATTTCTAGGAAGTCCTCAACAATTTCAGAAAAGATAGCTTGCATGCAACGTTGAAAAGTTGTCGAGGCATTACAGAGTCTAAAAGGCTTCCTTCGGAAAGCATAAGTGTCATAGGGACACGTGAACGTAGTCTTCTCCTGATCCTTTGGTGCGATGTTAATTTGATTGTACCCTAAATATACGTCTAAGAAGTAGTAAAATGCCTTGCCTACCAATCGATCCAACATTTGATCGATGAAGGGAAAAGGGAAGTGGTCATTTTTGGTGATGTTGTTTAGTTTGCGATTGCCCATGCATATATGTCATTCGGTGACAATGTGTGTTGGCAACAGCTCATTGTCCTCGCTAGTCACTACGGCCGTGCCTCTCTTCTTTGGCACACATTAGACAAAACTCGCCCATGAACTATTAGATATGGGGTAAATCACTCCAGCATCAAGTCATTTGAGGATTTCATCACAACTTTCTTAATGACTGAGTTTAGTCTTCTTTGTGGCTTTATGGATTTTCCGTGGCATTCTTCCAGTAGGATCTTGTGCATGCAAATAGTGGGACTTATTCCCTTTAGATCCGCCATTGTCCATCCTAAAACTTTTTGTGCTGTGACAAAACACTTAACAAACTACATTCTTGGTTAGGAGTAAGGGCATATGAAATAATAACAAGTAAAGTTTCATTACTACCCAAGTAAGCATATTTAAGATGATGTGGCAAATTCTTTAACTCTAGGGTAGGTGCATGTTATAATGAGGGCTTAGGAGGAACAAACTCATCGAAATCAAGAGGCTCAAAGCGAGTACCTGGGCTAGCTTTGAGAAAGCTAGCATGCTTCACCTCTAAAGAAAAGTCATTGGGCTCCTTGACACTTTCTTCTTCAATGAGCCTCTCATAATTTTCTAGCTAAATGAAATTGTCAAGGCAAAATTGACCAGCTTCTCCTGCTATCAATGAATCCACTTCAAAAATGCTCTGACATTCTTCAGACTCATCCATGTACTTTAGAGTACGAAAAACATTAATACTGACACATTGGTCGACCACTCTTATAGTGAGCTTACCCTTCTCACAATGGATAAGAATACGCCCGGTAGCTAGGAAGGGTCTCTCCAAGAATATGGGTGTCGTGGCATCAACCTTACAATCGAGTATAAGAAAATCAATTGGAAACAAAAATTTATCCACCTTTACAATTACATTCTTAACTCACCCCTCAGGACGAATATGGGAGCGGTCGGCTAGTTGCAAGATAATAGAGGTGGGTCTTGTATTTCATATTCCAAGCTTCACGAAAGGCATTAAGTTCACGCTTGAGCCAAGGTCACATAGTGCCTCCCAACATAATTTTCTACTATCGAACATGGAATTGTGAAGCTGCCTAAATCTTGTCGCTTTGGTGGCTATTGCTTCAGGTAGAGCAGTATGCTTTTGTCGTGGTAATGGTCTCATACTTCTCAGCTTTTCTTTTCTTGGTAACAATATCTTTTAGAAATTTATCATATGCATTTGTTCTATAGCTTCAAGAAAAGGAGCATTGATGTGGAGTTGGTCTAGAATGTCGACAAACTTATTGAATTGAATGTCATCATTATGCTTATTTAGTCTCTGTGGGAAAGGTGGTGGGGGTTTGACTTCCTCTAATGAAGGGATGGGAACAACTTTTTTCGTGGCATTTTTGTTTTCTCCCTTAATTACTTCACTAGATGAACCCTCATCCTTATCCCCCTCAACTTGTGTCTCTTCTGGAATTTTACGCTCAACTTGCACAGTTACGGTGGTTAAATCATTATTCTTCTTTCCCCAAAACTTATCTTGTACATTGATTTGGGTGCACTTTGTAGAGTGAGTGCACTATATTTCTCCTTTCCATGATGTTTAGTGACTTCACTATCACTCAACAGACGAGCTGGTTGACGTTCCTGTAATGTCACGGTAATTTGACCAAAATAACCCTTCAACGCCCTTAGAGATGAGTTTGGCTTTGAAGTAAAGCTCCTTGATTTTTTATAGAGGTAGCATGGTCTTGCAGCATGGTCTTCGTGGTTGTTATAAAATCTTGGATTGTGGCTTCCAAAGAACTTTTGTTGGATGAAGATGATACTCCCTTATTAGAATTATGTCATGGCATATTTGTTTGAAAACCTTAGGAGTTATTGAAATTATGCGGCCCAACGGGTTGATTAGTATTACTGATTTCTTGATTTCCCTATGAGAAGTTTAGATGTTGTCACCATCCAAGATTATCGGTGTTAGAATAGGCTATTGTTGTTGCCTCGATTGTAGTTTCCTACATAGTTGATGGATTCCTAATTGGTTGTGCACTCGTACTCATATTGATTGCCATGGCATGATAAAATGATGAATTGGCTGCCTTCACTTCTTTCATCTCACTTGGTCGTTACAAATTCTTTAATATATTGGTGATGACAACAAGTTGGGCAGACACAAAATCCTTAATATCTAACTCGAATGTCCATGTGCTTTTCGCCCAATTCCAAGCCTTGTAGATGAGAATTGATAATCATTGTTGGCAATCCTATCCAGAATGTCGAATGCCTCTGCAGGTGATTTATCGTGCAATATCCCATTTACTGAGGCATCTAGCATCATCCTCGTGGGTGTATTTACTCCATTATAGAACATTACCACTTTAGTCCAATCTTGAAAACCATGATTTGAGCATTTACGAAGCAATCCTTTATATCGATCCCAACATTCATACATTGATTCATCATCATGTTGACGAAAAGAAGCAATGGCATTCCTTAGTTGGGTGTTCATGTTTGGCGGATTATACCGCAACAAAAAACTTTTGCACAGATCAGTCCAAAGCTCCATCGAACCCGCTGGAACACCACTCAACCAAGCCCTTGCTCGGTCACACAGAGAATATGGAAATAACTTTAACTTTAATACATCTTCATGCACTCCTTGTTGTCGAAAAGAATCACACACCTCTAAGAAGTTACAAATATGTTGATTGGCATATTCATTAAGGATGCCCCAAATTGCCCTAAGAATTTAGCCTATTGAATATGACAGGTTTGAGCTCAAAATGGGTTGCCTGAATTTTGGGTGCCACATTTCCTGGATTTAAGTCATCCAAGATAGGATTTAAGTGATCTCAAATGGCACGAGGCCTGGCTGCATTCCCAGTATTTGAAATTACCTCGACATTCTGATCTTCCTCTTGACCAATACCTTGATTTCCAATTTGATACATGTTTTGAACACGTTGAGCACATCTTATTTGCCTAAAAAGCGTCTCAATCTCAGGTTAAATTGGTTCTAATGGCTCGTCAGAGTGTCTTTTGGTCATACACCAAGAAAAACCTGAAAAAGACAAGGAAAAACAAGTAAAACTATATAAAAATGAAGAAGTAAAATAAAAATGCTATGACAAAACTAATTAACTTCCAGTTGCCAATCCCCAGCAACGACGCCAAAAACTTGTCTGTGATTTGTGAATACTAAATATGGTCGCGAAATATGTGCAAATATATACAATCGAATGAGTAATACAATAATGAGTGAGTATCACATCCACAGGGATTGTAGGAAATTTATAAGTTCAATCAAAGCAAATGATTACTTTACCTAAGTATAGTAAGTGATGGTATGTACTAATTAGAATGTTGTGGCAAAATGAAAAGGATGTTGGTGGGAATGGAATGATGGTGTGATATGGAAGCAAATATGGATGTCGAGGAAAAATGGATGAAAATATCTTGGCAAAAATAAATTGAGTGTAGTAAAATCAATTGAAAATGTAAAGGAAAAACGAAATGTAAACATTGGATTTGAATAAAATTAATTTAGAATCCTCACACAACAAGTTATTATAGGACTAAATTGTAATACCCTAAAAATTTAGATAATGACCAAAATGAAAATTTTGAAAGTTTGATGGTTAAAGTAGAAAATTGGGAAAAAGTTTAGGGAATTAAGTGATAAATTTCATAAAAAGAATTTCATTCTATAAATGGATAGTTTACTCTTGAGAGTGGGGTTTTATAGAAATCATATTTTTGGATTTGGAATTTTAGTAAAGAAAAATTAGAAAGGGTTAAAGCCGGTAAGGAATCAAAAATTCATATCGAATTTGAAGGATGTTATAAAATGGTTGGAAATATTATTTTAATATTTTAGATCAGAGAAATTAGGTTTGGAAATGTGCAATGTTTCATATTTAACCGAAACAGTGGAATTTAGTGACTAAAACTCAAGTTTTGAAAATTTCATGGTCATTTTCGTAAGTCAAAGTCAAATTAATTCATCTTTGACTTTGAAAGATGATAAGGATGAGTTTTCGTGGTTTTATGGTGAATAAGAAGATTCATTAAGGGTGATTTGGTCTTATCTCAATTAAATGAATATTTTATTCATTTATAGTGGAATTAAATGTAAACTAATATTAAATGCACCCAACATTTTATCCAAATTGCTCATCTTCTTCTCCAAGCTACGTAGGTTTTCTCCAAAGGTGAGAGAAAGCTTCAATTCAAGTTTTAAGCAAATTCATTTGGGTTTTGAGTATTCCGTAAAATATAAATTTCTATATGCGAAAAACGCTATCATTTGGTACCAATATTGCATGATAATCTTGTTGGTGTTCAAAGATCCCAAATTCTATAGTTTGTGTTCACATAAGGGATCATGAAATTGATGATGAATATTGATGTTTGTGAGGTAGTAGATTCATATTCAAGCATCTATGATGATTAGAACATGTTTAATCTTTCTAGAACTTGTTCTTTAAGTTTCAGCCATGGATTGTTTGAGTGAGAAAAATTAGGGAAAAATTATATAAGGGTTGGAAATAATGAAAGAAGTATTCTACAAGCCTTAGAAAAAATTGGAGACCATTTTGTAATTTTTGAAAAGTTGGGGATCAATTCGTAAATTTTGGAAAATTGATGGGTTGTTGTGTAAGTGTTATATAATTGATGTACTGTGCTGGAAAATGCTGTTTTGGAATTGAAATGAGTGTTAGATGTGAAATATGACTATTATTGGAAGTTTGAAAAGATTTGTGATTTAAGTACAACATTGAATAGTTGGGGTACTTAAATGTAATTATGCTTTTGTAAAAGCATTTGAATGGAAATAATTTCAATGCTGGAATTATTGGTATTAAGAATCTAAGTGGTAAAATGGTGAAGGACCATTTTATATAAATTGGAAAAGTTGGTTCCAATGTTAAAAAGGAATTTTTAAGTAGAGTATTTTGATAGATAATGAGTTTCAAATATGTTATGGAGTTATTTTAGGATATGTTTATGTTAGTACAATACTAACATATGTATCATTATGAATTTGTGATTTATACAGATCATGATTGATTTGCGATTAAAGCAAGTCAAGTATAAAAAGGGTTTGTTGTGGACAATAGTGAGACACATATTTTGAAAGATATAAAGTGTCATGGTGAGTGCAATACATGCATGACATTATACATGGATGTTTTATACATCATCAGGAAGACTTGCGATAAGTCGACCTTGTTTATATTAGCATGATATTATGTCATATTTTTATAAATTGACATGACATTGATATGTCACAGTATGAAATTATAATGCATTGATTATGGAAAATGTGATATTTTATCCTGAATCTTATTTTGGGTATGAACTTCCCCATTGTTAAATTATGATAATATTGTAATACCCCAAAAATTTAGACAATGACCAAAATGAAAATTTGGAAAGTTTGATGGTCAAAGTAGAAAATTTGGAAAAAGTTTAGGGAATTAAGTGATAATTTCCTAAAAATAATTTTATTCCATAAATAGATGGTTTACTCTTGATAATGGATTTTTTTTATAGAAATCATATTTTTGGATTTGGAATTTTGGTTAAGAAAAATTAAAAGGGTCAAAGCCGTTAAGAAAATCGGTATTTCAGATCGAGTTGCAATTTTACGAAAATTTGAAGGATGTTATAATATGGTTGGAAATATTATTTTAATATTTTGAATCAGATAAATTTGGTTTAGAAATATGCAATTTTTCAGATTTAATCGAAATAGTGGAATTTAGTGACTAAAACGCAAATTTTGAAAATTCAAGGTGAATTTCGGAAATAAAAGTCAAAATAATTCATGTTTGACTTTGTAATATGATAATGATCAGATGGCTTGGTTTTATGGTGATTATGGAGATTCATTAAGGGCAAAAAAGGAAATTCTTGTGGAATGGAATAAAAAATTCCATTAGGATATTATATTTGCATGTGATAGATATAATTAATATTAGAATAACAATATTGGGGGAACATTTCAGCTTCTTCTTACTCCAAGGGCCGACACTTTCAAGCAAGAAAGGTAAGCATTTTTAGTTTGAATTTTGAAGCAATTTCTTGAGAATTTGAGTCGGTGTGGTTAGGAAAAATATTCTACGTTCAATTCTCTACATTTTGACATGAATATTACTAGGGTTCATGTTCAAGTTCATCTTGAGTTGATGAAGGGGATTTTGATTCTTTTGTTTTATGGGTTTTGATGAGTTAAGTGATTTTAAAGAATTGGTTGTAAGAATTGATGAAGAACCTAAGAATGAAGATAAAGAAAACAGTTTGGATTTTGAATCTGGCAGTAGGTTCGAAAATTCACCAGAAATTATATAAAAATAATATGGAGATTATTTTTATATATTATGTTAATATATCAATCTAGTTTTGTTTAAAACAAACGGGGATCAATTTCAAGTTGTATACAAAAAGATATGAATTTTTAACCAAGGAAAGGTCAGACAAATCGGACAGCAGATTCTGCAAAATAGATTCTGTTGGTCAACTTTGAAAATTCACCATAAATTGTACAGAATGAATTAGAAGGAGATATTTATATGGATAGATTCGTATTCGAGTCTATTTTTCAATGGAAGAAACCGAATTCAATTCAAGTGTGCATATCAATACAGAGTATTGATTCTTTGAAGGTATTACGAATTGTCTGAATATGGAAAATTGATGGGTTGTTGTATAAGTGTTGTATAATTGATATACTATGCTGGAAAATGTTGTTTTGGAATTAAAATGAGAGTTATATGTGATATATGACTGTTTTGGAAGTTTGAAAAGATTTGTGGTTTATTTACAACATTTGTAGAGTTGGGGTACTTAAAGATAATTATGCCTTTGTAAAGCATTTGAATGATAGTAATTTCAATGCTGGAATTTTTGATATTAAGAATCTAAGTGATAAAATGGTGAATGACCATTTTGTGTAAATTGGAAAAATTGATTCCAATGTTAAAGGAATTATTAAGAGATAAATATTTTGATAGATAATGAGTTTCAAATATATTATGGAGTTATTATGGGATATGTTTATGTTAGTACAATACTAACATATGCATCGTTATGAATTGATGATTTATACAGATTGTGATTGATTTGTAATCGAAGAAAATCAAATATAAAAGGGCTTATGGTGGACAATAGTGAGGCTTATATATTTTGAAAGACATAAAGTGTCAAGGTGAGTGCAATACATGCATGAAGTTATACATGGATGTTTTATACATAATCAGGAAGACTTGCGATAAGTCGACCTTGTTTATATCGGCATGATTTTATATCATTTTTATAAATTGACATTGATATGTCAAAGTATGAAATTAAAATGCATTGATCATGAAAAATGTGATATTTTACCATGAATGTTTTCGGGTATGAACTCGCCAATGTTAAATATTGATAATATACTTTGCCATGGATGGATTTAATAAAATAGACTATATGCCCAAGTAAGTCATTGAGGGACAGGGTATAGTTGGTATGCCATAGAGTATAGCAGCTGCAGGTTTATAATACACTTCGGTGTATATGGTGGGCACGACCTTATGTGTAATACACTTCGGTGTATATGGTGGGCACGACCTTATGTGTAGCATTACGGTGCAAATATTACTCGAATACCCATGGTCCTCAAGGTTTAATATTGGGCTATTGGCTATGGATTATGTTTTATTGGTTAATAAATGGCGACCATGCAAATAAGCTTATGAGCTTACAGAATAATGGCAAGTATATTGGAAAAATAAGCTTACGAGCTTATGGAATTTAAATGGTAAGTATTTTGGTAAAATAAGCTTACGAGCTTATGGGATAAATGGTAAGAGATTTTATATTATTTTGATCATGGTAAAAATTTGGATATGTTAGTAAAATGATTTTATGGAAATTTGATTTTTGATATTGAAAATCATGCATGAATTGTATTGCACTGTTAAATGTTTTAATTGCCTCACTAAGTTTATACTTAGCGTGTGATGATTTTCACGCGTAGGTAAAAAGATAATAGTGGATTAAAGAGTTCAAAGTGACATCAAGCATCGAGAGGTATATTTCAATATCAGTAAGACATCCTACGATGGAATTTGATTTTAGACAGTGACATGTAATTTGAAAATGTTCAATTTATTTGTTGAATAAATTTTAGAAATTTTTATAGTGATGAAAGGTTAATTTTTATGAATTTTCGGAAGTTACTGTAGCATGAACAATAAGCACGGTTTTAAGCAAAATTTTTCCAGAATGATTTTGGGGTACCGATTCCCCCCAACATGGAACCGATTCCCCACTGTTCACAGGTACTGTTCACTGTTACTATTCACTATTCATAAAAAAATCTTTTAAATTAAATTGGTTACTACGAAATATGATTTACATGATATGATATTTTATAATATCATTTACCATTTTAAGAAAATAAATTTTAAATCGCTTTTGAAAAGGTAATGGTTTTTGAGAATTCGGATAACATCTATAATATGTATAAGTATAATTATACAGGTTATGGATGTTACAATTATTGGCATCAGAGCTATAGGTTTAGCCAATTCTTGGACTAAACCGGGTTTATTTTGAGTTAAAAAGTGTATACATGCCACTAGGATGTCAAAAGTTATTGATAGTTGTATATATATTGTGATGATGCTTATTGAGAGTAAAGTTACTCTTTACTAAAGTATGATGATTCTGATTATGTTTAGATGTTGGAATTAAAGATAAAGGTAAGAAAGTAGAAATTGTTGAAAACAATGTCGAGATTGAAATCGACAAAAAGGGACCCGACATGACTTATGTAAAAAAACACCTTAGAAGGGTGGATGTTGTTAGCGATTTTACTCCATTTAGTGGAAGAAATGCAACGATTATAAGAAAAGTCAAATTGGATGAGGATACAAAGGAGATATCTGAATCTAGTGAATGATTTTGAGGTTCTCCAGGTAAGCTTAAATAAGTAAGAAATATTTAAGCTAAGCATTAAATTGTTTAAATCTTTGTTCATTGAGTAAGAGGAAAAGAATAAGCGGTAATAAGTTGTCCGCTAAAAGTTTAAAGAAAGTTGAGTTATTTGTGAATCAAATGGTTATGAGTTGGATTGAGAATATCAGTTAAATTTTTTTTTGATAGAGTTACCTTGTGAAGGTAAATATGAGGAAATGGATTGTCTAACCTTCCATGCTGCAATGAATTATTGTATAGATATAGATGGATTCTCAAGAACTTGAAAATTTTCAAGTACATAATGATAAGAAAAAGGGTAAATTTGTTTACTAGTGTGATTTTAGCATTAACTGTTAAGAAGTTATTGCTACAAAATTTTCGAGTTTTCTTATTGAACGTTGTGAACATTGAAGCTTTCATTGGAGATTGAAAATGTTTCAATTATTCAAAAATATTATTTTTAGATCTGGAAAAGTCATACAGATTTCCTTAAGAATGAAATAAGGAATTTCAAAGTAGAAATATTCAATTCTACTTGATATCGAGTGATATTATAGCGGAAGACCTATAGATCACAGTCATGATACAAGTGTTAGACGGACAAATAGTAAAGGTTCGATAAAGATTCAGGAGCTTATGTTTCTGATGAATCCGATGGGATTATCATTAACAAGTTTTAAGATCATTTTGATTATGAGTTGGTTGTTTCTGCATTAAGGTTGGGTTAATGGTCACAAGAAGCGATTAATTTATAAAAATGCAGAGAATTTAATAATTTTAATGATTGATGAAAAAGTGAAATTATCACTAACGTGATATAAGCAATGGTTGCGATTTAGATGATATAAAAAGGAAGAATAACTTTTGTAGCTAAGGTGAGAGATACTTAAGTACCTGAAGTAAGATCAAATGATATTTCCTTAACTTGGGAATTTCCATATGTCTTTTTAGATTTATTATTATGGGTTACCTCCAGATTGAGAGGTGGAATTCAATATTAATGATTATCAAGGCATTAATCATGTATCTATGGGTTCGTATCGAATGGTTGCAATTGAGATAAGAGAATAAAGAACCAATTGAAAGAATTGAAAGATTGAGGATGCATTAGACCGACTAGTTCACATTGGGGTAAACCGGTATTGTTTAAAAAAATTGGATATGTGCGATTATGCATAAATTATCGATGGTTAAATAGAGTAATTATCAAGAACAAATATCCTATTTTGAGGATTTATGACTTGTTTGATCAACTTAAAAAGGAGCAGCAATGTTCTCTAAAATTGATATTCGAATGGGATATCATCAATTAAAGATTAAAGTGGAAGATGTTCCAAGGATAGTTTTCAGAACATGGTATAGACACTACGAGTTCGTAGTAATGTTGTTTGGTTTGAAAAATGCTCAGGCATCATTCATGGATTTTGATGTATCGAGTATTTCAACCTTACTTAGATCAGTTTGAGGTGGTTTGTATTGATGACATTCGAGTATACTCGATTACAAAGATAGAGCATGATGTCATATTCGTATTGTGCTCTAGAAAATTAAGGGTAAAAAGTTATATGCCAAAACGTCAAAGTGTGAGTTTTGGCTATCAGAAGTTTCTTTTCTTGGTTATGTTGTTTCGACAGAAGGTATAAAAAGAAATATTGGAGTGGAAACCTCCAAAGAATGTACAGAGGTCCGAAGTTTTTGGGACTTGTTGGTTATTATCGAAGGTTTGTGAAAAAAAAACTTTTCGATGGTTGCTTCTCCTTTGACCAAGCTCTTGCGAAAGAATGTTTCATTTACTTGGACTGAGAAATGTCAAGAGAATTTTGAAACTTTAAAGAAGTTTTTAACGGAAGAACCAATGTTGGTATAACCGGAATCGGACAAAAAGTATGTGGTGTATAGTGATACATCTCATAATGGTTTGGGTTGTGTACTTTTGCAAAAAGGTAAGGTGGTAGCATATGTTTTTTTAACAATTAAAGATGCATGAGAGGAATTATCCTACTCATGATCTTGAGTTAGCATCGGTTGTTTTTGCTCTAAAGATTTGGCGGCATTATTTGTATGGTGAGAGATGCCACATCTACATGGATCAAAAGAGTTTGAAATATTTGTTGACTCAAAAAGAGCTCAATTTGAGACAAGGAAGATGGATAGAACTTTTAAAGGACTCTGATTTGATCATTGATTATCATTCAGGTAAGACAAATGTTGTAGCAAATGCACTTAGTCGGAAAAATTTTGTAGCTTTGTGAGACTATAGACTTTGAAGTCAAGTATGATGAATGCCTATTTTATTAGGAAGAGTGTGTATTCCTCATAATGATGAGTTGAAGAGAGATATTCTTTCTCAGACACATTATTGTCCACTGACTATGCATACAAGTGGGAATAAAATGTATCAGGATGTAAAGAGTCATTTTGTTGGTCAGGAATGAAAATAAATTTTACTGAGTTGTTGCTACATGTTTGACATGTCAACAAGTAAAAGCTAAGCATAAAGTGCTTTCATAATTGTTTCAATTGATTTCTATTCCAGAGTGGAAATAGTAAAGAGTTACTATGGATTTTGTTACTAGACTACCTTTGACATCAAATAAAAAGGATTCCAGTTGGGTGACAGTGCCCAGCTAATTAAATTGGTATATTTCATTCCGAGGTGAATAGATTATGTATTGGATAAATACATAGAGTTTTATATCAAGGAGATAGTTCGATTACAAGGAGTATCAATATCCATTATATCTGACAGGGATCCAAAGTTCTCTTTAAGATTTTGGAAATATTTGCATAAAGTTTTGGGTACTTGATTAAATTTCAATACAATATTTCAACCATAGGAGGATGGTAAATCAAAAAGTACTATTCTGGTATTAGAAGATATGCTGAGTGCAGTTGTGATGGATTCTAAGGAATCATGGAAAAAATATTTGATTTTGGTAAAATATTTCTATAATGATGGTTATCAATTGAGTAACAAGATGGATCCGTATGAAGCTTTATATGGGAGAAGATGTCAAACACCATTAAATTGGTTCGAGTTAAAAGATCAAAATCTTGTTGGCCAGATTTATTGAAATAGGTTGAAGATAAAGTAAAGATAATCTCAAGATGATATTTGATCGGAAAAAGTCTTATGTAGACTTGAAGTGAAAAGAGATTGAATTTTATGAAGGTGATAAAGTTTTCTTAAAGTATTTCCTTGAAAAAAATATTTTGTGCCCAAAACGCAAAGGAAAAATAAGTTTAAGATTTATTAGACCTTATGAGATATTAAAAAGAATTGGACTGACGGCTTATCAGTTAGCATTAACTATGGAGGTAATTGAGATCTAGAGTTGGACAAAGTACACAATATTTTTTTTATGTGTCAATGCTTGGAAAGTATCAACCAGAGCTTTTATATGTCATTTCAATATAGGAAATTGGGATTTGAATAGATTTGATTTATGAAGAATAATCAATTTGGATCTTAGCTCGAGAAATCAAAGAACTGCATAACAAGACGATTTCACTAGTCATAGTGATTTAGCAAAATCATAATGTTAAGGTTATGAATTTTCAAGGGAAAAAGAATTTAGTGATGATTAAAAGACTATTGAATTATTATTATCTCTAGAGAAAGATGAGAGTTTAAAAAAATCCCTATTTTGGTGGGATTCATATTGGATAAACTTCTTTATAAAAAGGGAGTTAGTGTTTTCATGGAAAGTTTTAAAATTCGAGGACGAATTTTCTTAAGGAGGGGAGAATTGTAATAACCCAAAAATTTAGACAATGACCAAAATGAAAATTTGGAAAGTTTGATGGTCAAAGTAGAAAATTTGGAAAAAGTTTAGGGAATTAAGTGATAATTTTCTAAAAAGAATTTTATTCCATAAATAGATGATTTACTCTTGAGAATGGATTTTTTTATATAAATCATATTTTTGGATTTGGAATTTTGGTAAAGAAAAATTAAAAGGGTCAAAGTCGTTAAGAAAATCGGTATTTTAGATCGAGTTGGAATTTTACGAAAATTTGAAAGATGATATAATATGGTTGGAAATATTATTTTAATATTTTGGATCAGAGAAATTTGGTTTGGAAATATGCAATTTTTTAGATTTAATCGAAATAGTGGAATTTAGTGACCAAAACGCAAATTTTGAAAATTCAAGGTGAATTTCGGAAATAAAAGTCAAAATAATTCATGTTTGACTTTGTAATATGATAATGATCAGATGGCTTGGTTTTATGGTGATTATGGAGATTCATTAAGGGCAAAAATGGAAATTCTTGTGGAATGGAATAAAAAATTCCATTTGGATATTATATTAGCATGTGATAGATATAATTAATATTAGAATAACAATATTGGGGGCACATTTCAGCTTCTTCTTCCTCCAAGGGCCGACACTTTCAAGCAAGAAAGGTAAGCATTTTTAGTTTAAATTTTGAAGCGATTTCTTGAGAATTTGAGTCGGTGTGGTTAGGAAAAATGTTCTACGTTCAATTCTCTACATTTTGACATGAATATTACTAGGGTTACATGTTCAAGTTCATCTTGAGTTGATGAAGGGGATTTTGATTCTTGTGTTTTATGGGTTTTGATGAGTTAAGTGATTTTAAAGAATTGGTTGTAAGAATTGATGGAGAACCTAAGAATGAAGTTAAAGAAAACAGTTTGGATTTTGAATCTGGAAGTAGGTTCGAAAATTCACCAGAAATTATATAAAAATAATTTGGAGATTATGTTTATTTATTATGTTCATATATCGATCTAGTTTCGTTTAAAACAAACGGGGATCAATTTCAAGTTGTATACAAAAAGATATGAATTTTTAACCAAGGAAAGGTCAGAAAAATCAGAAAGCAGTTCTGCAAAACAGATTCTGTTGGTCAACTTTGAAAATTCACCATAAATTGTAAATAATGAATTAGAAGGAGTTCTTTATATGGATAGATTTTTATTCGAGTCTATTTTTCAATGGAAGAAATGGAATTGAATTCAAGTGTGTATATCAATACAGAGTATTGATTCTTTGAAGGTAGTACGAATTGTCAGAATATGGAAAATTGATGGGTTGTTGTATAAGTGTTGTATAATTGATATACTATGCTGGAAAATGTTGTTTTGGAATGAAAATGAGAGTTATATGTGATATATGACTGTTTTGGAAGTTTGAAAAGATTTGTGGTTTATTTACAAAATTTGTAGAGTTGGGGTACTTAAAGATAATTATGCCTTTGTAAAGCATTTGAATGATAGTAATTTCAATGCTGGAATTTTTGATATTAAGAATCTAAGTGATAAAATGGTGAAGGACCATTTTCTGTAAATTGGAAAATTTGATTCCAATGTTAAAGGAATTATTAAGAGATAAATATTTTGATAGATAATGAGTTTCAAATATATTATGCAGTTATTATGGGATATGTTTGTGTTAGTACAATACTAACATATGTATCGTTATGAATTGATGATTTATACAGATTGTGATTGATTTGTAATCGAAGCAAATCAAATATAAAAGGGCTTATGGTGGACAATAGTGAGGCTTATATATTTTGAAAGACATAAAGTGTTAAGGTGAGTGCAATACATGCATGAAATTATACATGGATGTTTTATGCATCACCAGGAAGACTTGCGATAAGTCGACCTTGTTTATATCGGCATGATTTTATATCATTTTTATAAATTGACATTGATATGTCAAAGTATGAAATTAAAATGCATTGATCATGAAAAATGTGATATTTTAACATGAATGTTTTCGGGTATGAACCCGCCAATGTTAAATATTGATAATATACTTTGCCATGGATGGATTGAATAAAATAGACTATATGCCCAAGTAAGTCATTGAGGGACAGGGTATAGTTGGTATGCCATAGAGTATAGCAGGTGCAGGTTTATAATACTCTTCGGTGTATATGGTGGGCACAACCTTATGTGTAATACACTTCGGTGTATATGGTGGGCACGACCTTATGTGTAGCACTACGGTGCAAATATTACTCGAATACCCAGGGTCCTCAAGGTTTAATATTGGGCTATTGGCTATGGATTATGTTTTATTGGTTAATAAATGGTAACCATGCAAATAAGCTTATGAGCTTATAGAATAATGACAAGTATATTGGAAAAATAAGCTTACGAGCTTATGGAATAAATGGTAAGAGATTTTATATTATTTTGATCATGGTAAAATTTTGGATATGTTAGTAAAATGATTTTATGGAAATTTGATTTTTGATATTGAAAATCATGCATGAATTGTATTGCACTGTTAAATGTTTTAATTGCCTCACTAAGTTTATACTTAGCGTGTGATGATTTTCACGCATAGGTAAAAAGCCAATAGTGGATTAAAGAGTTCAAAGTGATATCAAGCATCGAGAGGTATATTTCAATATTAGTAAGACATCCTACGATGGAATTTGATTTTAGATAGTGGCATGTAATTTGAAAATGTTCAATTTATTTGTTGAATAAATTTTGGAAATTTTTATAGTGATGAAAGGTTAATTTTTTATGAATTTATATGTATTTTCGGAAGTTACTGTAGCAGTTACTGTAGCATGAACAATAAGCACGGTTTTAAGAAAAATTTTTCCAGAATGATTTTGGGGTACTGATTCCCCACTGTTCACGGGTACTGTTCACTGTTAGTGTTCACTATTCATAAAAAAATATTTTGAATTAAATTGGTTACTACGAAATATGATTTACATGATATGATATTTTTATAATATCATATACCATTTTAAGAAAATAAATTTTAAATCGCTTTTGAAAAGGTAATGGTTTTCGAGAATTCAGATAACATCTATAATATGTATAGATATAATTATACGGGTTATGGGTGTTACAAATATACTTTGCCATGGATGGATCAAATAAAATTGACTATATGCCCAAGTATGTTATTGAGGATCAGTGGTATTAATGGCATGCCATAGAGTCTAGCAACTGCATATTAGGTAGTACTAGAGTGTCTAGAGAAGGCACATAGTGCAGGCCTCAAAGTTTCTTGTGAAGACACGGTACAAAACACTACGATGTACCAGGTGGGAAATGCCCGACCTCAGTACTACGGTGCATTATTAGGTAAGCAAAGCTCGACCTCAGCACTTCGGTGCAATATTTGACTCCTATACTGGGTTCCTCATACAGTTATACTTTGGGTTTTGGTTTATTGGTTAATAAATGGTAAACATGAAAACTAAGCTTATGAGCTTATGGAATAATGGAAAGTATATTGGTAAAATAAGCTTACGAGCTTATGGAATAATTGCAAGTATTTTGGTAAAATAAGCTTACGAGTTTATGGAATAAATGGTAAGTATTTTGGAAAATAAGCTTACGAGCTTATGGGATAAATGGTAAGAGATTTTATGTCATTTTGATTTGGTCATTGAAATTTATGCATGAATTGTATTGCACTGATTATTGTTTTAATTGTCTCACTAAGTATATACTTAGCGTGTGGTGATTTTCACGCGTAGGTAAAAAGCCTGTAGTGGATTAAAGAGTTCAAAGCGACATCAACATCTAAGAATATATTTCAATATTAGTAACACATCCTATGATGTAATGTTGACTTTGTTAGTGGCATGTAATTATTAATGTCCTATTTGTTTTGTTGAACAAATTTGGAAACAAAATGGAAATTTTGTAGTGATGAAAGGTTAAGTTTTTATGAGTTATATATATATATATATTTTGTTGAATTTATTGTAGCAATGAATAGTAACTGTAGCGTTTACTGTAGTAGTGAATAGTAATGAACAATACCCACGTTTAAAAATTTTCCAGAATTCTATAGGGGTACCGATACCCTAACTATTCACTGTTCACGGTACTATTCATAAAAAATCTTTTGAATTAAATTTGTTATAACGAAACATAATTTATATAATATGATATTTTTATAATATCAATTACCATTTTAAGAAAATAAATTTTAAATCGCTTTTGAATTGAAAAATGGTTTTAGAAATTTGGGTGACATCAGGATGGTCTTACTTCTATGCTTTACTTGCCTGACAAAGTTTACAAAAGGTGCCCTATGCTATCTCTAGTTAAGGGACTCAATAGGTTGAGAATGCCTTGGCAATACCTCTCGACGTTAGTAGGTACAAGGATCTTATTGGTTCAGATCAACATAATATGTCATGGCAATACCACTCAGCTTCAGCACTAGCCTCTCACCTCTCGACCAAACACTACTCTTTTTAGTCGATTGAAATCCTAGACTTATGTCTCAAGTTGGATTAGGTCTAGTTACTATCTAGAACCCCATGCTTATATGGATCCTCCTTAGTTTCTCTCTAACACTAAAGATATGTTACTTAGTCATTCTCTCGAACACTAAGCATTCTCTGAAGGAATGGCTATTCTCATAGCTCCTACAACCTTAAGACATTAAGTATCATAAGAAAAACAAATAACAACATACAAAAACAACTATCCATTAAAATAAAACTTAAGTATACATAATAAACTCCCACCAAATAAGGCTAGTTCATGGTGGGGTTCGAATATTCCAAGAAACAAGGCATGAAGTTCATTCGATCCATACAACTCAAATATGATAAGATGAAAACAACAAAGGGATGGAGGAAAAGTCTTTGATGTTCAATGTCGAAGCTCCCCTCGGACATCACGAACTGCCCTAGCTCGCTAGCTCCTCTCAGACGCCTAGCTCGCCACTCCCTCTAGTTTGTTAATGGATGAATGCAACAACAAAAATGATTGACGGAAAAAAGGAGAGACCTTTTCTCTTTTCAAATTATGCTCAAATGACGTGAAAAGAAGTGTCCCTAATCTGGTGGCTTCATATCCTATTCATAGTGGGGAATAAACCTAGGAATTTGTGTCAAAATTTCTAGGATGCCCCGAGTTGGTTCCCTTCACATGAGGGGTAATGCAAAGGTGGTAGTGGTCCCCTTCCTAGGTGGTTGGCAGTGGTCCATCTTGGGAGACCTGCAGCTGGGCATACGTGCATACCATATCAGCTGACCAAAGTGGCAGATGTTTCCTTCTAAGTGTCTGGCAGCTGAAGGCACTTGAAGACAAGGACAGTTGACTCTTAAAAATATCTTCTTTTGCCTTTTTCTTTTTCGAAATGTCATCCAAGTTGGCATTTTCATTCTGCTCAATATTCCCAGCATGTCATAGTAATTCTCCTTGCTTATCCTTGTTCCCAAATTCTACACGTCATCAGACAAAACACCTTCCCCATAACACAACACCGTTTACAAAATAAAATGCCACGACAAGAATATATTTCCACCACATGCAATTATATGCTCCTAAATGCATCTATATGATCCTATATGAGCTCTTAGAGAATCAATAACTTAAGTGAAAATGCCTAAATATGGTCTTTTTACGGAGTTATCAATCACCAAAGTGATTTAAAAAATTAATTTAAAACTTTTAACAAATATAAA
The DNA here is from genome assembly GCF_006381635.1 of Hibiscus syriacus. Taxonomy (NCBI): domain Eukaryota; kingdom Viridiplantae; phylum Streptophyta; class Magnoliopsida; order Malvales; family Malvaceae; genus Hibiscus; species Hibiscus syriacus. The sequence goes on along the minus strand of NW_024062697.1, from coordinate 1,638,341 downwards.
ATCATATTTTCAAATAATTTATAAAGTTATTATCATTTTATGATAAAATAATTTTTAAAAAAGTAATTTAAATATGAGACTCCGACCCTCGAGTTAGAGATCCGATCCTATCATAACTGAAAGAGAAATAAAAGAGATGACCTATAGAGTTTAGTGAGGTCAAAATGTGTGGATAAATAGAGTATTCAGAAAATCAAACAAGCATAATCACAATCCAACTCATAATATTCATGATACGAATAAATATGTAAATGTAAATGCACTCGATCTCCTTATATCGTGCGAATAGTAGGTTCCCCAGAACTACTCTCTAGTGCACACCATCTAAAGTGGAATCCGCCTCAAAGGAAGGAGCCACTGATAATCTGAAGAGAAATTCACCCCATCGAATTAATAAACTGAACTTCCCCTCTCAATCCCAACACAGTACGACATGATAACATAGTTTATTTGAATTATGATATTATTCGAATGTAAAGATTACATATTCACATAGTCCAAATGCATAGCATAAATTCTGAATATGATAAATCAACATGTGTCACACAATATTTTTCTAAATTGCATTTAATGCAATCAATTTCATAGAATAGTCATTTTTTTCAATTCAAATACTAATCAATTAACAAAAAAATAACTATAGCACTAGACAAAGACACACAAAGATTCAAATACATCACCACGACATCGATCAAAATTTTATTGTTATAGATTCAATAGAAAAATTATTATATAGAATTAAAACGATTGTAACACAGTAAGACACGCACCTTAAATCGTATAAAAATAAATATACTAACAAGTAAGACTTTTCTGGTTAAAATCTTGAGTCGAAGGCTTAGTGGAGAGAGACCACACAATTTTAGAAAAGCCAACTAAATTAATAGTCATAAAATTTTAAATGAAACAATAAGGAGAAAGATGAATATGTTCTCTCTGTATTTTATTGCAATATATAGTGTTTAGGAAAAATAAAAATCCTTTATAAATTAATAAGATCAAATTCAACTAAAATAGAGATAGATATAGAGATAGAGATAGAGATAGAGATAGAGATAGAGATAGAGATAGAGATAGAGATAGAGATAGAGATAGAGATAGAGATAGAGATAGAGATAGAGATAGAAGTAGTATTTAAAGATAAACTCTAAAATAGGTAATTTATGAAATATATATTTAGAATTAAAATAAATAAATAATGTAATACATAATATAAAATAAAAACTAAAAATATAAATTTATCAAAACTTGAATTCTAAGGCTGACGAAATAAAAAAAATCAGATTTAATAGGATTGCTTTTGGTAAAATGACGAGACAAAGCCTCAAACTTCACGAAGGTTTTCAGAAAATATCTTTAAAATTGTTATTTATTCAATTTAGTTACAAATCCAAAATTAAAATATATTTTTTGAATTATTAAGACTAAAAAATTAACCTCGATTTTAGATAAATCCCTAAATTTTAAGGTTTTAAATTAAAAAAAATTTGGAGTGTGACAACTCTCCCATCCACAAGGAAATTTCGCCCTCGAAATTTTAACCGGCTTTTAAAAAAATTCATATCACACAACTAATAAGAAAATATTTACCCAAATACATAGAAAAATACAAAATAACTACAGTTAGGATTGACATTGAAATCTCGTAACCTATAAAAAATTCAAACTATTTGTGACATAAAACTAGTTTTAAAAATCCACTTTTCTCAATTTTCAAATCAGATTTAAAAATTATTTTTATTTATCAATTTCAAATATTATGTTTCTAATGGGCTCCATAGTTCGAGGGTTAAACCAGACTCTGATACTGCTAAATGTAACACTTTAGACACAACCTAGACGTTACGACCAAATCTAGAAGGTTACATTGATCAATAAAGTGATAAAAAATTAATTTAATAATTTAACAAATATTAAATCAGATTTTTCAAGTAACTTATGCAATTATTATCACTTTATTAGAAAATAATTTTAAAAAGTAATTTAATTCCTAGAATCCGATCCTCGAGTTAGCAATCCAATCCTAACATCCTAATAGATATGAAAGGGAGAAATAAAAAGAGTGAGCTATATAGCGTAATGCGGTCAAAATGTACGGATAAACTGAGTATTCAGAAAATTAAAGAAGCATAATCATAGTCCGAGTCATAATATTCATGGTACGGATAAATATACAAATGTATTTGCACTCGATCACCTTAGACCATTCGAAGAGTATGTTCCCTAGAACCACTCTCTACTACGCACCATTTAAAGTGGAGTTTGCCTCGAATGAAGAAGCAACGGATAATCTAAAGTGAAATTCACCCTGTTGGGTCAATACACTGAGTTTTTCTATCAATCTCAATCCAGTATAACATTATAACATAGTTTATCCGAATTATTATATGATCTAAATGTAAAAATTACATATCATATAGTCCAAATGCATAACATAAATTCTGAATCTAATAAATCAACATGCGTTACACAACATATTTTTTGAATTGCATTTAATACTACCAATTTGATGGAACAATCATGCTTTCAATTCAAATACTAATCAATCAATCAACACAAAATAACTATAGCACTAGATAAAAATACACAAAGATTTAGATACATCATCACAATATCGATTAGAGTTTAATTATTTCATATTGAATAGAAAAATTATTAAATAAAATTAAAACAGTTGTAAGATGTAAGACACATACCTTAAATCATATAACAATAAATATACTAATGAACAAAGACTTTTGTGGTCAAAATCTTGAGTCGAAGGTTTAGTGGAGAGAGATCACACGATTTTAAAAAAAGTTAACTAAATTAATAGCCACATAATTTGAAACGAAACAATATGGGAGAAGATAAATTTTCTCTCTCTGTATTTTGTGGCAATAGATAGGTTTTAGGAAAAATAAAATACTTTGTAGATTGATAAGATCGAGTTCAACTAAAATAGAGATAAAGATAGAAGTCATATTTAAAGATCAACTCTAAAATAGGTAGTTTATGGAATATAATTTAGAATTATTAAATAATAATAGATAATATAAAGTAAACATTAAAAATATAAATTTATCAAAATTTGAATTCTAAGGATGATGAAAAAAAATCAAATTTAATAGGATGTTTTGGTAAAATATTGTGACAAGTCCTCAAACTTCACAAAATTTTCAGAAAATATATTTACAATTGAAATTTATTCAATTTAGTTACAAATCCAAAATTAAAATGATTTTTTAATTATCAAGACTAAAATATTAACCTCAATTTTGGATAAATCCCCAAGATTTTAGGTTTCTGATTTGGGAAAAATTAGGGGTGTGATAGTTTTTATATGTTAATTTTGATTGTTTTTTATCAACTTCAATCGCGAAAAAGTAGTGTCATTGAGTTAGGAGGCTTAGATCGCATTAACGGTAAGATTTGTTTTTAAGTTTTTGTTGATTTTTGTTCAGTTTTAGAAGCAAGATTGTATACTTTGTTTTAGAAGCCTTAATGACTCAATAATAAGTTTTCTATGGTCCTTGGTGAGTGTATGATGAGGTAAAAATAATGTTCCAATGTTTAACAGAGAGTTAACAAATGTTCAGGGTCGAATCGTGTGGTTGTGTAATCGAGGTGAGTGGTTGTCCATTCACTTGTGATGAATGTGTTCAATGTTAAATGAAGGTTTAGTATGTGTGAACTCTAAATATAAGGTTTTAAATTGGTTTACTTGTTGTTGTTAATTGATGATGTGAATATATGATGTGTTTATTAAAGTATGCGATCATAGTAAGCATGTATCTTATGATATGATTTATGGAGCATCGAAAGAATATGATTTATGCAAGCATGTGAATTATGATATGTTGTTTATGGGTTATGATGCATTAGAATAATGTGATACATGGAATGTGAATTTGGAAATGTGCATGTGATGTGTGAGATATAAATTATGAATTACATATGTTACATTAGATGTATAACTATTTTGTAAACACTATGAATATGAATATGAATGTTATATGGGATGAGTGGAACAAATTCATTATCCATGAATGAATGAGTGAGTAACTTGCTATCCAATTAAGGTTAATCATGACAACCAATATGATTTATGTTTTAAATTGTGTTTCAGAAATGAATATATAAAGCTATGCATCTTGTGTCAACTACTCATGGTGAGCATAGATTTATTATCAACTATTTTTAATGGGACATTTCGATATGAAAGACATGCCTAGGAAATAATACTTTATGTTTTCTATACATATTATAGGGATTACAAGTGGTAAGGTTGGTGCGTCATGTCTACCTCCGAGAAGAATTAATAATAGGTCGGCGCATTGAGCATAACTCCTAATATTGTGGTTTTGAACCTAGGTGAGTCCACAAATAAAAGAGAGATGCATGGAGTTCGTTTATCCAATGAGCGAGTTGTGTTTGGAGTAAAGACCAATAATTTTAAATTGAAAACAATTGTGTGATGTGTGTGTGACTTGTTGTGAAGATAATTGTGCATGAGTATGTTTGATTTGCAGCAACGAATATGATAAATTAAAGTATGTTTATAATATGATATTTGTGTACATTTTCGGTATATTAGGTGTACACCATAACATGACATGTTTTTATGATCATTGAGGTAAGAACATATGAGATTTGCATGGTATTTAGATATGATTTCATTTAGCTTTGACATATGTATCATACTTGAATGTTTAGTCATTCACTGAGTGTTATAGCTCACACTTTTTGTTTAACCCTTTTTAGATTGTTACTTGTTGATTTGGGAGTTGGAGAGGAAATACACTTGATGGTGATCAAAAGAGGCATTATAAATTTATCTTAAGTCATTGTAAAGTCACCTTGAACTTTGATTTTATTTTGTGGCAATATGAGATCCTTAATTGGAAAAGTATGATAAAATGTATCTTCAATTGTTTGCTAATGCTTAAGTGATATATGATGAAACCTCTGATGGCTTTAAATTATTAATAAAGAAAGCGGCATTGTTAATGATGTTGTTGTTCTTAAGTGTTTAATTATACAAGTGTGTTTTAAGTGATCAAATGATGTTATGCACCTTAAATAAGTGTTTGGAGTGTTTAGACAAGTGATAGTAAGTGAACTTAATAAGTTAGGCCTTTAGATTTCTTGAGACGACAAATAGTGCAAAAAATGACTAGGTGACTTGTGTTAATATTGAACATTTATGCTATATTAAACTTTTGATGTCAAATTCTTGTATGTTGTGTTAAATGATGTTATGAAGCATGCTACATATATATCATGACATGTTCTAAGTGGTCCAAGTGTGTCCAAAAATATTCATGGACCATATGATCAATTTTATAGAAGTTTGATGGCTTGTTCTTACATGTTCATATGAATTTTCTACATTTTCTAGAAAAAGGATTGATCCCATGGCCAAAAAGATCAAATCCTTCAGACAAAGAATCAATTACTTCCCTAAAAATTGATCCATAGTCCAAAATTTAGATACTGAGACTCAAAGGATCGACCCCCATGAAAAGTGATCAATCCCTTTGCTTTGTGCTCGAGAAAAAAATGTTAAAATTTGGTTCTATTGACACCATTTATTGTCCGGGTAGGTAAAAAGAGTACGACTTTGAAAAAATGATGGGTTTTTATTTAAAAAGATTTGTAAAATGTCAGGAGTAACCACCAATATTTTAATGTGTGATTGGAACACCTAAATCTGGTAATTTTAGAAAACATTTTCTTTTATAAAAAATATCACGTTTTAGTATGCAAAAACCTAAAATTGGGGGATTCCGTTATGCATGGGGAATAATTAGCACCCTCATAATGCCCAAAAGTGGGTACTTAGTCGACTACCATATGCTTAAAAATTGAAAATTTTGAGTTGGAGGCTTTATTTAATTTAAAATTCATTACGTATACAAAATTTTGGAAAAAAATCGATTTACTTCGGGAATTATGTTGGGATTGTTGAAGCTCAATTTGAACAACTGAAAAATGTACAACGGGGTGAATTGGCAAAAATTGTTTAGGGAGTAAGGAAAAAAAAAAGATAGACAATATTGCACAGCGATTTATAGTGGTTTAACTTCTCAACTAAGTCCACATCCACTACCTAAGCTCCTCACTTAGTATTTTCCAACAAATTCACTAATTTGTTCTTTCTTTTTCATGGACAAATAGATAATCTTTACAAAACTCCCTAGCTTTTAATAGGCTCAGCTAGAACCAAAACCCCTTTACAGTGAAAAAGAAGTAAACAATAAAACCTCTTAAAGGTAGGGTGTTTATAAAATAAAGCTCACAAAATCACAAATATTTACAAGAGAATAGAAATAAAGAGTGAAAAACTATTCTCTTGTGTTTGATTGCTTGGATAGGTGTTATAACCCTTGTTTAAGTGTCTTGAACTTGTATTTATATGTTGGAATGAGTTTGTGGTTATTTCTAGCCGTTGGGAGTGATTTGTAGCCGTTTGAGGATGTTTTCTCTGCAAAATAAAACTGCCCAATACAGAGGGTATCGATACTCCCTTAGGGAGTATCGTTATGACCATTGTCATTATTAAATAAAACTAGTCGTTACTAGCCGTTGGGCCTGACGATATCGATACTAAGCCTATGGTATCGATACTACTATGTAAAGTAGTATCGGTATCCTTTTGGGTATCGATACCATTTTTGCATTCTAGAATTTGAGTAATGCTAGTAGTATTGATACTACCTAGAGAGTATCAATTCTTCTCTTACCTTTGGTATCGATACCACATGAACGTTATCAGTACTGTTCATATAGTATTGATATTGTAAGAACAATATCGGTAATTCGTATGTAAAAATCAATTTTGTGCTCAAATTCACTTTTAATGGACTTTGATTTTTTTTGAAAACTTTGAATAAATTCAATTCAAGTCCAAAAATATTTTGCCTTAAATTTTTATATCAAAATATTATAAAAAGTGGTTCAACAATCTCCACTTTTTGATATAACAAAACATTTGAAATATTGTTTTGGCAAAACTCCCCTTAATGAAACAATTAATGAAAAAGAGACATATTTTGAAGAATATTAAAGCTTCCCCTTTTTTCATTGAGAAATTGAATTTTTTCAAACCATACTTCTCTCCCTTTTTGTTAAATAAAAAATAATTCAACTTTAAAGTTAAAAAAATAACAATGGAGAGTAAGTGGTAAATTTTATCATAAAATCATTTGAAAAATCAAAATCTCCCCCTTAATAAAAGCATTTCAAAAAATAAATTTGACTTTAAAGAGCATGGCATTAAAAGAAATTGAGTTTCAACAAAGATGAATAAACATGTTAGTAACACATGAAATTCAATATAACAAAGTCTAAAATACTTTATGCAATACCAATTGTTGAAATTAAGTGCATATGCATAAAGTTATCCAAAAATGTTATGCATTAAAAAAATTTAATATCAATTATTAGAGAGATATCATTTGCATTTTAAACCACATGCATAAACATTTAAATTTAGGTTAAAAAATAAAATTTGTAAAATCAACGCATTTGAAAAATTGATATCAATTGTTGGAGAGATATCATTTGCATTTAAAACCAATTTTAACCAAAATTCATTATGATGAACTAAAAATTTATGAGAAATCGTTAAAAATTTAAAATGTTCATCATAATAAACTTATCAACATACATGAGATGAAAAACAATGCATAACCATTTAAGATTAAAACTCATGTATGCCTAAAAACTAAATGAGCAACCAATTAATCAAAAAATAGAAGCATTAAGCTTAGAGGTTACCCATTCCTTTTCAAGTGTGGCTAGAGCATTTGAATATCTTCATTTTCATCACCATTGCTCTCATATGCCTACAAGAGACATTTAAGTAGATTTCGGTATCCAAATTGCTTTGGATAATTGGACATTAGTTTCAATGCCCCTTGTTCCTTTAGGAACACATACTTGTCTAATTTTAAAATATTTTCTTTTATTTATAGGACAAGCATTTTCCATGTGACCGTAGAAGTGGCAATGTAAACATTTTTCCATTTTTAAACATAATAAGTTGTTTTTAGAAATTAATTCTTTTTCTTTAGTTAAGATCTCAAGCTTAATTTTCAAATCAAAATTTTCTTTTTCTAAATCATTGATTTTGACTTTTGAAAGCTCTAAATCATTTTTCTAAGTATCATTTTGTTTTTCAAAATCACTTTTGCTTTCAAAACCAAATCATTTTCAACTTTAAGTTTTGAAATTAATTTCAAATATTTGGAATTCATGGTCTCAAACTCCAAAAATAATTCATCGTATGCTTCTTGTAACTCATTAAAAGAATAAGAATTTGATTCACTTGAGTTAGAAGATACATTGGGTTCTTCATGAGCCATTAGAGACACCATCTTTGTTGGTTCTTCTTTCTTGTCTCTATAGATTTCCTCGAGATTATTCCAATGCTCCTTGGAATTTGAAAAAGAAGAAACTCCTTCATATATATTGAGACCAAATACACAAAGCAATATGTGCACGACCTTGGCATTTTGTTGAGCTTTCTTCCATTCTTGGTCACTCCACTTCTTATTCTTCTTCTTTGGAGAAGAGTAGTCGTTCTCAATCATCTCCCATGCATCAAGATCATTAGATTGGATGAATAGCTTCATTACTTTCTTCCAATGATGGTAGTTTGCTCTATTGAAATATGTAGGCTTGTTGATCAGTTGGGAGTCTTCCACGTAAAACAAGTCGGAGGTGGAAGTCGTCTTCTTGTCGGTTGCATCAGGAATTGCTAGAGCTTCTTCAAAGATCATTTCAAGGTTGTTAAACCTTCTAATGAGTCAAGCTCTGATACCAATTATTGGGATTGTTGAAGTTCAATTTGAACAATCGAAAAATATGCAAGGGGGTGAATTGGCAAAAATTGTTTGAAGAGTAGAGAGAAATAAAAGATAGATAATATTGTACAACGATTTATAGTGGTTCGACTTCTCAACTAAGTCTACATCCACTACCTAAGCTCCTCACTTAGGATTTTTCAATAAATTCACTAATTTGTTCTTTCTTTTTCAAGGACAAAGAGATAACCTTTACAAAACTTCCTAGCTTTTAACAGGCTCAGCTAGAATCAAAACCCATTTACAGGGAAAAAGAAGTAAACAATAAAACCTCTTAAAGGTAGGGTGTTTACAAAATAAAACTCACAAAAAGCACAAATATTTACAATAGAATAGAAACAAAAAGTGAAAAGCTATTCTCTTGTGTTTGATTGCTTGGATAGGTGTTCTAACCCTTCTTCAAGTGTCTTGAACTTGTATTTATATGTTAGAATGAGTTTGTGGTCGTGTCTAGCCGTTGGGAGTGATTTGTAGCCATTTGGGGATGTTTTCTCTGCAAAATAAAATTGCCCAGTACAGAGGGTATGGAGTACCGATACTACCTATGTTATTTTTAAATAAAACTAGCTGTTACTAGCCATTCATCCTGATGGTCCTTTGGGCATCAGTACCATTTTTGCATTCTAAAATTTGAGCAATGCTAGTAGTATCGATACTAGCTAGAGAGTATTGATACTTCTATTACCTTTGGTATCGATATCACGTGAAAAATATCGGTATTGTTCATATAGTATTGATACTGTAAGAAAATTATCGATACTTTGTATGTAAAAATCAATTTTGTGCTCAAATTCAATTTTAATGGACTTTGAATTATTTTGAAAACTTTGAATAAATTCAATTCAAGTCCAAAAACATCTTGCCTTAAATTGTTATATCAAAACATTATAAAAAGTGGTTCAACAATTTACCAGTGGTCGCTCCTTGAGCATAACGCGTGAAATACACCATTAACCCCTAATAAATGAACATTGCATTGTTTTAAAATCATGATGCAATCACATAATGAATTATTTAACCTAATTACACTAAGTGGGTTAATTAAGGCAATCCTCTATCTTAGAGTGTCAAATTATGAAATTTAAAGAAACTAGAGGACTAAATCTAAAAATGGAGGCTCTAATATTATTCCTAATAGATTTTAATCAACCATTAAATTAAATAATCGAAATGGACCTTGAGCATTTAATGTGAGGGTCAAATCAAATCATTCCCTAATTTAAGGGACTAAAGTATGAAACTAAAATTTAAAGATCAAATCTAAAATCTAAAAGTTCTAATATAAACTATACTAAGTGTAAATTAACTAAGGTATTAAACCTAAATCTAAATAGTAAACCAGGACAAAATTAAAAAGGATAACAAATTAGAAGGCATAAATTTTAATGATTAAAATATAAAGGGACATACATTCAGGGACATAAATTTAATACTGAAAAAAGTAGTTAATAATTATAAATTAAAAATAAATCAATGAATTATATGTCAATAAATTTTTTATATTTAATCAAGGGACTAAAATAAAAAATAAAAGATTTAGGGATCAAACATAAACATTCAGATCAACGATCAAATTAAAATAAACAAAAATTAGGCATCTAAATTAACACAACTTAAAAATATAAATTAATTACCAAAATGTAAAAACGTGTTAAACGAGTGGAACTAAAGCTCAATTACACCTAAAATAAATAGATTACAAAACAAATAATAAATGGTAAATCTTCACAATGTGGACATGAAATTCGAAATATAATAAAAAGAACACGAAATTAGGTATAAAAATGTAAAAAAGCAAAACAATGAGTAAAACTTAAAATAAACTAAAGCATAGGGACCTAGTGACCGAAATGGAAAAACGATAAAAGTCTGGCTACCTAAAAGAGAATAACCCAAAAGTTAACATTAAAACATAAAATGGAAAATAACAAGATTTCTAGCTAAAAATAAAATAGAATAAACAAATAGGTGACCAAAATGAACACGATACAAAGCTAAGGACCTCTTGCATGATTTATCCTGGGATCTAAAACGTGGGCTCCTGCACTGCTAAAACAACGGCTTACCTCGCATGGTATATAACCACTTTATAGGATTATGAAACCCTAAGGGGCTATTTGTTTGGCTCTGAATGGAATCATTCAACACTGAATGCTGAACCGTTCAGCATTCAACGCGTTTGTTTCTCACCTCTGAATGATTCAGTGATGACTGATTCAACAAAACAGTGCTGAATGATTCAGCACAGAAATACATTCTGAATGATTCAGAGCCATTATCAAACAGCATGTCACATTCAGAGCTAATTCATACAGAGCCTTTGAATAATTCAACATTTGAATCATTCAATATTTGAATCATTCAGCGTTTAACCATTATAAAGTAAACAAACAGCCCCTAAATTTCATTTTATGTTCATAGCCAAAAAAACGAGAGCCAAAGGAGCTCTCTCCCTTCTCTCATCTTTTCTAGAAAATGGTAGAGGCGCCACCATATAAATTGCTGTACATCAGCTCCGACATCACTCGTCGACGTCGGAGAAGGACGAGACCACCACCAAACGAAAGGTCTCTTCACCCCGAGCGTAGATCCAAGCCCTAATTGGTCTAAAACTCTTCCTAACATCATAGATCTACAAGGAACTCCTCGACCTCTTCGGTTCCAGCAACCTAACCTGATGACGAAGAGACTCCAAACGATGAAGGTAAACAAACACTCATCATTTCCTTCTATTTTATTTTTTGGTTCAAAAATACCTTATAACACTACTACAAAAAGAAAATAATAAACCTTTTGGGAAGCATTCTCTATTTCGTGCAATGCCTCTTAAATTTTGAAATAGGAAGATGATTGTTTCTATGCAAAAGTTGAAACTTTTATTGCTTTCTTCCTTTTTTGAATTGGGAAAAATCCGTTTTACAATGCATCTCTGGATTGAATATGGGGGAAGCCCCTGTTCCAGTGTTTTCATGGGGTTTTATACGAACCCACTGTCACCCAAAAAATGAAGAAATCTCTTTTTTTTATAGAGTTGAATATCCTAAAACTGAACATTACATTAACATTTTTTCCTTCTTCATGAATTATTGATGAGGGTATTGGAGAAGTTTCTAGATTTGCCAACGGTGTAAGTTAGTTGCTGGTGGGGACCAGTTTTCTCCTCCGTTGGTGGCATCATGGAACATTGGAGAGAGGTGCGGATCTTCGTTGGATCGAGACCACTACTACGTGGGGACTAGCGTGGCAATTGAAGAGACACAACTGGCACCAAAAGGGAGACGGCTGAAGGTTGGGAGATGGGTTTCAAATAGCAAAACACAAACGCTAGTTAGCAGTAGCTTCACTATTGGAAATTGATATTGATGAATTTAGTGGTGGGTGGCAGATTCACATCGATATCGGTCCGTTATGATCGCAATTTAACTGGTAACAGTGAAAAACATCGATCATGGAATGCTATTAGCGTTATTCTAATGCTATTGTAAAAAAAAACTTAAGAAATATTTTTTTTTTTGTTTTCATTGTTGCCAAACTTGTTTTTTCCCTTTCTTTTCGAATCCCCGTTTCTAACACATTCATGTTAAGATTAAAAATGAAAATGGAAAAATAAGGAAGAAAGAAATGTTTTACCTGTTTTGTGGGTCTCGCTAGAGGTAAAATTGTTGGAATCGAAGAACGAAATCTTCGTTGGAATCAGTTGAGTCTCTTAGGCTTAGGCTAAAATAGGTCATGGTTTTGGGATTTTTTTAGCTCTTGATTATCTCAATACCTTGAGAGAGGTAGGTAGGAAGAAATAGGGAGAAAAGAGAACAACTTTTGAAAGTAACTTGGGACTTGAAGAGAATAGAGATTCTAGATTTTTCTAATTTTTGGGTCGTTCCTTTTTTTTATTTTTTTAAGTAAGTTCTAAAATATATTTAAAATATATTTTTAATGGATATGTTAATTTAGCATCCCTTTTACTTAAAATTTATAATTTAATCCCTTAATTTATAATTTAATCCCTTAGTTTAGAATGTAAACTTTAATTTTTATTTAATATAGTCTTAATTTTAGTAATTTAAATAATAATGTATTCACAATGTTATCATTAATTAATTATATTATCCTATTATTGTATTTTTAAAATATTCTATTTGTTTAAACTATATTATATATATATATATATATATATATATTATTTTCGCTTAGAAAATATTCTAAAAATCATTAAAAATAACTCCTTATAATTATAATTATTATATTTTAAGATAAGTTATACGAAATTTAAAATAATTCACGATTACGTCACCCATAGTGAATTCAATGGCATTTGTTATGTCTGTAACCGCGATAAACGTGACGCGATCGAAAACGCGATCATGAATGTTATTCAAATACCTAGTTGGGAGAACCCTTGCCATAGTTTCCCACAAAAACATGTGGGCCACTAGGCTATATTAATTAGTTTGGATAAGTGGGTCTTTCGGGTCATGAGAATGTAAATGGATTGTGGCATTGTATTTAGATTAGGATAATGAGTAAAGGTTAAATGGGTTATGGGATTAGGGTGTAGATGGGTTTGTAAATGGACACTTAATGGACATTTGGTCATTTGATTTAATTTGGACACTCAATAAAAATTGATTTTAATTTGAAATCAACACATGGCCCCAAACTCGACTTTAATTAAATGAATGCCGAAGCTCGTTATTCAACATAGCAATTTCTTAACGCCTTTGCCATCACACGCAAGATTCCATAAACTATTTCTTGTCAATGCATCAATGTCACTTGAATTAACGCACCAACCACCTTAAACTGATATTTGATCATCTTCAATCCAATTTAAACTGATCTTTGATCGTCTTCAATCCAATTTGAATTATCCGAACAAAATTAGGGTATTACATCTTCCCCTCTTTGTTGCTTGATATGAAATAAGAATGAAGCAAAGACGAATAATTACTTAGTTTTGTCTGATCTGACTGCAATTCCATCTTCTGGCATCGACTTTCTTCTTCAATCAAATGATATGCCTCATCTATGTCAAACGCTCACTTGGTTTGTCCCAATCTCACCTATGTTTGACATGCAAAAGACATAATCAATAATTTTTAACATGTCTGAGGATTTACTTTATTGCTTATTACTTATTAATTTAGAAATGTTGTTGTCTCATGTGAGATTGCAAATGATCTTTTTATCTCAAGGGAGATGAAATTTGATTTTCAAAGGAAATGGTTTTAAGGAAAACTCTAAACAATTATCCTGAGTGAAAAATTTGTTTCAATAGAAACACTTTCAAGTGAGATAAAATTTGTTTTAAGGAAAACAATCTGAAATGAGATAAAATTTGTTTTCAGAAAAAACAATCTAAAGTGAGATAAAATCTAAGAAAAATAATCTAAAATGAGATAAAATCTATTTTAAGAAAGACAATCTCAAGTGAAATAAAACATGTTTTAAGAAAAACAATCTAAAGTGAGATAAGATCTATTTTAAGAAAAACAATCTCAAGTGAAATAAAATCTATTTTTAGAAAAAATTATCTCAAGCGAGATAAAATCTATTTTAAGAGGATTAATCTCAAGTGAGATAAAATCTATTTTAAGAGAATTAATCTCAAGTGAGATAAAATATGTTTTAAGAGGAACAATCTCAAGTGAGATAAAATCTATTTTAATAAGAACAATCTCAAATAAGATAAAATCTATTTTAAGAAAAACAATCTTAAGTGAGATAAAATCTGTTTGAAGAAGAACAATCTCGAGTGAGATAAAATTTGTTTTGAGAAAAACCATCTCAAGTGAGATAAATTCTTTAGTGACATGATATTGGAGTTTGAGTTTCGAGTGAAACTATCTCGAGCGATGATGGTGATCTAACTCCTTATGTGATGAAATCAAACAAAAAGGTAATGATGATCCAACTCCTTATGCGATGAAATCGAGTGAAAGTGTAATGATGATTAAACTCCTTATGTGATAGAATCGAGCGAAATGATGATGTTGATCCAACTACTTTTGTGACAGAATCTAACAAATGGTGATGTTGATCCAACTCTTTATGTGATGGAATCGAGCAAAAAGAAAGATGTTGGTCCAACTCCATATGCGATGGAAGAGCCAGTGTTAAATAAGTTCTAATAATTGGGAACGCCTTCTCCCTCATTGGATTTGTTCTTATAATTTGAACCCTTCCAATGTAAATGTTTGACCTATCTTCTCTTTGAATAATTTTAGACCTGTAAAATATGATCATATGTCATTGATATGTTTTTAAAATAACCGAAGGTAATGACCTGAAAGTCCTTAATTCTTTGTTGATGTCCACTTCTTTCAATGGTGAAAAGGTGGACTGAATATTTGTTGAAATCATGTTCTTGTACATGAAATCGTGAAATGAAATCTTTGTTGACCTTTTGAATTTCCGTCAAACATTCAAAACTTGATAAAAGAATGAATGTGCATGCACCTATTGTGCAAATGCCTAAACATGCATGCATGATGTTATTTTAGAGTTTCGAGCTCCATTGTCTTGTAAATCTTTGCTTCATTCTCTTTGTCGAATCTTTATCTTTTCTTGAGTCCTCATCTTGTGACAAATTGTTCCTCTTGTCCCAAACAATATTATCCTTTAACATTCAATTCCTTTTCCCTAATTTCTGATTATGAGCTTCTAAATCTAAGAGGCATTTCCAAGATATCATTCGAGGGAAATTATTTTGTTTAAAAATATTTTCCTTCTTTTGAAAAGCTTAAAGAAACAAAATAATACCCTTTCTTAGGCTCACAATTAAGGCAAATCACAAAACATGAGTTAACTAAACATCAAAAGAATCAAATGTTCTTTAAATTTTAAAAGTTATAACCATTTAATAAGTGTCAGGATTTATGGGTTGGTTTCCTATCTTCTAAGGTTTCAGTCATCAAGATGTTATTCCTTTCTCAATCATTGTGAACGTTGTAATGAACCCCTTTTTTCGACTTGGAATTTTAATTGGTTGTGGAAAAAATGATGCAACAAGCATAATCAATTGCTAGACCTTTTAGAACACTTCTATTTTAGTTCTATAAAATATTTCATTTGTTTAAGCTTCGTTGACACCTTCAACAGAGGTAGTGCAGAAATATCGGTCTAAAAGCAAAATTCCTAAGTACTTGTGTGAAGTTGACTATAATAAATGTTTCTTGACTCCCATAGTCCATTTTCACCGATACTCCTTATTAACTCTGTAACATCCCAAAAACCGGGTTAGTGACTAAATTGCAAGATTTTAAAATTTCATGATTAAATTAGATAAATTGAAAAGTTCAGGGGTTAATCTGGAAATTGTTTGTGTAGGATTGAATAGAAAAGAAAGGAAGTTGGAAGAACATATTGGTCATTAGACTAGAAAATAATTAAAAACACATTATGGTTGTTTATATAACCACGTGGAAGTGGGGAGAAATAAATCAGAGAGTTCTAGACATCTTCTTCATCCTTTTTTCCTTAACCTACCGTGACTCCATAAGCTAAGGTAAAGATTCTTCTAATTTGTTACTGTTTGTAATTTTTAAGAGGTTTTGATTCTTGAGGTATTAGAAAAACTTAAGGAAAGCTTAAGGTTGCTTTAAACTCAAAGACTGATATGTTACAAGAGATTAAATATAAGAGGTTTTTAAGTGAATTGTTGAGAAAGAGTTAGTAAATAAAGTTTGAGGTTAAAGTTTACTTGTCATCAGTTAGAATAAGAGATTTATGAGGTTAGAATGGTTTTATAACAAAGTTGAAAAGTTGATATGATTTTTTTATTCCAAGTAAGCTATTGATAATTTAAATGTTTAGGAGTACTAAAGTGAAATATGTTAGTTTGGTGTATATAGTTGGGTTTAAAGACTTTAAAGAAGAGTAAAATAAGAAAGTTTACAAAGTATTGGTAAATTTTTAGGTTAAAGGAATAAGTTCTAGGTATGGGGTATCGGTATTGGATGAACAATACCGATAATTCAAAGAGAAAATAGGTAATATTGGATTAGGGTATAGATACTAATGAACAGTATCAATACCATAAGCTAAAACTTGATAAATTATTTATAGAGTATCGATATTAAAGTACTAGTATTGATACAAGGGGTACCGATACCAATATAAAAGTACCAGTACCATTTTTAGAAATGGAATTCCAGAACCGAGAATGGGTATCGATACTGGAGTATAGATCGATACCATAGTAAAGAAGTATCGGTATTGTACCTAAGGTACCGATATTATTCATATGGAAATTGTGAAATTTAGTGTTTTGTTTAGCATATGTTCTTAAGGAATTATTTATAGTAATTGAATTCCGATATTCATATAAGTTGTATATTATGTAGATATCAATCGAAGGCAAGACGATTCGAACCTATAAAAGTGTTCAAGAGTCATAAGTGTTTGGTTTGACTAGTGAGGCCAAGGTGAGTGTATATACATGTAATATATAGTAATATGGGAAATAAGACTTGCGATGAGTCTATTTCCAATATTCTAATTTCATGAATAATAGTATGTGGTTAATATGTTTTCTATGTGTGTATGTATATGATTATAGTTGGTAGCTATTAGTATATGAAAATGTACTGTTATATTCTCTGTTATGTGATATGATCTAGGTGATTAGGTGAACTTGTTACAAAAGATATGTGATACTAAATTAGGTGAATACATGAAAATGTGATATAGGATATATGATCATAAGCTATGTAAATACATGACTGAGTGATAATCTATATGAACTGGTATAATTGGCTTATGTGATTAAGTGAAAAAGTGAGATAAGTTAAGTAGCATTGACCTATATGATAACATGAAAATATGATATAAGCTATATGATATTGACATAAGTGATTATATGAACATGTAATATAAGCTATGTGATGAGGATTTATGTGTTATGTGATTATGATGAGTACATGTACAAGTGATATGTGTTTATATGTTATTATATATACTACGTAATCTATGTGAACATAAGAGAACAAAATATAAGTTATATGATATGATATACATGATTATATGCACATGTGATATATGCTATGCGATATGATCTATGTGACTACATGTGAAATGCTATAAGCTATGTGCTTATGATCTATGTGAGTACATGTATATGTGATGATTTGTGTGACTATGTGAACATGTGAAATATATAAATGGTAAAGCCCATAGTATGTAATATGAGAGCTGAGGGTATATTTGGCATGCCAAGAGTCGAGGGTTCTATGAGGTCCTTCGGGACAATTCTACGTGGTCCTTCGGGACAATTCTACGCAGTCCTTCGGGACAATTCTATGTGGTCATTCAAGACATTTTATGTGGCACTTCGGTGTAATTTATAAATGGTACTTTGGTGCAATTTTTACGAGCAGTGGTGACAATATTTATCCACAACCTCAATGCACTCACATACATTAAGTTCTCATAAATATACCATAGGCTATTAAAAGAGAATAACATAAATAAATTGTATGGGATGTTATGTGTTTTGTTTTATGAAATGTATCATATGATGTTTATAAATGTTATGTACAAGATTATATGATTAAAGGAATTAATGATAAAAATATTGATGATGATATTGTTGTTCTATGTGCATGTAAGCATTTTGTTATATAAAATATTCTATGGTTTTGTATGACATCATTGTATGAAATGTTCATGTATTATTATGTAGTTAAAGATTTCATTATTTGTTTTATATGCCTCACTAAGTCAATGACTTAGCGTGTGAGTGTTTCACACGTAGGTTCAATGAGGAAGAAAGAGCAATGCTAAGCGAGTCTGGACAATATCTCCTTTCCAAAGATCAGATCAGTAAAGAATTGAATTGTATGTATTTTATTATAATGATTGTAGTTGGCATGTAATTAAAGATTTGAGTCGGATATGCTCTGATAGGTTTTTTAGAACCATATGATTACATTAAATATAAAATATTCTATTTTATTTTTAATGTGAATGTAAATTTTCAGTTATATTGTAAAACTAAATGATTTGGAAAGTTAATGTGATATTTCGGACTCGTATCCAGGTCAAGTACGGGTTGGAGTGTTACATTGAATGGTATCAGAGCTATGGTTTAGCCGTTTCTAGGCTTAAACCGAAGTTAATTGTGTTTTAAAAAGTATACATGCCAACACAGAGTGGAAAATTTCTGATTTGATAGTGTAAGGAGTGTGTTATCTTGTTAATAGAGTTGAATTGTTAGGTTATAGTAGATAGCTGATCATGAGAGTTTCCAAAGTGAAACGAGAAGCGATAGACCTGAAGGTAGTAGAAATTCACCTACCCTGGCCAGACAAAGTGAAGAGAGAATACCTCAAGGATTGTCTGTACAAGATTAGGGGATGCTATTAGAATGTGGAATGCTATTTTGATGCGTTTCCAACCTCCTGTTCCTTCAACTCCTAGAATGAATGTAGCGAAAGAGTAAAAAGGGGTAAGAGCACCTGAGTTTAAGGGTGAAATTGAGGAAGGTCTTATTTTAGTGGACCTTTGGGTAAATGATATGAAAATAATGTTAGAAGGCTTTCACTACTCTGAAGTGGAAAAGTTAGATGGAGTAGTATCGTTACTATGTGGTTAAGCTAGAGTATGGTGGACAAATGTCAGCATGAGAATGTTAAAAGATTAAGTAATGTGGTTATTATTTTCAGAAAGGTTCAAGAATAAGTACCTCGGTGACAAGTTTATAAGATAAATGAAGATAGAGTTTATGAGTTTGTACCAGGGGAATCGTATCGTGTATGAGTAAGAGAGTGGGTTTGATAAGTTAAGTAAATTGTCGCTAAGTTAATTCTGACTGGAAATGATTTATGTGAGGGGTTATTGAGGGTTTTGCCCTAAATTAAAAGAGTGTTACAGGTTTTGAAATTGTTCCCTTTTCAAGAAGTGTTTAATCTCGCTAAAGCTCTAGGGAGAGCTCAGAATGAGAAGTAAAGATTCTAGTTTTTAACTTCAGTCTCGGCCTGAATTCGCTATATCCTCTGTCAAAAGATCAAATCCGATGAGAGCCAGACAGACTCAAGTAGTAGTGTATGGTGCATGAAGATTAAATAGGGAACTATGAATGGTTAATTGATAAGAAGTTAAGTTTAAAGATAAATGTGGTGAATTGGATTAAATGCTCCAGTAGAAATTATATAAATTGAAATAGAAGAAGTATTTTAAACGAATTAGGTGAGTATTTGAATCTAGTATTTGATGAAGAAAATGGAGAAATGCAAGAATAAGAAATGATAATGAATAAGGTTCTATGCAAGTAGTGTTGACTATCAAAGTTATGAAGATGTGATAAAAATTGGTAATCAGAGATGAGTATAAGTGATATGAAAAGAGTATTGGAGCGTGAAGAAAAAGTATGACCTATATTGCAAAGAGACTTTGATTTGTGAAGGAATAAATAGCTAAGGAAATTAAATGATGCGTTTAAAAGATCAAGTATGAAAAGGGTTTATATGGAGGTGTAGATTATAAGTTTGGTATAGAAGTAAGAAAATTTTTTGAGTCTAAGTGGAAAAGATAAAGAGTTGTTATGAATTGTATATCAGAATTTCTTTGGAGACTAAATTGAGATATTTGTAAAGAAAGTGATTAAGTTAGCACCCTTTATTTTAACAAAGTGAATATTTCTTAGATAAGTACGTAAGGTTATATGAAAAGATTGTTTGATTTAGTAAAGTATATGTCTCAATTATATCTGATAAAGATTTAATGTTACCTTAAAGTTATGGAAATTTTTGAACAAGGTCTCGGGAATTTGAATTAGATATAGCATTTATACCCATGCATAGAAAGATAGTTTAAGCAAATTATTCAGGTTTTAAAAATTTTATTATGTAAGGGTGATTGGAATGGAGTTTAAAGGATTGGAAGAAAAGTTCCAGAATAAGTTAACTAAGTGTGACATAGATTGTTTAAGGTTGTGTTTATGTAAACATATTAAAAGTGATAAGGATTATATTTCTCTTTGATTAAGTTGTTAAATATAAGAGTGTTATTTTTGAAATGATAAAAAGAATATGTTGATTGTAAGTTAAATGAACATGGTACAAGAATAAAGGTTTGGTTGATGTTGTAAAGCAATTAGAGAATGATGAAATAAATCAAATGTCTCATGATTTTGAGTTGGCCATGATTTAGGGTTATCGTGGTGATAGAACATTATTATCCGCATGATGAATGTTATCATACCATAGAAAGAGTTATCATTGAGTTTGTTTTTAATGAGTGGTATGTCAGCAAATTAAGAAAAGTATCAAGATAGCTTTAAGTGAAGTTTTGTGTAAAAAAATTTGGACACCAATAAGTTGGGTTGAATGGAAATATTGAGATTTGGTACGGACAAATTAGATCAAATAAGTTGAAGAAAGAGTGAAGACTAATTTAGATAATCTTAAGATAGATGTTAATTAACAAAACTTCTACGCATATTTGAAAAGAAAGAAGTATTGAATAAATCTTTTATTATATCATATCACAAGAAGAAACAGAAGTTTAATTTGATTTGATCTATGAGGAAGAACATGTACAAATATTGGCATATGAAGTTAAATAGCTTAGGAATAAGACAATTCCATCGGTCAAAGTTTTGGTAGAGAAATCATAAAATAGTGGAAGCAACATGAGAATGTGAATGGGATGTGTGTAGACAGTTTCCCCATCTATTTGTGCAGTGAAAATTTGAGGACGAATTTTCTTAAGGGGGAGATTTGTAATATCCCAAACACCGGGTTAGTGACTAAATTGCAAGATTTTAAAATTGCATGATTAAATTAGATAAATTGAAAAGTTCAGGGGTTAATCTAGAAATTATTTGTGTAAGATTGAATATCAAAGAAAGGAAGTTGGAAGGGCATATTAGTCATTAGACAAGAAAATAATTTAAAACACGTTATGGTTGTTTATATAACCACGTGGAAGAGGGGATAAATAAATCAGAGAGGACTAGACATCTTCTTCATCCTTTCTTTCTCAACCTACCGTGACTCAATAAGCTAAGGTAAGGATTCTTCTAATTGGTTATTCTTTGTAATTTTTAAGAGGTTTTGATTCTTGAGGTATTAGAAAAACTTAAGGAAAGCTTAAGGTTGCTTTAAACTCAAAGATTGATAAGTTTTGAGAGATTGAATATAAGAGGTTTTTAAGTGAATTGTCGAGAAAGAGATAGTAAGTGAAGTTTGAGGTTAAATTTGACTTGTCATCAATTAGAATAAGAGATTTATGAGGATAGAATGGTTTTATAACAAATTTGAAAAGTTGATATAATTTTTGATTCCAAGTAAGCTATTGAGAATTTAGATGTTTAGGAGTACTAAAGTGTAATAAGTTGGTTTGGGAGTATATAGTTGAGTTTGAAGACTTTAAAGAAGAGTAAAATGAGAAAATTTACAAAGTATTGGTAAATTTTTGGGTTAAAGGAAGAAGTTCTGGGTATGGGTACTGGATGAACAATACCAATACTTCAAAGAGAAAATAGGGAATATTAGATTAGGGTATAAATATTGGATGAACAATAACGATACCATAAGCTAAAAGTTGATAAATTATTTATGGAGTATCGATACTGAAGTATTAGTATCAGTACTAGGGGTATCGATACCAATGTGGAAGTATCGGTACCATTTTTAGAAATGGAATTCCATAACTGAGAATGGGTATCGATACTGGAGTATAGATCGATACCATAATAAAGAAGTATCGGTATTGTACCTAAGGTACCGATATTATTCATATGGAAATTATGAAATTTAGTGTTTTGTTTAGCATATGTTCTTAAGGAATTATTTATAGTAATTGAACTCCGATATTCATATAAGTTGTATATTATGTAGATATCAATCGAAGGCAAGACGATTCGAACCAATAAAAGTGTTCAAGAGTCATAAGTGTTTGGTTTGACTAGTGAGGCCAAGGTGAGTGTAAATACTTGTAATATATAGTGATATGGGAAATAAGACTTGCGATGAGTCTATTTCCATTATTCTGATTTCATGAACAATAGTATGTGGTTAATATGTTTTCTATATGTGTATGAATATGATTATAGTTGGTAGCTTTTAGTATATGAAAATGTACTGTTATATTCTCTGTTATGTGATATGATCTAGGTGATTAGGTGAACTTGTGACATTAGATATGTGATACTGAATTAGGTGAATACCTAAAAATGTGATATAGGAAATATGATCATAAGCTATGTAAATACATGACTCAGTGATAATCTATATGAACTGGTATAATTGGCTTATGTGATTAAGTGAAAAAGTGAGATAAGCTAAGTAGCATTGACCTATATGATAACATGATAATATGATATAAGCTATGTGAGATTGACATAAGTGATTATATGAACTTGTAATATAAGCTATGTGATGGGGATCTATGTGTTATATGATTATGATGAGTACATGTATAAGTGATATGTGTTTATATGCTATTATATATGCTACATGATCTATGTGAACATAAGAGAACAAAATATAAGTTATATGATATGATATACAGGATTATATGCACATGTGATATATGCTATGCGATATGATCTATGTAACTACATGTGAAATGCTATAGGCTATGTGATTATGATCTATGTGTGTACATGTATATGTGATGATTTGTGTGACTATGTGAACATGTGAAATATATAAATGGTAAAGCCAATAGTATGTGATATGAGAGCTGATGGTATAATTGGTATGCCAAGAGTCGAGGGTTCTAAGTGGTCCTTCGGAACAATTCTACGTGGTCCTTTGGGACAATTCTATATGGTCCTTCAGAATAATTCTATGTGGTCCTTCGAGACATTCTATGTGAAACTTCGGTGCAATTTCTATGCGGCACTTTGGTGCAATTTATACGAGTTGTGGTGACAGCATTTTTGCACAACCTCAATGCACTCATATACCTTCAGTTCTCAGAAGTGTACCATGGGCTATTAAAAGAGATAACATAAATAAACTGTGTAGGATGTTATGTGTTTTTCTTTGTGAAATATATCGTATGATGTTTATAAATGTTATGTACAAGATTATATGATTAAAGGAATTATTGATAATAATATTGATGATGATTTTGATGTTCTATGTACATGTAAGCGTTTTGTTATATGAAATGTTCTATGGTTTTGTATGACATCATTGTATGAAATGTTCATGTATTGTTATGTTGTTAAATATTTCATTATTTGTTTCATATGTATCACTAAGTCAATGACTTAGCATTTGAGTGTTTCACACGTAGGTTTAATGAGGAAGGAAGAGCAAAGCTAAGCGAGTCTCAACAACATTTCCTTTCCGAAGATCAGATCATAAAAGAATTGAAATGTATGTATTTTGTTATAATGATTGTAGTTGGCATGTAATTAATGATTTGAGTTGGATATGCTCTGACCGGTGTTGCAAAACCATATGATTACATTAAATATGAAATATTCAGTTTTATTTTAATGTGAATGTAAATTTTTAGTTATATTGTAAAACTAAATGATTTAAAAAGTCAATGTGACATCTCGGACTCGTATCCGGGTCGGATACAGGTTGTGTGTGTTACAGACTCAAACATAAGTATTATTTTCTTTATTTCTTGAAATTTATCAATTTTAAATTCGTTTGCCTTTATTTGACATAGCTGAAGAATTTATCTCATCTCAAAGTCTTCGACTTTACAATTACACTATCTTGATAACCTACTCATAAAGTCAGGGCTTTCTAATTACCTCTATAACCAATTGCTTTAATGGAATAGCTCAGCTTTTACATTTACCTTATGATAACACTTTATTAACTTTATGGGTATACATATTCAATTTTTTAAGCTCATCGAGAAGAACCTGTTATAGTTGGGGTGTCATTGATAATCAAGAAGTGATTGTCTACATTAATTTAGTTCACTATTTGATTTAAGAAGATTAGGATCATCACTGAATGTTGTTAATAAAAGCATAATCCAATCAGCTTTGCAACATCATATGCAATACATGACTATCTTGTCTATTCTTATACATATATCAAACCCTTTTATTTTCTCTTCATGAGAGGAGAACACTATCTTGATCCCTGTAAGAGAAGGGTATAATGTTCAGGTGTATCCTCTGGAGTAAGATCAAGAGTCTTTGTTTTACGAGGATCCAATCTTAACATTTTCCAAAGAAGCTATCACTTTAATTCTTAAGAGAGTTTTTAATTCAATTGATATTTAAAGAACTCAAATATTAAAACTTATTCATTGCTTATAACCTCAGAAGGTAGCATTTTATGTAATATGTTAAAATGTCAAGTAACTTACAATTTAAAAGAAAAGGGAATAAAAACAAGATCAAACAAGATGATATTCTTGCAAGTGTAACAATGATTCATGTTAGATGCAATGACTCCTCTATTCATATTAGAATGACCCATTATTCATAAAAGGTCCATGCCCTAAAATCAATCAAATTCTGAACCTTGTGCTTCAATACCCCACAATTCTCAATAGTGTGCCCGAGCTTCTTATGTGGTAGCTACACACTACATTAACATCATACTCTTTAGGAAACGGGATTTCATTCGGCTTAGACTGCACTAGAGTTACCAGGTTTTTCTCAATTAGTGTTGGAAGAAATTCTTCATATGTCTTTAGAATCAAATTAATACGAGTCTTTTTCGGTTCACCTTATGACCTTTGGTCCCATAATTAGTTGAATAAGATCCCACTATATTGTCCTCAGCTCTTGTCTCAACATCAATAACATTATTTCCCCTGATTTTACCATGCTTGATAGATCTTTCGATCATTTCTCCACACACGATGATGTTAGATAAACTCTTAGTTATTGCTCCTATCATGTGATCGATATATGAAGACTTGAAGGTATTGATAAACATGATGAAAAACTTTCTTTCATTCACTAGTGGATGCACTTGGGATACAACATCCCTCCATCATTGGGCATTCTGTTGAAAGTTCTTGTTGTACTTCATCTCTATATTTTGTACCATTGTCTATCCAAGGCCATATTAATCATGTGCTTGTATTGACCTAAGAAGGCTTGAGCTAAATCCTTCCAAGAATAGATTTGAGTACTACTTAGCTGATTGTACCATCTGAAAGCCAGCCCAGTCAGTATGTCTTGAAAATAGTGGATCAACAACTTATCATTCTGCAAATGGCCAGCTATTATCCTGCAGAACATGGTAATGTGAAACGTAGGGAAAGTGGTCCCATCATACTTCTTGAAGTCAAGAACTTTGAATTTCAACGGAAGGACTAGATCTAGGACAAGACTTAGGTATTTGGCATCAACCTCATAGAAAGACTCAGTCATCTCCCTAGATTTTATCTTCTCTTCCGAATTTTTCAATTGTTGGGTGAGGCCATCCTTAGCTCTTTATTTTTCAACTATTTCATTCAAATATATAACCTAATTATCAACATAAAAATCACTGGATCTCGCTCTAAACGCATCAACGTAGTTAACGTGGATAGAAGCTCCAACCCGATGTTGAGGTGGGTTCTTGGCAGCAAAGAAAATGGGTGGACATATTTTTTTGTGTATAGTTGTACATACATGAATGTGGATAGGTGTAAAAACTGAAGGATTTGAAGGGTCTTCAACACCACACTCAACAACTGTCACATGCTTCTTGAACATATCTTCCATCTTTTTTTCAGCAAAACATCTTGAGCACTAACGATATCAACCTTCATTCTTGTCAGCCTATATTTTTACTTCTTCATGAATCTCTCTGTTCTCCTTCTTAACTTTATCCAGTCCACTTTCCATTTCCTTAGTCAGTTTTCTTATATTGTATGAATGCAGGGTACTCTTGCTTTCAATAGGATCCAGGATCATTGCGATCGAAAATATTGTCTTATTATGAATGTTTTAATGAAATGAATGAATTTTTTATATGTGATTTTAAAATGTAATAGCATGAACAATGCAAATGAAATATGAAATGCATGTATACAAAATATATTGATCTCATAATAATTGTTCCTTGAACAATTATTAAAGAACTAACGATGTCTCAGTCATATTAGAAAGCTAAAATCAAAGATTACGGATGAAATCTAGCTCTATCTCCCAACTATTCAACTCCTACGAGTAGCTGAATGATGCATCGTCTTTCGTCAGACTTGGGTTCTTCAAAAATCTTTAGAGCTTCTACTTCATCTCCCATATCGAAGGTTTGTCAAGCTAGGTAACTATATTTAGATATTGTTTTCGACGTTAATTCTTTTTAAGTCCAACTTTTCTCCTCAGTCGGTGGACTATCTCTTGATTTTTTGAAATTCTATGTAACCTAATGAAAGACACTGTCATTTCAAGAACCTTCTATATTACTAGTTATTTCAGAGATCAATACCTTTAATGAGATGTTATGTTTATGCAACAAATACAAACCCAACAAAATACACAACAAAGAAAAAGAAATAATCAAGTTAGTATAAATTATAATTAAAGTAATGTGAACTAGCAAAAAAAAAAATAATAATTAAATACAACTCATTACAAATAAAACATGCAAAGAAAAATTAAAGTCCTAACCACATGTGTTCTAGTCCTCTTAGGGTATCCACATGACTCTATAGGGGTATGTTTACTAAATTCTCTATATGAAGTTTGGTTCTAAAAAAGATTCCCAAACAGTCCTTAGAACTTGCTAAAGTTAATAAGAACTTCAATTCAGGCCCATTACAGACTTTGCGAATCGAATTCAATTTAGAGGCACATCACTAAATGTATGTCACAGAATATAATATCTGAATAGACCCTTGAATGCTTTCCAGATGTACTTTTTCAGACCTATTAGAGAAAGACCTATATTCCTCTATGGTTTGGCGTTTCCCTTATTTAGGTGAAACGGGACCAAGCTAGGGTGTAGAACTATGATATACAATAGTTCTAGATATATTCAATGTAGTGCAAGCATTAACTAGAGAAAAAAATATTTTTTTCAATTTTTTTAAAAAAGAACATAGTGAATTGTAAATTAAATAAATTCAAACTCAAAATTTTTAAATTTCAAATATAGGATAATCGACTCGTGGCTTGACTCTCTATTTGTTTTAGAAAACAAAATGTCCCCAGCGGAGTCGCCAAGCTGTCGACACCATTTTTATGGGTGGGTAAAAATAGTACAATTTTGAAAAATGAAGGGTTTTTCTTTGAAAAGATTTATGAAATATTGGGAGTCACCGCCAATCATTTTAAGATATAATTGGAACACAACAAATCAGGTAATTTTTAATAAACATTTTATTTTATAAAAATACCACATTTTATTTTGTAAAAACCAAAAATAGGGTTTAGGAATCAGTTACGCATGGAGAAAGATTAAAACCCCACATCGCCCAAAAATTGGTACCTAGTCGGTTACCCTTTGTTTAAAAATTAGAAATTTTTAATTTGAGGTTTTATTTAATTTAAAATTCATTACGTATGGAAAGTTTGCAATAGATGTCGATTTACCTCAGTAATTACACCATTAGCATAATGCGGGAGATACACCACTAACCCCCTAATAATTGAGCATTATCCCATTTTAAAATCATGATGCAATCACATAATTAGTTATTTAACCTAATTACACTTAGTGGGTTAATTAAGGCAATTTTTTATCTTAGAATATCAAATTATGAAATTTAAAAAACGTAGAGGACTAAATCTAAAATAGAGGCTTTAACATTAGTTTAAATTGATTTTAATCAACTATTAAATTAAATAATCGAAATGGACCCTCTGGCATTTAATGCGAGGACCAAATCTAATTATTCTCTAATTTAAGGGACTAAAGTGTGAAACTAAAATTTAAAGATCAAATCTAAAATCTAAAAGTTCTTATTATAAAGTATACTAGGAGTAAATTAACTAAGGTATTAAACCTAAATCTAAATAGTCAAATTAGGACTAAATTAAAAAGGATAACAAATTAGAAGGCATTAATTTCAAAGATTAAAATATAAAGGGACATACATGCAAAAAAATAAAAATCAACACATCAAATTTAATACATTAAAAAAGTCATTAATAATTATAAATTAAAAGTAAATCAATGATTCAATATGTCAATAAATTAATAATAATATTTTTAATTTATTAATAACCAAATTTATCTAGGGACTAAAATAACAAAATAAAAGATTTAAGGATCAAATATAAGCATTCATATCACTTGTCAAATTAAAAGAAACATAAATTAGGCATCTAAATTAAAGAAAATTTAAAATATAAATTCAAAGCTCAATTATACCTAAAATTACAAAAGAATAAATGGTAAATCTATACAATGAGGACATGAAATTTGAAATATAATAAAAAGAACACATAATCAGGGATCAAAATGTAAAATTACAAAACAATGAGTCAAAATTAAAACAAATTAAAGCATAAGAACCTAGTGGCCAAAATTGAAAGAAAGGTAAAAGTATGGAGATTTAAAAGAGAATAATCCAAAAGTTAACATTAAAACGTAAATGGAAAATAGCAAGACGAAGACAAAATTTTCTAATTAAAAATAAAATAGAATAATCAAACAGGTTATCAAAACGAACACAATACAAAGGTAAGGACTTTTCACGTTATTTATCCCCGGTATCCAAAACGCGGGCTCCTGAAATGCGAAAACGACGTTGTACCTTGCGTTATATATAATAACTTTATAGGGTTATGAAACCCTAAGTTTCATTTTATGTTCACTGCAAAAAATGAGAGCCAAAGGAGGGTCTCTCTTCTCTCATCTTTTCCAGAAAACGGTGGTTTAATCAGAGAATAAGTAAATATATGTGTCGATACATTTTCTAAAAGTATCGATCTAAAATTATCGAAATTAATATTTATAATGTAATAGGTAAATTTATAATGTAACCAATATAAATATACCAGTTTTATGATATAATAGGTCAACATAATGTATCGACACAAATTTAAAAAATGTCGATACATTTTTTCTAGAATGAATGTCAAATGAGGTGCACGCATAAAGTGTCGATATATTTATTAAAAGTATCGATCCCAAAAACATCGAAACCGATAATTACAATGTAATAGATAAATTTACAATGTACCCCCATAGAAATATACCGATTTTATGAGAAAATAGGTCTACCTAATGTATCGACACGTTTTAAGTTTGTGTCGATACTTTTTTCCAGAATGAATACCCAACGAGATACACGCATAAAGTGTCGATACATTTAAAATTATATCGATCCCAAAAACATCAAAACCGATAATTATAATATAATAGGTAAATATGCAATGTTACCGGTATAAATATATCGGTTTAGTTAGAAAATATGTCAATATAAGCGCTATCTATTACATTATATAAGCGCTACCTAATATGTTATTGTACTTGATAATATTTCCGGTTAAATGTCTATTTTATTATATAAGCGCTACCTATTACATTATATAAGCGCTACCTAATATATTATTGTACTTGATAATATTTCCGGTTAAATGCCTATTTTATTATATAAGCGCTACCTATTACATTATATAAGTGTTACCTAATATGTTATTGTACTTGATAATATTTTCGATTAAATAATATAACATAATCGGTGTAAATTTTAACCGATCACTTATTTAATCAATCACACTATTTTTTAACCGTTTTTTAAACGCCGTACAACAAAACTTCCCTGGTAGAACATTGGAGATAGATATGGATCTTTACTGGATCGAGAACACTGCTACGTGGGCACTAGCGTGGCAATTGAAGAGACATAGCTGGCACTAAAAAGGCAACGGCTGAAGGTTGAGAGCTAGGGTTTCTCACAAAAACAGCATGCGGGCTGCTGGGCTGTTGGCTAAGTGGACTTGTAATGGGTAAATAGTATAGGTCAATTTGGGTCTCATTCTGTTGGGTTTAGGTAATGGCAATTTTAATTAGTTTGGGTAAATGGGTCTTTTAGTTCATGGGAATGTAAATGGATTGTGGCATTGTATTTGGATTAGGATAATGAGTAAAGGTTAAACAGGTTATGGGTTTAGGGTGTAGTTGGCTTGTAAATGGACACTTGAATGGACATTTGCTCATTTGATTTAATTTGGACAAACAATAAAAACTGATTTTAATTTGAAATCCACACATGGTCCCAAACTCGGCTTTAATTAAATGTATGCCAAAGCCAGCTATTCAACATAGCAATTTCTTAATGCCTTTGTCCATCACACGCAAGATTCTATAAATTATTTATTGTCAATGCCATCAATGTCACACGAATTAGCACATGAACAACCTTAAACTGATCTTTAAATATCTTTAATCCAATTTGAATTACCCGAATAAAATTAGGGTATTACAGATTCATTAAAGATCCTAAGTGTCCCTAAGTCTTATGTTGACCTAGGATATTTGTGAGTTCAAAATGAACACATAAATGAATTGTTAAGTATTACGTGGTCTTAACTTGAAATTTGATGAAATTAGTTCTATCACCCTTTAATATATTGAATTACATAACGGGAGTCTCAATTGCATGTTTTCTATTCATATGTAACTTTTGTATTATTTATATTTTGGTCCTTAGAGATCCATGTTTAGTTAGGTCATTGAATGATGTCTGATTGATATGAAAATTTGCATGTATATAATTGAATGTAAAAATGCTTATTGTTGAGTTCAATTTTTAGTTTAACATTGAATCGATAATAGCATGTTAAATGACTATTTTACCCTTATTGTGAATAATCTCATTTTCTTTACAATGCATGAATTTTTTTTTGAAGTCTAATTTTGTTGTTATGCATTGCATGTTGAATGTTTATCATAATTGTTTTCCCTTAATACGCATAATTAGAGTTTTGTTTGTTTGATTCGCTTATGAATCTAATGTGCACTCATAATATCTAGGTCATGCTACATAATCGGGTATTGGGTGTTACATTTAGTGGCATAAGAGATATCATTAATGTATGTTTGCATGTATGTTGGGGTTTGACTCATGAACTATATTGTATCGTAATTGTTTTTCATTTTTTAGGAACTTGCCTTTGATCACCCAATGTTTTTCTCACTTCAGGTTTTGTTATGTGTATATTTTGATTATTAAATTCATCATTCCGTACATTGAATTTATTTTCATATGTATACTGATGAGTTATTAAATCCAGTGCACATTGAATTTACCCCTTATTAAATTTATTGAGTTGTTTGATTCTATGTATTCTAGATTCTGATTGTGTATAATTTGTGGTGTTATATAATTTGTTGCACTTATATATTATGTAATGCCTCGAATCCCAGGTTAGGAGTTTTGGGCTAACTCGAGAGTGTTTGACATAAACCCATTAGCTTTGGAAGGAA
Source organism: Hibiscus syriacus (assembly GCF_006381635.1). Classification (NCBI taxonomy): domain Eukaryota; kingdom Viridiplantae; phylum Streptophyta; class Magnoliopsida; order Malvales; family Malvaceae; genus Hibiscus; species Hibiscus syriacus. Next base: position 1,606,189 of record NW_024062697.1, on the reverse strand, counting down.
GCTTGGTCCAAATAAGTGCGGGCTTGGTCTTAGTTTGGGCTCAATGGATGATAAGAAGGGTATTTTTAAGTTGTGATTAAATTTAGGAGGACCATGGAAGCAATTTAACCTTTTTTCAAACCAAAGGCTAAAAATCTTTAATAGGTCATGATGTAATCAACAAAAAACACTCACTTTTCTCATTTTCACCATCCTTTTGTCTTTTCCTTCTTCTTCTCCCAAAACCTTATCTTCTTCCATAACATCCTAAGAAAAGGTGAGAACTTTACTTCATTTCAAGCATTTCCCAGCAACATCAAGTTAAGAACCTTAAACCTCTCCTATCAAGCTTCAATTTTGGCTATGGTTTCCATAAGTAGGTTCTGTAGGGTTTTAAGAGAAGCTTAGCTAGCTAAGTCATTTTTGAAGGATTTTAGTCCTAAGAAATGTTTTTAACACATTTATAGTTTCTAAAACACATTAGTAATCCATATACTTGGTTCTTGTCTAGTGAGAAAAGTTAGATAAAGCTTCAAGTGCAAGGGAAATGAAAGCTAACTCTTGGTTGAGCTTGGTTGTTCCCAACAACCTAGAAATTCAAGGTAACACACTTCTAACTCAACTCTACCACATGTAGATCATTAGGAGTGTTTTGGTAGGTTGCATGAGTTATGAAGAATGTTCGTGGTAGATTTCACATTTTGATTTTTTCAGCATGTTAATAGACCTATTATGACCCCTTTTAACTTACATAAAACTTAAATAACATTTGGGACACTCAGTAGGGCTTCTGGGTGAAATGAAAGTCATTTTCATTATAAAACAGGGCAATTTTGGGCTTGAATATCGGTACTGGAAGAACTATACCGATATTGCTCGTCAGATAGTTCAAAATAAGAAAGTTTTAGGCTAGAAGTATCGATACTCCTTCATTAGGTATCGATAATAAGAGTATCAATATCAGGTTCACGTAATAAATTCCAATAGCCAATTTTGATAGCAATACTCATGAGAGTATCGATACTAGGGGTAAATTATAGATATTACTGGTAGATGTATCGACACTGAGCATTTTTTTAAAAACATCGAAGCAGATTTTGGTATCGATACTCAAGATAATATCGATAACCTAGTGCAAAAGTATCGATACTCGGTTCAAGTGTATCGATACTATCTTCCCTTCTCAGCTTATAACAGTCACTTTTATATTGATACCAAAGGGTGGGTATCGATACTCAGGGATCAGTACCAATACTGAAGGACTCAGTATCAGTAACAACGTGCTGTTTTGGATAAAGAATCCAAAGGAATAAGGGGTAAGACTTGAGGGCCCCAACACTACCACAATGCCAGCAAATAAAACTATAAGTGAGAATTGTAATTAAATATAGTACAACTAAAAATAATAAAGATAGAATGACATAAAATTAGCCTTGTTTGATTATAGGAAAATAGCCAGAACACTAGAGTTTCTTTAACAGAATATGATCATCTTAGTTGGATACATACCAATCAGTGCCAAGGCAATTTATTTGCCGACTGGACGCAGATGCCTCAGGACTCGAGAGAGTAAATTGGTTGGGTGTACATTATCGATGTAGTTTTGGATCTCACCCAAATACCCAAGGTTATCTTTAGGAAGGCTAGAGGGGTGTGTGCTTCGAGGTACAGAACCTTTAGCCACACCATTATGCCTACTCAACAGATCATAACTACATTTTATATGTCTTCATACCTATGCCACTAGCATGCTTATTTAGTGGATGCATGTATTACAATACAGTTATCAGTGTAGCACTAGACTCGTGTGCTCAGCGTTCAAAATGTGTTTTTGTATGTAGGTTCTTAGGAGATCGTCCATGGAGCATTATTATCACCAAATATTCCAGATCAACTGAGGCTAGCAGAGTATGTCTTGATTTATATTAGAGAACATGTACTATTTATAGACTTTATTATATTCAGTATTAACTAAATTTTATTAAACTCATAATTGTTGTTATTTCAGATATTTTAAGAGCTCCCTCATATTTGTAAACTTGATTATTACATTTTATTTTATATCTTTATGGATGGTTTTAAAATGATGCTTTATAGTTATATTAAAAGAAACGTTTTGGGTTAGCCACTTCGGTGGTCTCGGGAGACGCTATAAATCCTTCTATCTTCAGGATAGACTGGATCAGGGTATTATATTTAGTAGTATCAAAGCATCAGGTTTAGTCATTCATAGGACATGTGAGTTCAAGTTAGTTATCGTTTATGTATGTACGTGACTCTAAAGAATCAATAGTACTTTAATGAATATAATGATAATAATAACCTTTGTTTCTTTCCAAATTTCAAAAAATCTCATAGAAAATGACCCAATATATAGTTAGGACGGTATAGACGAGGTCATGCCTCACTAGTAGTCGACATCATGACTAGTTTATCCCGTATATAGATCGGTATAAATACCAATAGATGCAAGGCTCAAGGTGATGACCTTCTTTAGGGATCTGACCTTAGCACTTAGATAGAAAGTCAGAGTTGTACCCAGTTCCTCAGCTGTACCACCTCCCCACCAGTACCTCCACCTCAGCCTGTCGTAGTACCTCAAGAGTCCCTAGTAGAGAAGCTCCGTAGATACAAGATCACCAAGTTTTATAGCTCAAGAGATGATAATCCAATCGCAGTAGACCAATGGCTTTGATAAACCCGATCCACGCTTAGACAACTACACCTTATCCCTGTGGGTAAGCTCAAGTACGTCATCGACCTACTCAAGGGTGACACCATAGATTGGTGGGACACTTTAGAGATGTCATTGGATCTCGAGAGACCGAATTAGGAACATTTACTATCAGAGTTATAAAAAAAATACATTAGAGAGGCTCTAACCGATGATCTGAGGGAGTAGTTCCTATACTTGACAGAAATACATCCCATCCCACATTGCAATTGACCCTTCCAGGGTCTTCACTAAGTTGTACCACCAGGCAAAGGCGGTCGAGAGGGTCATGAGTAGGGGTCAGACATTCCATTAAGGTTGTGGAAAGACTATGAGAGCCCCTGAGCCAGTGAGATCAGCTCAGACTTTGGTTAAGAGGGTCTAAGATAGTCAGGGTTCATGGTGACCCTTAGTAGTATAGTCGAGGAGAGAAATTCAAAGCTCATATCGCAGAGGTAGGATCGAGTCTTGTAGGATACCTCTAACGTTAGTCTCTAAGGAGAGTGACAACAATTTAGCCAGAGTCTTCACTCACCCAGTTTGCGCTCAGTATGGAAGGACACACGTAGGGTCTTGTCAGTAGGGATCAAGGAGTAGCATTGGTTGCGACTCCTAGATCACTTTATCAAAGATTGCCCAGGGACTAAGGGAGCAACTATAGCAGCGACCTAGAGGTCATCTTCGTAGGTGTAGAGAGGTCGAATACCAGTAAGAGGAGGTAGTATTGCATCTGGGACATATGCGGTGAGGCTTGGGATGAGTATGATACAGAAAACATGATATCATGTATTTTTATAATGTTTTCCATTCCAGTTACCACATTGATAGACCCGGTTCCACTCATTCCTACATCTTCTCCGACCTAGCTCAAGAAATAGAAATCCTAGTAGAAGACTTAGATATAGGTATTTGAGTATTGAGCCCTCTAGTTAGGTCTAGATGTCCTAGTGGACAAGATCCAAAGGCCATGCCCAGTAGAAATCCAAGGACAAATCTTCCTAGCAGACTTAATAGAGTTATCCTTCTAATAATTTAACTTAATTTTGGGTATGGATTAGTTATCCAAGCATGACACTAGCTTGAAATGAAAAGCTAGATAACTCAAGCTTAAGACAAATAATTGTACCAAGCTAGTGATGACTAGAGAGAAATCAAACCAGTCAAGGATTGTGTCAACTATAAAAGCCTAACGGATGATAGAATAAGGATGTAAGATTTTCTTGGCTCATGTTTGATACCCTAATATCAATTCCAACACTCGCAGATATCCGAACAGTACAATATTTCTCTGATGTGTTCCCAGAAGAATTGCCAGGTTTACCTCCAGACCGAGAGTTAAAGTTCAGCATTGAAGTAATACATGGTTCAGCACTGCTGTCCATTGCTCACCGTATGATACCGACATAATCGAAGGAGTTAAAAGTTTAGAACCATAAGTTGCTAAAAAAGGGGTTCATTTGACAAAGCATATCTTTTTGGGGAGTATCAGTCTTGTTTGTTAGGAATAAGGATGGGTCGGTAAAGTTGTGCATCAACTACATGCAGTTAAACAATCTAACCACCAAGAATCATTACCCATTCACGATAATAGATGATCTCTTGGACCAGCTGACTAGAGCATGTGTGCTATCTAAAATCAACTTACATTCAGGCTATTACTAGTTGATGTAGCGAAAACATCTTTCAGGATAAGATACAGTCATTATAAGTTCTTACTAATGCCGTTTGGACTCACCAATGCCCTGACGATATTCATGGGCTTGATGAACTGAGATTTTCACTTGTATTTAGACCATTTGTGTTGGTATTCATAGAAAACATCCTAGTGTACTCTCAATCAGAGGAAGAGCATAACCAACACCGCCGCATTGTCTTGTAGACGTTTCGAGACCTTTAGGTATATGAAAAGTTTGGGAAGAGTGAGTTTTGGCTGCCAAAGTTGTCATTCTTGGGTCATTTCGTGTCAGTAGACAACATCCAAGTCAATCATCAAAAGATTCAGGCCATATTATAGTTGGAACAACCTAAACTTTATTTAAAATTTCTCAATTTCCTAGGTCTAGTTGGGTACTATCGCACGTTTGTTCAACGCTTTTAGATGATAGATATCCCACTCACCAAACTACTTTAGAAAGGAGTTTCAGTGATGCCTCACTGAATGGTCTTGGATGCATATTGATGCAGGAGGATAAGGTTGTAGCTTACACATCCCATTAGCTTAAACCTCACTAGAGTAATTACCCCACCCATGACCTATAGCTAGCAGTAGTAGTATTTTCCTTGAAGCTTTGGTGGCACTATCTCTTTGGCGAGAGGTGTCATATCTTGACTGATAACAAGAGTATCAAGTACCTACTCACGCAGAAGGAGTTGAACTTAACACAACATAGGTGGGTCGAGTTGCTTAAGGACTATAACTGTGTGATAAGTTACCATCTAGGTAAAGTAAATGTAGTAGAACATGCCTTGAGCAGGAAGTCGATTACAAAGTTGTAATCCCTCCTAGTATGTTTGAGCCTAACTAGTCAAGTTGAGTTATTAGCCGAGTTACGAGTTGAACCGAAATTAGTAGGTGAGGCCAAGATATTATAGAGTTCATATGACCGGCTAAAGATACAGATAGAGCAGGTTCGCCAGGGTGAGGTACCAGGTTTTGAGTTGCGTGATGGGGACGTTTGTACGTACCCCGTAGACACTTAGTTACGTAGTAAGATTCTTCATGAGATATTTGGTTCATGTTTGATTTTGAAGATAAAATCATAGCAATGATATATTAGAAATTATTAAGTTTCATTAATGGCAAAATGGTAAACTAGCTTTAAATAAATTTTAAATTCATTTAATTAGATTATAAGACAAGTGTTATGAGATTTTATGTAGAAAATTAAAAAAAAAATTCATCTTCTTTCTAGAATGGTCGTGAACTTCATTGAAGCAAAGTAAGGTTTTACAATTTCAATTTTAAGCCATTTCCTTGAGTTTTCGGATTAAAGTGTGAAATAGAGAATTAATCTACATTAAATTCTCTATCATTTGATATAATTATTTCATAATTTTCTTGATTTGATCATTGAGTTGGTTGTTTGAGTGGATGAGGAACAAGTTGGAGTTCGATGATTTAAGGATGGATTTTTATGTTAATGATCATTCAAGTTTGTAGGATGGTTGAAATCTATTGGAAATGCATAAATAAAGATTTGGTCGTGACTTAGGGTTTATGGATATATTGATTTTGGATTGAATTGATATGTAATTGCATGGAATTGAAGTTAGGAGCTCGAATCCATGTTTGAATCAAGTTGGAAATCTTTGAATCCCATCACTAGGGTATTCGGCCTAGGTGAAGGAAATTAGGAAAAAATATACAAAAATTTCCTATGGAATAGAATTGATATTAGAATGATTCTACATGCTTTGGAAAGTTGTTTGGATGAATTTGGAACTTGGTGGAAATATAAGGACCATTTTGCATACTTTAGGAATTTTGAGGGAACAAGTGTAATTGATTAAATGATGAATTCCTATGCTGAAATATAATAATTAAATGCTGAAATTTAATGTTGGAATGTTGTTTGGATCAATTTGAAAGTTGATTAAATATAGGGAACAAATCACAAGTAATTAGAATTGTGGGTTTGGTTTTGGAAATTGGCATAAAGTTGATGGGTTTGATTTGATGTACAATGCTGAAAATTTAGTGGTTGGAATCAAGTTAAAGTAAAAAAGCAAAAGACTATTTTGAATAAATTAAGATTGAAATGAATTCTAAAAGAAATAATTTTATGGTTAAGTTCTGTAATTGAAAATAAGTTTGGAACTTATTAGAGAAATTTAAATAATGAAGGACTTGAAGTGTGAGTTTTGGAATATTTAAGTTAAAAGTTACGATTGATATCGAATAAGTATAGAATAAATTTTTATGATTTAAGTTACTACATTTTGCCTATGTTAGTATGTTACTAAAATAAGCTTTGAAATGTATGTTATGTGAATGTGATTTCTATACTCAACAAAAGCGTGATCAAAGTGAACTAAAAGATAAGGAAAAAGTAGATGAGTAAGGAATATCAAAGTAAAGGTCTATTAGTGAGGCATTAAGGTGAGTGCATTCTTACCTATTTATTTATATTATATGGATACGAGGAATACTTGCAACAAGTCAACCTCTATTATTTTTTGAAAAAAACGAATATGAATTTTAATATGAAATATTTTCATAATACTTTTTTGAAATAATTTAAGAATGATTTCGGGTATGAACTGCCTAATTGCACTGGTTTATGTTATTGATAGTTTTGAATTGCAATTGGAATATAGTTTTGATTATTAAGCCCATTATATGTGCATTGAGAGTTAGTGGTATGATTGGATTGCCATGAGGTTGAGTGAGTATGTATCTAGTACATTTATGTACATATATTTGGCATTATATGTGTGTTCTAGCATCACGATATGTTGAGATTGTGAGTTTCCATTACATGATTTCTATTTTTAATATAGTGATGTTGTGTTCTACAGTACCTATATTTCTGACTGGCACCAAGGGTGCATTATATTCTGGCAGTTACGACAACATATTGTTCACACACTCTTTCTGACTCGTGTATCTTATATTCTTGCAGGATCGATTAATTCATTGAAAGTAAATCTTTCTTCGAATATGCCGATATGTGAATATGGATTTATATTTTGAGTGACATTTTCAGCTTTCTGATGAAAGAAAAGAATTATTTAGTATGTTATATGTTCTTATATTTTTATAAGACATTTTTTGTAAGAAATTTATTTATTTTTATATTGATATGATTTATTTATTTAGATAAAGCCTCACTAAGTTGTTACTTAGCGTATGAATATTTCATATGCAGGTAAAAGAAAAGACAAGTTTGTGGAGTAGGGAGCATAGCGGGCATCACTTTTTGTGGATTAAACTTAATCCAATATTAGTACGATATTTACCGTTTTGACTTAGCTAGTTGACATGTATATTAAATAGATGCTTTGTTTCTCCGATAAGTTGGTTTAAATATCGGTTTGAAATATATATAAATTAGAATAACTAGTATGAATATTAATAGGTATAGTTAATATTTTGCATGAATAGTAATTATTAAATTATGATTATAACATTATCAAAATGAATTTTTACATAGGTAGACTTTGGGCAATTTCATTTTATATATGATTCAATATTGTACTGCGAAATTGCTGCTTGAAATCGGTTCTGATTTTAAGGTCCAAATATTAAATTTTATGTTATGTGATTAATTAGTTTGATGAAAATGGGAATAAATGAATAAGTTTCAAAAAGGTTCAAATTTTGACCCAATTTTGTTTAGTAAGTTTTTAAAAGTTAATGTGACCTATTTAACTCATAATTAAGTATATTTATGGGTTATGGGTGTTACATTTATGTTGTGTTGGATCGAGCGTTAGTAGGTGATGTGTTCTTTCTTTTTTATTTGGGTTTGTGAGGTCAATGATAAGTGAAGTTTTTTCGGCAAGTTAATGTTATGGTTGGTTGTCAGTAATCGTGCAATGAATTGTGGTATTATGGGATTGCGTATCGGATTGGTGGTTCTATTTTCTAGATTTTTTTCATGAAACAAACTGATATGTTATTCATGAATGGTAGCTTAGATAAGAGGTTATTTGGTTCATATGAGGTTGTTGTACATTTTTTTTGTTGCTTGTCGTCTATGTCAGTTTTTTAAGCTTGAGTGTATCTGTGATGTTGCTATGAATCAATGTTAGTAGAAATTATTTTTATTATTCGTATGAGTGTTTTTATAAATGTGATTGAGCTTTGTATCTATGTTTCTTTTGTTAGAGAGTTATTATGGTTTAACTCGTCTAAGAGAATCTTGATTAGGAAAGATTCTTTGTTGTGTTATTATGGTATCCACAACTCCAGATAAATTGTTTGTTAATACAATTGAGTGTAGTAGTTATTACAGTGTCATCTATTCTCTAAGTTAACTTTGATGATGAAATTATTTTTAAGGGGAAAGAGTTGTAACATCCTAAAATATGGGACAGTAGTTTTAGATCAATAATGGGTAATTTTTGTGATTCTCATAAAATCATATTTTTGGAATTAAATGTGAAAAATATTTTGAAAATATTAAAAATATAATTTTAGAATATTAAATATTATTTTAATGTGGTTTAAATTTGATTTTATTAAGAAACTAAATTGATGTTTGTTAAAATTGAAATTTTAATAACTAAATTGTAAAATGATTAAAATATCAAAATCTATAAAACAATTTTGCCAAGTTTGATTTTTCCTCCATTTTCCATAATTTTGCCGTGACTCTCCTCTTCAATTCCCTTCGATTTCAATTTTCTTTTAATTGATATTTTAAATAGGGGTGTTTAAATCTAGGTACTCGCATTTTCGGGTACCCAAAATACTATGTACCTGTGATATTTAGGTATTAAATGTCAGCTCGTGTCTTGGACCGCTAAGTCTGAGTACTCATAAGTCAGATACTCATAAAACCTAGGTACCCACATTTTCGGTTTATGGGTACCTGATTTATATTTATATTTTATTTTTCTTTAAATTATATTATTTTTTAAAATTACATATAAGAAATTTAAAATTTAAAGGGGTATAATACATAATTCACTCATAAAATTTAAAAGTTTAAATTACATAATTAAGAAAATTTGTCTAACATAAAATTAAAGAAATACAATTAAATTTATAATATTTTGAAGTTAAGAGAAATAATTTGAAAAATAATTTAGATTCATAGGGTGAAATAATTTAAGAAATTAATAATTTAGAATATTGTGTAAAATAATTTAAAAAATAAGAATTTAGAATGTTAGGGTGAAATAATTTGAGAATTAGGAATAAAAAAATCTAATATAAAATAAAAATAAAATATATATAAAAAACCAAGTATTGGGTCGACGGGTACCCGATTAAACATTATTTTATGATCCATACTCGACTTGGAAACCTGCTAAAAATAGTGGGTCTGGTACCCGACCCAAAAATTTGATTATTTTCACTATAAATAGTTGATAATTTTAGATAACATCGATGGGTTAATGAGCCAGATCACGAGGGTCGAGTATATTTAAACATCCTTAATTTTAATTACTTTGCATATTGATTTCAACTATCTTTTGTTTTGTTTTCATTCCCTAGCCAAACACTCTTCGAAATTTGAAAAGCTTCTTCATCTTATTCATTACCTCAACCAAAATCTTCTTCCTTTCATCAAAAATTTTTTTGCTGCCATTTTTCTTCGTGGATTCAATCTTCTTCTTATTTTTCTTGTGGCCGATTCCCCTTTATCATCGTTGGTTCAAATTTTCTTCAGAGTTCATCTCCCTTCAATTCTAGTTCATATTCTCCAATCTTTTCTCTCATTTTCCAACAAGATAAATCTTGTTTTCTTGGTTTTCTTTTATGCTTTAACGATTAAAAGATCCAATGGTTAGATTATCTTGAAGATCACTAGTTTTTATTATGATTTTTCAAGAATAAATGATGATTTCATAATATTTATTTAAGGTAAGTTTTTGGTCTGAATTTTTATTATTCTTGATGATTCTAAGTTTTTTTAATGATGATTATGGTTATTTTAAATCAATTTTTCGATTGCAAATGATTTGAATATCGATTCTATAAAAGCAATTTTAATTTTGACATTTTCTAAAAATTCAAAGCTAGTTTTGTAGGATTTAATTGTGTTTCGATGATGATTTTGATTGTTCTTGATCAGCTTTAATTAATGGAAAGCAGTGTCATTGAGTTGGGAGACTTAGATAGCATCAACTATAAATTTTTTAATCTTTCGATTGATTTTCGTTTTGTTTTAGAAGTTGAATTTTCTACTCTGTTTTGGAAGCCTTAATGAATCAATAATTTGTTCTCTAAGGTCCTTGAAAAGTGTATGATGAGGTGAAAATAACGTGCCAATGTTTGGTAATGAGTTACCAAGTGTTCGGGTGTTGAATCATGTTGTTCCCCATCAAGGTGAGTGGCTATCCATTCACTTATGATGAATATGTTCAATGTTGAATGGAAGCTTAGTATGTGTGAACTTTAAATCTAAGGTTCTGAATTGGTTTACTTACTGTTGCTAATTGATGATGTGAATGTATGATGTGTTGATTAAAATATGTGATCATAGTGAGCATGTATGTTGTGATATGATTTATGTGGCGTTGAAAGAATATGATTTATACAAGCATGTAAATTATGATACATTGTTTACGGGCTATGATGCATTATAATAATATGATATATGAATTGTGAAATTGGAAATGTGCATATGATGTGTGATGTGAATTGTGAATTGCATATGTTGCACTTGATGTATAGCTATTTTGTACAAACTATGAATATGAATGTGATATGAGATGAGATGAGTGGACCAAATTTTATATCCATGGATGAGTGAGAAACCTTTCTAATTAAGGTTGATCATGACAACCAACGTGATTTGTGTTTTATATTGTGATTTAAAAATGGATATGTAAAATTATGCATCTTGTATCAACTACTCTAGGTGAACATTGATTAATTGATAATTGTTCTTAATGGGACATATGGATATGAAAGAGTACTCTATGTTTTATATATGTGATTCTATAGGTGATAAGGTTGGTGTGTTGAGCCAACCTCCAAGAATATTAAGTGGCAGGTTGGAGTATCGAGCATAGCTCTGAATATTGGAGTTTTGGACCTAAGGGAGTCCAAAAATAAAAGGGAGTTGTATGGAATCTGTTTATCTAATAAGTGATGTAACACCTCTCTCCTGTATACCTTCCATACACGAGATACAAATGTCACATCACTTTTAAAATAGCTCCACAATTGAAAACCGATAAAATTTTGTTCCTTTTTATAAAACATTTTAATTTAATAATAATAAAACATGAATTAAACTTACTTAGATAGACAAAAGTAAGGTTCAAACATTTCATCATTTTACATAATGGTAAATCAAATACTTTTCAGAGCGTTTTTACTAAATCTATTACATGCCAACTAAATATATCAAAAGTAGTCATGGATGTCGTACTGTTACTGACTAGGCGACACTTGCTTTGATGTCCGATGGTCTCCTTACTCTTGTATTAACACCTATGCATGAAATTAACACACGCTAAGAAATTTCTTAGTGAGGCATAAATAATCATAAGCAAAATTTTAAACACAAGTATATCATGCCAATTATAATGTCCACTAATTCTTGAATTTCATTAAACACTCTATAGTGCCCATACCGTCAATTTCCAAATATTACTATAATTTACATGGGTTACACACACTACCAATACATAAATTCATATACTTATTATGAACTTCTTAGTTTTGCACACAAAGTGCTCATACGAAAATTCATAAACTCATCATGACTTTCTTAGTTTTTGCACACAAAGTACCCATATGAAAATTCATAAACTCATTATGAATTTCTTAGTTTCTGCACACAAAGTGCCCATACGGAAATTCATAAACTCATTATGAATTTCTTAGTTTTTGCACACAAAATGCCCATACAGAAATTCATAAACTCATTATGAATTTCTTAGTTTTTGCACACAAAGTGCCCATACAAAAATTCATAAACTCATTATGAATTTCTTAGTTTTTGCACACAAAGTGCCCATACATAAATAAACTCATTATGAATTTCTTACTTTTTGCACACAAAGTGCCCATACGGAAATTCATAAACTCATTATGAATTTATTAATTTTGCACACATATAATGCCATTCGGTAATCACCACACATACATTAATCAACATACATCTATGACTATCACAACATATAAGTACATAATCAATGCATTCACCTGGCTTGCCTCGCTATTATATCCAAAACGCAACTCTGATTACTCAGCTACTTTGCCTTTGCCTTTTGTTTTGCTTGACTCGAGAGTTAGATTACGATCTACACAAGCATTTATTAAAATCATATACCATACTAAATGTTAGTATATTCCTTAAAATTTATACTTTAATAATTTTCATTAGTCCTATTATTTACATTTATATAACAATTTCAGCCTATCTTACAATTTCTGGCTCACTAGTATCGATACCCCTACCATGGTATCGATACTACTATACTATGGTACCGATACTCTATTATGATATCGATACCATTTCTGCATTCTGTTATCAATGGTAACGGTACCTTCCTTATAATATCGATACCCCCTCTTGGTATCGATACTACTTGCATCAGTATCGATACTACATGGCTAATTATTCCAATTTTAAGGCTATAGTATCGGTGCTGTTCTATCAGTACTGATACGCTAACCCATATTTTCCATTTTTCTGCCCGATTCTTACCCGAATTTGGTCGATTTTCCTTATGTTTACACCCAACAATGCTATTAAACTTTTCTTTACTTATCCCTACTAACTTTCCTTCATTTAGCTTCTTAAAACATCTAACATCTCCCAAGAACATTTCAATCTAAGAATCACACCACTTTTTCTAACTTGTTTCTAAACCTATCCAATACTTGTAATCTCTCATTTACCTCTTTGACAAGTCAAATATACTAGTAAACATCAATAAATACTCATATATTAACATATCATTTCAAAACCCATTTTCTTAAATCTATAATATTTCATTCATCTCATAGTTTTAATCTTATAGAAATTTTCCTTAAGCTTACATATCACTTAAGGTTGCATATGATGTGTGATGTGAATTGCACATGTTGCACTTGATGTATAGCTATTTTGTACAAACTATTAATATTAATGTGATATGAGATGAGTGGAACAAATTTTATATCCATGGATGAGTGAGAAACTTATCTAATTAAGGTTGATCAAGACAACCAATGTGATTTGTGTTTTATATTGTGATTTAAAAATGAATATGTAAAATTATGCATCTTGTATCAACTACTCTAGGTGAACATTGATTAATTGATAATTCTTCTTAATGGGACATTTGGATATGAAAGAGTACTCTATGTTTTACATATGTGATGGGGATTACAGGTGATAAGGTTGGTGTGTTGAGCCTAGCTCCAAGAAGATTAAGTGGTAGGTTGGAGTTTCGAGCATATCTCTGAATATTGGAGTTTTGGATGTAAGGGAGTTCAAAAATAAAAGGGAGATGTATGGAATCCATTTCTAATGAGTGATGTAACACCCATCTCCCATATACCCTTCCGTACACGAGATACATATGTCACATCACTTTTAAAATAGTTCCACATTTGAAAACCCGTAAAATTTTGTTCTTTTTTATAAAATATTTTAATTTAATAAAAACAAAACATGCATGAAACTTACGTAGATAAACAAAAGTAATGTTCAAACATTTCAACATTTTACATAATGGTAAATCAAATACTTTTCAGAGTGTTTTTACTAAATCTATTACATGCCAACCAAATACATCAAAAGTAGACAAGGATGTCGTACTGTTAGTGACGGGGCGACACTTGCTTTGATGTCCGATGGTCTCCTTACTCCTATTGTATTAACACCTACGCATGAAATTAACACGCACTAAGAAATTTCTTAGTGAGCCATAAATAATCATAAGCAAAATTTTAAACACAAGTATATCATGCCAATTATAATGTCCACTAATTCTTGCATTCATTAAACACTCTATAGTGCCCATACCATCATTTTCCAAACATTACTATAATTTACATGGGTTACACACACTACCAATACATAAATTCATATAGTTATTATGAACTTCTTAGTTTTGCACACAAAGTGCCCATACGAAAATTCATAAACTCATTATGAATTTTTTAGTTTTTGCACACAAAGTACCCATACGAATATTCATAAACTCATTATGAATTTCTTAGTTTTTACACACAAAGTGCTCATAAGGAAATTCATAAACTCATTATGAATTTTTTAGTTTTTGCACACAAAGTGCCCATACGAAAATTCATAAACTAATTATGAATTTCTTAGTTTTTGCACACAAAGTCCTTACACGGAAATTCATAAACTCATTATGAATTTCTTAGTTTTTGCACACAAAGTGCACATTCGAAAATTCATAAACTCATTATGAATTTCTTAGTTTTTTCACACAATGTACCCATACGGAAATTCATAAACTCATTATGAATTTCTTAATTTTGCACACATATAATGACATTCAGTAATCACCATACATACATTAATAAACATACATCTATGACTATTACAACAAATAAGTACATAATCAATGCACTCACCTGGTTTGCCTCGTTATTATATCCAAAACGTACCTCTGATTACTCAACTATTTTGCCTCTGCCTTTCGTTTTGCTTGACTCGGGAGTTAGTTACGATCTACACACTCATTTATTAAAGACATATACCATACTAAATGTTAGTATATTCCTTAAAATTTATACTTTAATAATGTTCATTAGTACTATTATTTACATTTCTATAACAATTTCATCCTATCTTACAATATCTGGCTCACTAGTATCGATACCCCTACTATGGTATCGATACTACTATAATATTGTTTCGATACTCTATTACGGTATCGATATCATATATGCATTCTGCTATCAATGGTATCGATACCTTCCTTATAGTATCGATACTACTTGCATCATTTTCGATACTACACTGCTGATTCTTCCAATTTTAAGCGTATAGTATTGGTACTATTCTATCAGTACTGATACCCTAACCAGATTTTCCATTTTTCTGCTCGATTTTTACCCAAATTTGGTCAAATTTCCTTATGTTTACAGCCACCAATGCTATTAAACTCTTCTTTACTTATCCCTACTAACTTTCCTTCATTTAGCTTCTTAAAATATCTAACATCTCCCAAGAACATTTCAATCTAAGAATCACACCACTTTTTCTAACTTGTTTCTAAACCTATCCAATGTTTCTAATCTCTCATTTACCTATTTGACAAGTTAAATATACTAGTAAACATCAATAAATACTCATATCTTAACGTATCATTTCAAAACCCATTTTCTTAAATCTCTAATATTTCCTCCATCTCATAGTTTTAATCTTATATAACCTTTCCTTAAGCTTACATATCACTTAAGGTTGCAAGAACCAACTAGAATCGAAAAGAAACACTAGTTAGATGAAGCTTACCTTAAGCTATGGAGGAGAACACTCAACCACAGAAAGAATAATAAGAGGAGTAAAATAACTTAGTATAGTTTTTAACTTTCCATTTTTTTCTTAAATTCCTAATTTTAAATGGGTTTTAAATTCATTTCACTCTAAAAGACCAAAATGCCCTTTCATTATTCCATTTCTTACTAATTGGTCTTACTTAAATCATTTCTTATACTTTACCATTTATTCAATTTAGTCTTTCAAATTTTAATTCCTTTCAAAATAGTCACTGACCTAATATTTGGGGTATTACAATTCCACCCTTAAGAAAATTTGTCCTCGAATTTAAAGAAGTACCTGAAACGAAGTGGTATGGAAACTGCTTCCTTATATCCTCCTCTCTTTCCCATGTAGCTTATTCTACCTTATGATTCTACTAGAGCACTTTAACTAACGAAACACTCTTGCTACGTAATTCCTTATTTTCTCTAGCGAAGATCCGCACCGGCTCCTCCTCATAAGTTAAATCTGTTCAGATCTCTATTTCTTCAGGGGTGATAACATGGGATGGATTTGATCTGTACCTCCTAAGCATCGATACATGAGAACAACTGTGGATCTTGTTTATATCATGAGGTAAAGCTAATTGATAAGCTACGGGTTCGACCTTTTTTAAGATCTCATAAGGTCCAATGAATCTAGGACTCAACTTTCCTTTTTGCCCAAACCGTAATACCTTCTTCCAAGGTGATAGCTTCAGAAATACTTTATCCCCCACTTGAAATTCGATTTCCTTTCTTTTCAAATCAGCATAGGACTTCTAGCTATCAGATGCTATCTTTAAATTGCTCTGGATAATTTTTACTTTTTCCTCCATTTTTTAATCAAATCCGGGCCAACGAGGCCTCTATATTTTAGTTCAAACCAGTTTAATGGTGTTCTGCACTTCCTCCCATACAAAGCTTCATACGGGGCCATCTTAATACTCGATTGGAAACTATTGTTATACGTAAATTCTAATAAAGGCAAATACTTTTCCCATGATCCTTTAAATTCCATCACACAGGCCCTTAACATATCTTCTAATATCTGAATAGCTCGTTCTGACAGCCCATTTTCCTACAGATGAAAAGTTGTACTGAATTTCAATCGAGTACCCAATGCCTCATGTAAAGACTTCCAGAATCTTGAAGTAAACCTTGGGTCTCGATCAGACACTATCAATATAGGCACTCCTTGCAGTCTAACTATTTCTTTTATATATAACTCTGTATACTTATCCACTGAGTAATCTACTCGAACTGGAATAAAATGAGATGTCTTGGTCAATCGGTCCACAATTACCCATATCGAGTCCTTTTTACTTGATGTCAAAGGTAGTCATGTAACAAAATCCATTGTAACTCGCTCCCACTTCAAGTCTGGAATGGATATTAGTTGTAGCAATCCAAAAGGCACTTGGAGTTCAACTTTCACTTGCTGACATGACAAACATTTTACAACAAACTCTGATACAACTCTTTTCATACCAGGCCACTAATAACAACTGTTTAAATCCTTATACATCTTATTCCCACCTGGATGCATCGTCAAAGAACTATAGTGTGCCTTGCAAAGAATATCTATCTTCAATTCATCATTATCAGGAATGAAAAGTCTTCCACAATAATATAGACATCCATCGACCCTCATTTTGAAGTCTTTGGCCTTTTCTTTTACGACTTGCGCCATTCTCGCCAAAATTTTTTTATCTCAACCCTGCAGCTCTTTTACCCAATCTAAGAGCATCAGCTTTAACTTAAGTTCAGAAATCAAGGCACCATCTTCCTTTAAAGACATGTGTACATCTAAAGCCCATAAATTTCCAAAAGTCTTTCGACTGGGCGGATCAGCTACCACATTAGTCTTTCCAGGATGATAATCAATAATCAAATCATAATCTTTTAAAAACTCAATCCATCTTCTCTATCTCAAATTCAACTCTTTCTGAGTGATCAAGTACTTTAAACTCTTGTGATCCGTGTAAACATGGCAACGCTCACCATACAGATAATGGTGCCAAATTTTCAAAGCAAACACTACTGCGACCAATTCTAAGTCATGCGTTGGGTAATTTCTCTCATGATTCTTCAACTGCCTTGAGGCATAAGCCACCACTTTCCCTTCTTGCTTCAGCACACATCCGAGCCCATTATGGGATGCATCACTGAAAACAACATAATATTTACCTGACTCAGGTTGCACAAGCACTGAAGCCTCGGTTACTACTTTCTTTAGAATTTAAAAATTTCTTGGCATTTTCCCATCCAAACAAAAGGCATATCCTGTAACACCCATAACTCGTATAATTATACCTATACAGATTATAGTTGTCACCCGTATAAAAAAACATTTCAAAATTCAAAAGCTATTTAAAATTTATTTTCTTAAAATAGTAAACAATATTATAAAAATACCATGTCAAATAAATCATGTTTCGTTGTAACCAATTTAATTCAAAAGATTTATTTTTATATGAATAGTGAATAGTGCTGCGTGAACAGTTACTGTGAATAGTGGGGGAATCGATTCCCTGTAGCAGGGAAATCGGTTCCCCTTTTGTAATCTGGAAATTTGCCATTTTTCTTGTTTCCAATTTTTTTCAACAAAGAAAATAAAACATAATAATTACATGCCACTAATTAAGTCTACATTACATTTTAGGATGTCTTACTGATAAAGAAATATACTTCTTGATGCTTGATGTTGCCTTGAACTCTCTATTCTTCTACGGGCTTTTTACCTATGCGTGAAAATCATCACACGCTAAGTATATACTTAGTGAGGCAATTAAAATAATAAATAGTGCAATAAAATTCATGCATGAATTTAGATTTCAAATCCAATGCCATAAAACCATGCTATTAGCATATTCATAATTTTACCATGATCAAAATACCATAACTGAATATAAAAATATTCTTTCCAAAATACTTGCCATTCATTCCAATAACTCGTAAGCTTATTTGCAAAACTTACCATTTATTAACCAATAAACCATAAACCATAGACAATAGCCCAATATACAACCCTGAGGACCCTGGGTACACGAGTCAAATATAAGCACCGTAGTGTTATCCCGAATATGACACATAAGGTCGTGCCCACCATCTGTACTAGGTATCCTTAAGTACAGTCCCGAATATGACACATAAGGTCGTGCCCACCATATACACTAGGTATCCTTTAGTGTATTCCCGAATATGCAGCCTGCTGCTGGACTCTATGGCATGCCAACTATACCCTGTCCCTTAATAACTGACTTGGGCATACAGTCTATTTTATTTGATCCATCCATGGCAAAGTATATTATCAAAATTTAACATTGGGCAGTTCATACCCGAAATAATATTCATGGTAAAATATCACATTTTCCAAACTCAATGCATTATAATTTCAATCTCTGACATATCAATATCATGTTAATTTACAAAACTATGATATAAAACATCCATGTATAATTTCATGCATGTATTGCACTCACCTTGACACTTTATAATTTTCTAAAATAAGCCTCACTATTGTCCACAATAACCCTTTTCTTTTATACTCGAATCGTTTTGAACACCGAGTAAATCACAATCTGTACAAAATATAGATTTATACTTATATATGTTACTATTGTACTAACATAAATATATATATAACTAAAATATATTCCATAATCATGCTTCAAACTATTCACCACCAAATACTTTAACATTATTAACTCTTTTTTAGTATTGGAACCAACTTTTCCAATTTACTCATAATGGTCCTTCACCATTTTATCACCTAAATCTTTAGTACCAAAAATTCCAGTATAACACATCAATTATATAACACTTACACAACAATCCCTCCATTTTCCAAAATTTACGAATTGATCTCCAACTTTTCAAAACTTACGAAATGATCCCCAATTTTTCTAAGACTTGTATAATACTTCCTTCATCATTTCCAACTCATATATAATTTTTCCATAATTTTTCTCACTCAAACAATCCATGATCAAAACTCATAGAACAAATTCTCAAAAGATCAAACATGTTCTAATCATCACACATGCTTGCATATGAATCTACTACCTCACAAACATCAAAATCCATCATCAATTTTATGATCCCTTTTTTATGAACACAAACCCTTAAATTTAGGATCTTTGAACACCAACAAGATTACCATACCATATTGGTACCAAAAGATAGAGTTTTTCACATACAACAATTTTTTATTTACAACTTACACAAAATCCCAAACAAATTGCTAGAAAATGGAGTTGGAATTTTCTCTTACCTTTGGAGAAACCCACGGCTGATTTGGGAGAAGAAGATGAACAAATACAATGATATGTTGGGTGCATATCATAATATTTTACATTATAATCCACTTAAATGAATATAATATTCACTTAATTGGGATAAGACCAATTTACCCTGAATGAATCTTCTTATTTACCATAAAACCATGACAACTCATCCTTATCATAATTCAAAGTCAAAGATGAAATATTTTGACTTTAAATTTCCGAATTTCCCCATGAAATTTCAAAACTTGCATTTTAGTCACTAAATTCCACTGTTTTGATTAAATCTGAAAATTTCCATATTTTCAGACCAAATTTATATGATACCAAAATATTAAAATAATATTTCCAACTATTTATAACATCCTTCAAATTTTTGTAAGATTCCAATTAAATCTGAAATTACCGATTCCTTACCGGTTTTAACCATTTATACTTTTTCTTTACCAAATTCCAAATATAATTCCATAAAACCCCACTCTCAAGAGTAAACTATCTATTTATGAAATAAAATTCTTTTCAAGAACTTTACCACTTAATTTCCTAAAATTTCTTCCAAGTTTTATACTTTGACCATCAAACTTTCCAAAGTTACATTTTGGCCACTAACCAAAATTTGGGGTATTACATATCCTTTCGTAACAACTTAGTTAACGGCAGAGCTAACATTGAGAAATTCTTCACGAACCGCCTATAATAACCAGCAAGCCCCAAGAAACTCCAAACTTTCGTAACATTCTTTGGGGGTTTCCAATCCCCTATGGCTTGTATCTTTTTAGGATCTACTCTTATGCCTTCCGTAGAGACTATATGACCAAGGAAAGAAATCTCAGCTAACCAAAATTCACATTTGGAAAGTTTCTCATACAACTTCTTTTCACGAAGTATCTGAAGAACCACTCAAAGAGCATCATGCTTCTCTCTTGACTTGGACTACACTAATATATCATCTATAAATACCTCCAAATATTATCAAAGTAAGGTTGAAATACTCTAATCATCAAGTCCATGAATGTTGCAGGAGCATTAGTCAATCCAAACGGCATTACCACAAATTCATAGTGTCCGTACCGAGTCTGACGAGGCAACACTTACTTTGATGTCCGATGGTCTCATTACTCCTCTTGTATTAACACCTACACGTGAAATTAACACACGCTAAGAAATTTCTTAGTGAGGCATAAATAATCATAAGAAAAATTTTAAACACAAGTATATCATGCCAATTATAATGTCCATTAATTCTTGCAATTCATTAAACACTCTATAGTGCCCATACCGTCATTTTCAATACATTACTATAATTTACATGGGTTTCACACACTACCAATACATAAATTCATATATTTATTATGAACTTCTTAGTTTTGCACACAAAGTGGCCATACGGAAATTCATAAACTCATTATGAATTTCTTAGTTTTTGCACACAAAGTGTCCATACGGAAATTCATAAACTCATTATGAATTAATTGGTTTTTGTACACAAAATGCCCATACGAAAATTCATAAACTCATTCTAAAATTCTTAGTTTTTGCACACAAAGTGGCCATTCGAAAATTCATAAACTCATTATGAATTTCTTACTTTTTGCACACAAAGTGCCCATACGGAAATTCATAAACTCATTATGAATTTCTTAGTTTTTTCACACAAAGTGCTCATACATAAATAAACTCATTATGAATTTCTTAGTTTTTGCACACAAATTGCCCATACAGAAATTCAGAAACTCATTATGAATTTCTTAATTTTGAACACATATAGTGCCATTATGTAATCTCCATACATACATTAATCAACATACATCTATGACTATCACAACATATAAGTACATAATCAATTCACTCACCTGGCTTGCCTCGCTATTATATCCAAAATGCAACTCTGATTACTCAGCTACTTTGCCTTTGCCTTTCGTTTTACTTAACTCGGGAGTTTGATTACGATCTACACACACATTTATTAAAGACATATACCATACTAAATGTTAGTATATTCCTTAACATTTATACTTTAATAATGTTCATTAGTACTATTATTTACATTTCTATAACAATTTCAGCCTAACTTACAATTTCTGGCTCAGTAGTATCGATACCCCTACCATGGTATCGATACTACTATACTATGGTACTGATACTCTATTACGGTATGGATACCATTTATGCATTTTGTTACCAATGGTATCGATACATTCCTTATAGTATCGATGCCCCCTCTCGGTATCGATACTACTTGCATCAGTATCGATAATACACGACTAATTCTTCCAATTTTAAGCCTATAGTATCGGTATTGTTCTATCAATACCAATACCCTAACCCAGATTTTCTATTTATCTGCCCGATTCTTACCCAAATTTGGTCAAATTTCCTTATGTTTACACCCAACAATGCTATTAAACTCTTCCTTACTTATCCCTACTAACTTTCCTTCATTTAGCTTCTTAAAACATCTAATATATCCCAAGAACATTTCAATATAAGAATCACACCACTTTTTCTAACTTGTTTTCAAACACATCCAATGCTTCTAATCTCTCATTTACCTCTTTGACAAGTAAAATATACTAGTAAACATCAATAAACACTCATATCTTAATATATCATTCCAAAAACCCATTTTCTTAAATCTCCAATATTTCCTCCATCTCATAGTTTTAATCTTATACAACCTTTCCTTAAGATTACATATCACTTAAGATTACAAGAACCAACTACAATCAAAAGGAAACACTAGTTAGATGAAGCTTACCTTAAGCTATGGAGGAGAAAACTCAACCACGGGAAGAAGAATAAGAGTAAAATAACTTAGTATAATTTTTAACTTTCCCCTTTTTCTTAAATCCCTAATTTTAAATGGGTTTTAAATTTATTTCACTCTAAAAGAACAAAATACCCTTTCATTATTCAATTTCTTACTAATTGGTCTTACTTAAATCATTTCTTGTACTTTACCATTTATTCAATTTAGTCTTCCAAATTATAATTTCGTTCAAAATAGTTATTGACCTACTATTTGGGGTATTATAAGTGAGTTGTGTTTGGAATAAAGGTCATTGATTTTAAATTCAAAACTAGTGTGTGATGTGTATGTAACTTAGCATGAAAGTACTTATGCACGAGTGTGTGTGATTTGAAATAGTGAATATGTTGAATTAAAGAATATTTATAATATGATGTTTGTGCACATTTGCATATATTAGGTGTACATCATAGCATGACATATTTTTATAATCATTGAGGTAAGAACATGTTATGTTTGGATGGCATTTAAGTATGCTTTCCTTTAGCCTTGATATGTGCATCATAAATAAATGTTTAGTCATTCACTAAGCTTTATCGCTCACACTCGTTGTTTAAGCTTTTTCAGATTGTTACTTGCTGATTTGGGAGTTAGAGAAGCAATGCGTTAGGCGATGATCAAAGCAAGGAGGCGTTCTAAAGTCATCTTGAGTTTTGGTTTTATTTTGAGGCAACATTGGATCTTTAATAAAAAAAAATTATGATATTAACATGAAAGTACTTGTGCACGAGTGCGTGTGATTTGAAATAGTGAATATGTTGAATTAAAGCATATTTATAATATGATGTTTGTGTACATTTGCATATATTAGGTGTACATCATAGCATGACATATTTTTATAATCATTGAGGTAAGAACATGTTATGTTTGCATGGCATTTAGGTATGCTTTCCTTTAGCCTTGATATGTGCATCATAATTAAATGTTTAGTCATTCACTAAGCTTTATCGCTCACACTCATTGTTTAAGCTTTTTCAGATTGTTACTTGCTGATTTGGGAGTTAGAGAAGCAATGCGCTAGGCGATGATGAAAGCAAGGAGGCGTTCTAAAGTCATCTTGAGTTTTGGTTTTATTTTGAGGCAACATTGGATCTTTAATAAAAAAAAATTATGATAAAATGTTTGTTTAATTGTTTGTTAATATTTAAGTGACCTATGATGACATTTTTGATAACTTTAGATTCTTAATAGAGCAATATATATATTGTTAATGATGTTTTTGTTCTTAAGTGTTTAATTGTACAATTGTCTTATGTGACCAAATGATGCTATGTGTCTTAAATAAGTGATTGGAGTATTTAGACAAGTGGCATTGGTGAACATAATATGCTAGGCCTTTAGGTTGCATGAGAGGACCAATAGTGCACAAAATGACTAGGTGACTTGTGTTAAAATTGATCATTTATGCAATATTTGACTTTTGATGCCAAATTCTTCTATGTCATATTAAATGAAGTTGTGAATCATGCTACATATGTATTACGACATGTTATAAGTGGTTTAAATGTGTTCAAACGTGTTCATAGACCACATGATCAATTGTATGGAAGTTTGGTGGCTTGTTCTTGCATGTTCATATGAAGTTTTTGTATTTTATAAAAAAAAGGATCGATTCGTTCTGACGATCCCTTCCCTAAAGGATCGATTTGTTCCCTAAAGGATCGATCCCTACTATAAACTCTAGCTATTGGAATGCAAAGGACCGGTCTCCCATGAAAAGGGATCAATCTCTTCACTATGTGCTCAAGGAATAATGATAAATTTGGTTCACTTATGTAACACCCTTAATCCGTATACTTACTTAAATACTAATTAAAGATGTCACACAACTTTTATATAAATTCCATGGTTGAAAACCAGTACAAATTTGAAATTTTAAAATTTATCTAATTTAATCCTTTCAATAAAGTAATATGTCACGTAAAATAATAATATAATATCTAAACATTCAAATTAATAATAATCTCAAGCAACGTCAAGACAGTTTTGTACTATTTCATATCGTAAAGTAAAATGTCTAAAAATTGTCTAATTTAAAAATATATATTTCTTTATTCTATAAAAAATAAAATTTTTATCTAAAACATAAAACTTAGATATTTTTATAAATCCCTAATAACATGTCTTAAACATTTCATATTCGTATACATGTCATCTAGAGAATTTAAAGTAGTAGGATGTCATTACCAATACCTGTAACTTTTCTTTGTTGATTGATGCTGACTCAACTCCTTACTTCACTTGCTCTTCTTTACCCATGCGTGAAAGTCATCACACACTAAGTATATACTTAGTGAGACATTATAAATAATCTAAATGATATAAAATATTAAACAACTTAACAATATCTAAACCATTTATTCGCTTATATTAAACTTGAAATATCATAACAACTTAAAAAATTAAACTTAAATTCAAACAAAATCATTAAATATCCAAATCGACTTATTTGATTCATTTTTCCTCATCAAAACAAAAAAATCAACATCTCATGATTTTTTTTAGAACCATGATAATTAATGTTAGACATAACAATCAAGTCATATTCTTTTTTATTAAGATATTTTTCAGAATTTTCATATTTCATTTTCATATTTCACTTTCATATTCATTACATAACAAGTACTTTGACATTTCAGAATTCATTTATGATCCAGAACTTACTTTCAAATTCATAGCCCAATGCATATTTATGAGAATGCAAGGTACGTGAGTCATACATAATGTGCGTACAGGCACTACACAGTGCCAATCATCATCATAGGATGCACTCCAAGTTCAAATCATATCATATGCACCAACGGTGCCACAAGTAATGTACACGAATGTACCATAACTTAAACTTTACTCAACTTCCTGGCATGCTTAGTGTACCTACGAGTCTTAATGCAACATACAATGGATTTTTTCCATTAATTATTATATGTTATTGAATATCAAAGATATTAATATCTCAACATATCAAAAATTTCATATTATAACATACATAATGGGCAGTTCATACCCTAAACATTTCATTATCACATAACATATATATATATATATATATATATATATATCATGATCTTTGTCACTTACCTTTCTTTAATATACACATAATATTCATCATGAAAAAAATATTATAAATTTGATTCATTTTGAACATTTATAATAGCGTATAACATAAGAGTAACATGAAAACACAATTTATGAAAAATTTTATTTACTGGCAAATTACACTACCTTCAAAGAAATATTATTATGTATCAATATATACTTAAAAATTATTCCATGTATACCAATGGAAACTAGAATCAAATACAAATCTAACCATATAAGGAAATTCTTGTAGTTCATCTTGTACAATTTATAGTAAATTTTCAAATTTGACTTATATAAGTTGTATTGAGCAGAATCTGCAGCCCTGTTTTCTAACTTATCATTGTTTAAAAATTCATATCTTTTTGTATAATTATTAGAATCAGTAGTCATTTGATTTAGACAAACTAGAATGATATAAAAATCATATTCTAATCATTTCTATATAATTTATAGTGATTTTCCAAACTTACTATTCAAGTCACAAGTATATGTAGATTTCACTAGTTTGCATCCTTAACTTATTCACTAATTCTATTAGCTTACCACATGAACATATGTGCATGAATCACAATGTAACACAATATTAGGAGTCATTTCTTACCATAGTAACTCCATCACTGACTCATCGTAAGCCATTATTTGCACGATAACATAAATATAAATTAAATATGCACTCACCTGGTGTCCTTAGCTTGCAAACCTTCCTTAGTAATCCACGTTTCATCCTTAAGCTTATCCTTATCTTTAATATTGATTGATCTTGAATTCAAGCACACTATCTAAATGAGAATCATTTACACAACATAAATATTTCAAGTCACATGTTAGAATCGTACTAACATGAGCACATACTAGAAAATAAATTCCTAAAAATCTTTCGATGATCATTCGATACTAGTTCCATGTCACGAAACCTTAACACTTCAAATTGACCATTCAATTTCCTTTTTATCCAAATTTATCCAAACTTCACATAACGTTATACCCTTTACATTTTAACTATAATTTATGAATTCTTTTGGAATTCCTCTCAACTTTTCCATTTTATTATAAATAGTCATTTGCCATTTTTCTTCAATTCAAGTCTCAAACAATTTAATTAAATTTCCAGCACCTAATTTCCATCCCAATACCTCAATAATTCCACCATTACCACTTAAGTCACTAACTTTCTCAATATTTGCCATTTAGTACTTAAACTTTGCCAACTTCCCAAAATAGTGTAATTTCACATTCTAACATCAAATTTAACAATCTAACATTAATCTCCAACATAGTACAACAACTATTGAATAATTACAATCAACCCCATAACTTTTCAAAATTATCGAATAGGCCTCTCAACTTTCACAAAATTACATATTGGTCCTAAAAATTTTCTAAGGCTTGTAGAATCCTTTCTACATTATTTCCAATGCTTACATATTTTTTCATAATTTTTCTCACCTTACAAAGCTTAGGCCGAATATCTTAAGGGTCGGTTTCCATGATTTTCAGATGATTTCAATTAATTCAAGCATGAAATCAACCTCCAATCATCATTTTAAAACATCTACAATCAAACCCCTAACTCAATTTCATTAAATCATAAATTTCCCTAAATTAGGGTTTAGGACCAAAATCATTAATAGCATTTCTATGTGGCTTTGATCATCATGCAAGCTTGGAAATGATTCTACAACATCAAAACCCTCTAAATACATCATCAATTCATGAAACCCTAACATGAACATAAATCTAGAATTTGGGAACTAAATATTCAAGCAAGATTAGCATGCAATAATGGTACCAAATGATAGTGTTTTCGAATAGAACAATTTTCTATTTCATGTCTTAATCTAAAAACCTAAGGAAATTGCTTGAAAATGAAAAATAAAGATTTCTCTTACCTAGTGTATGAAGGAGAACGAAGTGGAGCTTGAAGAAGGTCTTATTTTCATGATATTTCTAGTCAATTTCATGTTAATTTGTCATTTATTAAGATTAAATGAATTTAAAATTCATTTAATGGAAAATGACAATTTTACCATTAATGAAACTTGATAATTACATCATTACTTTTGACTTTTGAGATATGTAGACATAATGTCACTCAACATATAGACAGTGGCATTATATCATTAAATAAACACAACTGTTGCCAACTCAAGATCATGAGTCAGATATTTTCTTTTGTGATTCTTTAGTTGCTTTGAATCATAAGCCAAATTTTTCCTCTTGCATGAGCATGCATTATAAGAAGCATTACTATAAATCACACAATCTGCTGTGATCATATTTCTATATCTGCTTATTTTCATTCTTTTTTCTTCAAGCATGAAGTACATCAAGAACCAGGGAGCTTTACTATCACATTTCTATATCTATACTTATGTTATTTCTATACATATTAAACAAGTGATACGTGATATGATATACACATATTCTATGTTACATATTATAAGTAAATATTTAATATTTATTATGCTAAAAATTATTGTGTTATATGTTAGACCTTATATTTAAGAATTTAATGGCCTTTGCACATTATACTTGCCACCACATATCTATACCTAGCATATTTCATACTTAAACATCCATTCATAGCTTATTCTATGAATACATGACATTTCCTAGCTTCTACTTAGCTCATTATAGGCTGCAATAATCATTTACAATGTTTAATAAAATTACACATACCTACTCATTGATTTTATACCTTTTTGCAGGTAATTAGGACCTAAGGACACATTATGATAAGCTTTGGGAAGCTCATTCAATCCATGTCAGCTCAAAACCATTATAAGAAAGCTTTAGACAAGTGAGAAACAACTGAGACTTAGCTAAGGGAGCAAAAGTGTAGTTGATATTAACTGGAGGGTAGCAGAGGACTATAGTAGATGAGATGATACATGAGCCATTTGAAGGTAGCTGAGGTGACATTAGGTACCTAGCTAGCTACCTAGGCTCCTAGCTAGCTTACTAACCTAGCTAGCTAACTAAGTTACCTTTAGCATGCACCTAATCATGTGAGCAACATGTGGCCGAGGGAGTACCATAAGGAAGGCGTGGAAAAGCATATCAAAATAAGGGACATGTGCTTTCATTAAACAAGCATGTGTCATTTCCTTTTGAATTTAAATAAGGTGCCATACACATCAAGGGGAATCACAATTCGGCTAAAGCCTCTCCACCATTCATTCAAATGCACCAAGGCCAAACCAACACATCCATTCTGAAAAGAAGAAGTCCCCTCATTTCACAAGCCTTTTTAAACCATCATGAGGCTTCAATTGTTCATTTAGCCAAACCAACATCTTTATTAGGCCTAGGGACTTTATTTTTCAATTAAATCAACATGTAACTCCAAAGGGATGCAACCTAGCTAAACCATTACCTTGTTATTCAACCATGCCCCTTGACAAACTATAAATAGCCAATGTCTTGGCTCTTGTAATGAATCACTCCCATAACTTGAAATATATTTGTAACACCCATTTCCCATATACGTTTCCTTACACGAGACACAGATGTCACATCACGTTTAAAGTATTTCCTCTTTTGAAAACCAATAATTTTTTTCTTTTCATTAAACATTTTAATTTACTAATAATAAAACGCTCATTAAACTTTAGTATGTAAACAAAATTCTAATGTTCAAACATTTTATCTTTTAACATCATTATAAACCAAATACTTTTAAGAGCGTTATTATAATTCAATTACATGTCGAATAATAATATGAAAAATAGACATAGTTGTCACAATTCCTGATGAGGTGACTCTTGATTTGCGATGTCAGATGCACTCCTTACTCTGCTTGC
Organism: Hibiscus syriacus; assembly: GCF_006381635.1. Taxonomy (NCBI): domain Eukaryota; kingdom Viridiplantae; phylum Streptophyta; class Magnoliopsida; order Malvales; family Malvaceae; genus Hibiscus; species Hibiscus syriacus. Next base: position 1,576,413 of record NW_024062697.1, on the reverse strand, counting down.
TAAAACATACGCGTGAAATAAACAAGTTAAGTATTTACTTAGTGAGGCGTAAAAACAATGAGATAAATGTTATTTTTTAACATCCATATACCATAACTATCAAAATGTAAATTGATATTTCAACTCATTATAAATTCAGTGGTTTTTGCACACATAGTATCGATACTGTAATTCACAAACTCATTATGAATTACTTGGGGTGCACACATAGTGTCAATACAGAAATTCATAAACTAATTATGAATTTCTTAGGTTGCACACATAGTGCCAATACGAAAATTCATAAACTTATTATGAATTTCTTAGGTTGCACACATAGTGCCAATACGGTAAATGCAATACATACCTTAAGTAAAAGGCATCTATTATTATCATAACATATAAGTACATAATTAATGCACTCACCTGATATGCCTCGTTAATATGCTTTAAGGATGTTCAGCTATTCGGCAACCTTATCTTTGCCCTTTTTATTGCTAGACACGAGAGCTTGGTTACGATCTACACAAGCATCCAATAAGTACACATACCATACCAATTTTAGTATACTCTCTAACATTTATACTTTTAATAATACTTAAAAGTACTATTATATTCAATTTTTATCAAAATTCGTCCTATATTAAATTTCAAGAATCAATAGTATCGGTACCCCTACCATGGTATCGATATTTCTATACTATGGTACCGATACTCCCTTTAGTATCGATACCATTTCTACATTCTAAAATCCATGGTATTGATATCTTCCTCTTAGTATCGATACTCATAGCAGTATCGATACTCATTGCATTAGTATCGATATTGTTCATAGAATTTCTTCAAATTTAAGCCAATAGTATCGATACTGTTCTTCCAGTACCGATACTTTTACCCAGATTTTCTATTTTTCAGCTTGATTTTTACCCCAAATTTGTCAAATTCCCTTACTTTTACCTCCAACAATACTACTAAACTCTTCATTACTTATCCCAATTAACTTTCCTTCATTTAGCTCCTTATAACATCTAAAATCTCCAAAGAACATATCAAACCAAGAATCATACTACTTTTTCATACATGTTTTTAATCACATACAATGCTTCTAATATTTTATTTACTTATTTGATAAGTCAAATATACTAACAAACCTCAATAACGAATTATATTTTAACCTAACATTCAAAAACCCATTTTATTCAATCTCAAATGAATCAATCATCTTTAAGTTTTAACTCTCTTTAACCCTTCATTAAGCCTCTATAATACTAAAGGTTTCAAAACCAACCATTTAACTAAAGGAAAAACCAACTTGGAGGAACTCACATTTGGCTGTGGAGAGAACGACACACGGATAGAAGGAGAAGAGAATATAACTTAGCTTCTTTTTTCCACATTCCCCTTTTCTTACTCTTAAATGCCCTATTAAAATGAATTTTAAATCCATTTCCCTCTAAAATACTAAAATACGTTTCATTCATCCTTTCTTACAAATTGGTCTTAAACAAAATTTCTCAATCATTTCTTATACTTTACCATTTATTAAATTTAATCCTCCAAAACTTTAAATTATTCCAATATAGTCATTGACCTGATAGTTGGGGTATTACAATATTTATGAGGATTTCCTCTTTGTTTAAGTTCTTTTTAAACTTTTTATCGACATATCAAGGCTTAGGCTTTATGGCATCAACCCCTTCTTTTTATATACCATTGGTAGCTTAGGTTTAATATAACTAAGTGGTCAAGGTCATTCTACCACCCCTTATTGGATTAAAGGATTGATGCTAGGTTTTTTGCCTAGTTTCTTTCTTTATCTTTCTAGATACTATCCTAGCCCTTTCCATTTCATTCATAAGCCCATCACTATGCCCAAACCACTTCCGCAGCCATACTCATAACATACTTTACAAAATAACCCACCTTTACATCAACTACCAAGCTTTCTATTTGAGGATATTTTCTTGCAGGTTTTTGCTCTTTCACTAGATCCACAATCAAAAGAAGGTGCGCCTTACATCAGATGGTATCAGAGCTTTGGGTGAAGAGCCAACATACATTAAGAAGCCCTTTTAAAAAAAAAGAAAAAGAAAAAGAAAATAAAGAAAAATGAAAGAAAGTAACGAGCAAGGTGCAAACGGCCAAAGTGAAGAAAAACAACAAAAAGGTCTCCAAATGAAGTACCAACAAAAGCAATGAACAAGCAAGGGTGAAGCATTACACCATCAAGATTCATCATCTTCAAGGCAAGTTTATCAAATTGTGGTGAAAGTGAAAGTTCCTAGTGCTTGTTTGTAAGTAACCCCTTTATTTTATTTTTTCTTTATTTTTACCCACCCTTTGTATATTACATTTGTTTATCTCAACCTTAACCATTTGAAGTTGATGCTAACAATACCAAGACTTGAGAAAGTTTTGAGTAAAAATTAATTTCAGGACTTTTGCATAAGAGGAGCGAGTGGTAAAAGACAACTGAGTGTGAGAGATCAGAAAAGGAAAGTAAAAGCCAAATTGTGTCCTGAGTGCAAACACGAGAGAACTAAGTGTCATTCTTCTTTTTTTATAGTGCATACTTAGGTTCTTTGTGAGAGCATATCAGTAAGGTCCTTTACACATTTCTTCTCTTTTTATTTTTCTAACCATATCTAGAGAATCAGGTAATTGCCTCATGAAACATCCCCAAACTTGTAAGATCAGGCACTTCTTTAAGAAATGATGCGTCTAATGAGACTAGAACTAGAGCCTTTTCATGACTGGATAAAATTAAAGGTTCTGGATTTATTCTAAGTCAAGAAGAATTTGAAGATGATGAGGCAATACAACTTCTCAGAATTTAAGGAGGACCGTACAAAAAAAAATATGTTGATGACAACTTGAGTAGCATCAAAGTAACCATTCCTACATTTCAAAGGAGGACTGATCCAGAAGCATACCTAGACTAGGAAGCCAAAGTTGATCATGTTTTTTAGTACCATAACTATTTCAAGTAAAAAAAGGTTCGACTTACAGCCATGGAGTTTATTGATTACACTTTAGTTTGGTGGGATCAACTAACTTCATCTAGAATAAGAAATAGAGAACGACAAATTAACAATTGGATAGACATGAAGGCTATTATGAGAATTAGATTTTTTCCTGATCACTACCATCAGGATCTATACTAGAAGTTGGAAAATCTTACGCAAGGCAATATTAGTGTGGAGGACCATTACAAAGAGATGGAAATAGCCAGGATATGCACCAATATTGAGGGAGATCAGGAGGCAACCATGGCTAGGTTCTTAGCAGGATTAAATCCAAAAATTTCTAACATTCTTGAATTGCAGCATTATGTGGATTTTGATGAGATGGTCTATATCGCCATCAAAATCGAGAGGTAAATCAAGAGAATAAGTACATTACGAGGTTGTGTTACTACTTCAAACCAATGGATTCAAAGTAGAACCAAGAAGCAAACTCCCTTACAAATTCGATAAAAAGTGGAAAGTTCAAAATCGAAGCAATGGTGGAAGGAAAAAGCAAAGAGAAAAAGTAAACAAGCACATAGCAATCCCGAGACATCAAATGCTTTAAGTGCCTTGGGAGAGGCCATATTACAAGTTAGTGTCCCAACTGTAACATCATGTTAATGCTTGACAATGGAGAATTTGAATCTTACCAAGAAGAAGATAAAAAAGAAGAATTCATTAAGGAGGAAGATCAAGGATGAAAGAATGCCATTGATGGAGAACTTTTGGTGGTCAAGAGACTACTAAACACTCAATTGGCAAAAGAGGAACAGCAAAGTGAGAATATCTTTCACACTAGATGCAACATGGAAGGCAAGGTATGTCTTATGATCATTGATAGTGGGTACTTGTGCTAACATTGCTAGTAATATCATGGTTGAAAAGCTAGGATTGAAGACCTTGAAGTATCCTACACCTTATAAGTTGCAATAGTTGAATGATATAAATGAATTGTGTGTTAGTTGTCAAGTGTTTGTTCCATTCTCCATTGGGTGATACAAGGATAAAGTTTTGTGTGATGTGGTTCCAATGCATGCTAGTCATATATTGCTTAGGAGACCTTGGAACAACAAAAAAAAAAGAACGGTGCATGATTGCTATACAAATCAGTATATGTTCATTCATAACAATAAAAAGATCATATTGATGCCAATGACGCCAAAGTAAGTGCACAAATATCATAAGCATATGAAGGAGAGCATGGAAACATACAAGAAAATACCATCAACTTCAAAGACCGAGGGTGATAACAAGAGCACAAGCACGTTTTCTCAAAAGATAGAAGATTTGGAGAGTCACCAAGAAGAACCATCTTCCTACACTAAGGGACATGTTGGTTTAATTTCAAGAGGCACTTATTTGAAGAACCATGAGGATGAAACCTTTTCTTTTATCAAATGATAAATTGCTTCAAGGAATATGACTTGTTCCTTCATCAAGGAACACTATGTTTCAAAAGATAATACATATTCCTTCACTAAAGGACATGCACTTTTACAAGCATTATACATTCAAAAGCAGTCACCAAGGGATTTGATGCATCATTCAGTCAAAAAGACGTGTTCTTTGGAAGTAAAGGAAACCAAGCGTTGTGCCACAAAGGTACGTAACTTTATATTGCAAGTTAATGAAGGCTATCAACTAATGGAGCCTTTGGGTGAAAACTCTTCGTATAAGGTACCTTTTGGTAAAAATGATTCCAAAGAAACACCTTTAAATAAGATAATCTCTTTAAACCATCCTTTAGAGGATATTGTGCATGAAGAAAGAAAACAAAAAGGATTATATGCTATAGGGAAAATATTTTTGCCCATTACCAAGACAAACAAGTCCAAACATCCAAGGATTTCGATTTGAGGACAAATTGCATCAAAAAGGGGGTGATGTGATCATACTTCAACATCTACTACTTTCATTATTCTTTCTTCAAGCATGAAGTACATCCAGGACCAGAGAGCTTTACTATACATTTTTCTCACATTTCTATATCTATGCTTATGTTATTTCTATAGATATTAACCATGTGATTCTTGTTATGATGTAAACATATTCTATGGTGTATGTTATAAGTAAATATTTATTATTTATTATTCTAAACATTATTGTGTTATATGTTAGACCTTATATTTAAGAATTTCATGGCCTTTGAATAGTATACTTGTCACCACATATCTATACTTAGCATATTTCATACATAAACCTCCATTCATAGCTTATCATACGCATACATGCCATTTCATAGCTCATCATACACATACATGCCATTTCATAGCTTATCATACGCATACATGCCATTTTATAGCTTATACTTAGCTCATTATAGGATGCAATATTCATTTACAATGTTTACCCAAGTTATACATGCCTATTCATTGATTTTATACCTTTTGCAAGTACTTAGGACCTAAGGACACATTATGATAAGCTTTGCGAAGCTCATTCAATCAATACCAGCTTAAAACTAGCATAAAAAAGCTTTACACAAATAGGAAGCAGCTGAGACTTAGCTAAGAGAGCTAAAGTGTAACTGACATTAGCTGGAGGGCATCTGAGGACTATAATAACTGAGCTGAGGACCCGAGGCAGCTGAAGGTAGCTAGAGTGACACTAGTTACCTAGAGCTAGCTACACTACCTAGCTAGCTACCTAAGCTCCTAGCTAGCTATCTAAGTCACCTCTTAGTATGCACCTAATCATGTAAGCAACATGTGGTCGAGGGAGAACCTAAGGAAGACATGGAAGATCACATCAAAGTAAGGGACATGTGCTTTCATTGAACAAGCATTGTCATTTCCCTTTTAATTCAAATAAGAAGCCATACACACCAAGGGACATCACCATTCGACTAAAGCATCTCCACCATTCATTGAAATACACCAAGGCCAAACCAACACATCCATTCCACAAAGGAAAAGTCCCCTCATTTCACAAGGCTTTTTAAACCATCATGAGGCTTCAATTATTCATCTAGTTGAACCAACATCTCTATTAGTACTAGGAACTTTATTTTTCAATTAAATCAACATGTAACTTCAAAGGCATACAACCTAGCCAAACCATTACCTTGTTATTCATCCATACCCCTTGACAAATTATAAATAGCCAATGCCTAGGCTCTTGTAGGCATCACTCCAATTACTTGAAATATATTTTTAAGGATTTCCTCTTTGCTTAAGTTCTTTTTGAACTTTTTATCGACTTATCAAGGTTTAGGCTTTGTGGCATCAAACCATTCCTTTCATATACCATTGGAGGCTTAGGTTTAATATACCTAAGTGGTCAAGGTCATTCTACCAACCCTTGTTATAATAAATTATTGGTGTTAGGTTCTTTAGCCTAGTTTCTTCCTTTATCTTTTAAGATACTATCCTAGCCCTTTCCATTTCATTAATAAGCCCGTCACCACGCCCAAACTACTTTCGCAGCCATACTCATAACATACTTTACAAAACAACCCATCGTTTTACCTTTACATCAACTACTAAACCTTCCATTTGAGCATATCTTCTTGCAGGTGCTTGCTCTTTCACTATATCCAAAATCAAAGGCAGAAGTGCCTTACATCACAATTTTTTCTATATTGTGATTGCACTGACCCTAGAGGTTATGTTAGTATTTTTTAATATCTTAAAATTTTCTTGTCACCTATCAGTCCAAATGATGTGTCTTTTCTCAATAGCTTGGTCAGAGGAAAACTATCATAGAAAAGGTCTTCACGAACCTTTGATAGTAACCAATAAGTCTAAAAAAACTTTGAATCTAGGAAACATGCTTTGGAATTTATCATTCAAGTATAGCTTGTGCTTTCTTAAAGTATATTTTTATCCCCTCTGATAAGACCACATGGCCAATAAATAAAACTTTAAACAACTAGACTTAACACTTTGTCAATTTAACATACAACTCTTTCTCTCGAAGAGTTGGGAAAATTATACAAAAATACGCATCATATTCTTTCTTAATCTTAAGATAGACCACATTATCATCAACAAACACTATCACTAATTAATCCAAGTATAACTAAAATACTTGGTTTATCAAATCCATAAATGACGTAGGAACATTCACTAAACCATACGACATTACCGTATACTTGTAATATTCATACTATTGAATACTGAAAACTATCTTAGGAATATCTTCTTCCTAAATCTTTAACTAATAATATTCTAAATTGGAGATCACTCTTGAAAAACATCAATTCACCTTTTAACTGATCAAAAGGTCATCAATGGAAGGAAAAGAAGACTTATTTTTCATTATTATATTATTTTGATTGACAATAATCCATGCATAATTGCATATACTCATATTTCTTTTACAGAATTAACATTGGTGCGTCTTAGGTGACACGCTTGATCCTGTAAATACCCGTTCTTAACAATTCTAATAACTATGCCTTTAATTTTATAGGCTCAATCGGAGCCATTCAGTATAAGGCTATAGAAATTAACGCAGTACCGAATAACATCTCTATTTTATTTGCACCTTAATCTAGAGGTAATCCAAGTAACTCTTCTAGAAATATATCTAGAAACTCTCTAGTAGTTGGGACATCTTCTAACCTAATCTTTGATAACTTGCATATCCTTCACATTGATTAACAAGGCTTAACAACATTACAGAAATAACTTCTCGGTAGTTACTGCTAAAATCACATCAAATAACATATTTACTTACCACTATGATCTCAGAACCTTTCGAGTTCTTTAAATCAACCGCTCTAAGCGGTAATTCATTATAACATGGTAGGGGTAATCAATCCATTCTAAAAAAATTACCTTCGAAAGAAATTCTATCAATTTCATTAAAACTCAACACTTTGAATCTTTACAGACAATTATTGTCTACAAATACGACTCGCCCTCGCATTCTGGCCTAAAGGGTTAGTCGCACACAAGTCACTTAGGATTAATTCTATGAAAATATTCCACTCTATAATCAATATTGTACTTATGCATGAACGAGGTTTTCTTTAATCCTACACTGACACTTTATATTGTGTCAGTGCATCATCTTAATCAGACTAAACATAAGGTTTATGATTAACTATAATATTATCATTTTCTTCCTATTCTCGAACCTCTTGTTCTATCATTTTCTTCCTATTCTCGAACCTCTTGTTCTATTATTTACCTTAAACATTCCATTTCAGACATTTTATACATATATTGTACTTATCCACTTTCATTAGTAAGGGGTGGCATCAATCAAATTATATACATATCAGATTAGTGACAATGACATCCTAGTGACATGTATACACTTTTCAAATTAAAATAGGTTTGATTTAGGCTGACATTTGGCTAAATCTACAGCTCTGATATCAATAAATGTAACACCCTTAATCTTTATACTTACTTAAATATGAGTGAAAGATGTCACACAACTTTTACATAAATTCTATGGTTGAAAACCAGTACAAATTTAAACTTTTAAAAATTATCTAATTTAATTCTTTCAAGAAAATAATAAGTCACATAAAATAATAATATAATAATATCTGAACATTCGAATTAATAATAAACTCAAGTAGCAGCAAGATAGTTATGTACTATTTGATATCTTAAAGTAGACTGTCTAAAAACTGTCTAATTTAAAAATATATATTTCTTTATTCTATAAAAAATATAACTTTTATCTAAAACATGAAACTTAGATTCATTTATATATATCCCTAATAACATGTCTTAAACATTTCTTATTCGTATACATGCCATCTAGAGAATTTAAAGAAGAAAGATGGCATTACTGATACTTATAACTTTTCTTTGTTGATTGATGCCGACTCAACTCCTTACTTCACTTGCTCTTCTTTACCTAGGTGTGAATATCATTACACGCTAAGTATATACTTAGTGAGGCATTATAAACAATCTAAATGATATAAAATATTAAACAACTTAACAACATCTAAACCATATATTCGCTTATATCAAACTTGAAACATCATAACAACTCAAAACATTAAAATTAAATTCAAATAAAATCATTAAATATCCAAACTGGCTTATTCGAGCCATTTTTCCTCGTCAGAACCTGAAAATCATCATCTCGTGATTTTATTAGAACCATGATAATCAATGTTAGACATAGCAATCATGTCATATTCTTTTTTATTCAGATATTTTTCAAAAATTTTATATCTCATTTTTATCTATCAGTTTCATATTCATTACATAACAAGTATTTTCACATTTTAGAATTCATTTCTGATTCAGAACTTACTTTCTGATTCATAACTTAATTGCAGATTTATAGCTTATTTTCAAAATCATATCACAATGCATATTTATAAGAATGCAAGGTATGTGAGTCATACATAATGTGTGCACTGCGTACTACACGGTGCCAATCATCATCATAAGATGCACTCCTAAGTACAAATCATATCATATGCACCAATGGTGCAGTACGTAATGTACACGAATGTATCATACCTTAACTTAACTTGAACATTACTCAACTTCCTGGCATGCCAAGTGTGCCTACGACTCTCAATGCAACAAATAATGGGATTTTTCCATTAATTAATATATGTTATTGAATATCAAATATATCAATATCTCAACATATCAAAATTTTCATATCTTAACATAATGGGCAGTTCATACCCTAAACATTTCATTCCCACATAACATACATATATATATATATATATATATATATATATATCATGATCATCACCATTTACCTTTCTTTAACATGCAAGTCATATTCATCATGAAATAAATATCATAATTATTATGTCAACTATAATAAAGTTAACTCATTTTGAACATTTATAATAGTGTATAACATAAGAGTAACATGAAAACACAATTTATGACAAATTTTATTTACTGGCAGGTTGCACTATCTTCTAAGAAATTTTATTTAGTATTACTCTACACGCTTAAAAATGGCTCCATTTATACTAATGGAAACTAGAATCGAATAAAAATCTAACCATATAAGGCAATTCTTATAGTTCATCTTGTCCAATTTATAGTAAATTTTCAAGTTTGACTTATATAAGTTGTGTTGAGTAGAATCTACGGCCCTGTTTTCTAACCTATCATCATTTAAAAATTCATATCTTTTTTGTATACTTCTTGGAATCAGTAGTCCTTTGTTTTAGACAAAACTATATTGATATAAAAAGTCCAATGGTGTAAAAATTATATTCTAATCATTTCTATATAATTTATAGTGATTTTCCAAACTTACTATTCAAGTATTCACTAATTCTATTAGCTTACCACATGAACATATATGCATGAATAAAAAAGGCACACAATATTAGGATTCACTTCTTGCTATAGTAACTCCGTCACTGGCTCATCGCAAGCTAAAGTTTGCACGATCACATAATTACAAATTAAATATGCACTCACTTGGTGTCCTTAGCTTGTACCTTCCTCAGTAATCCACGTTTCATCATTAAGTTTCTCGTTAGATTTAATATTGATTGATCTTGAATTCAAGCACACTATCTAAATGATCATCATTTACACAACATAAATAATTAAAGTCACATGTTAGAATCTTACTAACATGAGCACATACTAGAAAATGAATTCCTAAATATTTTTAATGCTCATTCGATACTAGTTCCATGTCACGAAATCCATGTTGACCTTAACACTTCAAATTGACCAATCAATTTCCTTTTTGTCCAAATTTATCCAAACTTCACATAATGTTCTCAACTTTATATTTTAACCATAATTTATGAATTCTTTTGGAATTCCTCTCAACTTTTCCATTTTATTCTAAATAGTCCTTTGCCCTTTTTCTTCAATTCAAGTCTCAAACAATTTAATTAAATTTCCAGCACCTAATTTCCATCTCAATAACTAAATAATTCCACTATTACCACTTAAGTCACTAACTTTCTCAATATTTGTCATTTAGTACTTAAACTTTGTCAACTTCCCAAAATAGCTTAATTTCACATTCTAACATCAAATTTAATAATATAACATTAATTTCCAACACAGTACAACAATTATTGAATAATTACACATCAACCCTATAACTTATCAAAATTGTCAAATAGGTCCCCTAACTTTCATAAAATTACATATTGGTCCTAAAATTTTCCTAAGGCTTGTAAAATCCTTTCAACATCATTTCCAACACTTACATAATTTTTCCATAGTTTTTCTCACCTTACAAAGATTAGGTCGAATATCTTATGGTAGGTTTCCATGATTTTCTGTTGATTTCAATTGATTCAAACACGAAATCAACCTCTAATCATCATTTCAAAACCTCTACAATCAAACTCCTAACTCAATTTAATCAAATCACAAATTTCCCTAAATTAGGGTTTATGCCAAAAATCGTTAATAGCATTGCTAAGTAGTTTTGTTCGTCACACAAGCTTGGAACTGATTCTATAACATCAAAAACCTCTAAATACATCGTCAATTCATGGAACCCTAACATGAACATAAACCCTAGAATTTGAGAACTTAACATTCAAGCAAGGTTAGCATGCAATAATGGTATCAAATGATAGCGTTTTTCGAGTAGAACAATTTTCTATTTCACGTCTTAATCCAAAAACCTAAGGAAATTGCTTGAAGATGAAAAATAAAATTTTCTCTTACCTAGGGTATGAAGGAGAAAGAAATGGAAATTGAGTAAGGCCTTATTTTCATGAAATTTCTAGTCAATTTCATGTTAATTTGTCATTTATTAAGTTTAAATGAATTTAAAATTCATTTAATGGGAAATAACAATTTCATCATTAATGAAACTTGATAATTACATCAATACCAAACCACATAACACTTATCATCTTCCCAAATTCAAATATAAACAAAATAGCATACCCTCGACAACTTTATCCATGAACTTTTCCAAAAATTTATATCTTACCATTTTCATCTAATAGTCCAAATTGAACTTGGAAATAAATTCTCAAATCCAATTACTAATATTATTTTCCATGATTTAAAAATGTGGAAATAATATTTTTAAGCTTAATTTATTATCCTTTAAAATTTCTCAAAATATTTATTCGTTCCGATTTACCAAATTTTTACCGGACTTTAACACTTTCTAGCTTTTAACACAAATATCATATCAAAAATATGATTTCCACCAAAACATCATTCTTGTTGGTGAACTATTCATTTATGGGGTCAAAAAACCTAACTTTTGAAAATCATGTTTTTGGTCCCTATACTTTTAAAAATTACCTTTTTAGTCCCTAAATGTTTTCAAAATTTATACTTTCACCACTAAACTTTCAAATTTAACATTTGGTCACTAACCAAAATTTTGGGGTGTTACAACTTAAAGGTCTTATTTTGACCGTAGGATGTTTATGCAAAATGGTCATAGAAATGAATTGTTAATTATTACTTGGTCTTAAATTAAATTTTTGTAAAAATTATTTTGTCGCCCTTTAATATATTGAATTACATAATGGGAGTGTCAATTGCATGTTTCTATTCATATGCAGCTTTTGTATTATTTACACTTTGGTCTTTAAAGATGCATGCATAGTTAAGTCTCTGAATGATGTCTGATTGATCTAATACTTTACAAGTGTCTAATTGGATGTAAATAATGCTTATTATTGAGTTCAATTTCTACTTTTAACATTGAATTGATAATAGCATGTGAAATGACTATTTTACCTCTATGTTGAATAACTCATTTTCTTTGCAATTCATGATTCTGTATTTTAGCTTGATTTTATGATATTATGTTGTTATGTGTTGCATGTTGAATGTTTATCATACTTGTTTTTATTAGTATGCATGATCAAAGTTTTGTTTGTCTGATTCACTTTGGAATCAAATGTGAACGCAGAATATCTTGGTCATTCTACATTGTCAGATATAGGGTGTTATGATCTTTTTCACAACATTTTCAGTTGACAATGAAAAATGTTACATTCTTCATAACATTTTAAGCTTAAAAAAATGTTAGGAAAAATTAACATTTTAGGTTGCTTCCAACCTAAAATGTTATGCTTTTTATCATACTTTCAGTTGTGTTCATTTCTGTCTTTTTTAGTCTTAAATTAGGTTGTTGTATCGCAATACTACCCTGTCAAGGGATGGGAAAAGGAAAAGAGAAAGTGTAACACCCTCTAATAGATCTTTACAAACTGTCAAAATCACGAGTGCCATATTAGTTTATCAAAGTAATCCCATAATTCATGATTTTGATAATATGACTTACTCAAAAATTTTAAATAAATTATATATAAATTATATATATGAAAACATAAAATTTAGAAAAGCAAAGTTCTTTCATTTGAAAATCAAATACATAAATAAATTATTACAACTTGACTCAAATAAAACTACAACCATTACAAGTTCACTTAAGTCATTATCATTGTACTCCGGTACTCCCATTGAGACTCCTCTGATAATATCATTATCCATAATGATCCTCGAAATCGGTAACCTACAAACAAATAAATTCAAATGTTGAACTAACAAAGCTTAGTGGTATACATATACACAACTATATTTCATGAATTTCATATAAATAAACACATTATCATGTTATAAAGTTATAACAATTAATCATCCACTCTTATTATCCTTAATCTCTTATTCAATTTTATCACACTTGGGTCAAAGTTTAAGACATAATATATATAAGATCATCAGACTATTTTGCTTATCATATTATATCACGTTGAGGGTCTATTAGGGTCAAGGACGTTGGGGTTTATAATTTAAACCAATGATGATGATGGTAAGAAGAGGCTAGGATTTGGACACAGGGTGTGTTATGGCTAACGAAACCAACCTCCAACCCTGTGCTTGCCTTCTACCAAGTATCTCTAGCACCTCTACCCCATGGTCGATCAAAGTTATACCCTTCAACCCTAACATTTTTTATTTGGTTTTCCTTACCAGCTCCCTCGTCTTTGCGTTGTCTTATACACTCATGTTGCCACATCAATATATTTTTTATTTCTCTACTATCACACACAACGTGGTGAAGTATAGAGAGTCGGTGGATTATCATATTTTGAAGCTATTAGGGTTTAAGATTTAGATGAACATTAATAAAAGTGCAAAGGGGTTAAGGTTTGGATAATAGGTGCGATACAACTGACGACTATGGTAGTAACATCGAGGGAAATGGTTATGATTAAAGAAGATAAATTTTAAGGAATTTTAGAGTTTTTTGTTTGAAAAAAGTGAAAAAAAATTGAAGGTTCATGGATTAAATTAGAAAGTAACCTTTTTATTGACGTATCATATAATTAAACTAATAAAAGTTAACAATCAATGACCAAAATGTAATTACCCAATAACAAAAGAGATCAAAATGTTACTTTTCAAAACTAAAAACCAAAATAAAACAAGAAAAAATAAAAGAAACCACTTATACAAATATTTTGGGTAAAGTACACAAATGGACCTTCGACTATAAGATATTGTTGAGTTGAATCAGTCTACTATTAAAAGTTAGAAAATAATCTATGTTGAGTTATTCGATTGATGAATATACCAAGAGGGGGTGAATTGGCAATAAAAAATTTTGGTGGAAGCTTTTGCAGAAAATTGAAAATATTTGCACAGCGATTTAGAGTGGTTCGACTTTCTCAGCCAAAGTCTACGTCCACTACTTTGGCTATCTACACTAAGGATTTTTCAACAAATTCACTAATTTGTTCTTTCTTTTTAGGACAAAGAGTAACCTTACAACTCCCTCAAGAATTATACCCCAAATTCTTGAGAACACTCTGTCCCAAAGAGAAGAATACAAATTTCACAAACTTACAGAAAAACCTCTCAAGGTAAGATGTTTACACAATTCTAGAACAAAGAAAGAACACTCAAAAATGAATACAATTGAGTACAAATGGTGTTCTTGAAAGAAAAATGAATATTGAATGAAAATAGGCTTGAAATGCTCAAACTTGAGGTTTGATGCTATCTCTTTGATTCTCTCCTGATTCTTGCTTCTTGTTGTTGATCAATGGCTCCTGAGCTTGTTTAAATACACCTTCGATCACTTTTAAACGCTGGGGATCATTGGTGAATTCAATAGATCCGTTATGGTGTGAATATCATTTAAAAATTCAGTTGGTAGCATAGGTGTATCGGTACACACAATATAAAATTTAAATATTTCGACCGTTGGTTGACCTAGTGTATCATTACACTCAAGAGTGTATCGGTACCTAAATTACATTCGATGTTTCTTGGAGCCAGGGGTGATCGATATATCAGTTGTGTATCGATACCCAAAACACATTCGAAATATGGGTTGTATCGATACATCCAATAGTGTATCGGTACCTCCCTTTGTAAAACTTGTTTTTCGCTTAAGCAAGGTTCGAAATACTTTGTAAAAATTGTTTCAAAAATATTTTAAGACTAAAACACAATTTTACACTTAAGTAAGGATTAAAATTGACATTTGAAAACTTGGAGTAATATTTTTTATATTCTAATAATTTAATCGAATATATAATTTAAAATTGAATAAAATCTTAAAATTCAGTAGTAATTTATTTGTTATATCGAAATATCAAAAATGTTTTCAACAATCTCCCCCTTTTTTATATAACAAAAAATTTTAGTAATTTTAAGATTTTCTTTGAAAATCATTTTTCAATTTTAAAAATTACTTCACCTTACTTTATTCTCCCCTTTTTTGTTAAATCAAAAAGACTTTATAAAACGTTTAAACAAGGTTTTTAAGAAAATAGCCAATTGATTTAAATATATATATAACTTAAGTTGCTAAGATCACAATCAAGAGAAAGATTAGCCATTAGTCCATAAACAATATTCATAAACAATAAGTAAATTTGGAATTGGTCATAATTTGTCTAAAATGTAAATGATGCAAATATTAATGAAACCAATATAAACATGAAGTTCAAATTAAATATTCTAACCATTCAAACAAATATATCCAATCATCCAAAACACAAATCCAAAAACATCCAAAATGTTTTAACAATAAGTTCAAAATCAATCCAAGAAACTAAGCAAGAAAAAGGTCTAATCATCCAAAGGTGGATCGGGAGGAGGATAATGTGCTTGCATAGCGGTCATATCAAGTGAAAGTGCATTTAATCGTTCATTCATAGCTTCATGGTTTGCTCACATCTCCCGTTGAATATCCAATTGTTGAGCACCGTAGCGGTTAATTGGGACCTATGGATGCAAAACTTAACTCAAATGTCTCCAAAAACGATCGAATATATGGAGGCATTTAATCCTCTTGCTGGATCGGATCGTCCTTGGGTACATGATCATCGATATCTTGGAAAAGGTCTTTAAGCTCTGGATCATTATTAGCTGACGGTGCTGATGTTGCTCGTGAAGAACTAGCACCCTCTGTTTTATCGGTTTATCGGACCCATTGATCCTTTTCCCCGGTCCATCCCGATTTCTTCAAGGTTGTGAGATTTATTGGGTTC
Source organism: Hibiscus syriacus (assembly GCF_006381635.1). Taxonomy (NCBI): domain Eukaryota; kingdom Viridiplantae; phylum Streptophyta; class Magnoliopsida; order Malvales; family Malvaceae; genus Hibiscus; species Hibiscus syriacus. The sequence continues at coordinate 1,560,021 of NW_024062697.1, read as the reverse complement.
TTAAGAGGGATGGAAACATCAAGTTGAACCCTAAGATTAGATTTGATAAACAAATTACTTAGAAGACAACCGTAAACCAAGGTTTCTATATATTTGGACAGGACATCGTTCACAGTTTCTACTAGCTCGACGAAAATGATTTGTGACAAATTTATTTTCTTATAATGTTGGATACAATGTATCCACCATAAATATAGAGCTCTAAGGGATGAGTATCTACCTCTGGATGGTCTAAACCACCAAGAGATCATCAAATGAAGAAACGCTCGTGATGAGTCAATAAGGTACTCGCACTCGCCTTAGCCCTATAATTTTTAGCCATTATTTCTTTTTCATCGTCTAAACCCTCGTTATCTAAACTAAATATGTTATCAATTGTGTCAGAGTCAATATAAAGGAATTGACCTAAAAGATAAGACTGAATCCCTACGGTGGCAGTTGACACTCGTTTTGGACACAAACCGTATTGGAATAGAAAATGCGGACTAGTTGGTGATAAACGATAGGTTTGAGCTGAAACAGTTTATCAAATTTCCAAGATCAGAGGGTAGAAAGATATTGAAATTTCATATATATCATATCTTGGATTAAGGGGATACGCTCTTCCCGGATTTTATATGACTCGAATAGATTAACGAACCTATGGTAGAGATCCTTTCGACGACTAGGTTTTTTAAAACAAGAATTAAGGATAGTCATATTGGGAGCGTTTGGGTTTGGATTTTGAGGTGGAATACGAGGTCGATTTTGAGATTGGTTTGACCGACTAGAGGATGACATAAGGCGATTGGACATGATTAGAATCAGAATGGATAAGGTAACCACAATATTGAAAATACATGTATGTAACACAATCAATCCCAAAACTCAATATGAGTCCGCAATATTTCAAGATTCTTTAAAAATATCCTAATGGGCAATTTTTGAAAACTATTTTGAAAACAATGTTTGAAAAATCATAATACGTATATTTTTCATTAAAATAACATAATTAAATCAAAAACAATAATTTTAAAAATAAAACATTTTTTTATTTCTAAAATTAAGAAAAAGTTTTGAAAATTTTTGTGTTTTTGATGAAATTACTTGTAGAATCTAGTTTGAAATCACAATATGAACAATATCCGATATCTAATTCAACCTAGAACTAATCAAAACTAGTCCTAAGTTCAAAAATTAATAAAATAGTGGTTTTAGAAAAATTACCTTGAAAATTTTTGGATTGAGTGAGATGTGATGATATTTGCACGAATTTAATGATGCTAGCAGGATTAGGAGTTGAAAATCGAGTTAATTCCGACTTGTTTTTGTTGATTTGAGAAAAAATAGAGACTAGGGTGAGAGAGAGGGATGAATGACAATGAGAGATATATTTTGGGGTTTGGCAAAATGAGATAATTTTAGGGATTTTAAGCCTAAACCCAACGGGTGTATCGGTACACTCCTGAGTGTATCGATACACATTCAAGGAATGTATCGGTACATATTCATAGTGTATCGATACATGGCGAGTAGGTATCGATACCTAGGTATCGATACACTGTTGCACAAAAGTTTCAAAAACTATTTTTAAGCACTTAGAATGCTAAATTAATTAGTTCTAGTGGTATTGTCAACTCATATATCGAAAATTAACAATGTTCAATCAAACAAATCTATCCTTAAATTTTATTTGAACATATTATTAATTTTCACTAAAGATCATAAACTCCCCCTAACTATTAGCAAAGAATGCAATCAAAAGTGTTCTTTTTATAAGCATTTTTCAATTCTAATTAAAAGTGCTAAAATCATTTTAAACACTAAGTCAAGGTAGGTTTGTTAAACCTAATTCTATCCTAAGTGTCGAAAATCTTTCTTTTTCTAAGGTTTTGTAAAAATATCCGCTAATTGATGCAAAGTATCAACAATTTATAGAACTACATCTCCTTTAGTGACATGATCTCTAATTAAATGATGTCTAATTTCAACGTTCTTAGTTCTAGAGTGTTGGATGGGATTTTAAGTAACACAAATAGCACTAGTATTGTCACACTTGATAGGAATGGTACCTACTTCAATTCCATAATCTAAAAGTTGTTGTTTCATCCATAAAACATGTGCACAACAACTACCAACTGAAATGTATTCCGCTTCAGTGGTAGATAATGCAATACAATTTTGTTTCTTTGAAAACCATGAAACCATCATATTTCCTAGGAATTGACAAGTATCGGAGGTGCTTTTCCTATTTATTTTGTATCCTCCATAACCCACATCAGAGAAGGCATACAAGCTAAATCTAGAGTCTCTAGGATACCAAAGTCCTAAACTTGAAGTGTCCTTAAGGTATCTAAAGATTCTCTTAATGGCTTTTAGATGTGATTCTTTAGGATATGATTGAAATCTAACACATAAGCAAACACTAAACATAATGACCGGTCTACTTGCGGTTAGATAAAGCAAAGAGCTAATCATAGACCTATAAAGTTTAACATTTACACATTTACCTCCTTCATCTTTGTCAAGCTTTGTAGATGAGCTCATTGGAGTGGCTTGGGGTTTTCCATCTTCCAGTCCAAACTTTTTTAGCATTTCCTTGATGTATTTCATGCTGTTCTCGAATTCACTTTGCATTAGCTTAGAAAATTCTTGGCAAAGAGCATCATTAGTAGAACCAAATATTATATCATCAACATAAATTTGAACTACTAATAAATCTTTACCTTTTCACTTTAAAAACAATGTAGTGTCAACCTTCCCTTTTGAAAAACCATTTTCAATTAAAAAATTTGACAATCTTTTATGCCAAGCTCTAGGAGCTTGTTTTAAACCATATAAAGCTTTTGTCAATTTAAAAAAATAATCTGGAAATTTTGAATCTTCAAAACCAGGAGGTTGTTCCATATACACTTCTTCTTTTATAAAACCATTTAAAAATGCACTTTTAACATACATTTTATATAATTTAATTTTATTAAAACATGAAAATGCTAATAACATTCTAATTGCTTCCATCCTAGCTACGGGAGCATATGTTTCATCATAGTCTATGCCCTCTTCTTGAGTATAGCCTTGAGCAACAAGTCTAGCCTTATTCCTCACTATATTACCACTTTCATCAAGCTTATTCCTAAATACCCATCTAGTACCTACAGTAGATTTATTACTAGGTCTTTCAACTAATGTCCATACTTTACTTCTCTCAAATTGATTTAACTCTTCTTGCATAGCCATAATCCAATTTTCATCTTTTAATGTTTTTTGGATATTCTTAGGCTCTATGCATGAGATAAATGCAACATAATTACATATATTTCTAAGAGAAGATCGAGTTATTACCCCTTTTAATGGATCACCTATAATTTCACCATCCTTGACATAGTTGTATTCTCTAGGGTAAGAGACTTCCCTTTCTTCAATGGTTGGATTCTCGAGAACATCTTGAGTTTCCTCATCTTTTATTTCTTCTTTTTATGGTGGTTTACAATGTCATGTCCAACGTCATGTGTATTTACAATACATACGTCATCATTAACACAAGAATCCTTCCTCAGAAGGGGATTATCATCGAAAACAACATGTATAGACTCTTCTACCACTAAAGTTCTTTTATTAAATAATCGATAAGCTTTAGAATTTAAGGATTAACCCAGAAAAATTCCTTCATCACTTTTAGCATCAAATTTGCCAAGATTATCTTTACATTTGTTTAAAACAAAACATTTACATCCAAAAGGATAAAAATAACTAATGTTAGGCTTTTTATTTTTGAAAAGTTCATATGGACTTTTCTTTAAAAGAGGCCTAATCATTACTTGATATATAACATAACAAACGGTATTTGTGGTTTTCAGCCAAAAATATTTTGGCAAATTGTTTTCACAAAGCATGGTTCTAGCCATTTCTTTTAAAGTTCGATTTTTCCTCTCATCAACTCCATTTTGTTGAGGGGTTCTAGGTACTGAAAAATTATGGCTAATACCATTAGAATTACAAAACTCAGTAAATCCAAGATTTTCAAATTTAGTACCATGATCACTCCTAACACTAGAAATGGAGTAACCTTTTTCGTTTTAGATTACTTTTGAAAATGTGATGAATTTTTATAATACTTCATCTTTAGTACTTAAGAATAGAACCCAAGTATATCTAGAATATTCATCTACCAAGACAAAACAATATTGTTTTCCACCCAACCCAACAATCCTAATTGGCCCAAAAATATCTATATGGATCAATTGTAATACTCTACTAGTTGATACATCATTAATGGATTTAAATTAGGCTCTTTTGTGTTTTCCTTTAGCACATGCATCACATATTTTATCTTTGTCAAATTTTAGCTTTGGCAACCTCTTACTAAATCTCATTGAATTAGTCTTTGTAAAACACTCATGTTTGTATGTCCTAGTATCCTATGCCATAACCAACTATCATGTTCATCTTTAGAAACTAGGCAAAAGTTAGTCATGTTAATAGAATCTAAATGTACCATGTATATGTTTCCTATTCAATGACCAACAAGCATAATCCGATTAGATGCAATGTCAATAATTTTACAACCATTTGTTTCAAATAAGACATTGTATCCTTTATCGCATAATTGACTAATACTCAATAGATTATGCTTTAACCCATTCACATATAATACTTTTTCTATTTTATGAAAGAGGTATTACCTATAGTACCTATACCTTCAATGTAACCTTTTGTGCTGTCACCAAAGGTTACCACTCCTCCATTTTTGTCGTTAAGCTCTATAAACCGGCTATTGTCTCCGATCATGTGTCTTGAGCATCCACTATCAAGGAACCATGAATTTTAACTTGTATTTTGTGCCTTGTAGCAATGCTCCTTTTCCTACAAACATAGATTAATTTTTTGATTTTAGGTACCCAAATTCTTTTGGGTCCATATTCATTAGTTTCTAAAATCTTAGTCCCCTTGGATATCCATTTGTGTAGGATATCCTTATCTTTAGTCGTAATGAGTCCTTTAGGAACCCATATACTTCTAACAATATTTCCATTAGAGGTTCTTTGGGAACCTCTATGATTGTATTTTTAAAACTTTTTCTAACAAAGTTGGATTTCAAACTTTCTCCATTTTCAAAATTTTTTGTTCCAACTTTATCAAAAGAAGCTTTAAGATCATCAATTTCTTTTTGATGATTGTCATTAACTCTTGAAAGTAAGTTATGCAAATCAGTATTTTTATTTTCAAACTCATCTAGTTTGATTTGCAAATTTTTAATATTACTTCTCAATATCAAATTTGGTATTGGATATGATATTATTTTCATTTTTCAATTTTGAAATATCATTCTTGTATTTCAAAAATAATTTCTCATAATCCGAAGCCAACCCAATATATTCCTCTAACAGCTCATCAAAAGAATAATCTTCGAAATTAAATGAGCTAGAGGTTACCTAAGAATCTTCCTCAGTGGCCATCAAGCACATGTTTACTACTTCTTGTTCCTCTTCATTTGATGATTCATCATCATCACACCAAGTAGCCATGTGTGCCTTGTGCTTCTTCTTTGATTGACCCTTCTTCTTTAATTACGGGCAATCGTATTTCACATGCCCGGGCTTTTTTCATTCGTAGCAAATAATAGGGTCTTTCTCCTTCGATTCATTCTTGAAGCCTTCATTTCTTTTGATTTTTCTTCCTCTGTTGGGCTTCATTAGTTTTTTGAACCGTTTGGCAAATAATGTCATTTCTTCGTCATCGTCATCTTCATCAAAATAACTCTCAGCCTTTGTAGATTTGAGAGCAACTCCAACGTTCTTCTTCTTCTTCGTTTCCTTCTTTGCCTCATCCTTCTTCTCAAGGTCTAACACATCTTGAATCATCATGTCATGCGTGAGGAGAAAACCGATGAGTTCATCTAGAGTTAGAGACTTTAGGTTTTTAGCTTCGATGATCATCGTCTTCTTCGATTGCCAAGCTTTTGGAAGAGAATAAATTAACTTCCTCACAAGCTTCTCATTTAGAATCATCTCTCCATTTGATTTGAGACCATTGAAAATCACAAAAAATCTATCTGTCATAGCTTTGATGTCTTCATCTGGTTTCATCCTGAAATTTTCATAGCTATAAGTTAGAAAACTAATTTTAGATTCTTTTACCTTGTTTGTTCCTTCATGAGTGAATTGAAGTTTATCCCATATCTCCTTGGCGGTTGTACAAGTTGAAACTCTCCCGTATTCATCTGGTCCAAGAGCACAAAATAGAATATGGATGGCTTTTTAGTTGAGCTGGAACATTCTCGTCTCTTCTTCACTCCACAAATTTGAATGAGTGGATGGTTCGATGTATCCATTCTCCACGATTTTCCATGCTTCCATGTCACTTGCTTCAATGAATTATCTCATTCTATTCTTCTAATAAGTATAATTAGCTCCATTGAAGAAAAGAGGCTTGTTGACGGGCTGAAAATCAAGAAGAAAGTCGAAGTTTGAAGTGGAGGCCATTGATAACTTGATTATCAATATAACTCTTCCCGAAGCGACTCAAGAGGTGGTTAAACCTTCAAATGAGTGTAGTTCTGATACCAATTGTTGAATTATTTGATCGATAAATCGGCCAGGAGGGGGTGAATTGGCAATAAAAATTTTGGTGGAAGCTTTTGCAGAAAATTGAAAATATTTGCACAGCGATTTAGAGTGATTCGACTTTCTCAACCAAAGTCTACGTCCACTACCTTAGCTATCCACACTAAGGAGTTTCCAATAATTCACTAATTTGTTCTTTCTTTTGAGGTCAAAGAGTAACCTTACAACTCCCTCAAGAATTATACCCCAAATTCTTGAGAACACTAGCTCTCAAAGATAAGAATACAAATTTCGTAAACTTACAGAAAAACCTCTTAAGGTAAGATGTTTGAACAATTCTAGAACAAAAAAAGAACACTCAACAATTCTCTCTTGATTCTTGTTTCTTGTTGTTGATCAATGACTCATGAGCTAGTTTAAATACACCTTGGATCACTTCTGAACGTTGGGGATCATTGGTGAAGTCAATAGAGCCGTTATGGTGTGAATATCATTTAAAAATTTGGTTGGGAGAGTAGGTGTATCGGTACACACAATATTAAATTCAAATATTTCGACCATTGGTTGACCTAGTGTATTAGTACACTCAAGAGTGTATCGGTACCTAAATTACATTCGATGTTTCTTGGGGCCATCGATGTATTGGTACATCAGCTGTGTTTTGATACCCAAAATACATTCAAAATATGGGGTGTATCGATATATCCAAGAGTGTATCAGTACTTCCCTTTGTAAAACTTGTTTTTGGCTCGAGTAAGGTTCGAAATACTTTGTAAAAATTGTTTCAAAATTATTTTAAGACTAAAACACAATTTTACACTTAAATAAGGATTAAAATTGACATTTGAAAACTTGGAGTAATATTTTTATATTCGAATAATTTAATCGAATATATAATTTAAAATTGAATAAAATCTTAAAATTCAATAGTACTTTATTTTTTATATCGAAATATCAAAATATTTTCAACAATCTCTCGACTATAGGACACTACTTTGTTGAGTCCTCTGACTATTAAAAGTTACAAAATATTCACTTGATTATTCATATGTACCAAAATCAACTTTGTCATTGAAAGTTTAGAGGTCGTTTGAGCTAGACGTTAACATGTTGACTGATATATTATAAAATATGATCCCGTAATTTTTTAAGCTATATTTTATTGATTGACTTTCCATTTACATCATGTCATCGAGTCAGTGCTTGAAAGAAACAATGGTGCTAGTAGACATTATAATACCCCAAATTTTGAATTAAGGACTTTATTGAAAGAATTTAAAAATTTGGAGGATTTATTAGACTAAATGATAAAGATGAGAATGATTTGGATTAGTGAATTAGACTAAATTGTAACAAGGGATGGTTTAGAGGGCATTTTAGTCCTTTAAAGAAAAATGAATTTAAAATTCTTATTCTATAAAGCATAAAAGGTAAGGGAAAAAGGGGAAAGTGGATATCAACCAAAAGCTCTTTCCTCTTCTTCTTCCTTCACGTGATAAGCTTCCTCCATAGCTCCCAAAGGTAAGTTTCAATTGATTAGTTTTTCTGGTTGATTATGGGTTTCTATTACATCCTTAAGTAATATAGAAGCTTAAGGAAGCATTAAATGAGATTAAAGCTAAGAAAGGGAAGAAATAGAGGGAATTTTATAAAATGGGTTTTTAAATGAGATGTTAATATATGAGTGTTTATGGATGTTTATTAGTAAATTTGACTTTTCAAAGAGGTATATAAGAGATTAGAAGCATTGGATTGATAAAACATTATGAAAAATGGTTTATTTTTTAGAAATTATTGTTCTTGGAAGATTTTAGATGTTTTAATAGACTAATTGAAGCAATGTTAGTATAGATAGTTAAGGAAGAGTTTAATAGTATTGAATAGGGTAAATATAAAGAAATTTGACCCCATTTGGGTAATGTTCGAGCTGAAAATTGGAAAATCTTGACAAGGGCATCGGTACCCTATATAACAGTAGTGATACCCTAGGTAAGAATTAGGCTAAATTATATAAGAGGTATCGATACTTATTTAACCAGTATCAGTACCCAAGCAATGGGGTATCGATACCATGTAAAGGTATCGATACCAGTAAAAATATTGAATCTAAATTGAGTATCGATACCTAGAGGGGGTATCGGTACTATAGCATAGGGATATCGATACCAGGCTATATCGAAGCTAACTTCAGTAATGATACATTAAGGGGGTATCGATACCATAATAGGGTAGTATCGATACCATAGAAGGGGTATCGATACCGAAGGACCAGAAATGTTAAGTTGGGACTGATAATGTGGTAGAAAAATAATAATAAATATTTTGATTAATGTTAAGTTATAATTGTTAGGAAACCTACTAACAATTGATATTATTCATGTCTTTAATGAATGTGGAATATATCGAAAACAAGCTATTGGGTTGAGTAAGTCGAAAGGCAAGGGCCAAGTTCCGGAATAATTATTTTCTCAGTTTGGATATCTAAGCTAAGCGAGCCAGGTGAGTACATTTAAATATCTACATATATGTTAAGATAGACTTATTTGTATTTCTTATTAATGTAAATTGGTGATTTCCAAAGGGCACTAAGTGTGCAAATTATAAGAAATCATACTAAGTGTATGAATTTCAGATAGGGCGTTTCATACGCTAAAATGTTAAGAAATCATACTAAGTGTATGAATTTCAGATAGGGCATTTCATACGCTCTAATGTTAAGAAATCATACTAAGTGTATGAATTTCAGATAGGTCGTTTCGTACGCTAATATGTTAAGAAATCATACTTAGTGTATGAATTTTAAATAGGGCGTTTCATAAGCTAAAATGTTAAGAAATCATACTAAGTGTATGAATTTATGTATTGGACATTTTGGGTGCTAAAGGACAAGAAATGCATACTATTTGTATGAGTTTCTGTATGGAAAACATAAGGATATACACATAAGAACTACATAATAAAGAAATGGATCTTTATATTGGTAATGGGTATGCCAACCATATATTATAGAAATGGTTAAGGAATAACGGTATAAGCACTACATGTGCATCTTAATAAATGAACAAAAATAAGTTGATAAATTACCATGTGAGCACTAAGGGTGCGAATGTTTAAGGTTTATAATAAATTAGAAGAGAGTTAATTGATATTAAACATAAGTATTAGCATATAAACTATTCCAAAATAAAAGATGTAATGGCCTAGTTGTGCAATTGACAGAAAAGTGTCAATTATGCCAGTTAGATGAACAGTTAAGTACCGTTGAGTAAAAGAATAATGGTCTAACTGTGCAACTGGCAGAAAGGTGTCAATTATACCAGTTAGATAAAGGGTTAAACACTGCTTAGTAGGAGAATAAAGGAATTTTAATGTATTATGATATGAGTGGGCCATAAGTGATATGAAGGGATTATATATATATATATATATATATATATATATATATATATAATGTATAATCACGCATAATTGGTATGGAAGAATGCCATAAATGAAATGTATAATAGTGTATAAAAGCAAGAAAGGATATCATAGTGGAAATGGTTTAATGGTGTTTTATAAGAATGATGGGATGCTATCAATGAAAATAAAGGTTTAGGATTAAACAGATAAATGGAGAAGAAAAATATAAAGGAATATAGGTATGCTAGGCATATTAAAATACTTAAGATAATTTTGAATGGAATACTGTTTAGATGAGGAGGGTCATATAATCCTTAAGGAATATACAATTTAGTACAAATCAAATAAAAAGAACATACTTATGTATACACAAAGGTTATTTTATAATATTATGTCTCACTAAGTAAATACTTATGGTGTGTTGTTTCCACGTATAGTTAAAAATGGAGATAAATTGAGTAAGGAGTGTAGCAGTATGAGTGGGTATCATTAGTTAAGGTTGACTCTCATCAGTAACGGTAAGACAATCTTATTCAATTTAATAACTTAGTTGGCATGTAATTAAACTATGGTAAATATTTTTGTAATATAATTAAGTGAAGATTTGAGTATGTTTCTTTCAAAAATATTCTGTTTTTTTTGTTTATCAAATTGAAACAAAATTTAACAGGTTTTCAAAAGACAAATTTTTTTATTAAAGTAATGTGACATCCATATCTCATGTACGGAAAGGTATACGTGAGATGGGTGTTACATTTATTGGTATCAGAGCTATAGGTTCAGCCAATTATCAACCAAAACAGGGTTTAAATGATCTGAGAAAAAAATTACATGCCACTAAGATTGTCAAAGTTACTGATATGGTGTCAATTAGAGTGTGATAGACTCCACTCCTTACTAACTTGAGTGTTATTATTATATATGTTCTAATAGATGTCGGATAAAAGGATAAAAGTAGATAATATTGAAAAGATGGTCGAGATTAAAATCAACCCAAGAGAATCTAACATGACTTCAGTATCATGTTCTAGAAGGGTAAAAGTTGTTAGGGATTTTCCTCCATTCTGTGGAAGGAATACCCCAGCCTTTAACGAAGTTTTTACAATTGAGAAATACTTAAGTGAAGCATTAAAGTATTTAAAGTATGGTTAAATTGAGTAAGCAGAAATGAATAAGCTGTAAGTACATTGACCGCTAAAAGCTAATAGAAATAGGAGTTGTTAGGATCAACTGATTATGAGTTGTTTAAGAGTAATTTGATTACTAGGGTAATTTTAGCATTAACTGCTATGAAATTATTGCTACAAAGTTTTCAAGTCTTTTTAGTAAATGATGTGGATAATTAGATTTTCATAGTTGAAATATAAGATGTTTCAACTATTCGAGAATATTTTAAAGGGATCTGGAAAAGATATACGGATTTTCTCAATAAGGAAATGAAAGGTTTTAAAGTAAAAGCATTTTATTAAACTTAATCTCGTGTGAGATGATAACAGTAAACCTTAGTGGGTCATGGTGCAAAGATGAGTTGGACAGGTAGTAAATAATTGATAAAAATTCTAGGGGCTATGTTTCCGATGAACCGATGAAATTATCATTTGATGAGTTAAAATCATATTGGAAATAAGTTGTTTGTCTTTAGAGAAGATTATTTCAGAAAGATGTAGAGATTATGGAAATTATAGTTTTTAGTGAGAAAGTAAAATCATCACTCAAGGTGATATCAATAATGATGGTAAAGAAAATGATGTCAGAAAGATATATATATATATATATATATATATATATATATAGCTTTTATGGTTAATGACATAGATACTGAAATAATTAATGTAGAATTGTTTGATAATCTCATAAAAATTTGAGAGTTTATAGATGTCTTTGTAATTAAATTTATTGAGTTACCTCCATATTGAAAGATAGAGTTCAAGGTTAATAATTATCAAAGTATTGAACATGTTTCTATGATTTAGTATTAAATGACTTAAGTGAGTAAAGAGAATTAGAGACTCAATTATAAGAGTTGATTTAGCAAAGTTTTATCAACTCGAGTATTTTATCTAGGGATGTATACGTGTTACTAACGAAAAGAAAGATAAATCTATGTGGTTATACATAAATTTTGACAGTTAAATAAGACTTTTCGAGAGAACTTGTTTGCCAAAATATTCAAATGTGAAATTCTGGTTAACAGAGATAACTTTCATTTGCCCGGTTGTTTTAGTATAAGGTATAAGAGTAGATTCTAGGAGAAACTCATGTTGTAGTAAATTAGAAATTTCCCCAAAGAATGATCCTGAAATTAGACTTATTCGGGGCTTTTTGGTTACTATCTAAAGTTAGTGAAGAACTTTTCAAAGTTAGCTTTGATGCTAACCAAGTTTTAAGGAAAGATATGTCTTTTTGGGAGCATGAAAAATGGTCAAGAGAGTTTTGAAATACTAAAGAGGATTGTAACAGGAATACCAACATTTATACAACTTGATTTGGGTAAAGATTATGTAGTTTTTTACTAAGGCATATATCAACGGTTTAGGAAGAATGCTTATGCACAAAGGTAAAGTTGTGACATATGCCTCAATAAAGTTAAAGACTCACAATAGGAATTATCTACACATGATTTAGAGTCGGTCGTAGTCAAGTACTTTAAAAGATTTGATTTCATTGCTTGAATAGTGAGTGATGTTATAGTGGTGCTAATTACAAAAGTCTTATGCTGATTTAAAGAGAAAAGTAGTTGAGTTGCAAGAAAGCGATAAACTTTTCCTGAAAGCATTGTTTTGTGGTTTGGACTTAGTTCAAGAATTAGTGAACTTTAATAGATTTTATCAGTTAGCTTTTGTCTCCTAAAATGGACAAGACCTATAATGTTTTCATGTGTCATTGCTTATTAATGACCAATCGAATCCATTGCATGTTCTTACTTTGGGAAATGGGGATTCGATTAAAGTTGAATTATGGAAAAGAACAATACATGTTTGGATTAGAGAAATTCAGGAAACGAGTAACAAAACAATTTTCTTTAGTTGAAGTAATGTTCTAAGAGCATAAAGTTTTAAAATTCGAGGACAAATTTTCTTAAGGATGGGAGAATTGTAATACCCCAAATTTTGAATTAAGGACTTTATTGAAAGAATTTAAAATTTTTGAGGATTTATTAGACTAAATGATAAAGATGAGAATGATTTGAATTAGTGAATTATACTAAATTGTAACAAGGGATGGTTTAGAGGGCATTTTAGTCCTTTAAAGAAAAATGAATTTAAAATTCTTATTCTATAAAACATAAAAGGTAAGGGAAAAAAGGGGAAAGTGAATATCAACCAAAAGCTCTTTCCTCTTCTTCTTCCTTCACGTGATAAGCTTTCTCCATAGCTCCCAAAGGTAAGTTTCAATTGATTAGTTTATCTGGTTGATCATGGATTTCTTTTACAACCTTAAGTAATATATAAGCTTATGGAATCACTAAATGAGATTAAAGCTAAGAAAGGGAAGAAATAGTGGGGATTTTATAAAACAGGTTTTAAATGAGATGTTAATATATGAGTGTTTATGGATGTTTATTGGTAAATTTGACTTGTCAAAGAGGTATATAAGAGATTAGAAGCATTGGATTGGATTGATAAAACATTAGGAAAAATGGTTTGTTTTTTAGAAATTATTGTTCTTGGAAGATTTTAGATGTTTTAATAGACTAATTGAAGGAATGTTAATATAGATAGTTAAGGAAGAGTTCAATCGTATTGAATGGGGTAAATATAGACAGGGGTATCGGTACCCCATAGAACAGTACCGATACCATAGGCAAGAATTAGGCTAAACTATATAAGAGTTATCGATACTTATTTAACCAGTATTGGTACCCAAGATATAGGGTATCAATACCATGGTAAGGGTATTGATACTAGTTAAAATATTGAATCTAAATTGGGTATCGATACCTAAAGGGTGTATCGGTACCATAGCATAGGGGTATCGATACCATGGTGAGGGTATCGATACGAGGCTATATCGAAGATAATTTCGGTATTGATACATTAAGGGGATATCGATACCATAATAGGGTAGTATTGATACCATAAAAGGGGTATCGATACCAAAGGACCAGAAATGTTAAGTTGGGGCTGATAATATGGTAGAAAGTTAATAATAAATATTTTGATTAATGCTAAGTTATAATTGTTAGGAAACCTACTAACAATTGATATTATGCATGTGTTTAATTAATATGGAATAAATCGAAAACAAGCTACTGGGTTGAGTAAGTCGAAAGGCAAGGGCCAAGTTCCGGAATAATTATTTTCTCAGTTTGGATATCTAAGCAAGGCGAGCCAGGTGAGTACATTTAAATATGTATGTATTATTTGTATGACTTATTAATGTAAATTGGTGATTTCCAAAGGGCACTAAGTGTGCAAAATATAAGAAATCATACTAAGTGTTTGAATTTCAGATAGGGCGTTTCGTACGCTAAAATGTTAAGAAATCATACTAAGTGTATGAATTTCAGATAGGGCATTTCGTATGCTAAAATGTTAAGAAATCATACTAAGTGTATGAATTTCAAATAGGGTGTTTCGTACGCTAAAATGTTAAGAAATCATACTAAGTGTATGAATTTCAGATATGTCGTTTCGTACGCTAAAACGTTAAGAAATCATACTAAGTGTATGAATTTCAAATAGGATGTTTCGTACGCTAAAATATTAAGAAACCATACTAAGTGTATGAATTTCAAATAGAGTGTTTCGTAAGCTAAAATGTTAAGAAATCATACTATGTGTATGAATTTCAGATAGGGCGTTTCGTACGCTAAAATGTTAAGAAATTATACTAAGTGTATGAATTTCAGATAGGGCATTTTTTACTTTCAAATAGGGCGTTTCGTACTCTAAAATGTTAAGAAATAATACTAAGTGTATGAATTTCAGATAGGGTGTTTCGTACGCTAAAATGTTAAGAAATCATACTAAGTGTATGAATTTCAATAATGGATATTTTTGGTGCTAAAGGAAAAGAAATTGATACTATGTGTATGAGTTTCTGTATGGGAAACATAAGGGTATACACATAAGAACTACATAATAAGGAAATGGATCTTTATATTGGTAATGGGTATGCCAACCACATATTATTAAAATGGTTGAGGAATAACGATATAAGCACTACATGTGCATCTTAATAAATGAACAGAAATAAGAAGTTGGTAAATTACCATGTGAGCACCAAGGGTGCGAATGTATAAGGTTTATAATAAAATAAAAGAGTTAATTGATATTAAACATAAGTATTAGCATATAAACTATTCCAAAATAAAAGATGTAATGGTCTAGTTGTGCAATTGAGAGAAAAGTGTCAATAATGCCAGTTAGAAGAACGGTTAAGTACCGTTGAGTAAAAGAATAATGGTCTAACTGTGCAATTGGAAGAAAGGTGTCAATTATGCCAGTTAGATAAAGGGTTAAACACTATTGAGTAGGAGAATAAAGGAATTTTAATGGGTATGGAAGAATTCCATAAATGAAATGTATAATAGTGTATGAAAGCAAGAAAGGATATCATAGTGGAAATGGTTTAATCGTGTTTTATAAGCATGATGAGATGTTGTCAATGAAAATAAAGGTTTAGGATTAAAGAGATAAATGGAGAAGAAAAATATAGAGGAAGATAGGTATGCTAGGCATACTAAAATACTTAAGATAATTGTAAATGGAATACAGTCTAGATGAGGAGGGTCATAGAATCCTTAAGGAATATACGCTTTAGTACAAATTAAATAAAAAGAACATACTTATGTATACACAAAGGTTATTTTATAATATTATGTCTCATTAAGTAAATACTTATAGTGTGTTGTTTCCACGTGTAGGTAAAAGTGGAGATAAATTGAGTAAGGAGTGCAACAATATCAGTGGGTATCATTAGTTAAGGTTGACTCTCATCAGTAACGATAGGATAATCTTATTCAATTTAAGAATTTAGTTGGCATGTAATTAAACTATGGTAAATAATTTTGTAATGTAATAAAGTGAAGATTTGAGTATGTTGCTTTCAAAAATATTATATTTTGTGGTTTATCAAATTGAAACAAAATTTAACGGGTTTTCATATGACATATTTTTTTGATTAAAGTAACGTGACATCCATATCACGTGTACAGAAGGGCATACGTGAGATGAGTGTTACAGACATTATTAAAATATAATTTTATCATATCTCAATCAGCAAGTTAGCGTTCAACTCAAGCAATCATTAGTTTTTAACAAAAAATAATGAGTTTGAAATATATGAATAGCTGGATGACCATTTTGAAACTTTTAATAGTCAAGGGACTCAAAAAATTAGCATCCTATAGTTAGGGACTATTTTTTAACTTTTAATAGTTGAGAAACTAATAAAATAACAATCCTAGGGGACCATTTTGTGAATTTTACCCTTTTTGAGCATATAGTACAATGATTCGCTAAATGTTTTAGCTTCGGAAAGTAAAACTGCAAAACCGGGTGCAGTTAATCTGTGTATTTAGCCCACGGGAATAACAAAGAGCAAGGAAACCGAATAATAAAATTGTCCGAATCTTCTTCTTCCCTTTCCCCTTTTCCTTTTAAAAGCCTTCACTTCTTTCCTCATCTCTCCGCTTCCTTCGTCTTCGTATCCTGTCTCTCTTTATACGTTAACAGTTTCATTTCATCATTTGATCTCTCCATTTGGGTCTTTATCATTTCTTCATATTGCATTCTGGTTAATTCAATGGGTCCAAAGAAGAGCGTCGAGGCATTGAAGGAAGCCTATTTGATGGGCAAAAGAGTTTTTGTAAGAGTTGATCTGAACGTTCCATTGGATGATAACTTCAACATAACTGATGACACTAGAGTCCGTGCTGCTGTTCCCACCATCAAGTATTTGATGGGTCATGGCTCTAAAGTCATCCTCTCCAGTCACTTGGTACTTCTCTTTACTCCAGATTTTATTATCATTATTTTTAATTAAAATAAGTGTTTACCTGTTTTACCTCACTTGATTTTTGGGCTTATTTGCATTTTTTATGTCATGTTTTATTAGTTTTGATTTACCTGTATTGAGCTGAATTACTTGGATTCATGTTTAAACCTCTTTTTATTGCGAGATAAGATATTCCTTTTCATATTTAGCTTGTTTTACTATCCTTTTAGGTGGCTTAAGACACGGAACAAAACGTCCATTTCAGGGCTAGTGAATTCATTAGGGTGGTTGTGTGGTTTTTTAAAGTAAACTGAGATTGCATTGAATGGAGGCTGGCACTTAATGTCACCAAACTTTACTTCTTTTCTTTTTTGCTAAGCATGTTACAGCTATCTCTTTTGCATCCTTTGATTTGCTAGGATTATTAGGAGGGATAGGGTGTGGAGGGCTTGGAGTGATTTTGAGCTTCTTGGAAGTTGTCTTGGGGCATGATAACATATGGTTGGCAGTAATCTGTTTTGATAGATGTTGCACATCTAAGGATCATGCCATCATGGAAATAATACATGGGCCATTCTGCAGGCTTTCTTGCTTTCATCTTTTCCTAATCAACCTTTTTCTCCCCATCATTTCTTTCTCAGATTGAATTCTCATAGTAAGTTTATGGTTGCTTTTTCAGGGACGTCCAAAGGGTGTCACTCCTAAGTACAGCCTGAAGCCTCTTGTTCCAAGGCTATCTGAACTCCTTGGAGTCGAGGTCTGTCCTTTAAGAACTAACACCTTCGCCATTTTATTGTTGTTTGCTTGACCCCCCTTCTACTTATGCATTTTTATTTAACTTGTGATAGGTTAAGATGGCAAATGACTGTATTGGCGCTCAAGTTGAAAAATTGGTGGCTGAATTACCAGATGGAGGTGTATTGCTTCTTGAGAATGTGAGATTCTACAAGGAGGAAGAGAAGAATGATCCTGAGTTTGCAAAGAAGCTAGCTTCTCTAGCTGATGTCTATGTTAATGATGCATTTGGCACTGCTCACAGGGCTCATGCTTCCACCGAGGGTGTGGCTAAGTTCTTAAAGCCTTCTGTTGCGGGTTTTCTTATGCAGAAGGTAATTTGAATATCATAAGTCTGAATTTAAAGCATTATATGTATAATTTAGCAGTTTGGTTTAGGATTTGTCTGTTATATTGCTTATTGGAAAGTGGTGTCAAGCTAATTTTATATCACGGCTTGTTTGTTTTAAGATCTGATAAGTACCCTCTTAGGTGGTCTCTGGCCTGTTCCTAACTGAAATGTATCCTCCGATACTTGTCATGATTTTTTTTTCAAATCATCTAGATAAGAAAATGCAATAGTTATATGTTGGAGATTTCTGTTTTGTATCTAATACATGTCAAATTCTTTTTCTTTTTTAGGAGCTTGATTATCTAGTTGGAGCCGTGGCGAATCCCAAAAAGCCATTTGCTGCAATTGTCGGTGGTGCTAAGGTATCAACCAAGATTGGGGTGATTGAATCACTCTTGGCCAAGGTTGACATTCTCTTACTGGGTGGAGGAATGATCTTTACTTTCTACAAGGCCCAGAAATATTCAGTTGGATCATCACTTGTCGAGGAAGACGAACTTGATCTAGCAACATCACTTCTTGAGAAGGCCAAGGCAAAAGGGATGTCCCTCTTGCTTCCTACTGATGTCGTTATTGCTGACAAGTTTGCTGCAGATGCTAACAGCAAGGTTTGTTATGTTGCTTATCTGTACTACGTTTGACACGAGATTTGACATAAAGACACCAATTTTCTTTAATATTTCCTTTCTGATACTATTTGATTAATATTTTTCGAAGTAGTACATTTTCTGTTGAAGTGACAAAAGGCGCATCCCGGGGACGCGCTTTACATGGGTTTTATTTGAATCAGATGTCACGTGGGTAAGGCTTATCTCGGGGACGCGTTTTACAAAACCTGTAAAAAAAGTAGGTGTTAATTTTGTAAATAATATTAAAATGATGCCTAATATATAATTAAGGGATAATATTTTTTTTTAAAAGTAAACTTTTTTTATTGGTGGGAATATTAGGGAAAAAGTGTGTTAGTTAGGTCAGTCGAAATTAAGGGGGAAAAAGTAAATTTTATTCTAAGGTTATAGAATGAGAAGTATCACCGGTGAATAGTGTACTTTAGACATCCAACAGAATCTGGCATGGATGCACACACAAATAATAAATAAATAAAATTAACATTTTTACATAAATATCACACTAACAGAAGTTAATTACATATTAGGTATCATTTTAATATTATTTATAAAATTAGCACTTTATTTTTTTACATGTTTTATAAAGCGCGTCTTCGGAGATACGTCTTATCCTCGTGGCATCTAATTCAACTAAAATTCAAATAAAATGCATCCTCGAGATACGTCTTTTGCTACTTCAACAGAAAGTGTGCTACTTTAAAAAATATTGATAAATAAAATATTAGAGAAAAAGTGTGTCAGTCAAATAGCCACGTTTGACCTATGTGGTCCATGCTGTACGGAGACTTGATTTTAGAGTTCTACCCCACCCGAATAAATAATTTTCTCTCTATTTTCTCTGTGCCCTTCCCCAACTCGTTAAGCAGAGTACATTAGTTACCCCACCCGAATAAATAATGTTCTTTCTCTCTATTTTCTCTGCCCTTCCCCAACTCGTTAAGCAGAGTACATTAGTTTCACATCTAGTATATGTTAGTAGGATACCAGGCAATAGAATTGTTGGTAAAATAGAATTTGCAAAATCACACCGTTAAGATAAACAATAATGTAAAAGTTCGTAAACTGTGTCCTGGTAAAACCACTCTCTTAGAAATAAAGAGAAATTCTTTAAGAATTTTTTCTAAAAAGATAGTATTCACGCGGATGTGTCGAAGACATGTATGACCACGACCACGGCGGTGGTGCGCGAAAGTCTTTCTTGTTCTCTATCACTCAATAAGGAAGTGGGAAATCCAAACCTTAAATACCTATTCCCAATAGTGTTTCCAATACTATATGGGATTGAATATTACCAACAAGAATTGCTGCATCAGCTCCTTTTCTGTTGATCCGGTATTTGAATTTGTTTCGGCCTGGGACTTGTGTCTACATTTTTGCAGGTTGTGCCAGCATCTCAGATCCCAGATGGTTGGATGGGTTTGGATATTGGACCTGACTCCATAAAAACCTTCAGTGAGTCTTTAGACACCACACAAACTATTATTTGGAATGGACCAATGGGTGTCTTTGAGTTCGACAAGTTTGCTGCAGGCACGGAGGTAAACTGCACGATCATTATGCGCAATTAAGTCTTGCTTTGGTCATTTTTGCCAAATATTTTGTCGGCATTATATACCATTGTTTTCTGAGTAGTAGATTCTAAGGAAAATTCCATTGCATTATTAAGCTTGAAAGTAAAATTTCCTTTTTTGGGGTTTAAATACTTGAAACTTCCATTGCAAACAATTTGTTCTTATACTATCATCTTTGCAGGCGATTGCTAAGAAACTTGCGGAGTTGAGTGCCAAGGGAGTGACAACAATCATCGGAGGAGGCGACTCTGTTGCAGCAGTGGAGAAGGTTGGGCTTGCTGAGAAGATGAGCCACATCTCGACAGGCGGTGGTGCTAGCTTAGAGCTTCTTGAAGGAAAACAACTACCTGGAGTCCTTGCTCTTGACGATGCTTAAGCTTAATTCTCCACCTCGTCTTTTTTACATTCACCTTTTACTGCAGTATTGTAGATGGTTTTTCAACCAAGACTGAATAAGTTTGTGTGGTAATTAGTAAGCTTATGCTGTAGATGCTTCACAAAATAAATTGGCTTGTTCTATGCATACATCTATCTTTTATAGCTGCATTTCAGAGGCTGATAAGCTTCTTGAGAATTTGGTGCTGCAATTGCTTTTCCTCCATACGCAAGTGCGTATATAATTTTGTGTATGCTTTCTGTTCTTTTCTTATTTCTAATGTGAAAATGAACCAACATAGAATATATGGAAAAGAAAGCAACAATTGCCAAGATTTTTTCAGCTTCAATCCTAGAAATAGTCAAATATTGGCACAAGAAAAATATTATTTCTTAAATATTTTAGGTTAAACTACGCATTTAGTACTTAAATTATTAGTTTTGCTCCGTTTCAATACCTAAACTTTTAATTTTTCAAAATCATACCTAACGTTTAGTTTTTTATTTCATTTTAGTACTATATTGTTAAAAACTTAACGTGTTTAGCACCTAAACTATCAATTTTAGTCTGTTTGAGTACTTAAGCTTTTAATTCTTTTCAAAAATTAACGTTAAATTTTGAACATGGGTACTAAAATAAATTAAAATTAATAGTTTAATTACTAAACGCGTAATTTATTCAAATATTTATGAACGGCTCATTATTATTATTTTGTTTCTTACAAATATTTATAATAGTTTAATATTTAATATTTCTTTTATCAAAATTTAAGTATAGACAATTTAATATGTTATTTATTATTTATGTTATAAAATTATTTATTATTATAAATTAAATTTATGTACCAAGTAAAAATAAATTTGATATAAATAAATTTTTATATGAAAAGAGTGACAATAGCATGGTATCATTTTTCTCTCTCTTAATTTTCTCTCATTGATATGTTGTTCATTCATTTTCTTTTTTTATCTTTATTGACCGACGGTGGTATTAACTTTAATATTGATTTTCGACTGCCACTATTTTTTATTGTCTTTTTTTTCTTATATCACATCTCTATTTTTTCTTTTTCTTTTTTAAATTTTCAATAAGTCTGCTTGTATAAAACATTTTCATCTGCCTTTATAACACTTTTCTTTTGCCTTTTGCACTTTTTTGTTCGTCTGACCGTTGTTATTACTTATCATTTTCTAAAGATTGATTTGACATCATCACAACTGATCAAGATGATTATCTGTTATATTGTTGATCTTTCCTGTTTTAACCCTAAGATTGGATTTAGATACCCATTATGCATTCGTGTATAGCTTTTCATTCGCTTAAGTCTTATTTGTGTTTTGTCAGTGGTCTTTCAATACCTTGATTCCCTTTTGTGGTTTGTTTGCCGATGTGATCAAATTTGCTTGTGTCTATCTTTGTTCGAGTTTTTTGGCTAGGTTTTAAATTTTCCTTATATGATCTTTATGTGATCTTAAGTTGCTAATTTTGTTTCAATGTTTATAGGAAAATATTCATAATTATATGCTTAATTTACGATTATGATTGCAAATCTTCATTGTAATATGATATATTTCCTATTTTGAATAAAATTAGTGGTTTCTATAAGAACAAATAAATTATTATATATAAAAAATTTTAAAAATAAATTAAATCGGATTGAGTGATCAAAACAAAATAAAAACTTAAGTTTAGTTTTGATTTTGAAAAAAAAACGGATGATATGTTTTTAACGAGGTTAACGATTTGGACAAATGAGATAATGATTTAAATTTTAAGGGATAAAATGTACAAAAATACATTAAGAGACAACTCAATATAAAATGTATAGTTTAAAGGACAATGATATATTTAAGCCATATATTATATATCCATATATGTCCGATTCGTGATTCAGTTTTTTTTAATTTAATATTTTATGTGGTTTTAAAAAATTAAGATATCAAAAGCTATAAACCTAAAGGATAAATCTGTCTAAAAATTAACATAAACATTTAAATAAAATATTATTTAAGAAAGTAGATATAACGGTAGGATGTAAAAAGTTGACTCGACATGCAAAACTGACTAAAATTAACTCGAGTCAAAATAGTTTGTGACCTGAGTGGTCGTGATCCGAAACCGATTCTACTTCGAACTGGTGTTGATCTGAACCAGAGTTGGACCTAGAAATTGTGGATCTAAACCCGACTACCACCCGATCTGAGAATGACCCGAACCTGAATTAAATCGATAATATAATAATCGAACCCAACTTGCATCCGATTGAGATGAACCCGAGCCTGAGATTAACATGGTAAATAATTGGTATTACCCGACTTGTTATCAACCTGACATGTTATGAACTTGTTATCAACCTGACATGTTATGAACTTGACCTATAATTGACTCAACATGTAAATAATTCGACTTGTTATTGACATGATCTGATATTTATCTGACTTGTAAGTTACAATTGATGAAGTTGTGAGATTTTGAATTTATAATAAACTATGATAATAATATGATTACTTTTTAAAAGTTAAAATAAATTGTTATTTATGATAATTAAATTAATAAATTTACTTTCTATATTAATTATAATCCTTATATTATAAATCTTAATTATAATTATTAAATTAATTTCATTAAATAATTTATTTACTGAATATGATTTTATTAGATTATATAAAGTTAATTTAAATATTTATAAGTTTAATTTATTTTTCATGTAATAATTAATTAATAATTTAAATATAATTTAATTTAAAATTTTTAAATATACATATAAGATGAATTTACTTGAGATTGATATATATATATATATATATATATATATATATATATCCAAATGAGTGGGGGAGAAAACTTTTTAAAATAAAGATTTTTTTTAGGAAATTTAGAATTTTTTATTAATCTGAGGTAAGTACAAGACAATATCTTTTCTAAGATAACTCTAAACCCTTTAACATTGAAAACTCACAACCCTGACGTTCATGGTGTTCGAACTCGAGTTCAAGGAATGATAATCATTCATTTACTACGGAGACCACTCGGTTCGTGCCAAATTCATTATTTTAAATTTTGGCAAATTTAAGAAGTTGGCGCCTATCTTCAGTGTCCAATAAGATTTTTTAGGTTAATTAGGTCGCATTCCTCAAATAATTATTATTTTTCTACTTTGTAATTTGGTTTTTGATTTCTTTCATTTTAGTCATGGTTTAATTGTATATATCTTCTTGAATTTTCAATTCAATACAATTTACTCCTGTATACATTCTAATTACTTTTAATTTTCAATTCTTTCTTTAATGTGCATAATTATTAAATGTGAATGTTAATTTTAGAATCTTTTATTTTAGTCGCTCATGTTTAATTATATACTTACATATACTTATTTATATATTTATATATATACTTATATATGTACTTATATATATATACTTATGTATATACTTATATATACTTATGTGTATATCATATATATACACACACACATACATATGTGATATATATACATGATATACTTATATGTATAACGTACATACATGAACCATTGATCATATATAATTACATATATATATATATATATATATATATATACATACATACATATATACATACATACATATATATATATATGTATACATACACATAAGTATATACATACATCATATATATATATTATAAGTATAATGGATGTATAAGTGTTATGTACATTATTTATACATGTATCATAATACTTATCATACATATATTATAGTTGTTTTAAGTTGATTCTTGCATGTTGTTTATTTTATTTAAATTATATTTTTTAATTTCTTGTTTAATCAAGTTAATCCTCAAAGTTATACTATAATATCCAAACCTTATAAAGTTTTGTTCACTAACTTTTTAAATGGATTAAAATGAGTCCATTTTTATATTAATTTCAAATTAAAAATTTATAATTATTTCGATTTGATCCCTCATCCATGTGTGTTGTTTAATTTATTTAAATTTCAATTTGTAATTTCATGTTTGTTCAATTTTTTCCTTAAAATTATAATTTTTATTAAAATTGACCCATAATTATTTATATTTTTTAATTTACTCCAAATTATATACAATTATAAATTATAATTTGTCGTTCATGAATGGCGAAAAATAATTAACCCAAAAATGACCCGACCTGAACTCAATCTGTACCCAGTAATATTCGAACTGAATTTTATCTGTCAATGATGTGACTCGATCTGAACGAGATCCATATGAAGTCCATCCAAACCTGAATTAACTTGGAATTTAACTGATTTGAACCTGAATTGTTTTGACGTGATCTGACATAGATTTACTAAAATTAACCTGATCAGAACTTGAATTAAATCTGATGTTAAATCAACCTAAAAATGACCCGAACTAATTTGATCCAACCCGACCTGATCCGAGTCAAACCATAAAAATTAACCTGACACAACCTACATCCAATTTGACCTGACCTGACAAGATTCGACTGAAACCTGAACGATTACCTGATTTTAAATCCCTAAATAGTGGGATTATCTCATATATTTTAAACCAATGTCAACCATTTTAAATTTTTTAAATTTTAGTTGAATTTCACAAGTTTAATTGTTTGGATAATTAAACATATAAATAAAATAGATATTAAAGATTTTCGTTCTAACTATTTTTTTGTTATCGCTTTAATAACTTTGAATCTTGAGCATTAATTTCCTTTAGAGTTGGGTCCACTGTGAAGTAGGGATGGATCACTAGAAATTTTAAATTTCCTTATATTTTAGGGGTTTTTTTATATTTTCTATTGATTATCTACTTTTACACCTCCAACAATTTTTAATATAACTTCTTAAGTTTGTGTTCCCTAACATAAATGCATGTGTCTGTTCCTGCCACGAAACTTTTATTAACTTATGCATGAGGAGTAAGTATGATGAAACTCCAACAAGCAATACTTTGCTTAAAGCTTATAAGGTCATTCATTACTCAATTAACGTCTCCTTTAGTAGAAAATATGTAAAATCCAAGTTTGAGTTGTGTTTTGGAAAAACAAACTCTAAAGAAGTCAATTTTTGTATACAAATTTATAAGAGGTAAGTCAAAGGAGAGCCTTGGTGTACAAGAGAGGTGGAACAATGTCCACAAGCATGTTAATGGTTGTTGCTTGCGTTGCACGTCGTATACATAATTGGCCTCTCTCAAGTGTCCTCTTATTCGCATTGTTTTCAAAGTTCCTTACCTACATCACCAAAACCATACTTCATGTAAATATTACTCCCTTTCTCTTCTCATATATCTTCACATTCCATCAATATTCTGTTAGAACCAAACCATAAATAAATATGTAATCCAACCATGATCTAATCATGTTAAATCATTAAAAATAAAATACTAGATGCAGAAGCGTACTTGAATTAATTGATAGGTTGAAATCATTGAATCTTTCTTTGGTTGTGATATTCCAATAAGATAGAGTCCATTTAAGTATAATCTCAATGATGGGAAAAATATTAAATACGAGATTGTCTGTTTCTTGGGGACTATAACCCCTTTATATAATTGATTTAAGAGTAAGTTATTGTTTGTACTTATAACTCTATCCCCCATCGAATTATAAATACAACTTTAATAGTATCTACACTTTTATTTCCATGAAACTTCTAATACCTTATGACTTTATAAAATAGTTGGTCGCTTAATTTATGTCATATTTTATGATAACAATATATATGCCCATAATTATGGATTTTAATCCAACAATCTCCTACTAGGGCAACATATGTTTCTTGATAAATGTATAACCTTATGTTATCAAAACTTGTTATCATGCAATAGGTATTCTATAACAATCTTGTCCATTAACTATATCCATATAGGATTAAATCAACCTTTTTCATATCAATCATGACTAGACCCATCAATGGTCATGTATATAAACACACTTGAATGACATAGATCAATCATGGAGTACAACATAGAAATTACATGCAATGTGAACCACACATGTTTATTTCCAACTGGTCCTATTAAACATTAGTGAGCTAAAATTTTACCAAAACTAGAGTATGGATAAACCAAAACAAACTTTATTTCTATAGAAAATAACTTTAAAATAAAGGTCCTTAAACTGCAGTAACTGAAATTGTGTTTAAAACAAATGAGCATTTTTAAAGTTACAAACTCCCACTAAAACTGAATATCCTTTAGTGGTATTACACTCACATAAGTAGTGTGCTCATGAAAGGCCTCGAGTGACAATTCTTTAGTAAGCGCGCAATTATGAATTTGTACCAATATGCTCTATAAACACATAACCACTCTAATTTTCTTTAACAACCAGAAACATAATTTCTATGTACTTAAACTTTAAGGTGTTTTTGTTATATATATATATATATATGAAATAAAGGACTGCAACTTAGTTGTCACAAAATAACTCAAGTTCTCTTTCTTATCAATCCATAATTAGCATTTCATGTGAAAAAAATTTGCATCCATATTTCAATAAATCGGAGCCCATAAACATGATGATCTCTTACTTTATAGACCTCAGATATATAAGAATGTAACATTTTTGTTCGTAAATGTATTGTATGAATCAATTTGATTGCTATCCAACGATTCATACCCAAATTGCTTAAATATATGCTTAATATCCTAAAATCGTATGCTATGTTCAAATGTGTATAAACCTGAGTATACATTAAACTCCTTATTTATTTTTGAAGCATAAGGAACTTTTAATATTCTCTTAGTTTCAAAATCATTCTTAGAGCATTGATCAAGACTAAAATTGTTTCTTTTAGCAATAAGGGATCTTATTTGGTTTACTCCCACTGAACTTATGGTATATACAATTGTCAACCAAATTCATCTTAAAACCAAACGAGATAATCATTTGGTGAAATTTGTTATACAGTTAACAGAGTATGGCTCATAAATGGATTTCCCTAATTTGCATATCATTAATTTTGTATCATCAAACACAATTTTCTAATAGCACCTTAAATCATTTCATCAAGGATACCATTTTGAAATCCAACTAAATATTAGCAAGTATAATGATTATCCTGAAAGAGTCTTTCAATGAAACCAAAGAGAAAATCTATTCAAATTTAATGCATTCTTTATGAGTATATCCTATAGATACAAGACATGACTTATACCTAACAAAATCATTAATGCATTCTTTATGAGTATATCCTTTAGATACAAGACATGACTTATATCCATTTGCAACGAATAAGCTTTGTACCTTCAAGTAAAGAGATAAGTTCTCAAACTTTATTATATTGTATACAACTTATGCTCTCTTTACATGACATTAATCCACTTTTGAGAGCTAGAAGTTTTATGACATGATGAAAGTTTATTAGATCATCTTCCATCATTCCAATGTCATCTTTATTTCTTGTAGAAACATAATAATTTAAAATAATATTTCTCTCATCTTGTGGTTCTTCTGAATGACACTTATTCTTTAAGGTTGTTGAGTTTGTTCTTCCGTAATAATTTCTCATCTTAAATAGAGAGTTGTTCAAAATAACCTTGTTGAGATTCTAGATTCATTTCTTGATTAACTACATGTATATACACATGGATATAATCAAAAAGTGATAATATGAATTGATTTATAATTCAATTATCCCTCAAAAGTAATTCTTCAAACCTTATTTCTCCCTCCAAACTCAACATCCTCAAAAATAATGTTATATATCCCAGTTTAAAAATATTCCTAATTATGAGAACATAAAACTTATAACCCTTGAATCGCTCAAAATAACAAAAGTAGTTGCTTAATGTTTTAGAATTCAATTTCTCATCATTTGTCCTATCTTATCTCAAAAGAGAATAACCCTTTGTAATATATTACTATATCTTTTGATTTGGACCATTACCAACTATATTTTGGTTTTATTTTTGCCCTTATAAATATGTGCACTTTTCAAATGAGTACTTTAAAACTTATTATGCTTTAATGTTGAAATTTTTTTAATATTTCGATATAACAAATTAAGTGTTAATGAATTTTAAGATTTTATTTTTTAAATTATATATTCAATTAAATTATTCGAATATCAAAATATTACTCCAAGTGTTTCAAATGTCAATTTCAATCCTTACTTAAGTGTAAAATTGTGTTTCAATCTTAAAATATTTTTGAAACAATTTTTACAAAGTATTTCGAGCCTTAATCGATCCAAAAATAAGTTTTAAATAGGCAGGAACCAATACCCCTATGCTAATTTTGGCTCCGAGAAAAATAGAATGCCAAATGGGTACCGATACCCTTATGCCAATTTTGGCTCCGAGAAAAACATAATGCCCAATGGGTACCGATACCCCTAGTCATTTAACAGTCGAAATATTTGAATTTTACACTGCATGTATCGATACCCATTGAAGGTGTATCAATACCCCACGCTCCCAGCAGCCTTTTTCAAGAGGGTTTTCACACTATAACGGCTCTAACATCACCCAAATGATTCTCAACGACTAGAATCAATCCAAGGTGTATTTAAACAAGTTATTAAGCCATTGATCAACAAGAATTGAGAGAGAATCAAAGAGAAAGACTTAAACATCAAGTTTGAGCAATTCAAGCCTATTTTTTATTCAATATTCATTTTGCTTTCAAGAACACCATTTGTACTAAATTGCATTCATTATTGAGTGTTCTTTCTTTGTTCTAGAATTGTTCAAACATCTTGCCTTGTGAGGTTTTTCTGTAAGTTTGCGAAATTTGTAATCTTCTCTTTGGGAGAGAGTGTTCTCAAGAATTTGGGGTATAATTCTTGAGGGAATTGTAAGGTTACTCTTTTTCCTCAAAAGAAAGAACAAATTAGTGAATTTGTTGGAAAATCCTTAGTGTGGATAGTTAAGGTAGTGGACGTAGACTTTGGTTGTGAAAGTCGAACAACTCTAAATCCCTATGCAAATATTTTTTATTTTCTGCAAAAGCTTCCACCAAAATTTTAATTACCAATTCACCCTCCTCTTGGCTATTTCGTCAATCGATTAGCTCAGCAATTGGTATCATAGCTACACTCATTTAAAGGTTTAACCATATCTTGAGTCGATTAGGGAAGAGTTATATCGATATTCAAGTCATCAATGACTTCCACTTCAAACTTTGACTTTGGTCTTGATTCAATGCCTGTCAACAAGCCTTATTTCTTCAATAGAGCAAATTATGCTTATTGGAAGAATAAAATGAGGTAATTCATTCAAGCAAGTGACATGTGAGCATGGAATATCATAGAAGGCGAATACATCACACCTTCCACTCATTCAAGATTGTGGAGTGAATGAGAGACAAGAATGTTCCAGCTCAACTTAAAGGCTATCCATATTATATTTTGTGCTCTTGGACCAGATGAATACGAGAGAGCTTTATCTTGTACAACCGCCAAGGAGATATAGGATAAACTAAAATTCACTCATGAAGGCACAAATGAGGTAAAATAATCTAAAATTAGTCTTCTAACTCATAGCTATGAAAATTTCAAGATGAAACCGGATGAAGGCATCAAAGCTATGACATATAGATTTTCTGTGATTGTCAATGGTCTCAAATCATATGGAGAGATCATTGCAAATGAGAAGCTTGTGAGAAAGTTAGTTTACTCTCTTCCAAAAGCTTGGAAATCAAAGAAGATTGCAATTATCGAGCTAAGAATATAAAATCTCAAATCATATGGAGAGATCATTGCAAATGAGAAGCTTGTGAGAAAGTTAGTTTACTCTATTCCAAAAGCTTGGCAATCAAAGAAGATTGCAATTATCGAGCTAAGAATATAAAATCTTTAACCCTCGATGAGTTTATTGGTTCTCCCCTCACACATGAAATGATGCTTCAAGATGATGTAGACCTTGAGAAAAGGGATGAGCCAAAGAAGGAGACGGAGAAGAAGAAAAAATGATGGAGTTACTCTCAAATCCACAAAAGTTGAGAGTGATTATGGTGATGACGACGATGATGAAGAAATGGCATTATTTGCCAAACGGTTCAGAAAATTAATGAAGCCCAATAGAGGAAGAAAATTCAAAAGAAACGAAGGCTTAAAAAATGAACCAAAGGATAAGGACCCAATCATTTGCTACGAATGCAAAAAACCCGGACATATCAAATACGATTGCTCGTAATTAAAGAAAAAGGGTCACTCCAAGAAGAAGCACAAGGAACACGTGGCTACTTGGAGTGATGATGATGAGTCATCAAATGAAGAGGAACAAGAAGTAGTGAACCTGTGCTTGACGGCCACCGGGGAAGATTCTCAGGTAATCTCCAACTTATTTGATTTTGAAGATTATTCTTTTGATGAGTTAGTAAAAGAATATACTGGGTTGGCTTCGGATTATGAGAAATTATTTTTAAAATACAAAAATTATATTTCAAAATTGAAAAATGAAAATGATCGCATATCCAAGACCAACAATGATCTTGAAAGTAAAATTAAAGAATTGCAAATTAAAATTGAAGATTTTGAAAATAAAAAAATACTGATTTGCATAACTTACTTTCAAGAGTTCATGACGATCATCAAAAAGAAATTGATGATCTTAAAGCTTCTTTTAATAAAGTTGGAACAAAATTTTTGAAAATGGAGAAAGTTCAAAATCCAACTTTGTTAGAAAAAGTTTTAAAAACTACAACCATAGAGGTCCCCAAAGAACCTCTAATGGTAAAATCGTTAGAAGTATATTGGTTCCTAAAGAACTCATTACTACTAAAGATAAGGATATCCTACACAAATTGATACCCAATGGGACTAAGATTTTAGAAACTAATGAATATGGACCCAAAAGAAATTGGGTACCAAAAATAAAAAATTAAACCATGTTTGTAGGAAAAGGAGCATTGCTACAAGGTGAAAAATACAAGTTCAAATTCATGGTTCCTTGATAGTGGATGCTCAAAACACATGATCGGAGACAAGAGTCGGTTTATAGAGTTTAACGACAAAAATGGAGGAGTGGTAACCTTTGGTGACAACTCAAAAGGTTACATTGAAGGTATAGGTACCATAGGTAATACCTCTTCCATACAAATAAAAAAGTATTATATGTGAATTGGTTAAAGCATAACCTATTAACTATTAGTCCATTTTGCGATAAAGGATACAATGTCTTATTCGAAACAAATGGTTGTAAAATTGTTGACATTGCATCTAATTAGATTATGTTTGTTGGTCATAGAATAAGAAAAATTTACATGGTGCATTTAGATTCCATAAATATGACTAAATTATGCCTAGTTGCTAAGGATGAACATGATAGTTGGTTATGACATAGTAGAATATGACATACAAGCATGAGTGTTCTACAAAGACTAATTCAAGGAGATTTAGTAAGAGGGTTGCCAAAGCTAAAATTTGACAAAGATAAAATCTGTGATGTATGTGCTAAAGGAAAACATCAAAGAGTTTCCTTTAAGTCCATTAATTATGTATCAACTAGTAGAGTATTACAATTGATCCATATTGATCTTTTTGGGCCAATTAGGACTGTTAGCTTATGTGGAAAACAATATTGTTTTGTATTGGTAGATGACTATTCTAGATATACTTGGGTTATATTTTTAAGTACTAAAGATGAAGCTTTAGAAAAATTCATCACGTTTTCAAATGTAATCCAAAATGAAAAAGGTTACTCCATAACTAGTGTTAGGAGTGATCATGGAACTGAATTTGAAAATCTTGGATTTACTAATTTTTGTAATTCTAATGGTATTTGCCATAATGTTTTAGCACCGATAACCCCTCAATAAAATGGAGTTCTTGAGAGGAAAAATCGAACTTTAGAATAAATGGTTAGAACCATGCTTTGTGAAAACAATTTGACAAAATATTTTTGGACTAAAGTCACAAATACCGCTTGTTATGTTATAAACCAAGTAATAATTAGGCCAATTTTAAAGAAAACTCCATATGAACTTTTTAAAAATAAAAAACCTAACATTAGTTATTTTCATCCTTTTGGATGTAAATGTTTTGTTTAAAACAACGGTAAAGGAAATCTTGGCAAATTTGATGCTAAAAGTGATGAAGGAATTTTCTGGCTTATTCCTTAAATTCTAAAGCTTATTGGGTATTTAATAAAAGAACTTTAGTGGTAGAAGAGTCTATACATGTTGTTTTCGATGATAATCCCATTCCGAGGAAAGATTCTTGTGTTGATGATGACGTAGGTATTGTAAAAGCAAATGACGTTAGACATGACGTTGGAGAACCATCATCAAAGGAAGAAATGAAAGATGAGGAAACTCACGATGTTCTCGAGAATCCAACCATTGAAGAAAGGGAAGTCTATTACCCAAGAGAATACAACTATGTCAAGGATGGTGAGATAATAGGTGATCCATCCAAAGGGGTAACAACTCGATCTTCTCTTAGAAATATATATAATTATGTTGCATTTATCTCATGCATAGAGCCTAAGAATATTAAAGAAGCTTTAAATGATGAACATTGGATTATGGCTATGCAAGAAGAGTTAAATCAATTTGAGAGAAGCAAAGTATGGACATTAGTTGAAATGCCTAGTAATAAATCTACTGTAGGTACTAGATGGGTATTCAGGAATTTGCTTGATGAAAGTGGTAATATAGTGAGGAACAAGGCTAGACTTGTTGCTCAAGGCTATATTCAAGAAGAGAGCATAGACTAAGATGAAACATACACTCCCGTAGCTAGGATGGAAGCAATAAGAATGTTTTTAGCATTTATATGTTTAAATGAATTTAAATTATATCAAATGGATATTAAAAGTGCATTTTTAAATGGTTTTATAAAAGAAGAAGTGTATGTGGAACAACCTCCTAGTTTTGAAGATTCAAAATTTCAGATCATGTTTTTAAATTGACAAAAGCTTTATATGGTTTAAAACAAGCTCTTAGAGCTTGGTATGAAAGATTGTTAAATTTTTTAATTGAAAAAGGTTTTTCAAAAGAAAAGCTTTATATGATTTTTAACATTTTTTGTGCACCAGGTATCGATACTCCATTGCTAGGTATCGATACCCCCTTTGAATGTGTATCGATACCCCCATAAGGGTACCGATACCCCTTGTGGGGACTGGGTTCTTAAATCCCCAATTATCATTTTTCGTAAAACCTTCTCCTCTTCAATTCTCTCTCCGTTCACTCTCTTTATCTCCCCTAATCTCAACCTTGCTTCATACCAACGATTTTTAGTTAGAATTAGATAGTTCTTCAACTTCTAAACCTGTTGGAATCATCAAATTCGTGCAAAACATCTTCTAATCTCACTCAAATTCGAAAATCTTCAAGGTATTTTTCTAAAACTACTATTTTATTGATTTTAAACTTATGACTAGTTTTGATTAGTTCTAGGTTGAATTCTATATCGAGCATTTGTTAGATTGTTGTTTAGAACTATAATCTACAACTAATTTCATCAAAAACACACAATTTTTCAAAAATTTTGGAATTTTTGAAATAAAAAAAATGTTTTTGATTTTAAAAGTGTTGTTTCTGATTGAATTATGTTATTAGGAAAACTATACATATTATGATTCTTCAAATATTATTTTTCAAAATAGTTTTTAAAATTTTTCCCATTAGGATATTGGTTAGAGAACCTTTAATATTGCAGACTCATATTGAGTTTTGGGATTGATTATATTGCAAACATGTGTTTCAAAATTACTGGTAACCTCACCTATTCCGATTGAAAACCATGTCTGTAACCCCCCAGACCGATGCAGGTAGCCCGATCCGATCCAGGAAGTCACATTAGGGCCACCGGAGCGACCCACTGTAAAAATAGCGGAAAATTTAAATCTTTTTATCCGAAACATGTAACTTATAAAATCAGTTGTCACTATTTAAAAATAAAACATATTTCCAGACTCGTATATAAATCAAAATATAATTACATGCCCCCTAATCACATGTACCATACTCTGCAACAACACCGGAAGAACTCCCTTACCGAAGTCGATAGATGCACTGGTACAATTCTTTTAACCTGAAAATGTGAGTAATAGAGTGAGCTTTGGAAAGCTCAGTAATACAGAACTACCAGATGATGCTGAAAAACGTGCAGATACAGATAACATATTTTCCTTATTGGTTCAGATATTTACAGATTTTTATGTTGAGCAGAGATCCTACTGATATTTCAGGTGGTAACGGACAATGAGCTTTTGTTTCAGAGAAATATTTCGGATGACTGAGTTCAGGAGATCAGAATAGGTTTTCTAGTGTGTTCCCAAAAAAAACCATGTAACTTTTCAGATCTTTTTAAAACATATATATATATATACCCCCATCCGTCACGAACAAAATGTATAGGTTCCCCAGAACCATACAACCCCGTCACTAACAGTAAGGCCCTGAGCACACAGCCGAGGAACCGGTAAGTAAGGCCCTGAGCACACAGCCGAGGAACCTCCAAGTAATCTTCCTCCAACAATACCCCCCAATAAAACATGTTCCGTCCGTAAACGGATATATCAAAAATCAAAACATAATTCAAGTCAAGTATCATATCAGAATCCAGGTCATGTATCAGATCAGAATCCATGTCAATATCAGATCAGAATCCAGGTCAGGATCATAACAGAATTCAAGTCGGAAATCAGATAAAATATTTATATGATTAGGGAACACACCAGAGTTTACAGATATTATTCAGAGGTATTGGATAATCTTAACAGGTAGAGAAACATGAATATTCAGTATACCGATAGGATATCAGAATTTAGAATCACTATTTGAAAGAGTTCATTAACTGACAGAATCATCAGTTATTCAGAATGTGAATTATCAGGATATTATCTTATTCGGACAGTTTTCAGAAGCTGTACGTAATCAGAAGGGTATTCAGAATCCTTTACATCCATGTCGATTGATCGGATAATCGAACAACTTGAGAACGAAGATTCAGAACCTTAACAATCTATGTCGACTGGTCAATTCATTTTCCTTCTAGGGTATTTACTCTTTAATACCACAAATTCTTGTTCGTAGACCATTTTCGGAATTATCGCTGAATAAATCTTCCAATGACTTTATTTCATTTCCACACTTCCACAATATCATGAAATGTTGACGTACTTGATTAATTTGTTCATAACCCATTGTAATTGTACACTACGTAAACTCATCAGAGTTTCCAGACTTATCCAAATCACTTACTAAATCCTCAGTCATTGAGGTTACCTATTTCATTTAGCAGTCATCTCCATTCCAGTTACTTCAGAATTTTCCAGAGTAATTCAAACGTTCCTGAATTTCAGATACATGTTGTACTTCCATCCCATTCAATTTGGTCTTCGTGGTTGATTGTTGAACAAACGTCCAATTCTTAGTACTGAATACGATCTAGATCTGAGCTGAACTGAATACTTCCAAGATTCGTCATCGAGCCAAACTTGAGAAGACGAACACATGTTCTAGAAATATCTATGTCATTCAGGTATTGACATAGCTTTAAGGTTGATCTATTCACTTAAATTGTTTTCCATTACCTTTAAAGGTAGTCCAATACCTATGCTTACTTGGATTCCTTAATTAATCCAAGACATTTACTTAATTTAGGCCATAAGGGTATTTTGGTAATTTTGATGTTTAGTTTTGTTCCATTCATTTCAGAACTCGAGGATATTCAATCATTCCTGAGCTTGGTGATATTCTTGGGTCATTTCCATTACAGGGGTATTTTGGTCATTTTACAGATCTACGGTATTTAAATCTTTTCCTTCCATCCGATCTTATTATTTAATTCAATCTTATCATTTACTTCAGTCCTTTCGAACAATTCTGACAGCAGAATACCCCCGATAAATTACTCTTCCAGTATTTACTCATTATTCGAATATTTTCAGGTCAAGTGTCTTCTCAGACTTTACAAATGGAATATCATAAATTTTCCTGCACTAAGTCGGGATCTTAACAATTAAATCCGTACTTAATCGAGTTAAGTACGAATCCTCTAAGTATTTTCTCATTCAGAGTCATCTCAGACTATTCTACCTCTTAAGGCATTTCCGTAATTTCTTAACCAGATAAGTTCGATATTAGCTCTTAACGAAAATAATATAATTTAGAGATCCTATGATTAATTGCTTTCTTGAACAATCTCTGATCTTGAAATAATTCCCTTAACACACTTTTAGTATCTTGCATAAACCCTCTTGGGGTTAAAAACCGGTTATCCATAATGTCTACGTATAACTATCATTTCTTATGCACATCAATATTTTTATCAGATCAATATGTCTGTAAAATTCTCTTATCTAACTTCCATATTCCAATCTTGTCTTTTTATAACACAAGGGTATTTTCGTAATTTTACCCTACCGGAGTATTTTTTTATAAATTCACATCCAAATGCCTTTAACATTTAACCTTTGATGAAATAAATTATAAGTTACAGATCCAGGTTGATTTCTTTACCACTAAGCACATAACTTGTAATTAAATTCTAGCAATCCCTTAATTTCTTATAAAAGTCATCTGAACCATAATCAATTACTGAACCTTTTTACCGTATTCAGATCGAGTGTAGAACTTCATTAATTACACATATGAGACCAAACATTTCCATTCATACATTTACCAATACCAACATGTCCTATAAAGCATAAAGAGGTAGTAAAGTATTACCTCGATTTCCGTGCAATACTGATCGACCATAAAAATTCCATTCGAACGCCTTTGATCTTCAATTCAACTTCCAATAATTCCTCAGATACATATCAACATAAATTATATCAGAAACGGAGCTTAATTACGATAAACGGATCGAATCGGTTGATAAATTAGTGAAAGACGGCTTACCGCGTTCGAATTTGGCGAAACGGACTTCGGATTCGGATTCAGGACGTCGAAAGCATAAAATATGACTTTTCGGAAATTTGGAATATTCGGTCAAAATCAAAGTCAACGGGTTTGACCGGCAATTTCGAGACCTTCGGGTTTGAATTTCGAAAAACGGACAGCGGAATCAGATTTGGAACGTCGAAAAATGTCAGGATAGGTATACTCGGTCAAAGTCAAAAGTCGTTTAATGCCCGATCAAAGCCGGTCAAAGTTTTGGTCAACAGTGGTCAACGGTCAATGGGTCAACGGTCAACGGGTCGGGTCAACGGGTCGGGTCAACGGGTCGGGTCGGGTCAATGGGTCGGGTCAACGGGTCGGGTCGGGTTGTGACCGGTCAAACCGGTCAACTATTCACTAAAACCGGTCAAACCGGTCATTTAGACTATCCCCACTCGCAGTGGCGGCGCGTGGGGGCGCGTGGGCACTGTTCCGGCAGCGTAAAATTCACAGAAAATTTTCTAAAAATTATTTTGAGCGATTTCGAGATACTTACAAAGCTCGGTTCACAATTTTGAACGGCGGAGAGCTCGATTTTGAAACGTCGGAAACTTTGACCGCTTCACCTCCACACGCGCTGCCGCCGCCGGAGAAAAAGGAGAACATCGGTGAACTCGGAACGGCACAAGGAACACGATGGTGCGGGAGGTGTCGTAAACGGATCATCGGATCGTCGTGAATCGATGAAAAACCAACTAAAACGAGTTATTACCGACGATACTTCCGACTGAAATTCACGACGAACGGCGATGATTCTCGACGAAAGGTTTGAGGGGTTTTGTTCCTCGATTGACAACGAACACGATGGTGGTTTCGGCTCGTCGTTTGGAGGTCGGACGGCGAGTAGATCGGAGTTGGAAGTTGGGTCAACGGAAGAGAAAAACTGGAAAATTATACATTCTGCAGCACGGGGAGGGGTTATAAATTCTCTCATAAAGGAAATTGGCTAAACCAAGAGTTTAGTCACTGAACTTCCTACACTTCTTAAAACGGTCTGCTAACTTTGAAATCTTACAATTTAATCCCCGATTCCTTCCAAAAATACCAATTAAATCCACCACTTTATAATTTCTTAAATTTAGCCCCTAAATTGGGGTGTTACAATTCTCCCCTCCTTAAAAGAATTTCGTCCTCGAAATTCATCCATGTTACATAATTGCATAAATGAAACTTCCAACAGTTCTTTCAAATCTATCAATAGCTTTTATAAAAGTACGATTCCTCCACTTATCCTTAACCAGCTGAGCATACATTCTTATCATAAATTTTCCTTATTTCAATAAAAGAATTTAAAATTTTCTCGAGTAATCAATCTCTTCAGAATTCTCCCTCAGTCCAAGTAAATAATCAGAACAACTTTATTCTTGTGAAATCAATTCAGCATTGGATACGTGAATAGGCTCGTAGAGCAGCAACATATCTCAATTTCATTTCCGGAGTCGAGTCAGAAATTCTCAGATGAATAACTCTCACATGGCTCATGAGATACTTTACAACGTTTAGACAGATGTTACTGGTATTCCTTTTTGTACAAGTATAGCCTTAGCAGATAGAAACTTTGGTTTACTCAATACAGATAGGGACTCAGCCCTGGAGTTCCGGCTCAGAGAGGTACGATTGCAGTCTAGGGCATGTACTGATCAGACATATTTTGACATTTGACCGGCCGGTCTATCTTGAAAAATCTTAACTCAAACCATAGCTCTGATACCACTAAATGTAACCCCCCAGACCGATGCAGGTAGCCCGATCCGATCCAGGAAGTCACATTAGGGCCACCGGAGCGACCCACTGTAAAAATAGCGGAAAATTTAAATCTTTTTATCCGAAACATGTAACTTATAAAATCAGTTGTCACTATTTAAAAATAAAACATATTTCCAGACTCGTATATAAATCAAAATATAATTACATGCCCCCTAATCACATGTACCATACTCTGCAACAACACCGGAAGAACTCCCTTACCGAAGTCGATAGATGCACTGGTACAATTCTTTTAACCTGAAAATGTGAGTAATAGAGTGAGCTTTGGAAAGCTCAGTAATACAGAACTACCAGATGATGCTGAAAAACGTGCAGATACAGATAACATATTTTCCTTATTGGTTCAGATATTTACAGATTTTTATGTTGAGCAGAGATCCTACTGATATTTCAGGTGGTAACGGACAATGAGCTTTTGTTTCAGAGAAATATTTCGGATGACTGAGTTCAGGAGATCAGAATAGGTTTTCTAGTGTGTTCCCAAAAAAAACCATGTAACTTTTCAGATCTTTTTAAAACATATATATATATATACCCCCATCCGTCACGAACAAAATGTATAGGTTCCCCAGAACCATACAACCCCGTCACTAACAGTAAGGCCCTGAGCACACAGCCGAGGAACCGGTAAGTAAGGCCCTGAGCACACAGCCGAGGAACCTCCAAGTAATCTTCCTCCAACAATACCCCCCAATAAAACATGTTCCGTCCGTAAACGGATATATCAAAAATCAAAACATAATTCAAGTCAAGTATCATATCAGAATCCAGGTCATGTATCAGATCAGAATCCATGTCAATATCAGATCAGAATCCAGGTCAGGATCATAACAGAATTCAAGTCGGAAATCAGATAAATATTTATATGATTAGGGAACACACCAGAGTTTACAGATATTATTCAGAGGTATTGGATAATCTTAACAGGTAGAGAAACATGAATATTCAGTATACCGATAGGATATCAGAATTTAGAATCACTATTTGAAAGAGTTCATTAACTGACAGAATCATCAGTTATTCAGAATGTGAATTATCAGGATATTATCTTATTCGGACAGTTTTCAGAAGCTGTACGTAATCAGAAGGGTATTCAGAATCCTTTACATCCATGTCGATTGATCGGATAATCGAACAACTTGAGAACGAAGATTCAGAACCTTAACAATCTATGTCGACTGGTCAATTCATTTTCCTTCTAGGGTATTTACTCTTTAATACCACAAATTCTTGTTCGTAGACCATTTTCGGAATTATCGCTGAATAAATCTTCCAATGACTTTATTTCATTTCCACACTTCCACAATATCATGAAATGTTGACGTACTTGATTAATTTGTTCATAACCCATTGTAATTGTACACTACGTAAACTCATCAGAGTTTCCAGACTTATCCAAATCACTTACTAAATCCTCAGTCATTGAGGTTACCTATTTCATTTAGCAGTCATCTCCATTCCAGTTACTTCAGAATTTTCCAGAGTAATTCAAACGTTCCTGAATTTCAGATACATGTTGTACTTCCATCCCATTCAATTTGGTCTTCGTGGTTGATTGTTGAACAAACGTCCAATTCTTAGTACTGAATACGATCTAGATCTGAGCTGAACTGAATACTTCCAAGATTCGTCATCGAGCCAAACTTGAGAAGACGAACACATGTTCTAGAAATATCTATGTCATTCAGGTATTGACATAGCTTTAAGGTTGATCTATTCACTTAAATTGTTTTCCATTACCTTTAAAGGTAGTCCAATACCTATGCTTACTTGGATTCCTTAATTAATCCAAGACATTTACTTAATTTAGGCCATAAGGGTATTTTGGTAATTTTGATGTTTAGTTTTGTTCCATTCATTTCAGAACTCGAGGATATTCAATCATTCCTGAGCTTGGTGATATTCTTGGGTCATTTCCATTACAGGGGTATTTTGGTCATTTTACAGATCTACGGTATTTAAATCTTTTCCTTCCATCCGATCTTATTATTTAATTCAATCTTATCATTTACTTCAGTCCTTTCGAACAATTCTGACAGCAGAATACCCCCGATAAATTACTCTTCCAGTATTTACTCATTATTCGAATATTTTCAGGTCAAGTGTCTTCTCAGACTTTACAAATGGAATATCATAAATTTTCCTGCACTAAG
This sequence comes from Hibiscus syriacus, assembly GCF_006381635.1. Classification (NCBI taxonomy): domain Eukaryota; kingdom Viridiplantae; phylum Streptophyta; class Magnoliopsida; order Malvales; family Malvaceae; genus Hibiscus; species Hibiscus syriacus. Next base: position 1,518,691 of record NW_024062697.1, on the reverse strand, counting down.
TCGGGATCTTAACAATTAAATCCGTACTTAATCGAGTTAAGTACGAATCCTCTAAGTATTTTCTCATTCAGAGTCATCTCAGACTATTCTACCTCTTAAGGCATTTCCGTAATTTCTTAACCAGATAAGTTCGATATTAGCTCTTAACGAAAATAATATAATTTAGAGATCCTATGATTAATTGCTTTCTTGAACAATCTCTGATCTTGAAATAATTCCCTTAACACACTTTTAGTATCTTGCATAAACCCTCTTGGGGTTAAAAACCGGTTATCCATAATGTCTACGTATAACTATCATTTCTTATGCACATCAATATTTTTATCAGATCAATATGTCTGTAAAATTCTCTTATCTAACTTCCATATTCCAATCTTGTCTTTTTATAACACAAGGGTATTTTCGTAATTTTACCCTACCGGAGTATTTTTTATAAATTCACATCCAAATGCCTTTAACATTTAACCTTTGATGAAATAAATTATAAGTTACAGATCCAGGTTGATTTCTTTACCACTAAGCACATAACTTGTAATTAAATTCTAGCAATCCCTTAATTTCTTATAAAAGTCATCTGAACCATAATCAATTACTGAACCTTTTTACCGTATTCAGATCGAGTGTAGAACTTCATTAATTACACATATGAGACCAAACATTTCCATTCATACATTTACCAATACCAACATGTCCTATAAAGCATAAAGAGGTAGTAAAGTATTACCTCGATTTCCGTGCAATACTGATCGACCATAAAAATTCCATTCGAACGCCTTTGATCTTCAATTCAACTTCCAATAATTCCTCAGATACATATCAACATAAATTATATCAGAAACGGAGCTTAATTACGATAAACGGATCGAATCGGTTGATAAATTAGTGAAAGACGGCTTACCGCGTTCGAATTTGGCGAAACGGACTTCGGATTCGGATTCAGGACGTCGAAAGCATAAAATATGACTTTTCGGAAATTTGGAATATTCGGTCAAAATCAAAGTCAACGGGTTTGACCGGCAATTTCGAGACCTTCGGGTTTGAATTTCGAAAAACGGACAGCGGAATCAGATTTGGAACGTCGAAAAATGTCAGGATAGGTATACTCGGTCAAAGTCAAAAGTCGTTTAATGCCCGATCAAAGCCGGTCAAAGTTTTGGTCAACAGTGGTCAACGGTCAATGGGTCAACGGTCAACGGGTCGGGTCAACGGGTCGGGTCAACGGGTCGGGTCGGGTCAACGGGTCGGGTCAACGGGTCGGGTCGGGTTGTGACCGGTCAAACCGGTCAACTATTCACTAAAACCGGTCAAACCGGTCATTTAGACTATCCCCACTCGCAGTGGCGGCGCGTGGGGCGCGTGGGCACTGTTCCGGCAGCGTAAAATTCACAGAAAATTTTCTAAAAATTATTTTGAGCGATTTCGAGATACTTACAAAGCTCGGTTCACAATTTTGAACGGCGGAGAGCTCGATTTTGAAACGTCGGAAACTTTGACCGCTTCACCTCCACACGCGCTGCCGCCGCCGGAGAAAAAGGAGAACATCGGTGAACTCGGAACGGCACAAGGAACACGATGGTGCGGGAGGTGTCGTAAACGGATCATCGGATCGTCGTGAATCGATGAAAAACCAACTAAAACGAGTTATTACCGACGATACTTCCGACTGAAATTCACGACGAACGGCGATGATTCTCGACGAAAGGTTTGAGGGGTTTTGTTCCTCGATTGACAACGAACACGATGGTGGTTTCGGCTCGTCGTTTGGAGGTCGGACGGCGAGTAGATCGGAGTTGGAAGTTGGGTCAACGGAAGAGAAAAACTGGAAAATTATACATTCTGCAGCACGGGGAGGGGTTATAAATTCTCTCATAAAGGAAATTGGCTAAACCAAGAGTTTAGTCACTGAACTTCCTACACTTCTTAAAACGGTCTGCTAACTTTGAAATCTTACAATTTAATCCCCGATTCCTTCCAAAAATACCAATTAAATCCACCACTTTATAATTTCTTAAATTTAGCCCCTAAATTGGGGTGTTACAATGTCTAATCCAAAACGCACTAGGTCGTCATCTAGTCATTCAAATCAAAATAACCTCCTATTCCACCTCAAAATCCAAATCCAAACGAACCCGAAATGACCCTTTCTAATTCTTGCTTTAACCAACCTGGTCATCGTAGAGATGATCTCTATCATAGGTTCATTAATTCTTTCCAGTCATACAAAATCCGGGAAGAATGTATCCCCTCTATTCAAGCAATGGTCGATATGAACTTTGAATATCTTCCTATCCTACGTTCTTAAAAATTTGATAAACTGTTTCAGCTCCAGCCCATTATTTATCACCAATTAGTCCGTATTTTCTATTCTAATGCGGTTTGTGTTCAAAACGAGCATCGAACTGAAACCATAGGGATTCGATCTTATCTCTTAGGTGAATTTGTTTATATCGACTCCGACACAATCTCTAATACTTTTGGGTTAGATAACGTGGGTCTAGATAATGAACGAGAATTGGTGGCTACTCCTTATAAAGCCAAAGCTAGTGCCAGTACCTTACGGACTTATCATGAGTATTTTCTTCACCTAATCATCTCTTGGAGCCGGAAATAGATCTTATACGTTTAGAGTACTAGACCTTTGGTGGATTCATTGTATCCAAAAGAAAAATAAAATAAATCTGCCACAAATTATCTTTGGTGAGCTTGTAGAAACCGTGAACAATGTCCCATCCAAATATGTCGAAACCTTAGTTTAAAGTTATCTCCTGAGTAATCTATTTATCAAAACCGGGCTTAGGGTCTCACTTGATATAGGCATCCCACTTAAGAACCCAAATATTTCACATCGTTAAAGAAATTGGGATGGATCAGAGACAAGGATCGTTGGGTTCGATCCATCGAGAAAACACCGGGAGCTAGCTCATCACAAGCTCCTCCATCACCGGCAGATAATGATGATCCAGAGCTTCAAGAGCTTATGCGAGATATTGACGATCACGTACCTGATGACGAGCCAGTACAACAAGAGGATCAAATACCTCCATACTTTCGATCGTTTTTGGAGTCATTTGATCTGAGGTTTGCATCCAAAGAGTCCCATTTAACTGCTATGGGGGCTTAACAATTGGAAATTCAACGGAAGATGCGTGCAAACAATGAAGCTATAAACGAACGAATAAATGCGATTACACTCGAGATACGAGCACATTATACTCCTCCTCCCAATCCACCTATGGATGATTAGACCTTGCCTTGCTTTGTTTTCTTGGTTATTGAACTTAGAACTTATTATTATTGTTAAAACATTTTGGATGTTTTGGATTGATATATTTTGGATGATTTGGATGTTTGAACTTAAATGTTTATTTATATATATTTGATTTGGTTGAATTTTTAATTTGAATTTAATGTTTTATTAGTTTTTGCATCATTTACATATTAGTTGATATATGACCAATTATCATTGCATATTATTTATGAATATTGATTTATGGAACTAATGGCTAATCTTTCTCTTGATTATGATCTTAGCAGCTTAAGCTTTATCTAAATATCAATTGGCTTAAATTTCAAACTCTTGTTTAAAATCGTTTTCTAGAGTTTTTTTACGTTAACAAAAATGGGGAGAATAGAGTAAGGGGGAGTAATTTTTCAAAATTGATTTCAAAAATGATTTTCAAAGAAAATCTTAAAATTACTAAAATGTTTTGTTATATCAAAAAGGGAGAGATTGTTGAAATCTTTTAGATGTTTCGATATAACAAATTAAGTGTTAATGAATTTTAATATTTTATATTTTAAATTATATTCGATTAAATTATTCGAATATCAAAATATTACTCCAAGTTTTTCAAATGTCAATTTCAATCCTTACATAATTGTAAAATTGTGTTTAAATCTTAAAATATTTTAGAAACAATTTTTACAAAGTATTTGAGCCTTAATCGAGCCAAAAATAAGTTTTAAATAGGGAGGTACCGATACCCCTCGTAGGGTATACCGATACCCCTATGACAATTTTGGCTCCGAGAAAAACAGAATGCCAAATGGGTACCGATACCCCTTATAGAGTATCGATACCCCTATGCCAATTTTGGCTCCGAGAAAAACATAATGCCCAATGGGTACCGATACCCCCTTAGAGGTATCGATACCCGTAGTCATTTAACGATCGAAATATTTGAATTTTACACTGCAGGTACCGATACCCATTGAAGGTGTACCGATACCCCACGCTCCCAGCAGCCTTTTTCAAGAGGGATTTCACACTACAACGGCTCTAACATCACCCAAATGGTTCTCAACGGCTAGAATCAATCCAAGGTGTATTTAAATAAGTTATGAAGCCATTGATCAACAAGAATTGAGAGAGAATCAAAGAGAAAGCCTTAAACATCAAGTTTGAGCAATTCAAGCCTATTTTTCATTCAATATTCATTTTGCTTTCAAGAACACCATTTGTACTCAATTGTGTTCATTCTTGAGTGTTTTTCTTTGTTCTAGAATTGTGCAAACATCTTGCCTTGTGAGGTTTTTCTGTAAGTTTGTGAAATTTGTAATATTCTCTTTGGGAGAGAGTGTTCTCAAGAATTTGGGGTATTATTCTTAAGGGAATTGTAAGGTTACTCTTTGTCCACAAAAGAAAGAAAAAATTAGTGAATTTATTGGAAAATCCATAGTTTTGATAGCTAAGGTAGTGGACGTAGACTTTGGTTGAGAAAGTCGAACCACTCTAAATCGCTGTGCAAATATTTTCCATTTTCTGCAAAAGCTTCCACCAAAATTTTAATTGCCAATTCACCCCCCTCTTGGCTATTTCGTCAATCGATTAACTCAACATTTAACGTTTCTTACTCTTGCATATAATGAGGAATAAACTTATTTAGAGTCTATCTCTCCCTTTAAGTTGATTAAAATTAATAGAAAGTGATACTGAAATTATAAGAACAAGTAGTTCTTTTAAAAAAATCGATCTTTAGTGGCTTAAGTCTTGAAGCAATATGAAACATTTCCATAATGTACTCCCTTACATTTCCTTGACCTTTATACTTTATCAACATCAAATAAGTAAAAAATGATGTCATTTAAGCCTTATTGTTTTTGGGAAAATATTTCTCAATTTCGTCAAGGAAACCATTGACCTAAGTAATCTTTTCAGATTATGTGGTACTAAAGACTTCTAAAATGTTGTGCTTCATAATCATTAAATTATGCAATTGGAACAAATTTTATCTCTCAAAATCACTTATACCAATTAAGAATGTTATCCCCAAAAGAGGTGGAAATTGTTCTTTCCTTAGTGCAAAGTCTATGTTCATACAACCAAAACCTTATGTAAGTGCATTTTCTCATTCCTTGAGATTCATTTTCTTAAGCATGAGTAGAAAATGTTTAATAACAGATATTGTGATAGAAATAACTAAATAATTAGCTGAATATAGAACAAAACATAAATAAAGTTGAACTCACATCTTAAGTAAACAAATAAATTCAAAATAATGGCTAATTCTCATCAAAATATACCAAATCAATATCAAGTCTTCGGACAATAATATTAATAGTAAATGATACTCTTGTTGTAGTAATCAAACATTGACTATAAGCTATGTCGAACAATAGACTAATCTTTGGACTAATGTAATGATCACATAAAGTACCTTACAATTGTCATATATTATTACCACATGTTTTGCTTGAAATCCTACCAAATATTAACTTTCTTTTGGGTCCATTGATAAGTGTATGAATCACAAGAAACACATAATCATCTTGATATTTTAAGTAAATCAATCTACACAAAAGAGGTCACTTTGGCGAAATTATGTTTCAACTAATCTATCAAAATATATGACATAGCCATCATATGAATTAATTTGTTTCAAAATATATATATATTCTAATAATAAACAATCAAACTGAAAACAGAATTGAATATATACATATATTGCATTAACAATATAAATAAAACCATATAAATATTGTCAACCAATCAATTTCTCTTTCAATTAAATTAAAAGACAACCAAAATAATAATAAATTTGAATACATTTAAACCTTATCTCAAGATATTAGATTCTCCATTAATATTTCATCTTTAGAAAAAAAAAATTCACCTTAAGTGATATCTGATGCGGTATTCAAACACTGATAATAAGAACATGCCAAGCAAAAATCTTTCTTTTAGCCAACTTATTACTCATACATCAAACCGAATAATTATTACATGTTTATTACCCAAGTTATACATGCAATTATGTCAACTATTAATCTTCCTTTGGGCCGATCAATACTAACATATCCTAAGTTGCATGCACATAATCCATCATATTTTAAAATAATATTTTTTCATAGTTGGGGTCACTTTAATGACTTATTGCTTTAATTAAGTCATCTTAGAATTAGTACTCAAATTTAATATTTCTATAACAATCAAATGTCAAAACTGAAAATTTTTATTGCCCTACAATATCCGAAATAACCCAAAATAAGATTACATAAATGATGTTATCAAAAATCGAAAACTCAAGTCTTTGATTGTTTCTGAAGAATTACTTAAGTATGCATTTAATTTATAACTTCATAAATCACAAAAAAAACCGAATTCAAATCAATATTTAACCAAAAGTCAAAATCAAAAGTACATACTAATGAATTAAATCTTTTTTCAAATATTAAAAAATAAATTTTTCAATTAAACTGAATCAAATATACCAATACCAAATATATATTCTATAACTCGTAATAGTTAAAAATCAAAACTAAATTTTCTAATCACATCAAGATTTCTAAATTAACTCATAATAAGATTGTCTAAACAATATTACTAGAAACCAAAAACCTAAATCTTTCACTATTTTCCAAAAAAAATAAACATGAATTCAACAAATTAAACCAAAACATGATACAAGAAATCAAAACCAAAAGCAAATATATAATTATTATATATTTTCCAAAGTCGGAATCAAATGTCCATAAGTCATCGTCCCCTTGCATAATATAATAATCCTTAAATGTGCAATAAAAGAAGTAATTTTACTTCGCATGATCAACAACGCAACTAACTGAAAAAAAATCAACGAATTCAATATAGAAGCGTAATTGTTTACAGTGTAAAACTATATTATTATACAACCAAATTATGCATGATGCATCTAATTGATTTTAAAACCATTCAATCTATGAATAAACACAAGACTTACTAAAAATCACTTGTAATTAGCGACAAAAATCAAAAGTAAAATGAAATAAATCCACCATTAATTTCCAGTAAATTGAAATCTCTCAAAAAAATCAATTAAAATTCACCGTTTAGTAAAATTGAGATTATGGATTATCGGAATTGTCAACAAACAAAATATATGCTTTACAAAAATCAAAGCATACAGCGATGCATTCGACTTGGATTTAAAGCAAAAAATTAAGGGGGTATACCCTAAATTCAAACATCGTATTTGATTACAATCAATTTTATAAAACCTTAAATCTTTGAATGATAAACCCTCAAAAAAATATTAAGAACGAATCAACCCAAAAAAATAATTTATTATGTTCTCAATAATTCAACATGACAAGACGAAGATACCACTTGTTAGAACCAAACCATAAATAAATATGTAATCAAACCAGAATCTAATCATGTTAAATCATTAAGAATAAAATACTAGATGCGGAAGCGTACCTGATTTAATTGATAGGTTGAAATCGTTAAATCTTTCTTTGGTTGTGATCTTCCAAGAAGATAGAGTTCCTTTAAGTATAAACTCTCTGACGCGGATAAGAGTAAATATGAGGTTGTCTATTTCTTGAGGACCATAACCCCTTTATATAGTTGATTTAAGAATCAGTTATTGTTTGTACTTATAACTCTGTCCCTCATCGAATTATAAATACAACTTTAATAGTATATACACTTTTATTTCCACAACACTTCTAATACCTTATGACTTTATAACATAGTTGGTCAGTTAATTTATGTCATATATTTTATGATAACAATATACATTATAAATATGTGCCCATAATTATGCATTTTAATCCAACATATTCAACACAATGTTGAAAGGACTGCTATGGGAAATTGTCTAACGTCGTCTTCTCCGCAGAATGTCTCCAAAACAAAGAAGGCTTTGCCAATCAAAACTGGCTTCAGGCTTACATCTCCCTTACCAGAATGACCTCCAAGTACCTCTAATAATATTATGACATTATTCTTAGGAGTGTAAATGAACAGAGCATTTGGTGAACTATTTGTGAATCGTTTGTATAACGTTCGTTTGTTAAGTTAAATAAACGAGTATAAACAAAATTTTTATGCTCATTTAAAATATCAACGAACATGGGTAGATGTGTGTTTGATTCGTTTATGTTTATGTTCACAAACAAACTCATTTATCGAGTCATTCGTTTATGTTCATGAATAAACTCATTTATAAGCTCGTTTGTTTTCTGCTTTTAATATTTTAAATATTGGTGAATATAGGGACTAAATTGAGTTCATGGAAATTTTTTTAATTTAAAACTATGAAGTTTCAAGAGTTTAAGAACTAGTGGCGTAATTTTACCATTTTTTAGCTTGCGAATGAATATGAACATGTAATCGGATGCTAGATGCACATGTTTGTGAAGGCTAAACGAACAAACATGAACAATTTCAAAAATAAATAAACGAACATGAACACGATATTAAAAATTTAAACGAACACAAATCGAAGATGAAAACTTTAAAAATAAACAAACAAATTTAAGCATAACGTTATTGATTCAAACTTAGTTCATTTACACCCCTAATTGTATACAAGGGAAGGGTTTGCAAGAGGAATTAATGAACTTGGTGGAATACATGTGTCGTAACCGGCCTTCGGGTGGGTCTGGAATTAGGCTTTAACTTAAATAAAACATGTTAGAGTCATCACTGATCATTTATTTTTTAGAAAAATTTAGTTTGACCGGACACCCCAATTTACCTTATTACCTAATCTGCGTTTTACCAAAAATATGTTGGATTCAAGAGTCGGTTACAATCAAGCAACGATTAGCACCCTTGAACTACCCTTTCGGTACCAATTTAATTTTCTGGTTGTCTTAATGGCGAAAATTAAAAGTCAAATTAAAATTTAAAAGTTCGTTCGGATTACATACCTTTGTAGAGTTTAAAATTGACCCTAAAAAAATAATGAATCAAATAAATGTTCACTATCAAAACAAAACAAAATTAAATTAAGAACTATAAATAAAAAAAACTTTAAATTAAAAGGATATAACTGTAAAAAATTGAAATTAGGGACCAAACTGATATTATTTGTAAGCTGCAAGAAAAATAAAAAGTTAGGAGGGGTTAATTTGTAAAATAAAAAAAATTATACATGGATTAAATTGAATAAATTCGAAATTAAAGGGAAAATTTACAAAAGGTGACCAAAATGAATTACGCATCAAACTTTAAGGGACTACTGAAATAATTAAAGTATCTACTAATTACAAAAAGGTCCATATATATAAATACCCAAAAACACCATTTTCATCTCATTTTCAACCATTTCCTAAAACCAAACCACACTCCGACGAATCACCCACCATCCCGACCATCGCTCCAACCACCACCACTGGTGGCCAAAAAAACCAAATTCACCCAAAATGTCCATTTCCTTGCCGTGAGCCCGAAACCGAGATTTAAATCCCCTAAAAACCCTTACTCTGACCTAGATCTAATTGCAAAGGTTCGTGATTTTACCTTTTCTAACGACGCTCTTTTTGCTCTCCTCGGCGGTTGTTCCTCTTCTGATGCTAGATCGATAAACTCGATTTTCTTTTATGTTTTTTTTTTCTGAGTTTTCCTTGTTGTATTGCTTGTGGATGCCTTGGTATTTTTTTGTGGTATTGTGCTCGATGGTTTTTTGGTATCTTGCTGCCCGTTTTTGTGTTGCTATATTGTGGTTTGTTGTTTAGTTGTTTTTCCATTCTCTTCGGCCTCCCCGATGAGGCTTTTATAGCCTTCGATCGACCGTCTGGGTTCCGATGATCTCAAGGTCATCCCCAATCTTTCTGGGGTTATTTCCTGACTTGTTCACGTTATGTTGAGGTTGTCGTTGGGCCAAAAATTCCGGGATAGTTCAGTCTCAGGCATTCGGTCGAAATTCTCGGCCAGCTTGTTGGCACATGGCCTTCACGTGCGCTGCTTGCTTCCTCTAGTGTTGTACTTGACTTTATATGATTAGGGTTTTACAACCCTATTTTACTTCGATCTCAGTCGTTGGTTTATGTTTTGATCTGATCGCTATGATAGATGTGGCACTGAGCTTGATTTGTGAAACCTTATTTTTCATATGGGTTGGGTCAGACCCCCTAACCGGGCTGGTTTATTGGGTCAGGCCTGCTGGCTCGGTTGGGCTGCACTTTGGACTGGATTAGACCTGTTAAAATTTAATAAATAAATAAATAATAATAATATAACCTAATATATAAAATACTAATAAATAATATAAATAATAAAATCTATATAACATATATTATATTTCCAAAAACTATATAATATATTAATATATTTTCAAAAACCGTTTTCAAAAACCATTTTTTAAAACTATATTATATATATGTTTTCAAAAATCGTTTTAAAAACTATATATTATACGTTTTCAAAATTATTTAAAAAAAATATATACATACTATATGCTTTCAAAATTGTTTTAAAAACTATATATTATACGTTTTTAAAAGTAAGTTTCCAAAAACTATATATTATATATTTCAAAAACTGTATTTATTATATATACTATGCTATATAAAAACCCCGGACGAAAATACGTGTCTACAGCTGCCCTTTTTGCCCATTTATCGTGTAACGAAAATAGGGTAAAGATACAATGACACAGATTTTCGTTCGGTAAGAAGAGTGTCCAAAAGAGAATTTGCTCCTATGAGTCTGATATCTTTCTCTGTGATTGAAATCCAACTTATCGAATATCTTTCGTCGTGGAGTTGAAATTCGACTTGAAAATTCTAATAAATCATGGCTCCCTGTTGTTGATTTGAATTAAGGGTGATTCGTTCTATGTAAAGTTTAGTCGATCTTGAGATGTCTTTGAACACGATATCCTTCATTTTGAAGTTAAAATCGTGGTTCAAAATCTGAACTGGAAAGTGGCTTATTGTTGCCAAATCGTAGTCAACCTTGGTCTTCTTCTTGGCTTAAAGTCCTCGGTTTGAAAATTCGACCAGAAAGTAGTTCCTCGCTGCTACCCTGCGGTTGAAATGCCCTCGAGCTGAATGGAATCAAACTCGAAAGTTTTCGTTGACAGATAGCCATTCTCGCCTTGAGCTATGCTGTAAATTAGGTTGGGAGGTAGTTCCTTATTGTTGCAGATGACTCATTTGTTGTGAAATTAAGTCGATCTATTCAGCACGATATCCTTATTCGTGAAGTTGAAATCGTGGGTGACTCCTTCATCGTAAAGTTGAGTCCAGATTGAATAAATTTGCCTTGGGCCAGATATCCTTCCTTGTGAAGTTGAAATCTAACTTGCGTAAGCTGCACTATTTTTTTTATTTTGAGCTTCCTTTGAATTCAGTATTCTTGAAATTGACTCTGACAAAAAATCTACAAAATCACGCATATATGCGATGCTATGGATGCAATGTTCTTATGTATGCCTAAGATGCATATGCAATGTGTTATTTTAGGGTTTAGAGAGAAATCTCAATATCTCGCGGTCATTTCGGGTGACTCTTGATTCTAGAATCTCGAATTTCTGATTCTTGATCTAGGATTCTTTAATAGGCTTTGATCCGATATACATTCTATGCACTTGCAGAAAGAATGTTTACTTCAAGTCTTGATTTAAATAATGCCTTCCAATGAACTAGAACCCATTATCTCGAGTATGGTGCAAAAACCTTTATCAGCTTCCGAACACATATACCTTTCGGAAAAACTTTGTACAATAATACACAATTGTCTTTTCAAAAGTGAATAAATCATTATTATTTAAATTCAATCTAATATACTTAAAAGGAATTGATTTTTTTTAGATAAATTACCATATTTATTTATGAGGAAAGAGAACAACGAATACATGGTAAACATTCTAAAAAGTCAATACATAAAAGAAATACAAGTAGATGCTCTAGATCTCGATAATGCATATGCCTTTGAATTGACACATCGTTAGATGACTTTTGAGTACAACTTTTGTCAAGGGTACTTCGAAGATGTGACAATGTTCAGGAGAGTCCAAAGTTCCTCCATTTTGTTAAGTCTACAGAAGACTTGGATGTCGTGATGCTTTACTGCCTTGATTCAGGACCCTTTCCATGTGTGAATCCTATATCATTATCTAAGCTGCTCTTTTGGGTTTTCAACTTGGATCCATCCTTGGTTTCAAGATGCCCTTTTTAGGTTTTCATCTTGAACCCACCTTATTTTTGTTGTTGTTTTTAATTTTTTATTTTTCAATTCAGAGCGCCCTTTTGGGTTTCACCCTAAACAATTTTTTTTGCTTCAACTTAGGGTGCCCTTTTGGGTTTTCACCCTAAGTGAAGTATTTCTTGATTGCATTCGAATTAACGGGATTAGGTAGTTCTGGCCCCGTCCATTTCAGTCAGGATCAGTGCTCCTACGGAGAAGGCCTTTTTTACGACATAAGGCCCTTCCTAATTTGGCATCCATTTTCCTCTGAAGTCTTTTCGAATTAGCCAAATCCTATTTAGTAAAAGATCTCCTTCACAGAATACTCTTGGGCTCACTTTCTTATTATGTGCTCAAATCATTCTTTTTTGGTAGAGTTGACAATGGTGAATGACCTTCAATCTCTTTTCTTCTATTAGGTTCAATTGATCATATCAAGTTTGCACCCATTATGCATCATACATTTTAACTTCCGAAAAAACCCAGAGTGATGGGATCTCCACCTCAATGGGCAATACCGCCTCTATCCCATATGCTAAGGAAAATGGGGTTGCCCAGTCGAAGTTCGTATTTAAGTTCAGTAAGCGAACAAAGCAAAAGGTAATTTCTCGTGCCAATCCTTGTATGTCTCAGTCGTTTTCTCCAATATTTTCTTGATATTTTGTTTGTTGCTTCCACCACTCCATTCATCTTTGGTCTATAAGCATTAGAGTTATGATGCTTTATGTTAAATTGTTCACAAGTAGCATCCGTCATCTTGTTGTTCAGGTTTGTTGCATTATCGGTAATGATTCTTTCTGGTAAACTATATCGACATATGATCCCTTTTTTCAAAAACTTGTAAATAGTGGACTGAGTGACACTGGCATATGACGCAACTTTCACCCATTTGGTAAAATAATCAATTGCTACAAGAATGAACTGATGACCATTTGAATCTTTTGGATGGATTTGTCTAATGACATCCATGCCCCACATAAATAAGGGTCACAGTGTCGTCATCACGTGAAGAAGGTGAGACGGAACATTTATTTTACCCCCATAGATTTGGAACTTATGACATCTTCTAGTATAATTGATGTAGTCTCCCTCCAATTTAGACCAACAATATCTGCATCTCATAATTTTTCTTAACATCATATGTTCATTTGTATGAGTTCCATAAACATCTCGATCATGTACCTCCTCCAAGATTATCTTTGCCTCTTATGCATCTACACATCTTAACAATACTTGATCATGGCTTTTATTGTATAAAACTTCCCCATCAAGAACATATCCAGTTTCCATCCTTCTTATTATTCTTTTATCAATTTCGGTGGCTTATTCTGGATAGATTTGGGTTTTAATGTATTACAGAATGTATTGTACCATGGTTTGGTATCATTTATCTCTTCAATTTGGTAATAATGAACCGGGTACTTATACGACTGCATGTCAATTAGCATTATGTCAGACTCCCTGCCAGCCTTGAATACTACTGCCAAGGTAGCTAAGGCATTGACCATTTGATTTTCTTCTCTAGGTACATAATGGAAAGTGACTTCATCAAACTCTTTGAGTAGATCCAGTATGGGCTTTCTGTATTCCACCAACTTTACCTCTTTTGTCTCCCACTCTCCTCGGAGCTGATACATTACTAAGGTAGAATCTCCATATACCCGTAAAGTCTTTATATTTTATCCAATTACAGCTTGGATCCCTAAAACATAAGCTTCATACTTTTCTATGTTGTTAGTACAATTGAAATTCAATATGCCAGTGAACGAATAATGATTTCCTTTGGGTGAGACGAGGATAGCTCCAATGCCATGCCCTGACGCATTTGATACACTATCAAAAATACATTTTCTAGGTGTCACATATGGAGGTGCTCACTTCTTCTAAAGATATGACCATCAAATCTTCATCTAGGAACTCAAAGTCTAGTGGTTCACAATTGTCAAAGGTTCTGCTTGCCAAGAAGTCAGATATGACACTTCCCTTTATAGCTTTTGGCTCACATATTCGATGTCAAATTCAAATAATAACATCTGCCATCGGGCTAACCTTCTAAAGAGAGTAGGCACACCATCATGTACTTCAGTAGATCTAACTTGGAAATCAACCAAGTGGTATGGTACATCATGTATTGTCTGAGTCTTCATGTAACCCAGACTAAAGCGCTGCAAACTTTTTCAATGGGTGAATATCTAACATCGCAATCAACGAGTTTCTTGCTTAGGTAGTAAATGGCTCTCTCTTTCCTTCCAGACTCAACATGTTGGCCCAGGACACGTCTCATTGAATTCTCAAAGATGGACAAATACAAGAATAAAGGTTTGCCTGAGATGGGAGACATTAAGACAGGATTGCGAGATATATACTCTTTTATTTTTCTCGAATGTGGTCTGGCAGTCCTCATCTCATGTTTCAGAGTTGTTCTTTCGAAGAAGAAGGAAAATTGGGTTCACTTGTCTGTCAGCTGGGATATGAACCGCGCAATATAATTCAATCTACCCAGAAAACCTGTAACTTCTTTTTGTGTTCATGGGGGAGGTAAATTATGGATGGCTTTGACTTTATCTAGATCAATATCGATGTCTTTCCTGCTAACCACGAAGCCTAACAACTTTCCAGATATTACTCTGAAGGTACACTTGTTGGGATTTAGTCTCAACCGAAACTTTCTTAATCTTTGGAAGAATTTTCTCAGATTCTCGACATGTTCATTTTCAGTTTGTTCCTTGACAATCATGTCATCCACATTAACTTCAATTTCTTTGTGCATCATGTCATGAAACAAAGTCACCATAGCTCTTTGGAATGTTGCCCCAAAATTCTTTAATCCGAAGGGCATCACCTTGTAGTAGAAGTTCCCCACATTGTGACGAATGTGGTTTTTTTCCATGTCATCTAGATGCATTTTAATCTGGTTGTATCCTGAGAATCCATCCATGAATTAAAGAAAGCATTTCCTGCCATGTTGTTCATCAGAGTATCTATGTACGACAACGGGAAGTTATCTTTAGCACTTGCCTTATTAAGGTCTCGGTAATCGACGCACATGCACACTTTTCCATCCATCTTTGGCACCGGCACTATGTTAGCCACCCATTCTAGATACTTGGCCACTTGAAGAAAGCCATCATTGAACTGCTTTTGGACTTCTTTTATTTTAAGGAGCATTTTAGGTCTCATCCGCCTTAGTTTTTGTTGGATGAGTTTGCATTCTGGCTTGGGTAGTTTGTGGGCTACCAAATCTGTATCTAGCCCAGACATGTCTTAATAGGACCATCTAAACACGTCCTTGTACTCCTGAAGTAAGTCTATCAGGCTTTTCCTTACTTCAGATGAAAATGTTGTTCCAATTTTAACTTCCTTCTTTTCCTCTTTTGTGCCCAAAGTCACAACTTTGATTTTCTCTTCACGTGGAAATATTTGTTTGTCTTTTCTTTCCATCATCCTTAATAATTCAGAAGGTAAGTTGCACTCTTCTTCATTGTCACATTCATCAATTTCCCCAAGATAACTGAGTTGTTCAAAATCCACTTCCTGGTCAGAATCATCATTATCTGTATCATTAATATCTGGGGACCTAAAAGGGAAATGAGAAGAGAAATGTGTATATGCGAGAAGAAGGTATCCCACAAAGAATGAAAGAAAAATTAAATACGAAAGAAAAGGAAATGAAGAATGAAGAAATGTTTACCGGAAAATAAACTGCATCTTTTATTGAATATGAATAAAAATGATTTATTAACCCTTACAAAAGATCACCTATTACCCCGGGTATAGTCAAATAGGCAAAGTCTGAGTATTACTCTAAAAGAAATTTGAAAACCACAAGTAGTTCTTCAGTCGTCCAGTTGTTGAGCACGAACCCCTGTGGTAACAGACGGATTCCAGATCTATCAATGTCTACAGTGTTGTTCATTGTTATGTCATTGATGTTCAAGTCTTTCAAAGCAACCTCCAAGCCCGGTAAGGTCATTTCAAACACATAACCACCAGATCTAAATGTATCTTGAAGAGGATGAAATATCATTGGTTCCCACTGAATTTCATCCCCTAGCCCAAATTGATCTAGCTTTGTGATAGGAAAAACGGGATCAATTCTTCCCTGAAAAAGACTTCCAAATCATTTTCCTATTTCAACACATTTTCCTTGGGTTTGTTTTAGCTCCATCTTGGTGCATTCTGAGAGCCTAGGTTTGGAAATCTTTCCACTTTCAGCCACGGATATGGCATTTACAAATTCCAACGAGTGGAATAAACATTATAAAGAGTCTTCATCCACCTCTATGTATAGGGCATCAGTGATCACACTTGCCACTATATTTTTTTCAACGTTGATGATGATAAGAGTTCCATCAATGACAAACTTCACTTTTTGGTGAAGTGTTGATGGCACTGCCCCAGCTTAGTATATCCATCATCTTACTAAAAGGCAGTTGTAAGAAGGCATAATGTCTATAACCAGGAATTCGATGTTGTAAGTGGCAGGTCAAATGGTTAGGGGTACTTCAATCTTGTCGATTACCTGCCTTTTTATCCCGTCAAATGCTTAAACTACATTATGGCATGCTCGCATGTGGGAGTTATCCATTGGTAGTCTTTTCCAAGTGACCAGAGGTATCACATTCAGAGTAGACCCGTTGTCGATTAACACATTGGCAAGGCATGTCCCTTGCAGTGAGTTGTAATGTGCAATGCTTTAGCCCGACCTCTTTCTTCGGATGGGATCTCATCATCAGAAAATGAGATAAGATTGTTAGCCTGAATGTTGTTGACCAGTCTGTCCAGCTTGTTGACTGGTATGTCTTGTGGTACAAAGATCTGATTCAAGACCGTCAGTAGTGCATCTCTATATGCCTCTAAATTCAGTAGTAGTGCCAATATCAAAATATGTGCTCGCAAACTCTGTAGTTGCTCCACCACACTGTATTCACTATGTTTTAGGAATTTCATAAATTCCACTGATTCCTCCTCTTTAATAGGTTTATTTGACAGTGGTTCGTTTCCCTTGAACGGCTCAAGTGGTCTCTAGGGTGGATGAACTTTCTGGGAAAAACACTTCTCACTTCCAACAGCGTGCCCCACTTCATGAACACCTTCTTTCACAATGCATATTTGGCAATCGTATTTCCAAGGCACTTGTCGATCGACTTTATAGGGAAAAAGCTTGGGTGCTACAATCACTACCTTTGTTGATGCCCTTTCTATTGGTTGCATTTTAGGGGTGATTATCAAAGGGTGCCTCGTGTCATATCCTTGATCAAACACTTCTTCAGTTGCACAGATTTCTTCTGCCGAAGTGTGCTTGTTCTCTTCATAACATTCAAGCTCTTTCCTGTCCATCATTAGCTGGATCAATGCTCTAAATTCTAGGCATTTATGCACATCATGCCCCTCTTCGTTATGATAGCAACAATAACTGCTACTTGTATCCTCTGTTGCACCGGGATGTGGTGCAAGAATTCCTGCCTTCACCATTTTTCTCCAAACCCAAGCCAAAGGATACTTTACTTCAAAGACACTGGTTTTAACTTTCTTTCATTTCTCTTCAGTGACTGCATTAATCCCAACATCTTGATGATTAGGCAAAGAATTTTATGCAACATTTGGAGCTCCTGAGTTATTGAAGTAGATCCAATTCTTGTTGCGCATCCTATGCACGATCCTCTTGAATGCGAGGCAGTTCTTAATAGAGTGCTCTGGAACATCGCCATGATATTCGTAATGTGCGTTCTCATCATACCACCTAGGGTTTGGAGGCTTCATAGGTTTCACCGAATATGGTGACACTACATGAGTGTCAAAGAGGTACTGATAAAGTTCTTTGTAAGTCATGGGAATATGATCGAAATGTTCATTTTCTCTTTCGTTCCTGGGTTCCCTTGAATCTTGCCTAGAAGTACCTAACGGTACAGATGCAGTTGATTTTGGGTCAGAGATTGTAACGCCTTTGTAACACCCATCTCCTGTATACCTTTTCGTACATGAGATACAGATGTCACATCACTTTTTAAAACATTTTGTCATTTAAAACCCCGTAAAATTTTGTTTCAAATTTTAAAACCACACAATAGTATAACATTCATAGAAGCATATTACTAGAACTATCACTTTAAATACATTGCAAAATATTTTCTTAAGTTCAATTACATGATAACTAAGTTTTCAAAATGTATAAGATTGTCCCAATGTTACTAACAAGTCAACCATTACTTAATGAAAGTTGTCGCTGATGCACTTCTTACTTGGCAAATCTTTGATTGTTACCTACGAATGAAATCAACACACGTTAAGTATTTAATTAGTGATGCATAAACTTGTAAAAGAATTACAATATATTCATAATTATGTCCTAACTATCAAAACCATGATAAATTGTCTACTTTATGGGATTACTTTACAATCCTTTTTGTCAAATCAATAAATGACATCGTTTATGTCAAAATGCACTGTTAATTATTTAGTCTTTTACCCAAAGGCATTCAGCCTTCCATCTAACTTGCATGATTGACACCTTTCATCTAAATGCACAACTAGGCATTTAATCTTTAACTCAAAGGCATCTAGCCTTTCATCTAATTGGCATGATTGACACATTTCTGTCAAATGCACAACTAGGAAATTAATATTTTACTCAAAGGTATTTAACCTTTCATATAACTGGCATAATTAACATCTTTTTGTCAAATACGCAACTAGGCAATTAATCTTTTACTCAAAGGCATTTAACATTTCATCTAACTGGCATAATTGACACCTTTCTGTCAAATGCATAGCTAGCCAATTAATCTTTTACTCAAAGCCATTTAACCTTTCATCTAACTGGCATAATTGACACCTTTAATGCACAGCTAGGCAATTAATCTTTTATTTAAAATAGTTCTTACTCTAAAAATCATTCATAATATCAGTTCCACACAAGTTATAAACATATATAATATAAAGTAAAACATACATTAATTTAAGCATTTGAGGTGAACTTATTGTGAGTCTCCCTCAACCCATATAATTACATTATATGCACCCACCTGATATGTTGTAGTGATGTCCAACTACTCGGCAACTTTGTCCTTGTCCTTTCTTTTTCTTGACTCGGGAGCTTGGTTATAATCTACACAAGCACCCGTTTAGTACACATGCCATACCGATGTTAGTATATTATCTAACATTTATACTTTAATAATTCTCAAAAGTACTATTATTTTCAATTTCTCTAAAAATTTCAACCTATCTTATAATTCTTTGCTCAATAGTATTGGTACCCATACCATGGTATCGATACTTCTATAGTATGTTATCGATACTCCCTTTCAGTATCGATACCATTTCGACATTCTAGAATCCATGGTATCGATACTTTTCTTTTAGTATCGATACCTCATCAGTATCGATACTAATTGCATTAATACTGATATTGTTCTTCATATTTCTACCCATTTAAACCTATAGTATCGGTACTATCTATCAATACCGATACCCTTGCCTAAAATTTCCATTTTTCAGACCAATTCTTACCCAAATTTGGTCAAATTTCCTTATGTTTACCCCAACAATACTATTAAACTCTTCTTTACTTATCCCTACTAACTTTTCTTCGTTTAGCTTCTTAAAACATCTAAATTTCCCAAGACCATTTCCATCTAAGAATCATACCACTTTTTCTAACATGTTTTTAATCCCATCCAATACTTCTAATCACCTATTTACTTATTTGATAAGTTAAATATACTAATAAACATCAATAAAAACTCATATTCTAACATATCATTCAAAAACTCATTTCGTTAAATCTTAAATATTTCATCCATCTCCTAGCTTTAATCTTATTTAACCCTTCCATAAGCTTATATATCACTTAAGGTTGCAAGATCAAACCAAAATCTAAAGGAAAAACTAGTTTGATGAAGCTTACCTTATCTATGGAGAAGGCCATGTGAAAATGGGAAAGAAGAAGAAAAATAGCCAAGGTATTAACACTCACTCTTTTCCCCTTTACTTTACTTTAATACAATAATTCATTTCTCCTTAAAGGACCAAAATAACCCTTTCATTCTTTCATTCTTAAAAATTAGTCTTATCAAAATAATTTCTAATTTATTTTCTTATACTTTATTATTTATTAATTAAATCCTCAAAATTTAAATCTTTTCAATAAAGTCACTGTCCTGACATTTAGGGTATTAATTACTTCCTCATGTTATCATCTATTTCCCAAGTAGTTTTTTCTACCTTATGATTATACCAAAGCACTTTAACTAACATAATTCTTTTGTTACGTAATTCCTTGTTTTCCTTAGCCAAGATCCATACTAGTTCTTCCTCGTAAGTTAAATCTGATCAGATCTCTATCTCTTCAGGTGCTATGATATGGGATGGATCTGATTTGTACCTTCTAAGCATCAATACATGGAAAACATTTTGAATTTTGTCTATATCCGGAGGCAACGCTAATAGATAAGCTACGGGTCTGACCCTTTTCAAGATCTCATAAGGTCTAATGAATCTCAGACTCAGCATTCCTTTCTGCCCAAATCGGAATACCTTCTTCCAAGGTGATACCTTCAGAAATACTTTGTCTCCCACTTGAAATCGATTTATTTTCATTTCAAATCCACATAAGATTTATATCTATCGGAGGCTATCTTCAAATTATCTTGGATAATTTTTTCTTTCTCCTCCATTTCTTTCATCAAATCTGGGCCAATTAGATTTCGATCTTTATGTTCGAACAAATTTAATGGTGTTCGACATTTCCTCCCTTACAAAACTTCATAAGGGGCCATATTAATACTCGATTTGTAATTATTATTATAAGCAAATTCAACCAAAGGCAAATACCTTTCCCATGATCCTTTAAACTCAATCACACATGCCCTTAGCATATCCTCTAATATTTGTATAGTTCGTTCGGACTGCCCATTTGTCTGCGTATGAAAAGCTGTGTTGAAGTTCAATCGAGTACCCAATACCTCATGTAACGACTTCCAGAATCTTGAAGTAAACCTTGGGTCTCGATCTGACACTATTGATATAGGCCCTCCATGCAGTGTGACTATATATTTTATATACAACTCCGCATACTTATCCATCGAGTAATCTACTCGAACTGGAATAAAATGAGCCATCTTGGTCAATATGTCTATAATTAAACATATCGAGTCCTTTTTGCCTGGTGTCAAAGGTAGCCCCGAAATAAAATCCATTATAACCCGATCCCACTTCCACTCAGGAATGGGTATCGGTTGTAGCAATCCGGAAGGCACTTGATGTTCAGTTTTCACTTGCTGACATGTCAAACATTTTACAACAAACTCTGATACAGCTCTTTTCATACCAGGCCACCAATAACGACTCTTCAAATCCTGGTACATCTTATTCATGTCTAGATGAATCGTCAAAGAGCTACAATGTGCCTCGGTAAGAATATCTTTCTTTAATTCCTCATTATCGGGAATGCAAAGTCTTCCACTATAATATAAATATCCATCGACTCTCATTTCAAAGTCTTTGGTCTCTTCTTTTTCGACTTGTGTCATTCTCACCAAGCATTTATCATCTCGACCTTGCAACTCTTTTACCCTATTCAAAAGCATTAGCTTTAACTTAAGTTTAGAAATCAAGGCACCATCTTTCTTTAAAGACATATGCGCATCCAAAACCCGTAAAGCTGCAAAAGTCGTTCGACTGAGCGCATCCGCTACCACATTAGCCTTTTCGGGATAATAATCAATAATCAAATCATAATCTTTTAAAAGCTCAATCCATCTTCTCTATCTCAAATTCAACTCTTTTTGAGTCAGTAAGTACTTTAGACTCTTGTGATCCGTGTAAACATGGCAACACTCTTCGTACAGATAATGGCGTAAAATCTTCAAAGCAAACACGACTACTGCGAATTCCAAGTCATGTGTCAGGTAATTTCTCTCATGATTCTTCAGCTGTCTTGAGGCATAAGTCACAACTTTCCCTTTTTGCATCAGCACATATTCCAGTCCATTATGGGATCCATCACTGAAAATGACATAATCTTTACTCGACTCAAGCACAAGCATTGGGGCTTCTGTTACTATTCTCTTTAGCAATTCAAAACTTTCTTGGCATTTCTCCGACCAAACAAAAGGCACATCTTTCCACAAAAACTTAGTTAGCTAACATAGAGAAATTCTTCACGAACTGCCTATAATAACCAGCAAGCCCCAAGAAACTTCTAACCTCATAAACATTATTTGGGGGTTTCCAATCTACTATAGCTTGAATCTTTTTAGAATATACTTTTATGCCTTCTGCAGAGACTATATGACCAAGGAAAGAAATCTCAGATAACCAAAATTCGTACATGGATAATTTGGTATACAGATTCTTCTCTCGAAGTATCTGAAGAACCACCCGAAGATGGTCAGCGTGGTCCTCTCTTGACTTGAAATACACCAAAATATCGTCTATGAATACCACCACAAATTGATCCAAGTAAGGTTGGAATACTCGGTTCATCAAGTCTATAAATGTTGCAGGAGCATTAGTCAATCCAAATGGCATTACCACGAACTCATAGTGTCTGTGCCGAGTCTGAAAAGTTATCTTAGAAATATCCTCCTTTTCAATCTTTAATTAGTGGCACCCTGGCCTCATGTCTATCTTAAAAAACACCATTGCACATTTCAATTGATCAAACAGATCATCAATCCTCGGAAGAGGATACTTGTTCTTTATCGTTACTTTATTCAACTGACGATAGTCAATACATAACCGCATAGACTCATCTTTCTTTTTCAAAAATAGTACCGTTTCTCCCCAAGAAGAAACATTGGGTCTGAAAAATCCTTTATCAATTAACTCTTGCAACTGGGCTTTTAATTCTCTTAGCTTCGTTGGAGCCATTTGATACGAGGCCATAGAAATAGGTTCGGTACTCGAGTAAACCTCAATCCTGAATTCCAGTTCACGATTTGGAGGTAATCCCGGTAATTCCTCCGGAAAAACCTCTAGAAATTACTTAACTGTTGGAATATCGTTTAATCTCACCTCTGTCACTCTAGTATCCACCACATAAGCTAGAAAAGCTATATACCCCTTTGACATCATTTTTTTTACAGTCATGGTTGATATCACATAGGATGGTGATTTCAATTTCTCGTCGATCACTAAAATTTCTGAGACTTCCGCATATTTCAGAAATAATCTCTTCTGGCAACAATCAACCCATCCATGATATGGAGATAACCAGTCCATACCCAAAATGATTTCAAACTCATCGAAAGGTAACTCCATTAAGTTTGCCCGAAACAAAATCCCTTGGATTTTTATTGGGCATTTTCTACACACCCCCTTTACTCTCGCACTGTGACTCATAGAAATTACCGCTATAATTTCACTAAAGATATGTTCTAAACGAATTCCTCTAGCTATAACCAACTTTGTACAAATGTAAGAATATATAGAACCACGTTTAACTAATACATATACAGGCTCATAAAAAGATGGAATATACCTGTTATGATCTCTGGGTCATTCTGATCCTCATTGGTCTTAATGTTATAAATTCTGGTGACTCCCCGATCTCTTGTCGCTGCATTGATTCAGTTTGTCCCCTAGACCCACCTCTTACTATGCTTCTATTAGAGGCTGCCACAGATCTTTTAGATTATGTCGAATAGTCCCCAAATCTCTTCAGACAGTTTTGGGCAAAGTGACCAGTCTCGCCACATTGGAAACAAACTCCACTAAGAAGTCTACATACTCCCGGGTGTGCTCTACCACATGTCTGACATACATTTCTTTCTCCAACTGCTTTACCCGAGCTAGGAGCAACCGACTGAGACTGTTTAGTTTTCTGTGAAGCTAAAACAGAACCCTCTCTGTCAGTATATCTAGAACTTGAGCCCTTGCATCTCTTAACATAATGGGGAGTTAAAGGCGTTCCAACCCTTTTCCTCATCTACAAACTCTGTTCCGCTACTAATGTCTCCGCTTGAGGTATTTTGATAGCTTTAACTTATTTATAACTTCTTGCAAGCTAGGCAAACTCAAAGCCAACATCATTTCCTTCAAATTTGGCCTCAATCCCTCTATAAACCAATTATGTCGGACCTTGTCATTGGGAACCACCTCAGCAGCAAAACGGCTCGACTTATTATACTCAGCTTCATACTAATGTACTTCTCGGTCGCCTTATTTCAAATTAAGAAACTTCATCAGCATCACTCGTCTGAACTGCTCACCAATATACTTATTGTTAAATTCTCCTTGGAAACACTGCCAGGAAAATTGTTTCGGTGGTGCATACATTGTATTATTTGACCACCACACTCGAGTTGACCCTCTTAGCAACGATAAAGCTCCACCAAGCTTCTAAAAATATGAGGAGTGAAGACTTTCAAGCATTATCATTACATTATTCAACCATAAATCAACCTCCACGAGGCCTTCCACCTCTTCCCCACGAAACTCGAGAGCTCCTAAACTCTTCAGCTCTTTTGGGATCAACATCATTAGTACCGGAGGAGTAGGGGGAGGTGTAGGAGGTTGAAAAAGGGTTAATATAGCATCAAGAGCTTGCATAAAAGCTCCAAACTCTAGTACTGGCATCCCTTGATGTACAGGCGCACTAACAATTTCAGATGGAACTAGCTGTTCACTAATACCCTCATAACTTTTGCTACCAGTTCCATCTCTTATCTCTTGTTCCCCCGCTCTACGCGAGTTTGAGGATTCTGAGATCTATTAGAACATTCATGGTAATCCCTTTTTCTTATTTAAAATGAACTCAGTTTTCCAAGAATCGACTAAACCAGTAGCTCTGATACCAATAAATGTAACATTCATCTCTCGTATACCTTTTCGTACATGAGATACAGATGTCACATCACTTTTTAAAACATTTTGTCATTTAAAAATCCATAAAATTTTGTTTCAAATTTTAAAACCACACAATAGTATAACATTCATAGAAGCATATTACTAGAACTATCACATTAAATACATTACAAAATATTTTCTTACGTTCAATTACATGTCAACTAAGTTTTCAAAATGCATAAGATTGTCCCAATGCTACTGATGAGTCAACCTTTAATTGATGAAAGTTATCGCTGCTGCAGTCCTTACTCAGCAAATATTTGATTGTTACCTACGTGTGAAATCAACACACGTTAAGTATTTACTTAGTGATGCATAACCTTGTAAAAGAATTACAATTTATTCATAAGTATGTCTTGACTATCAAAACCATGATAAATTGTTTACATTATGGGATTCCTTTACAATCCTTTTTCTCAAATAAATAAATGACATTGTTTATGTCAAAATGCATTGTTAATCATTTAGTCTTTTACCCAAAGGCATTTAGCCTTTCATCTAACTTGTATGATTGACACCTTTCTGCCAAATGCACAGCTAGGCATTTAATCTTTAACTCAAAGGCATCTAGCCTTTCATCTAACTGGCATGATTGACACCTTTCTGTCAAATGCACAACTAGGCAATTAATATTTTACTCAAAGGCATTTAAACATTCATCTAACTAGCATAATTAACACTTTTCTGTCAAATGCACAGCTAGGCAATTAATTTTTTACTCAAAGGCATTTAACCTTTCATCTAACTGGCATAATTGACACCCTTCTGTCAAATGCACAACTAGGTAATTAATCTTTTACTCAAAGGCATTTAACCTTTCATCTAACTGGCATAATTAACACATTTCTGTCAAATGCACAACTAGGCAATTAATCTTTTATTTAAAATAGGTCTTACTCTAAAAATCATTCATAATATCAATTCCACACATATTACAAACATATATAACATAAAGTAAAACATACATTAATTTAAGTATTTGAGGTGGACTTATTGTGAGCCTCCCTCAACCAATATAATTACATTATATGCACTCACCTGATATGTTGTAGTGATTTCCAACTACTCAGCAACTTTGTCCTTGCCCTTTTTCTTGCTTGACTCGGGAGCTTTGTTATAATCTACACAAGCACCCATTTAGTACACATACCATACTGATGTAAGTATATTATCTAACATTTATACTTTAATAATACTCAAAAGTACTATTATTTTCAATTTCTCTAACAATTTCAGCCTATCTTATAATTCCTAGCTTAATAGTATCGTTACCCATACTATGGTATTGATACTACTATAATATGGTACCGATACTCCCTTTCAGTATCGATACCATTTTGGCATTTTGGAATCCATGGTATCGATACTTTCCTTTTAGTATCAATACTAATATCATTAGTACCAATAGTTTTCTTCATATTTCTACCCATTTAAACCTATAGTATCGCTCTATCAGTACTGATACCCTTACCTAGATTTTCCATTTTTCAGCCCGATTCTTTCCCAAATTTGGTCAAATTTTCTTATGTTTACCCCCAACAATACTATTAAAATCTTATTTGCTTATTCCTACTAACTTTCCTTCATTTAGCTTCTAAAAACATCTAAAATCTCCCAAGAACATTTCCATCAAAGAATCATACCACTTTTTCGAACATGTTTTTAATTCTATCCAATGCTTTCTAATCTCTTATTTACTTCTTTGACAAATCAAATATACTAATAAACATTAATAAAAACTCATATTCTAACATATCATTCGAAAACCCATTTCCTTAAATCTCAAATATTTCATCCATCTCCTAGTTTTAATCTTATTTAGCCCTTCCTTAAGCTTATATATCACTTAAGGTTGCAAGAACAAACCGGAATCTAAAGGAAAAACTAGTTTGATGAAGCTTACATTGTCTATGGAGAAGGCCACGTCAAAAACGGGAAAGAAGAAGAAAAATAGCCAAGGTATTAACACTTTCCTTTTTCCCCTTTACTTTAATACCATAATTCATTTCCCTTTAAAGGACCAAAATACCCCTTTCATTCTTTCATTCTTAGAAATTAGTCTTAACCAAATAATTTCTAATTTATTTTCTTATACTTTATCATTTATTAATTAAATCCTCAAAATTTAAATCTTTTCAATAAAGTCATTGGCCTGACATTTGGGGTATTACAACCTTTGTTGGTGTTGTTGATCTCTTCATCCCTTTTCTTCATAGGAGGTTTCTTGCTTGAATCCCCTCCTTAAATCTTGCCTTGTTTTATGTCAATTTCTATAATTTCCATGGCCATAACCAAGTCAGAAAAATTTTCAGATGTGATTACAACCATGTGCCCAAAGTTAGGAGCCTTTAGTGATTGCACAAAAAGCTTTTTGGTTTCCTTCTCATCCAAAGGTGGATGAACTTACACAACTAAATCCCTCCATCTCTGTGTATATTATCTGAAACTTTCGTTATGCTTCTTCTCCATACTTTATAGCATAACTCGATCAGGTCTCATATCGTTTACAAGTTTGTATTATTCCAAGAATGACTTGGCCATATCCTTCCAAGTCCTGATATGAGATCGGTTCAGCTGGTTGTACCACCGGATGGCTAAACTTGACAGACTCTCCAAGAACCAATGGATCAGAAGTTGGTTATTTCCTATGTATCCTATCATCTTTTGACATAACATGGTAATGTGAGTTGAAGGGCAACTGTTCCTATCGAACTTTTTGAAGTCTTGGACTTTAAATTTAGGAAAAAAAATCAAATCTGTGACTAAGCTTAACTCCAAGGAATCAACTCTATAACAGTCGTTGTCCCCTTTAACTATTTTCGTTTGATCTTCCAAGTGCTTGATTTTTCCTCCATTTTCTTTTTCTTGTCGTCTTCATCAAAATCCGGTCATGGTAGTCATCTGAATTATTCTGAGGATTGGATACAACAGTTTGTACTTTTACAACATACGAGGTTTGTACTTTGGTAGTGGATGAGTCCCCTTAAAGTCCTAGTAGGACTCCTCATGAGATAACCACCTACGGGGTAGGTGGCACAGTTACTCCTTCAAATGCCCCTGTCCCAGGAATACTTGTCTGATTCAAGCCAGATAACTTTACGACGATTTGATCAACCAAAGACTATTTTCTTTTAATCATCGATTCCATAGTGCTTTGATTATATTGACTTATTTTTTCTTCAAGCTTCTTTTGTAACCTCAGTATGTTCTCTTCTAGTTGAGTAACCTTAGCTTCCTTCTTCTTCTTCTTTGAACGGATATTACGAGGATGAGGTGTGTCCAATTCTTGGGGTGGTATGTCCAGTGTTTGTTCCTTTTTTTATAAGACATTTTCTGTTAGTTAATGTGAATGTAAAGAAATGAAGCGAAAAATAACAAATGCAAAGTATGTAATAATGCATGATGCATGCAATTTTTGAGGCATTGATTCAAAAATGTGTCTGTTATTATAAATAATTTTTATTGGGACAAAAGTATTATTTCTTAAGAGACTAAAAACATTTCACATGTACATTCTAACTAAGTCCTCTAGACCCCGAATGACTTCTAACAGGTTAACAAGTCTTCTTCCTTCATCTGTCACCTGCTGAATACCTTGT
The DNA here is from genome assembly GCF_006381635.1 of Hibiscus syriacus. Classification (NCBI taxonomy): domain Eukaryota; kingdom Viridiplantae; phylum Streptophyta; class Magnoliopsida; order Malvales; family Malvaceae; genus Hibiscus; species Hibiscus syriacus. Next base: position 1,489,840 of record NW_024062697.1, on the reverse strand, counting down.
CATACTACTTCAACTTCTCTCACCAAATCATGCAAGTGATGTGTCGCTTTATGTACTTGCTCTAAGAAGTCTCGAATGACCATATCTCTGTCTTTCACCCTTTGCTGAGCTTGCTCCTAACGAAAACACCATTGAAATCCTCCATCAAAGGGAACTATCTGAAGCTCACTTTCTTGTTTCTTAAACTTGTCTACAATGGCCTCCAACTCAGCTATGGTTTTTCCATATTTTTCTTGTTGTCTTTGAAAAGACTTCTCCAGATCAGCTACCTTAGTCTTTAACCATTTTTTCTGGTGTTGCCTTTCTAACAAACGTATTTAGGAAGTCTTTAGTTGTTCTTTTAGTGTCTCTTTTTCATCTTATCCTTTGAACTTTCTTTTCAGGCTACTGACTTCACCTTTCTAGTATTCGAAAGATCTTTTTAGACTAGAACTATTATGGACTTGCTCCTGATACCCCCTTATCAAATCTTCCAACTCAAAGTAGACTTTCTTCTGTTCTTTTTCTAACTTGTCTGCATGATCCTTCTGAGTATTAGCATCTAACTTCCATTAGAATATTTCAGCATCGATTTCCCTTAGCCTTTGTTTTAGCTCCTCCTTTTCAACTTTAAATTCTTTCTTTGTTATCTCTAATTCGGAGGGAAATGGTTTAAGATTCTCTTCCATGGTCCGAGTATCATCATGATCTGGCTCGAGAATGTTGTCCATACAGAATATCTTCTTCCATGACTCAGCTACATCTTTGACCTTCTTCTTGTAGTTATCCTTATAGTATGCAAATTATGATCCAAATATTCCATGTCCAATTGGGACAAACTAGCGTACCCCATACTATCAAAGTGCCAAAAGTGAAGAATATCCGACTCCTCCCCATAATCCAAGTAACGTTACAATTTTTGAGTCTCCACATCGATAAAGGATGTCACTATAGGTTAACCAAGGGGCTCTCCAGACAATGTCCTTAGCTTGAAGGTACGTTAATACCTTTACCCATTTTTATTTTGGGATGCTTTCTTGCTATTTCAGTGTAAGGAATTCCCCCAAAGGAGACTAAATGGTGTTGAATCGGCGGTAAGAAATCCCGTCAGTCTTCCAGAAGTGATTATAGATCCATACCTGAAGAAGTTATGTGCACCCTATAAATCTTCCTCCTCAGTCTTTTTACAATGGTTGAGTGAACGAAAAGTTTCAGCTAATATTGTTGGTGCAGGGTTTACTCGCTTTAGTAGTTGTTCGAATAGTTCCACCACAGCTGCCTCGATGTACCCAAGGTTTTTGGGAAGACAACCAAACCATAGAGACCTAATTTGAAAAAGTCTATCATCTTCCATTTATCTGGATGATTCTTCATTAGTTTCTTGTTATGGGTCCAAGCAATTCCCTCTCCTTAACCCTTGTGTTGAATTCGATCAATTACCCATTTTTCATCTACCCCTACAACCTTTGCCAACCCATTCTTGGAAGGTTGACTTTCGATGTGCTTAGTGTAGGTCCAGTCCATTCTGATTCCTTCACAATATAGTAAAGTAGTGTACTCCTCAATTGTGGGCACCGTGCCTTCTTGATTAAATGTAAAACAATTATACCCCGAATTCCAAAATTGTACTAAGGCTCAGATTAAGGGATCATATATCTTGACATAGAGTAGAAGTGCGATATCACCATATCGCTGACAGAATTTTCATATTTGGTCATCCCAAATGCTCCACAATTCTTGAACATCGTTCTACTTAAGGCTGACAAAAGCATAACCAACCAGATTTAACACATAATTGTCTTGCAAATTGTCTCCCTTTTCCTTCTGAGTCTTTTCTGACCATAGCCAGACCTCTGCATTTTTCACCTCTTGTATTACAACCCCTTTGTCCATTAATGCAAATTATTTGTGTTTAACAAACACATTTTATGGATCAATCACCTCTTTTAAATGATGCAAATGATAAAATAACAGAAAACAACAAAAAATAAAAGGGGAACAAGTTAGTAAGATAAAAATAATAATCAAAATAATAATGAAAGTAAAAAAAATCCTACCCCACATGATATCTACCCTACATATTTTTATTCTTACCCGGACATGAATTCTATCCCGTATGTTAATTTTTGAGCAAGTCCTAACCGCATATATTTTTCTAGTTTGCATGCTTTGAATAGAAAATAAAACACGAAATTCCTCAAGCATCCTAGGTTTTGAAATGGGGTTTCGGGGTGGCTCTAATTCCTTGCAGTCTCCTGATTTAGGTTCTAAAAAAATGTACTCGAGTTCTCCTTGCTGGTGCTCTCTTGGACTTGACAGACCTTCAGTCCTATGCCCATTACAAGCTTATGTGGACTGAGTTAAACTCGAGAGGACACATTCCCTTAAGTCTGTACGGAGAATAAATTCACACGAAGACATAAGGTATATGAATCCCGAAGGTTACTTGCTCGGCCTATACTGAGAATAAATTCCCACAAAGGCGTCGCTTTTACCTCCACTTACAAAAGGGTTTGGAGCTCGGGTATAGAGCCTGGGATGAATTTTTGAAAAGCTGAAATCATTAGAAAACATCAGTATGACTATTTATTTGAAAACTAATAATCAAAGGTAAATAATAAGGATCAAAAAGTTAAATTAAAATTTAAACTTACAATTTTCGCTTAAGAAGACAACCGTAAATTAATTTTAGCCTGACTCAATTACCTGTCCCCAACAGAGTCGCCAAGTTATCGTAATCGCCCTTCGGGTGGGTCCAAAATTAGGCTTTGACTTAAACAAAACATGTTAGAGCCGCTAACGATCATTTATTTTTTTTTAAAAATTTAGGTTGACCGGACACCCCAATTTACCATCTTACATGATCTGCATTTTACCAGAAATATGTCGGGTTCTAGAGTCGGTTACAGTCAAGGAAGGATTAGCACCCTTGTACTGCCCTTTCGCTACCAATTTAATTTTTTGGTTGTCTTACTGGTGAAAATTAAAAGTCAAATTAAAATTTAAAAGTTCGATCCGGATTACTTACCATTGTAGAGTTTAAAATTGACCCTAAAAAATAATAAAACAAATCAATGTACACTATCAAAACAAAACTAAATTAAATTAAGAAATATAAAAAAATTAAATTAAAAGGATTTAATTGCAAAAAAATTGAAATTAGGGACCAAATTGATATTATTTAAAAGTTGCAAGAAAAAAAAAGTTAGGAAAGGTTAATTTGAAAATTATAAAAAATTTAGAAAGGGATTAAATTGAATAAATTCAAAATTCAATGGAAAATTTACAACAGGTGACCAAAATGAATTATGCATCAAACTTTAAGGGACTGCGAAAATAATTAAAGTATATACTAATTACACAAAGGTCTCTGGTATATAAATACCCAAAAACACCCTTTTCATATGATTTTCAACCATTTCTTAAAACCAAAACCCCCAAACTCTCTCAACCCTTCCCCCAACCAGCCACGAGCTGGCCACACTCTGGTGAAGCCCCCACCGTCCCGATCGTCGTCGATAGCCGCTCCAACCACCACCACCAGTGGCCGAAAAAACCAAAGTCACCCAAAATGTCCCTTTCCTTGCGTGAGCCCGAAACCGAGACTTAAATCCCCTAAAAACCCTTACTCCGGAGTAGATCTAAGTGCAAAGGTTTGATATTTTACCTTTTCCGACAATGGCCTTTTTGCTTTCCTCGGTGGTTATTCTTTTTCCGATGCTAGATCGATAAACTCAATTTTCTTTTATGTTTTTTACCGTGCTTTCCTTGTTGTTTGCTTGTGGATGCCTTGGTATTTTTTTATGGTATTGTGCTTGATAGTTTTTTTGTATCTTGCTGTCTGTTTCTGTGTTGCTATCTTGTGGTTCATTGTTTGGTTGTTTTCCATCCTCTTCAGACTCCACAACGAGGCTTTTATAGCCTTCGATCGACCGTTTGGGTCCCGATGATCTCGGGGTCATCCCCGATCTTTCTAGGGTTGGTTTCCAACTTGTTCACGTTCTATTGAGGTCGTCGTTGGGTCAGAAATCTCGGGATGGTTCACTCCCAAGCGTTCGGCCGAAAGTCTCGGCCAACTTGTTGGCACGTGGCCTTCATGCGCACTGTTTACTTCATCTCGTGTAGCGCTTGGCTTCATATGATTAGGGTTTTGCAAACCTATTTTGCTTCGATCTCAATAGTTTGTTTATGTTTTGATCTGATGGTTCTAGTAGATGCGGCGTTGAGCTTGATTTGTGAAACCCTATTTTTCATATAGGCTAGGTCAGGCCCCCTAACCGGACTGGTTTACTGGGTCAGGCCTGTTACCTCGGTTGGGCTACACTTTAGATTGGATTGGACCTGTTAAAATTTAATAAATAATAATAATAATATAACCTAATATATAAAATACTAATTACTAATATAAATAATAAAAACTATATAACATATATTATATTTCCAAAAACTATATAATATATTAATATATTTTCAAAAATCAGTTTTCAAAACCCATTTTTTAAAACTATATTATATATATGTTTTCAAAACCGTTTTAAAAACTATATATTATACATTTTCAAAATTATTTTAAAAAACTATATACTATATGTTTTCAAAATCGTTTTAAGAACTATATATTATACGTTTTTAAAAGTAAGTTTCCAAAAACTATATATTATATATTTCAAAAACTATATTTATTATATATACTATACTATATAAAATCCCCTGACAAAAATAGGTGTCTACAACATGTGTACTATTGTGGGATATCATCTTCAACAAATGTCTGGGCCACACACGAAGGGCGACCAGAAAATCTAGGGGCATCATTTTTTTGAACCATCGTGGATGCCAGCTGGTTACTGCATGCTAGGCTTCTATGCCCACCCCAACAATATGTAGCTTTCTGGGTGGGTTCTTTCCGCCAGAGACGACAGTATCTATGGTTCTTTACTCGAACAGCCCCTCGATTACACCCTCGTTTGGAGCTGCGAATCTTTGAAAATCAAACAAGATGGCATTGGCTATATTTGGTTGTCGATCGGTTGCCCCACAAGGGTACAAGGAAGTCGGCCATGTTGTCACCAACACCTACAACAAGCCTTCCCTTGACAAAATATGCTGCGTTCGATTTGATTTCACCGATGAAACTGAGATTTATACGAGGATATAGGGACCTTCAAGTAAAGAAATCAACTTTTTTAGTTCAAGTCCAATTAATATAGGGACATAAAATATGGGAATTTTTGTGGGCACATTTGTCGCCCAAAATTCTCCTCTACCACGCTTGAAAAACGTAAAATCTAACTTATCTTGCATGCCTAATCTAACCTAAATCGAGGCCAAGCTTACTCTCCTTGGATTTATTTCAACCCTAAAGAAACGTATCTCCCTTCGCCTGTCATTTGGTTTTTTTGTCAATAGGGTATTACTATAAACAAAGGGGGACAATCAAACCCAGTTCCCATTGAACAAACGGGTTCAAACCTTCCCCAAAGCGGTTCAAACGACGGTAACTACTGGTTTGATCTTGCGGTGGACGAAGCAGGCAAGGAAAGAGTAAAGAACGGAGATTTGAAAACTCCCAAGTTTATCTGCATGTAAAACCCATGTTGGGGGCAACCTATTCAGACATAGCTATATGGGCGTTTCATCCCTTCAATGGACCGGCAATGGCAAAAGACTTATCGACATTCCATTAGGAAAGATTGGTGAACATGTGGATGATTGGGAGCATGTTACATTGAGGGTCAGCAACTTCAATAAAGAATTACATCACGTGTATTTCTCCGAACACAATAAAAGTAACATGACTTGTTATTAATAAATCTATTCATAAAGTGATATGATTTATTATAAATAACATTAATACCATTCAATTAATCAATTATTTTTCCAACAGGTTGATGGGTAGATGCATCGGATCTCGAGTTTCATGGTGGGGAGAATAAGCCTTGTGCCTATTCATCGTTGCATGGCCATGCCTTGTAGTCGAAACCCGGAATGGTTTTGCAAGGAAGTGGTGGGATAGGGATTAGGAATGACACTGCCAAGAGTATGATTGCTATGGATACAGACCTACGATTTTCCCTTGTTGCGGCCTAGCATTTGGGTTCGACCACCGTCGTGGAGCTACCGTGGCTGAACTATTTCGGGAAATGGGGTCCGAAGATTAGTTATGACTTGGAAGATGAAGTGAAGAAGGTGGAGAAAATATTGCCTGGGAAGCTTAAAGCTGCTTTTGAGAAGTTTATTATTGGATTGCCAAATGAAGTGCTGGGGGAGGCCAACGGGTCCCAAGGTAAAAAGGAACTGGAACGGGAACGAGGCTTAGAATTGGTGTTGCTTTTAATGGTGGCATTCCATTACCCAAAACTGTCATGCTGCTTAAATTCATGTTGTCATTCATATCAAACTATATTTGGCAATAAATAAATGCTATCAATTTATTTAGTGTACAATTAAGATAAATTATGCACATGACCATTTAATTATTGAATGATTCTATTTTGATCACTTATCTTTTAACTTTCTTAATCAGGTCACTTGATTATTTAAATTTTATCAATCATGACACTTGTTAATATTTAACGGATGGATTGATGAAACAATTAAAAAATTAGCATAATTATACAATTGATCTTTATTGCTTATATATTCGATCTATTTAATCATAATTTTAATTTTTTAAAACATAAGTGCCTGGTTAAACCCCCTTTTAACACAATTTAGCCGTAGCTAAACCGTTCCAGTGGTAGAGGAAAGAGTGTCCGGAAACTAATATTCAATCAAAAAGCAATACACTAAGGTGGTGTTTGTTTTTACTGTGTAAGGTCTGCAAAGCTCTTATGTCTGTGCCGCGCAGACCACGCGTAGACATTGGGCTTCACAGATCGTTTGTTTTTTAAAAGACATAAGCTCTTCTAACGTCTACGCGTGGTCTGCGCGGCGCAGACGTTGTCTTATGTCTGCAGACGTCTTCTAATTTCTTCAAAGAGGTTTTATATTTAATTTAATTTTATATTTGATTTTAATTTTAATATTAATTTTTTAAATAAATTAAATATTCATTTTTTAATATTATATTATAGATATTAATTTTTTAAATAAATTAAATATTAATTTTTTAATATTATATTATATATATTTAATTTTGTATCATATAAATTATTTTATATATTATAAAATTTTATATTCATTTTAATTATTTTGATTTAAGTTTAAATATAATATTTTTTTTGGATTTGTTATTTTTAAATTATATTTAAACTTTTTATACAAAATGTAAGTATTTAAACCACATTGCTTAATAAAAAAATGATTTCATTGTTTGATAATTAAGATTTTAAAATATAAAAAATTATAAATTATGTTTTTAAAATTTTAAAATATAATCACAATTAAATAAAAAATAATCATAAAATAATTTGATAAATTAAAAATATTTTCTAAAAATATCATATAATTATAAAAATAAATTATGAATATATATTTAAAAAAATTAAAAGTATTACATAATTGCATATTTAAAAAAATCATATAGATCATTTATAAATTTTATTCTATAAAACTTATAAAGCTAATAATACATGTGATTATGTGAGAGTTATAATAGAATTAATAAGGTGGTGTTTGTTTTTCTAAAAATTTATTATTGTAGTTGTATGAATTATTTAAATTTCAGTATTGTAAAACTAAAATTATTTAAATCTCAGTATTGCAAAACTCTTTTAAGTTTAAAAAATCAGTTTATTTATATTTCAGTTTATTTTAGCCGTTTGCAGACGTTAAAAACAAACCGTATTCTTCTTGCAAACTGCAGACTTTTGGTCCACCTCTTCTGCTGCAGATGCCTGCAGATGTGGTCCGCAGACTGCAGACCTTTTACCTCTGCTAAAATAAACACCACCTAAGATAAGTTTCGAAACATTCAGCGAAATTATATAATCAAAGCTAAGTAAGTCCAACTCAATAAAGAAACTTCTAAGGAGCTTCATGCAAGATCAGACTACACCGCTAGCCATCTCCACTTCTGACCACCACCCCTAGAAATACAGGAAATTAAAACCCAGTAGGCTCTATGTTCCTGCTGAACCTAAGACACAAGGCCACACTCAATCTTACCACCTCTCATAAACAACTTATAACACCCTTAACTTGTATACGTTCCGAATACGAGTCAAAGATTGTTGAAAACATTTTGATGTTTCGATATAACAAATTAAGTGTTATTGGATTTTAAGATTTTATAATCATTTTTAAAGTATATTCAATTAAATTATTCAAATACGCCTCATAGGGTGTACCGATACCCCTATGCCAATTTTTGGCTCCGAGAAAAATAGATTGTCCAATGGGTACCAATACCCCTCATAGGGTATCGATACCCCTATGCATGTTTTGGCTCCGAGAAAAAAAGAATGTCCTATGGGTACCGATGCCCCCTTAGAGGTATCGATACCCCTAGTCATACGCTCCCAGCAGCCTTTTCAAGAAGGTTTTCACACTACAACGTCTCTAACATCACCCAAATGATTCACAACGGATAGAACCAATCCAATGTGTATTTAAACAAGTTCTGAAGCCATTGATCTACAAGAATTCATTGAGAAACAAGAGAGAAAGCATTAAACATCAAGTTTGTGCATTTCAAGCCAATTTTCCTTCAATATTTTATTTTGCTTTCAAGAATACATATTGTGCTCATTTGTAATCATCTTTGAGTGTTCTTTTCTTATTCTAGAATTGTGCAAACACATTGCCTTGTGAGGTTTTTCTGTAAGTTTGCAAAATTTGTATTGTTCTCTTTGGGAGAGAGTGTTCTCAAGAATTTAGGGTATAATTCTTGAGGGATTTGTAAGGTTACTCTTTGTCCTCAAAAGAAAGACAAATTAGTGAATTTATGGAAAATCCTTAGTGTGGATAGCTAAGGTAGTGGACGTAGACTTTGGTTGATAAAGTCGAACCACTCTAAATCGATGTGCAATTATTTTCTATTTTCTGCAAAAGCTTCCACTAAAAATTTTATTGTCAATTCACCCCCTTTGGCTATTTCATCGATCGATTAACTCAACAATTAGTATCAGAGCCTTACTCATTTGAAGTTTTAATCACCTTTTGAGTCGATTTGGGAAGAGTTATATCGATATTCAAGTCATCAATGGCCTCCACTTCAAACTTCGACCTTGGTCTTGATTCAATACCCGTCAATAAGCCTCCTTTCTTCAATGGATCTAATTATGCTTATTGGAAGAATAAAATGAGGTACTTCATTCAAGCAAGTGACATGGGAGCATGAAATATCATAGAAGACGGATACTTCATTTCTTCTACTCATTCAAGATTGTGGAGTGAAGGAGAGACAAGAATATTCCAGCTCAACTCAAAGGTTATCCATATTATTTTTTGTGCTCTTGGACCAGATGAATGGAAGAGTTTCATCTTGTACAACTGCCAAGGAGATATGGGATAAACTACAAGTCACTCATGAAGGCACAAACGAGTTCAAGGAATCTAAAATTAGTCTTCTAACTCATAGCTATAAAAATTTCAGGATGAAACCGAATGAAGATATCAAAGCTATGACGGATAGATTTTCCACGATTGTCAATGGTCTCAAATCATATGGAGAGATCATTCTAAATGAGAAGCTTGTGAGGAAGTTAGTTTACTCTCTTCCAAAATCTTGGCAATCAAAGATGACGTCGATCATCGAGGCTAAAAACATAAAATATTTTACCCTCGATGAGCTAATTGGTTCTCTCCTCACGCATGAAATGATGCTTCAAGATGAGGTAGACCTCAAAAAGATGGAAGAGACAAAGAAAGAGACGGAGAAGAAAAACGTTGGAGTTGCTCTCAAATCCACAAAGGATGAGAGTGATTCAGATGAAGATGACGAGGAAATGGCATTATTTGCCAAGCGGTTCAGAAAATTAATGAAGCCCAACAGAGGAAGAAAATTCAAACGAAATGAAGGCTTCAAAAATGAACCAAAGGAAAAAGACCCAATCATTTGCTACGAATGCAAAAAATCAGGACATGTCAAATACGATTGCCCATAACTAAAGAAAAAGGGTCAATCCAAGAAGAAGCATAAGGCACACGTGGCTACATGGAGCGATAATGAAGCCTCTGATGAGGAGGAACAAGAAGTAGCAAACTTGTGCTTGATGGCGTTCAGAGAGGATTCTCAGGTAACCTCTAGCTCATTTAATTTTGAAGATTATTCTTTTGATGATCTATTAGAGGAATATACTAGGTTGGCTTCGGATTATGAGAAATTATTTTTAAAATACAAAAATGATATTTCAAAATTGAAAAATGAAAATAATCTCATATCCAAGACTAACATTGATCTTGAAAGTAAGATCAAAGAATTGCAAATCAAAATCGAAGGTTTTGAAAAGAAAAATATTGATTTTTATAATTTACTTTCAAGAGTAAATGATGATCATCAAAAGAAAATTGATGATCTTAAAGCTTGTTTTGATAAAGTTGGAACAAAACGTTTTGAAAATGGAGAAAATTCAAAATCCAACTTTGTTAGAAAAAGTTTTAAAAACTATAATCATAGAGGTCCCCGAAGAACCTCTAATGGAAAAAATGTTAGAAGTATATGGGTTCCTAAAGAACTCATTACTACTAAAGATAAGGATATCCTACACAAGTGGATATCTAAGGGGACTAGAATTTTAGAAACTAATGAATATGGACCCAAAAGAAATTGGGTACCAAAAATCAAAAATTAATCTATGATTGTAGGGAAATTAGCATGCTACAAGGAACGAGAAACAAGTTCAAACGCATGGTACCTTGATAGTGGATGCTCAAGACATATGATCGGAGACAAGAGCTGGTTCATCGAGCTTAACAACAAAAATGGAGGAGATGTTACTTTTGGTGATTTTAAAAGGTCACATTGATGGTATAAGTACTATAGGTAATACCTCTTCCATACAAATTAAAGATGTTTTATATGTGAATGGGTTAAAGCATAATCTATTGAGTATTAGTCAATTTTACGATAAAGGATACAATATCTTATTCGAAACAACTGGTTGTAAAGTCATTGACATTGCATCTAATCAGATTAAGCTTGTTGGTCATAGAATAGGAAACATTTACATGGTGCATCTAGATTCAATAAATATGACTAATTTATGCCTAGTTGCTAAGGATGAACATGATAGTTGGTTATGACATAGAAGACTAGGACATTTTAGCATGAGTGTTTTACAAAAACTAATTCAAGGAGATTTAGTAAGAGGGTTGCCAAAGCTAAAATTTGATAAAGATAAAATATATGATGCATGTGCTAAAGGAAAACATCAAAGAGCTTCCTTTAAGTCCATTAATGATGTATCAACTAGTAGAGTATTACAATTGATCTATATAGATCTTTTTGGGCCAATTAGGACTATTAGCTTGGGTGGAAAACAATATTGCTTTGTATTGGTAGATGACTATTCTAGATACACTTGGGTTCTATTTTTAAGTACTAAAGATGAAGCATTAGAAAAAATCATCACGTTTTCAAAAGTAATCAAAAACGAAAAAGGTTACTCCATAACTAGTGTTAGGAGTGATCATGGTACTGAATTTGAAAATCTTGGGTTTACTGATTTTTGTAATTCTAATGGTATTAACCATAATTTTTCAGCACCTAGAACCCCTCAAAAAAAATGGAGTTGTTGAGAGGAAAAATCGAACTTTAGAAGAAATGGTTAAAACCATGCTTTGTGAAAATAATTTGCCAAAATATTTTTGGGCTGAAGCCACAAGTACTACTTGTTATGTTATAAATTGAGTAATGATTAGGCCAATTTTAAATAAAACTCCATATGAACTTTTCAAAAATAAAAAACCTAACATTAGTTGTTTTCATCCTTTTGGATGTAAATGTTTTGTTTTAAATAACAGTAAAGAAAATCTTGGCAAATTTGATGCTAAAAGTAATGAAGGAATTTTTCTGGGTTATTTCTTAATTTCTAAAGCTTATCGAGTATTTAATAAAAGAACTTTTATGGTAAAAGAGTCCATACATGTTGTTTTCGATGATAATCCCCTTCCGATGAAGGATTCTTGTGTTGATGATGATGTAGGTATTATAAATACAAATGACGTTAGACATGATGTTGGAGAACCATTATCAAAAGAAGAAACGAAAGATAAGGAAACTCATGATGTTCACGAGAATCCAACCATTGAAGAAAGGGAAGTGTAATACCCCAAAATTTAGACAATGACCAAAATGAAATTTTTGAAAGTTTGATGGTCAAAGTATAATAATTGGGAAAAAGTTAGGGAATTAAGTGATAATTTCCTAAAAAGAATTTTATTCTATAAATAGATGGTTTACTCTTGAGAGTGGAGTTTTATAGAAATCATATTTTTGGATTTGGAATTTTAGTAAAGAAAAATTAGAAAGGGTTAAAGTCCGATAAGGAATCGGTAATTCCGATCGAATTGGAATTTTACAAAAAATTGAAGGATGTTATAAAATGGTTGGAAATATTATTTTAATATTTTGGATGAGAGAAATTTGTTTTTGAATTGTGCAATTTTTCAGATTTAACCGAAACAGTGGAATTTAGTGACTAAAATGTAAGTTTTAAAAATTTCATGGCATTTTCATAGGTCAAAGTCAAATTAATGCATATTTGACTTTGTATTATGATAATGATCAGATGGCTTGGTTTTATGGTGAATATGGAAATTCATTAAGGGCAAAATTGGAAATTCTTATGGAATGGAATAAAAAATTCCATTATGATATTATATTAAGCATGTGATAGATATAATTAATATTAGAATAACAATATTGGGGGAACATTTCAACTTCTTCTTCATCCAAGACCGACACCCCCAAGCTTGCAAGGTAGGTATTCTTGTTTTGAATTTTGAAGCAATCTTGTTGAGAATTAGACTTCGGTGTAAATAGAAAAAATGATCTACGTTCAATTCTCTATGTTTTGACATGAATATTATTAGGGTTCATGTTCAAGTTCATCTTTAGTTGATGAAAAGGGATGTTGATTCTTGTATTTTATGGGTTTTAAAGAGTTAAGTGATTTTAAAGAATTGGTTGTAAGAATTGATGAAAAACCTAAGAATGAAGTTAAAGAAAACAGTTTGGATTTTGAATCTGGCAGTAGGTTCGAAAATTCACTAGAAATTATATTAAAATAATTTGGAGGTTATATTTATATATTGTGTTCATATATCGATCTAGTTTTTTTTAAAACAAACGGGGATCAATTTCAAGGTGTATATAAAAATATATGAATTTTTAACCAAGGAAAGGTCAGAAAAATCGGACAGCAAATTCTGTAAAAGAGATTCTGTTGATCAACTTTAAAAAATCACCATAAATTGTAAAAAATGAATTAGAAGGAGTTATTTATATGGATATATTTTTATTCGAATCTAGTTTTCAATGGCAGAAACGGAATTAAATTAAAGTGTGTATATAAGTAAAAAAATACTGATTCTTTAAAGGTAGTGCAAGTTGTCAGAATATGGAAAGTTTAGAAAGTTTGGTGATTGTAATACAAATTTCGAATTGTTGGGAATGTTATTGTAATTATGCCTTTGTAAAGCATTTGTATGATAGTAATTACAATGCTGGAATTCTGGTATTAAGAATTTAAGTGGTAAAATGGTGAAGGACGATTTTGGGTAAATTGGAAAAGTTGGCTCCAATGTTAATAGGAATTATTAAGAGTTGAGTATTTTGATAGATGATGAGTATCAAATATATATTATGGAGTTATTTTGGGATATTTTTATGTTAGTAAAATACTAACATATGTATCGTTATGAAATTATGAATTATACATATTATGATTAATTTGCGATTGAAGCAAGTCAAGTGGGTTTATTGTGGACAATAGTGAGGCACAAATTTGGAAAATTATTAAGTGTCAAGGTGAGTGCAATACATGCATGAAATTATACAAGGATGTTTTATACATCATCAGGAAGACTTGCGATAAGTCGACCTTGTTTATGTTGACATGATATTTATTTCATTTATCATATATTTGATATATTCTAAATATGTCAAAGGTTGAAAATAAAATACATTGATCACTGATTTTTATCATGAATGTTATTTTGGGTATGAACTGCCCAATGTTAAATACTGATAATATACTTTTTTGTGGATGTATCAAATAAAATAGACTGTATGCCCAAGTCAGTTATTGAGGGACAGGGTATAGTTGGCATGCCATAGAGTCCAGCAACAGGTTGCATATTCGGGAATACACTAAAGGATACCTAGTGTATATGGTGAGCACAACCTTATGTGTCATATTCGGGACTGTACTTAAGGATACCTAGTACAAATGGTGGACACGACCTTATGTGTCATACTCGGGATAACACTACGGTGCTTATATTTGACTCGTGTACCCAGGGTCCTCAGGGTTGTATATTGGGCTATTGTCTATGATATATGGTTATGGAATAATGGCAAGTGTATTGGTAAAATAAGATTTCGAGCATATGGATAAATGGTAAATATATAGGTAAAATAAGCTTACGAGCTTATGGATAAATGGTAAGTGTATTGGTAAAATAAGCTTTCGAGCTTATGGATAAATGGTAAGTATATAGGTAAAATAAGCTTACAAGCTTATGGATAAATGGTAAGTGTATTGGTAAAATAAGCTTTCGAGCTTATGAATAAATGGTAAGTATATTGGTAAAATATTGCATATGCAAATAATATTATTTTATGGCATTTTGATTTGGAAATTGAAAATCATGCATGAATTGTATTGCACTGTATATTATTTTAAATTGCCTCACTAAGTTTAAACTTAGCGTGTGATGATTTTCACGCGTAGGTAAAAAGCCAGTAATGGAATAAAGAGTTTAAAGCGTCATCAAAGATCGAGAAGTATATTTCAATATCAGTAAGACATCCTAAGTTACTGTAGCGTATCGATGCACAATATTAGTTCGATGTTCATGGTACTATTCATCACTATTCATAAAAAAATCTTTTGAATTAAATTTGCTATAACAAAATATAAATTATATGATATGATATTTTTATAATATCAATTATTGTTTTAAGAAAATAAATTTTAAATCATTTTCGAATTGTAAAATGGTTTTAGAAATTCGGGTGACATCTATAATTTGTATATGTATAATTATACGGGTTATGGGTGTTACAGGAAATCTCTTACCCAATAGAATACAACTATGTCAAGGATGGTGAGATAATAGGTGATCCATCCAAAGGGGTAACAACTCGATCTTCTCTTAGAAATATATGTAATTATGTTGCTTTTATCTCATGCATAGAGCCTAAGAATATTAAAGAAGCATTAAATGATGAACATTGGATTATGGCTATGTAAGAAGAGTTAAATCAATTTGAGAGAAGTAAAGTATGGACATTAGTTGAAAGGCCTAGTAATAAATCTACTGTAGGTACTATATGGGTATCTAGGAATAAGCTTGATAAAAGTGGTAATATAGTAAGGAACAAGGCTAGACTTGTTGCTCAAGGCTATACTCAAGAAGAGGGCATAGACATACGCTCCCGTAGCTAGGATGGAAGAAATAAGAATGTTATTAGCTTTTACATGTTTCAATGAATTTAAATTATATCAAATGAATGTTAAAAGTTCATTTTAAATGGTTTTATAAAAGAAGCAGTGTACGTGGAACAACCCCCTGGTTTTGAAGATTCAAAATTTCCAGATCATGTTTTTAAATTGACAAAAGCTCTTTATGGTTTAAAGCAAGCTCCTAGAGCTTGGTATGAAAGATTGTCAAATTTTTTAATTGAAAAGGTTTTTCAAAAGGGAAGGTTGACACTACGTTGTTTTTAAAGAATAAAGGTTAAGATTTATTAGTAGTTCAAATTTATGTTGATGATATAATATTTGGTTCTACTAATGATGCTCTTTGCCAAGAATTTTCTAAGCTAATGCAGAGTAAATTTGAGATGAGCATGATGGGGGAGCTCTCATTTTTCTTGGGACTCCAAATCAAGCAAATAAAAGATGACATTTTCATCAATCAAGCAAAATATGTCAAAGATATACTCAAGAAATTTGGATTGGAAAATGAGAAACCTCATGTCACTCCAATGAGCTCATCAACAAAGCTTGACAAAGATGAAGGAGGTAAATGTGTGGATGTTAAATTATATAGGTCAATGATTTGTTCTTTACTATATCTAACCGCAAGTAGACCAGACATTATGTTTAGTGTTTTCTTATGTGCTAGATTTCAATCATGCCTTAAGGAATCACATCTACTGGCCGTTAAGAGAATCTTTAGATACCTTAAGGACACTCCTAGTTTAGGACTTCGGTATCCTAGAGACTCTAGCTTTAGCTTGCATGCCTTTTCTGATGCGGATTATGGAGGATACAAAATAGATAGGAAAATTACCTCCGATACTTGTCAATTCCTAGGAAATATGTTGATTTCTTGGTTTTCAAAGAAACAAAATTGTGTCGTATTATCTACCACTGAAGCGGAATATATTTCAGTTGGTAGTTGTTGTGCACAAGTTTTATGGATGAGACAACAACTTTTAGATTATTGGAATTGAAGTAGGTACCATACCTATCAAGTGTGACAATACTAGTGTTATTTGTCTCACTAAAAATCCCATCCAACACTCTAGAACTAAGCACATTGAAATTAGACATCATTTCATTAGAAATCATGTCGCTAAAGAAGATATAGTTCTCGAATTTGTTGATACTTTGCACCAATTAGTGGATATTTTTACAAAACCTTTAGATAAAGAAATATTTTGGATACTTAGGAGAGAATTAGGTTTAACTGACCTATATTTACTTAGTGTTTAAAATGATTTTAGCACTTTTAAATTAGGAATTGAAAAATGCTCATAAAAAATAACACTTTTGATTGCATTCTTTGCTATTAGTTAGGGGGAGTTTATGATCTTTAGAGAAAATTAATAATATGTTCAAATAAAATTTAAGGATAGATTTGTTTGATTGAACATTATCAATTTTTGTTATATGAGTTGCAAATACCACTAGAGCCCATTAATTTAGCATTCTAAGTGTTTAAGTGCAGATTTGTAACATTTTGTGTGCACCAGGTATCGATACTCCATTGCTAGGTATCGATACCCCCCTTTGAATGTGTATCGATACCCCCATAAGGGTACCAATACCCCCTGTCCGGACTGGGTTCTTAAATCCCCAAATTGTCATTTTTCGCAAAACCTTCTCCTCTTCAACTCTCTCTCCGTTCACTCTCTTTATCTCCTCTAATCTCTACTTTTCCAAAAATCAACGGTTTCAAGTCAGATTTCACTCATTTTCAACTCCTAATCGTGCAAAAGTCATCATATTCCTCTCAATCTGAAAATTTTTAAGGTATTTTCCTAAAACCACTATGTTGAGTTAATCGATCGACGGAATCGGCCAAGAGGGGGGTGAATTGGCAATTAAAAATTTCGTGGAAGCTTTTGCAGAAAATTGAAAGTAATTGCACA
This sequence comes from Hibiscus syriacus, assembly GCF_006381635.1. NCBI lineage: Eukaryota > Viridiplantae > Streptophyta > Magnoliopsida > Malvales > Malvaceae > Hibiscus > Hibiscus syriacus. The sequence continues at coordinate 1,472,370 of NW_024062697.1, read as the reverse complement.
ACGATTTACAGTGGTTCGACTTTCTCAAACAAAGTCTACGTCCACTACCTTAGCTATCCACACTAAGGATTTTCCAACAAATTCACTAATTTGTTCTTTCTTTTGAGGCCAAAGAGATAACCTTACAAAATCCCTCAAGAGTATACCCCAACTCTTGAGAACACTCTTTTTCCCAAAGAGAAGATTACAAATTTGCAAACTTACAAGAAAACCTCACAAGGTAAGATGTTTGCACAATTCTAGAACAAAGAAAAGAACACTCAAAGATAAATACAATTGAGTACAAAAGTGTTCTTGAAAGCAAATGAATATTGGATGAAAAATAGGCTTGAAATGCTCAAACTTGAGGTTTGATGCTTTCTCTTTGATTCTCTCTTGATTCTAGATGCTTGATGTTTCTTATTGTTTCTTCTTATTGATCAATGGCTTCAAAACTTGTTTAAATACTCCTTGAATCAATTCTGAACGTTGGTGATAATTAGTGGAGTCAATAGAGCCGTTTAAGTGTGAAAACAATTAATTTTTCTAGGTGGAGCGTCTCATGCATCGATGCATGATCAAGGATGCATCGGTGCATTCATGTAAAATTCAAATATTTTGACCGTTGGAACACTTGATGCATCGGTGCACTAAGTGTGCATCAACGCATGAAATGCATTCGATGTTTGAAAAATAGCCTGGTGCATCGATGCATGGCTTGTGCATCGATGCATCAAATGCATTCGATGTTTTGAAAATATTAAGAGTGCATCGATGCATGGAGAGTTCATCGGTTCATGGAATGCATTCGATGTTCAATTAATTCATCGATGCATCGATGCATGGACTGATGCATCGGTGCATGCCTTTGAATAATTGATTTAAGGCTTGTTTTTGGTTCAAAATACTTTGTGAAAATTGTTTCAAAAATAGTTTAAGTACAAATCACAATTTTACACATTTAGTAAGGATTAAAATTGATCTTGAAAAACTTGGAGTAATAATTTGATATTCGGTTAATTGAATCGAATAAAAATTTGTAAAATCATTTGTAAAATCTTAAAATTCATTTAACTTAATTTGTTATATCGAAATATCAAAAATGTTTTCAACAATCTCCCCCTTTTTGATATAACAAAACATTTGAGTAATTTTAAGATTTGTTTAAGAAATTATTTTTGAAATCGATTTTGAAAAAAACTTACTCCCCCTTACTATAGCACATCTTAAATTTTCTCCCCCTTTTTGTTAAATCAAAAAGACTCTATAAAAACGTTTTAAACAAGAATTTTGAAAAACATTAGCCAATTGATTTATTAATAATAGGTTGCTAAGATCACAATCAAAAGAGAGATTAGCCATTAGTTTTCATAAACAATATTCATAATAAAATGTGAAATGGCATAATTTGGTCATAAATTTCTAATGATGCAAAATTAATAAACAGAAAACGTTAAAATGTCTAACCAAATATAAGTTCAAGCATCCTCAAACAAACATCCAACAACTAAGAAAATCCAAGTTTTAAGAACAAGAAAGCATGGCAAGTAAGTCTACTCCATCGGAGGATCGGGAGGAGGAGGATAATGAGCTCGAACTTCAAGAGTCAGAGCATCCATACGATCACGCATCTCCCTCTGAAACTCAGAAATCGTAGACTCAATAGAGGCAAAACATAGATCAAACGACTCTAGAAAAGATCGGAAATAAGGTGGCGTTTGATCATCTTGCCGAGCTGGTACTTCCTCGTCAATATCTCTCATAAGACTTTGAAGCTCTGGATCATCATCAGCGTCAGGAGCTGGAGGAGGAGGAGGAGCACGAGAAGAACTAGGAGCAGCTCGTGAAGAACTAGCTCCCGGGGTTTGCTTACCGGGTCGAAAAGACCATAGTCCGGTGTTCTCATCCAATTTCCAATCCGATTTCTTTAAGGATGTGATATTGATTGGGTTTTGGAGCGGGATAGGATTGTCAAGGGAGACATCTAAGCCGAGTTTGATAAACAAATTACTTAGTAGACAACCATAAGGTAGGGTTTCTACATGCTTTGAGGGAATGATGTTTATGATATCGACAAGCGCGCTAAAGACAATATGTGGAAAATTGATTTTCTTTTTGTTCTTTATACAGTGCATCCACCATAAGTCTGTAGTACGTAGTGTGGAGTACCGACCTGCGGATGGTCTAAACCACCAAGAGATCATTAAGTGAAGAAATCGATCGTGGTGAGACCTAAAGGTACTGACACTAGCATTAGGGAGATATGGATATTCCACATCTTCCTTCTCATTAAATAAACCCTCGTCATCTAAACCAAAAATAAGATGCGATAGATTCAGAAGTAATAGTGATATATTGTCCTAAAAGATAGGATCTAATCGCTATAGTACCGCACTGAGTTGTGTTCTGAATACAAACCGCATTGGAATAAAAGATGCGGACAAGTTGGTGAAAGACGATGGGTTGAAGAGAAAAGAGTTTATCAAACTTCCATCGGCGAAGAATTGAGAGGTATTCAAATTCAAGTTTTATCATAGCTTGTAGAGAAAGAATACGCTCTTCCCTAATACGATAGGATTGGAAGGAGTTCATGTACCTAGAGTACAATTCATCCTTACGGTTTTCAGGCATGTTAAAACAAGTATTAATGAGGGATGAAGGAATATTGGATGGATTTTGAGGTCTAGGAGCGGGAGGACGGTTTTGGTGAGACCGACTCGAGGATGACCTAGGGCGTTTGGGATTAGACATGGTTAGGGAAATCGGAAAAGAAATATCACCTGCAATTTTAAAACACATGTATGCACAACAATTAATCCCAAAACTCAAATGAGTCCTCAATAATTCAAGGTTCTCTAACAAAGTCCTAATGGGCAAAGTTTTGAAAACTATTTAAAATTAATGTCATAATACGCATAGTTTTCATGAAAACAACACAATTGAATCAGTAATTTTCGATTTTTTTTTTAAATTCGAAATTTCAAAAACAATTTTGAAAGATTATGCGTTTTTAATGAAATTCATTGTAGAAACTAGTTTAGAATCATCATATAGCCAATGCCCGATAATTATTTCAAACTAGAACTAATCTAAACTAGTCCTAAGTTCAAAAATTTAATGAAATAGAGTTTTTGTGAAAATACCTTGAAAAATTCGGATTGAGGGGAATGAGGAGATGTTTTGCGCGATTTAATGAGTGTAGCAGGTTTGTAGGATGAAAATCTTGAAGAATCTGATGTTTTCCCGAAGATTATGAGCAAAAATAGAGATTTTGGAGAGAGAGGGGTCGAATGGCCGTATGTTTTAGTGTTTAGGGTTTGAGAAAAATGAAGAAGATGAGGATTTTAAATCTAAAACACGACGGATGCATCGGTGCATGGTATTATGCATCGATGCATATTCAAAGGGATGCATCGATGCATTGTTAAATGCATCGGTGCATAAAGCACAAAAATGTCAAAAATCCGTTTTAAACACTTAAAATGCTAAATAAATAGGCTCTAGTGGTGTTGGCAACTCATATATCAAAAATTAATTATGTTCAATCAATTAAATTAATCTTTAAACATTATTTGAACATAAAATTAATTTTCACTAAGAATCATAAACTCCCCCTAACTAATAGCAAGAATGCAATCAAAAAATTATTATTATAAGCATTTTTCAGTATTTATTAAAAGTGCTAAATTATTTTAAACACTAAGTGAAGATAGGTCAGTTAAACCTAATTCTCTTCTAAGTGTCCAAAACCTTTCCTTGTCTAAGGGTTTTGTAAAGATATCCGCTAATTGATGCAAAGTATCAACATATTCTAGAACTACATCTTCCTTAGTGTCATGGTCTCTAATGAAGTGATGTCTTATTTCAATGTGCTTAGTTCTAGAGTGTTGGATGGGATTTTTAGTGAGACAAATAGCACTAGTATTGTCATACTTGATAGGAATTGTACCTACTTCAATTCCATAATCAAAAAGTTGTTGTTTCATCCATAAAACTTGTGCACAACAACTACCGGCTGAAATGTATTCTGCTTCAGTGGTAGATAATGCAACACAATTTTGTTTCTTTGAAAACCAAGAAATCAGCATATTTCCAAGGAATTGGCAAGTACCGGAGGTGCTTTTCCTATCTAATTTGCATCCTCCATAATCCGCATCAGAAAAGGCATGCAAGCTAAAGCTAGAGTCTCTAGGATACCAAAGTCCTAAACTAGGAGTGTCCTTAAGGTATCTAAAGATTCTCTTAACAGCTAGTAAATGTGATTCCTTAGGACATGATTTAAACCTAGCACACAAGCAAACACTAAACATAATATCCGGTCTACTTGCGGCTAGATAAAGAAGTGAGCCAATCATGGATCTATATAATTTAACATCCACACATTTACCTCCTTCATCTAAGTCAAGCTTTGTAGAAGAGCTCATTGGAGTGTCATGAGGTTTCCCATTTTCCAGTCCAAACTTCTTGAGCATATCTTTGACGTACTTAGCTTGATTAATGAAGATGCCATCTTTTCTTTGCTTGATTTGGAGTCCCAAGAAAAATGAGAGCTCCCCCATCATGCTCATCTCAAACTCACTTTGCATTAGCTTAGAAAATTCTTGGCAAAGAACATCATTAGTAGAACCAAATATTATATCATCAACATAAATTTGAACTACTAATAAATCTTTACCTTTATGCTTTAAAAACAATGTAGTGTCAACCTTTCCTTTTGAAAAACCTTTTTCAATTAAAAAATTTGACAATCTTTCATACCAAGCTCTAGGAGCTTGTTTTAAACCATAAAGAGCTTTTGTCAATTTAAGAACATGATCTGGAAATTTTGAATCTTCAAAACCTGGAGGTTGTTCCACATACACTTCTTCTTTTATAAAACCATTTAAAAATGCACTTTTAACATCCATTTGATATAATTTAAATTCATGAAAACATGCAAATGCTAATAGCATTCTAATTGTTTCCATCCTAGCTACGGGAGCGTATGTTTCATCATAGTCTATGCCCTCTTCTTGAGTATACCCTTGAGCAACAAGTCTAGCCTTGTTTCTCACTATATTACCACTCTCATCAAGCTTATTCCTAAATACCCATCTAGTACCTACAGTAGATTTATTACTAGGCCTTTCAACTAATGTCCATACTCTACTTCTCTCAAATTAATTTAACTCTTCTTGCATAGCCATAATCCAATGTTCATCATTTAATGCTTCTTTAATATTCTTAGGCTCTATGCATGAGATAAATGCAACATAATTACAAATATTTCTAAGAGAAGATCGAGTTGTTACCCCTTTTGATGGATCACCTATAATTTCACCATCCTTGACATAGTTGTACTCTCTTGGATAAGATACTTCCCTTTCTTCAATGGTTGGATTCTCAAGAGGATCATGAGTTTCCTCATTTTTCGTTTCTTCCTTTGATGATGGTTCTCCAACTTCATGTCTAACGTCATTTGTATTTATAACACCTACATCATCATTCACACAAGAATCCTTCATCAGAAGGGGATTATCATCGAAAACAGCATGTATAGACTCTTCTACAACTAAAGTTCTTTTATTAAATACACGATAGGCTTTAGAATTTAAGGAATAACCCAGAAAAATTCCTTCATCACTTTTAGCATCAAATTTGCCAAGGTTTTCTTTACCGTTGTTTAAAACAAAACATTTACATCCAAAAGGATGAAAATAACTAATGTTAGGCTTTTTATTTTTGAAAATTTCATATGGAGTTTTCTTTAAAATTGGCCTAATCATTACTCGATTTACAACATAACAAGCGGTATTTGTGGCTTCCGCCCAAAAATATTTTCACAAAGCATGGTTCTAGCCATTTCTTCTAAAGTTCGATTTTTCCTCTCAACAACTCCATTTTGTTGAGGGGTTCTAGGTGCTGAAAAATTATGACTAATACCATTAGAATAACAAAATTCAATAAATCCAAGATTTTCAAATTCAGTGCCATGATCACTCCTAACACTAGTTATAGAGTAACCCTTTTCATTTTGGATTATTTTTGAAAATGTGATGAACTGTTCTAATGCTTCATCTTTAGTACTTAAAAATAGAACCCAAGTATATCTAGAATAGTCATCTACCAAGACAAATGCATATTGTTTTCCACCCAAGCTAGTAGTCCTAGTTGGCCCAAAAAGATCTACATGGATCAATTGTAATACTCTACTAGTTGATACGTCATTAATGGATTTAAAAGAAACACGCTTTTGTTTTCCTTTAGCACAAGCATCACAGATTTTATCATTATCAAATTTAAGATTAGGCAACCCTCGAACTAAATCACCTTGAATTAGCCGTTGCAAAACACTCATACTAGCATGTCCTAGTCTCCTATGCCATAACCAACTATCATGTTCATCTTTAGCAACTAGGCATAAATTAGTCATATCAATAGAGTCTAAATGCGCCATGTAAATGTTTCCTATTTTATGACCAACAAGCATAATCCGATTAGATGCAATGTCAATGACTTTACAACCATTAATTTCAAACAAGACATTGAATCCCTTATCGCATAATTGACTAATACTCAATAGATTATGCTTTAATCCGTTCACATATAAAACATTATGCAATGTTGATTATCAAAATTAAGAGCATATGCATAAAGTTTTACAAAGATGTTATGCATTAAAGATTGATATCGATTTAGAGAGATATCATTAAAACTTTGAAATTACTTGCATAAACATTAGAACAAAATTTAAGGTCAAAAATCAAATTGTTTGAAAATTGATATCAATGGTTTAAAATGAATATCAATTACGTTAAAATTTTGACCAAGTTTTATTATGATGAACTAAAATTCTAAAAAAAAATAAATATAACTTTAAAATGTTCATCATAACCATATTTTCAACATACATGAGAATAAAACAATTATGCAAAATCAAAAATTATTCAACATTTAAAACCTCATGTATGCACAAACTAAATAAGCAACCAAATAAAATAATAACATTAAGTTTAGAGGTTACCCATTCCTTTTTCATGTGTGGCTAGAGCATCTTGAATATCATCATCTTCATCACCATTGCTCCCACACATCTACAAGAGACATTTAAGTGTATTTTGGTATCCAAATTGCTTTGGATCCTTGAACATTAGTTTCAATGCCTCTTGTTCCTTTTGGAACCCATACTTGTCTAATTTTAAATCGTTTTCCTTTCTTTAAAGGACAAGTATGTTCCTTATGACCATGATAATGATAATGTGAGCATATTGTCATTATTGAACTAGATGAATTATTTAAAATGATCTCTTTTTCTTTTGTTAAGCATTCAAGCTTAACTTCTAAATCGAAAATTTCCTTTTCCATACTTTCAAATTTTATCTTTGAAAGCTCTAAATTCTTCTTCGAAATTTCATTTTGTTTTTCAAAATCCATTTTAGTTTCTAGAAGAAGTTTGTTTAATTTGAAAATTTCTTTTTCAAAGTTTTCCGATTTTATTTTTGAAAGCTCTAACTCCTTTTTTAACATTTCATTTTTATTTTCCAAGTCCTTTTTAGCTTTCAAAATAAGATCATTTTTAGTAATAAATTTAGAAATCAATTTATTGTATTTGGAGTTCATGGTCTCAAACTCCGAAAATAATTCATCATAAGCATCTTGTAACTCACTAAAAGATTTTGAATTTAATCTATTTGAGTTAGAAGATACCTTTGGCTCTGTGAGAGCTAATAGAGACATCACTTTTATTGGTTCTTCTTTTTCCTTGTCTCCATAGATCTCCTCAAGCTTATCCCACATTTCCTTGGAACTTGAACAAGAAGAAACTCCTTTATATACATTAGGATCAATTCCACAACACAACATATGCATAGCCTTTGTGTTTTGTTGAGATTCCTTCCGTTCTTGATTACTCCACTTCTTTACCTTCTTCGTAGGAAAAGAATATATGTTCTCGATTATCATCCAAGCTTCCATATCATGTGCTTGAATAAACATCATCATGAACCTCTTCCAACGACGATAATTTGTTCCTTTGAAGTGTGGAGGCACGCCAATTGGTCTGGATTCTTCCATGGAGAATGAACCGGAAGTGGACGCCATATTTATCGATTTAACTCTTCCCGGATCTACTCAAGAGGTGATTAAACCTTCAAATGAGTGAGGCTCTGATACCAATTGTTGAGTTAATCGATCGACAGAATCGGCCAAGAGGGGGGTGAATTGGCGATTAAAAATTTCGTGGAAGCTTTTGCAGAAAATTGAAAGTAATTGCACAGCGATTTACAGTGGTTCGACTTTCTCAAACAAAGTCTACGTCCACTACCTTAGCTATCCACACTAAGGATTTTCCAACAAATTCACTAATTTGTTCTTTCTTTTGAGGCCAAAGAGATAACCTTACAAAATCCCTCAAGAGTATACCCCAACTCTTGAGAACACTCTTTTTCCCAAAGAGAAGATTACAAATTTGCAAACTTACAAGAAAACCTCACAAGGTAAGATGTTTGCACAATTCTAGAACAAAGAAAAGAACACTCAAAGATAAATACAATTGAGTACAAAAGTGTTCTTGAAAGCAAATGAATATTGGATGAAAAATAGGCTTGAAATGCTCAAACTTGAGGTTTGATGCTTTCTCTTTGATTCTCTCTTGATTCTAGTTGCTTGATGTTTCTTATTATTTCTTCTTATTGATCAATGGCTTCAAAACTTGTTTAAATACTCCTTGAATCAATTCTGAACGTTGGTGATAATTAGTGGAGTCAATAGAGCCGTTTAAGTGTGAAAACAATTAATTTTTCTAGGTGGAGCGTCTCATGCATCGATGCATGATCAAGGATGCATCGGTGCATTCGTGTAAAATTCAAATATTTTGACCGTTGGAACACTTGATGCATCGGTGCACCAAGTGTGCATCGATGCATGAAATGCATTCGATGTTTGAAAAATAACTTGGTGCATCGATGCATGGCTTGTGCATCGATGCATCAAATGCATTCAATGTTTTAAAAATATTCAGAGTGCATCGATGCATGGAGAGTGCATCGGTGCATGGAATGCATTCGATGTTCAATTAATTCATCGATGCATCGATGCATGGACTGATGCATCGGTGCATGCCTTTGAATAATTAATTTAAGGCTTGTTTTTGGTTCAAAATACTTTGTGAAAATTGTTTCAAAAATAGTTTAAGTACAAATCACAATTTTACACATTTAGTAAGGATTAAAATTGATCTTGAAAAACTTGGAGTAATAATTTGATATTCAGTTAATTGAATCGAATATAAATTTGTAAAATCATTTGTAAAATCTTAAAATTCATTTAACTTAATTTGTTATATCGAAATATCAAAAATGTTTTCAACACACTAGTTTATTGATTTTTGAACTTAGAACTAGTTTTAATTAGTTCTAGGTTGAACTATATATCGGGCATTGATTATATGATGTTTCTAAACTAGATTCTACAACCAATATTATCAAAAACACAAGATTTGATCAAAATTTTTAAAAATTTAGAAATAAAAAAGGTTTTGATTTTAAAATTGTTGTTTTTGATTTAATTATGTTGTTTTAAAAACTCCATATTGATTTTCAAACAGTGTTTTCAAACATAGTTTTCAAAATTGCCCATTAGGATTTATTTTAGAGAACCTTGAAATATTGAGGACTCATTTGAGTTTTGGGATTGATTATATTTGCATACATATGTTTTCAAAATTGTAGGTATCTATCCTATTCTGATTTATTGAACCATGTCTCATAAATGCCCTAGATCATCATCTAGTCGTTCAAACCGACCACCAAACCCACCTCTAAATCCTCCTCCTATTCAACAAATTCCTAATCCCGATGATCCCGAAATGACTATTCGAAACTCATGTTTTAACAAACCTGGCCGTAGGGATAATCTTTACCATAGGTTTGTCTATCTCTTCGAGTCGTATATAATTTAGGAAGAACGTATTCCTTCTCTTCGAGCTATGGTAGAAATGAACTTTAGATATCTTCCTACCTTACAAGCTTGGAAATTTGATAAACTTTTTCAACTTGAACCAATAGTTTACCAATAACTTGTTCGAATTTTCTATTCCAATGCCGTTTGTATCCAAAACGAAGCTAGAACCGAAACAATAGGAATTCGATCCTATCTTCTAGTTCAATTCATTTATATTGACTCTGACTACATTGCTAACGCATTTGGTTTAGATAATATCGGTTTAGATAATAAAAAAGAAGTAGTAGGTACTCCTTACAAGGTCAAGTCGAGTGCGAGTGTGTTAGATCACCACGATCGTTTTCTCCATCTGATGATCTCTTGGTGGTTTAGACCATCCGGAGACAAATACTCCACTTTTAGAGCTTTAGACCTTTGGTGGATACATTGTATCCAGAATAATAAGAAAATAAACCTACCTCAAATTATTTTTTCTGAACTCATTAAAACCGTAAACCTTATCCCTAATAAGAAAATTTGTGAAACTCTAGTTTACGGTTGTCTTCTGATTAACTTGTTTATCAAATCCCAGCTTAAGGTTCGGCTTGATTTAGCCATCCCTCTCAAAAATGAAATCAATCTGACATAATTAAAGAAATCGGGATGGAAGAAGGAAAAGGACCAATGGGTTTGATCCATTGAGAAAACATCGGAAGCTAGCTCTTCTCGAGCTCCTCCGGCACTGACAGCGGACGATGATCTAGAACTTCAAGAGCTATTTCAAGATATTGACGATCACGTACCCGAAGATGAGCCGGAATGGCAAGAGTATCCAATGCCTCCATACTTTAGCTTACTCATGGAGACATTGGATATGAGGTTTGCATCATTAGAGTCCCACTTGACTGCTATGGGTACTCAACAAATGAAGAATCAACGAGAGATTCGAGCTAACCACGAAGTAATTGATAATCGATTCAATATTGTGGATGATAGACTCGATGCGCTTACACGAGATGTGACTAAAATATGGGCACATCTATCTTCTCCCGATCCTCTTATGGATGATTAGACCTTACCTTGCTTTGTTTTCCTGGATTGAACTTAGGATTCATTGTTAAAACATTTTTGGATACTTTGGATTATTTTATTTTGGATGTTTGAATGTTTGAATTTGATATGGATGTTTGAACTTAAATGCCTATATTTATACATTTGGTTTGGTTGAATTTTTAATTTGAGCTTAATGTTTATTAGTTTTTTTTCATCATTTACATATCAGTTGACATATGACCAATTACTATTGCAGATTATTTATGAATATTGATTTATGGAACTAATGGCTAATCTTTCTCTTGATTTTGATCTTAGCAACTTACGCTATATCTATATATCAATTGGAGAATTTTTCAACAACAAACAAAACTTGTTTATAGACTTTTATAGTCTTTTTGATTTAACAAAAATGGGGAGAAGTGTTATAGTAAGGGGAGTAATTTTTCAAAATTAATTTTAAAAATGATTTTTGAAAAAAAACTTAAAATTACTAAAATGTTTTGTTATATCAAAAAGGGGGAGATTGTTGAAAACATTTTGATGTTTCAATATAACAAATTATGTGTTATTGGATTTTAAGAATTTATAATCATTTTTAAAGTATATTCGATTAAATTATTTGAATATCAACATATTACTACAAGTTTTTAAAACGTCAATTTCAATCCTTACTTAAGTGTAAAATTGTGTTTTAATCTTAAAATATTTTTGAAACAATTTTACAAAGTATTTCAAGCCTTAATCGAGCCAAAAATAAATTTTTAATAGGGAGGTACCGATACCCCTCATAAGGTGTACCAATGCCCCTATGCCAATTTTGGCTCCGAGAAAAACAGATTGTCCAATGGGTACCGATACCCCGCATAGGGTACCGATACCCCTATGCAAGTTTTGGCTTCGAGAAAAACATAATACCCTATGGGTACCGATACTCCCTTAGAGGTACCGATACCCCTAGTCATTTAACAGTCGAAATATTTGAATTTTACACTACAGGTACCGATACCCATTGAAGGGGAACCGATACCCCACGCTCCTAGCAGCCTTTTTCAAGAGGGTTTTCACACTACAACGGCTCTAACATCACCCAAATGATTCACAACGGCTAGAATCAATCCAAGGTGTATTTAAACAAGTTCTAAAGCCTTTGATCTACAAGAATTCATTGAGAAGCAAGAGAGAAAGCATTAAACATCAAGTTTGTGCATTTCAAGCCAATTCTCCTTCAATATTCATTTTGCTTTCAATAACACATATTGTGATCATTTGTAATCATCCTTGAGTGTTCTTTTCTTGTTCTAGAATTGTGCAAACACATTGCCTTGTGAGGTTTTTCTGTAAGTTTGCAAAATTTGTATTGTTCTCTTTGGGAGAGAGTGTTCTCAAGAATTTAGGGTATAATTCTTGAGGGATTTGTAAGGTTACTCTTTGTTCTCAAAAGAAAGACAAATTAGTGAATTTGTGGAAAATCATTAGTGTGGATAGCTAAGGTAGTGGACGTAGAGTTTGGTTGAGAAAGTCAAACCACTCTAAATTGTTGTACAATTATTTTCTATTTTCTGCAAAAGGTTCCACCAAAAAATTTATTACCAATTCACCCCCCTCTTGGCTATTTCGTCGATTGATTAACTCAACAAAGATGTTACACTACATTTATAACCATTCTACAGTAAAAAAATCAGTACAAATTTGAACAACCTTCATTTCTTTATGAAGAGTATATTATCATTACTCAATATACTTTCACAGCGTCATTAAATCTTCAAGTAAATGCATTAACTGTCAACTCTTAATCACAATTCAGAAAATTTTCCTTTCATAAGCTTTAAGCTTCCTCAAAACATAAGCTACAACTTTTATTTCTTTCCTTGTTACGCATATCAAACCATTATGAAATGCGTCACTATCAGACATATAATCCTTGCATAATTTATTACGATCTCTTTACTTTGGCATATTATGCTACTGGTAAAGAAATATTATTTTGTATTAATCTATGCACTCAAAACCTATTTCATTTGCTCCATAAAAACTAGACTCGAATATGAGTTTAACCATATAAAGTATTTTTTATAATTTAACATGTACAATTTATGGTGGATTTTCTAATCCATCTTATAAAATCTGATTTGTTTTGAATTTGATTTGATTTTCGGTTAAAAGACGAGGAATTCATAGTTATTTTAAGCATTCATGAATTGAATTTTAAGCTTTAAAAACTTTGATTCAAGTAATATTTTAATAACCTGAAATTTTGGGTGTTGTTGGAAGCCAAATAAAAGGCTAAGCCAAGATAAGGATTTATAAGCTTTGGGTTTAGTGAATTCGGGGAAGAAATTACTGTCTCAATTTCTGACCTAGCATCGGTTAAAAAATGCATATCTTCTAGTATATAATTCGGAATCAACTTTCCCTTGTTTTACACCAAACTACACAAATAAATGAATCCAACGGTGTAAGAATCACCTTCTAATACTTTCTATAAAATCTATAGCGATTTTTCCAAAGTTACCTCCAAATCATAGAATCTTGGTAAACTTTACTATTCTGCATCTTTATCTTGCTTGACACTTATTAGTCCAAATAAACGACATATATTTTTCTCCACAACTTGAATAATGGGAAAAATCAATAATAAATTTTCACAACCTTTGATAACCAAAGAATCCTAAGAAACTTTAAACTTTAGAAAATTTCTTTGAAGTTCCTTCTCAACTATAACTTGTACTTTCCAATGAACTACTCTTATTTCCTCTAGAAGATTTCAAAATATTATACAAAGATATGTATCAAATATTTTTTTTTTAAATATTACCCCGGCATATCCAAATACAGTCAAAATTCGATTTATCCAATACACAAATGCTACAAAAGAATTGTCCAATCCGAATAGAATTTCTTAAACTCATTTTAGTCACATCATACCCTAATAACCATTTTAGAAATATCCTTGTCTTTGATCACTATTCACTACTAAAGATTTCAAATCAAATATCAGTCTTAAAAAGTTTTAAATATACTTTTTAGCTAATCTAGAAGTTTATCCATCCTTTGAAATAATACTCATATTTCCTTCTTCACAATTCGAGGAAACAAATTTAATCTTATTTCAATTCAATAATTCTTATTATTACAGTTTTGATTTTTTTTAATCCTTATTAAGCAATCTTTACTAATACGACTTACCCACGTATTCTAACCTTGAAAGTTAATCACTACTTTATCACTTGCGATTAATTCCTAAACAATTTATCAACTCTATATTCTTCCTCCAATTACCATGACCTTTAAACCCCTTTTTGTGTCTTTTGAATTAATAACTTTATGCAATAGCCTAATATTAACTGATAAGGAAATAACTGCTATACATTCAAACATATTCTAAATTCTCTGAAGGATAAAATAGTTTCATCAAATTCACAAAGAACTTAACTCTATTTGAATTTTTAGCGGACAACTTTTATACCGTTTACCCTTACTCTCTAACTTTAAGGGTTTATTCTTTACTCTATCACTCTAGATTAACTCAAATCAAACATCTCTATAATCAACTTAATACTTTACTTATATATTTATAAAAAATTAAACATGCCTATAAAAACCCTATAATCATCAATAAAGTCAACGATCTCAGGGTCCTCTTTTGTCTCAAATTTTCTTGCATGCCCTCCAAACATAGTAGTAGATTACTTTAAATCAATAGCTTTATTCTTTAAACAATCAAGCTATGACCACATCTCAACTTCATTCTCATTACGAGGCGAGGCATTTCTTCCACAAAATGGAGCATAATCTCTTACAACTCCAACCTTTCTAGGGCGAAATAATAAATTCTCTCTGGTCTATTTGGGTCAATTATAATCTCAATCTTCTTTTTATCATTATCAATTTTCTTGCCTTTACTTTTAACTTCACCTTAAAGTTTAAAATCAATCGTTCAAGACGATTCTTTTGCTTCCGACTTTTAACACAACCACATTTCAAATTTACGTTAGTAAAGAGGAGCATCAACAATTAAATCATCTAACCATACCAGATTTGTATTATTAACATCATAGTGACATGTACACCTTTTCAACATAAAAAAGACTTGGTTTAGGTTGAGAATTGGCCAAACCTTCAGCTCTGATATCAATAAATGTAATATTATTAACTCGTACACGTCCCTGAATAAGAGTCAAAGATGTCACACTACATTTACACATTTACACATTTACAACCATTCTACAGTAGAAAACCAATAGAAATTTGAATCTTTAATTTTTTTTATTTAATCATTTCCATAAACACAATTTAAATTGTGTAACATCAAAATATAATATTTAAACATTCAAATCGATATCAGTTTCATATAGCAACTTGATAGTTTAGTGTTGTTTGATATTATAAAATAAACTACCTAATTTAAAAATCAACCAATCAACTTTTAAAACATAATATTATAAAAAAAACTATTCATTTATACTACTACATAAATCTACTACCAACCATATTAAAGCATTTCTAATTTACTATTACAAACTATTTTAAAACTAATTTATCAGAGCAACCAAACAATCATAATATACATGCCACTAATAAGCCAAAAATAATATCAAGGATGTCTTACTGATACTATGGTTCAGTATAATTTTCCAAGAAGAGATGTTCGCTGTGCTCCCCACGTCACGTTCTCATCCTTTTATTTATCGACGCATGGATATCATCAAATGTTAAGTATAACTTAATGAGACATTATAAATAAAACGAGGTGAGATAAAATATAAAAAATAACATAATGTTTCAAACCAATATTATTTATTCAAATAAAACATTTGAATTTACAACCCAACTTAAAAAAACATTTTCCTTATCAATAGACCTAAAAACAATATCTCATGATTTTATAAAAAAAAAGCATGACAGTCAAATCACAGAAATCAATGAATATTCATTTTCAGTTAATCACATATTCAGTCTCATAATCATCACTTTCACATTTCATATTCAATATTATCACTTTTCAATATAGCCCAATGTATATCTAAAAAGAATGCAAGGAACATGAGTGAGGCGAGTGCGCACAATAAGCTCCAAGTGTCATCATCAGTAAGCAGTAATATGCACTTCAAGTGCCTCATATCATTTGCAGTAATGGTGCTACATATAATGTACACGAATGTACAATATCAATGTTAGTAAACAGTAATCACTCCACCTCATGGCATGCCAATTGTACTTATGACCCTCAATGCAACATACAACGGGCTTTATAATAAATTCATATCATTTATAAATCCAACATTTCCAATCAGTAGCATTTTCAAACATCATTTATTAAAACCAATGCATTGGGTAGTTCATACCTGAAATCATTCATAATTAAAATATAGATATCATATAAAATGCTTTGGGAAACTCATGCCCTAAAATCATTTTAGGGAAACTATTTAATTATCCTTTCATAAATTATCTTATAAAAACATATTTGCTAAATCATACCCAAAAATAAATCATAAATCATTTCAATAAACTTTATGGAAATATTCCATTATTTAATTCAAACCTTTCTTTAAAAAAAACTCAGAGGTTGACTTTATTGCAAATCTTCTTCTATCAGTATATTCAAATAAATAAAATATACTCACCTTAGCCTCACTATAAAACCTTTAGCGACGATATTCTTTTTAATCATGTACTTGATCATTCGCTTCCAACTCATATCACAAGACTTATCGTAGTCTAAATAAAATCACGGATAAAACACAATAATCAAAATATATGTTAGTGTTATACTAACATAATCAAAATCCACTAATTAAATCCATAAAATATAATTCGATACTTATTCGATATAAAATCACTTCACTATTCCATAACAACTTCAACATTTCCAAAATGACACTTCAATTCCTTGTATATTCATTTTCATCATCAAATCACCCAATTTCACAATCCTTACAATTTAGTCACCATTTATGAATTCTTTTAGAATTCATACCAACTTTTCTAATTAATTCAAAATGGCCCTTCACCATTTTATAATTCACACTCAATACTAAAATCTGCAGCATTAAAATACTATTTTCAATCTAATACACACTCATTTGCAAACTTGCAATTCAACCCCCAAACTCTTTCAACATTTTTGAATTAGTCACCAAATTTACCAAATATACACTTTGGCCCAATTCAACATTCTAAATTAAAATTCAACATTCAAATTTTAATTTCCATCACAATACCTTCATAATTACATGTTTACACCTGATTGTCTCAAAATTTCCAAAACTTGCAAAATATCCCTTTACATACACAATGTTCCAAAATGATCCAAATAAGCTTCCAAAGCATGTATCATTATAATATCAAATATAAACCACAAGAAATTTTTGTGTACTTTTCCCTTAATTTCATCCCCATGGTTGAACCTACTTAGAAAAATAGGGCATAATTTTCATTTAATTTCAAGCATGAATTCAAGCTCCTAAGATCAAATTCATACAATTCCAGTTATCCTAACATCAAATTTAATCCAAATTCAACAATCCCTCTTAAACCCTAACCATGGTTGAATTTAATGTATACAATTTTTGATGATTTTAATCATCACACATGCTTAAAAATTAAATCTAAAACACTAATAACATAGAAATCATCCTTTAATTCTTCAAAATTCAACATGTTCTTCATGAACCCTAATCATGAATTTCATCATCAAAACATGTTTTCCATGAATTATTTATACCAAATGATAGATAATTTCAAGGAGATTAATTCTCTATCTCATAGCTTAACCCAAAAATCAATCAAATAAGCTTAAAAGTCAAATTGAAAAATCTCTCATACAACAATGGAAGTCAATATTGGAGCAAGAAGAAGAGGCTGAATTTTCTTGATTTTTCTATCATAATTATAACAATACACATTACTTTATAACAATTAAATGAATTTAAAATCCATTTAAAACTAATTTACATTTTTGTCATTAATGAAACTTGATAATTTCACCCATGCCATTGCATTCCAATTTAATATTCCAAAGTCAAATATGAACCAACAAAACTTGAATTCCACCTTTGCTCATGCAATTTTTGAAAATTGTAATTTAGTCACTAATATTCATAATTCTGGCTTAACATGGAAAATCGATCTTAATTCCACTGATCCATGTTAAATTTCACTTTTCTAAATTATAGAAATAATATTTCCAACATTTTTCTATCATCCTTCAAATTTTCGTGAATTTCTAGCTTGATCCAATTATCCTAATTCTTATAAGACTTTACTACTTTATAGTTTTTAATACAAATCCCGAATCAAAATTCTAATCTGACAAAAATGTCAATTTTGTAATAAATTTTTCACTTACGGGCCAAAATATATAACTTTTAAAAATTATATTTTTGGTCTCTGAACTTTTCCAATGTTTATACTTTGACCATTAAACTTTTAAAATTTATATTTTAATTACTTGCCAAAATTTTGGGTATTAGACAACCGATAACGTAGGGCATGCAAACCGTAAGGCGGTTCACCTGGCCGACATCAAGTAGCATCAAGGAACCAAACTATGACAGCTGCCAAAGATAAATATGAGGAACTCGACAGTAACGTTACATTGAGCCCCGCTATGCTAAGGCCATTTTTTGCGAGAGCGTCAGCTTTGGAATTACAGGATCTAGGTGTGACCTTTACCAAGATACCTTCTCTTGCAACCATCATCGTAACTGACTGAAACAGAAGAGCCTAGTCTTTAGGGAAAATAAAAGGATTTGAGATCCAGTCTACAGAATTAGCTCAGTCGCTCTAAAAAATAAAAGTAAACGATCCATGCCATATAGAAATTGAAAGAACTTCAAAGTTGTAAGATTGTTCAGTGTGAATTTGGTGCTCGACAGGATCACATCATCATACTTGCAAATCACATGATGATCATGCATATTACATCTTTACTTAAGCATATGTTATGGTTATGTTAGCTTATGCATTCATTCTTAGCTCAATCCATGCATACACATTTATTCTTAGCTCATTTTTTTCTTAAGCCATGTTTATGCACCATTCCTTAGTTCATTCAATACATTTGCATTCATATTTAGCTCATTTTCATTTATAACATATGTGGCATCATGCATTCATCATTCTTCTAGCTCAATTCCTATCTAATTATTTGTTTACATACTTTTTCTAGGTACATTGGATGCTAAGGCAAGCTATGGCAGCTAGGGGTTAAAAGATGCATGCTTTGGCAGCTTATATCAGCTCACAAACATCAAAATATAGCTCGCCAGGCTCAATATCAGCTCATTGCACATAAAATATAGCTCAAGGAGCTGAAAGGGCAGCTAAACTTAGCTAGAGAGTAGCGAAGAGGACTAAAGGTAGCTGAAGTGTTAGCTGGACAGTTCACGTCAGTTAGATTGATCTCTAATTTTGAACAGACTAAAACATCTTTGGGTGATGAAGTTTTCTTGACATTTAATCTCCTATCTCTTAGCTTTCCAATGCACTTTGAATCGCATCAATCTGATATTGGGAGCTTGAGATATGCCTAGATTACTGAAGATAGTGTTGGTCGGAAATTAATACGGGATTTGCAACCATTCATCTTTTTCAAAGGACTTATGCATGGGAGGCATTAATGGAGACATGCATGGACGAGAAAAGAATATTAAAATGAATCAGCACATTTGTGAGAAGGTGCAAGATTTCATTCAAATGCTTTTAAGTTCATCCATTCATACATATTCATGCAAGAAGTCGAATGGTCTTGTTCACACTAGAGGGAAGAATTTCAGCCAAGATACATTCATGAAGATTTATTCATTTAATTCATCATACATTCACCATTGACCGTACATTGTATTTCTTCAAGGGATGACCATTAATCCAAGAATGTTCACTCATTAAATCTTGTATGTGCATCCTAGACATCCTTAGGCCTATAAATAGTTTAACTTTCATTTTGTAATGGAACCAACTTTGTTTAATCAAAACTTGTGAGATTTTCTCTCTTTCTAGTTCTCTAAAAACTATATCGACTTATCAAGTGCTCTTATGCTTGTGGCTTCACCTATCTTCTATCCACCCTGCTATTTTTGGTTCTTTTGGTTTAATATACCTAAAGGGTCAAAGTCCTTAAACACCATCCCTCAAGTTTCTATAAGGTCTAGGTTTAAGCTTTAATATAGCTTAGTTTGATTCCTTTTTTTCTTGAGATACTATCTTCATCCTTCACTACCATTTCCATACTTCTTCTTCCATCACCATAACATCGTTTCATATACAAATACTTCTTTAAATCCTTTCAAACATATCATCATCTTCATCTATTTCGCTTTCATTTCTATCTTACCATCTTACTCATTCATATTTAACCATTTTCTTTAAAGCCTTCTTATTTCAGGAACACTTGCTGTCTTCCTAAGTCCTACAATCAAAGTGCAAGTCTTACCTCACAAAGTGGAGTAGGCATGCTTATATCATATGGTATTCAGAGCTAAGGCGGAAGCAAGCAAGTTGTGAAGTGTTGTTCAAATAAATCAATCAAAATCAAAAAGAAAAAGAAGTGTTATTCAAAAATCATTGAGGAAACGTGCAAATAGAAAGAAAGTAAAAGAAAAGACAAAACCAAAGCAAGAAAGAAAAGAGAAGCAAAGTTAAAACCAAAGGTTGTTCATACATCAACAAGTGCCAACAAGCCTAAAGCAATTTTCAACACTTTGATTGTGGCTAAGGAAGGTTGTCAGTGTCTTGTGGTAAGAAATTCCCTTTCCTTCTATCAATTTTTTTCTTCTTTCTTTTCTTTGTTTAAGCCAACCTTTTTATCATCTATTTGTTCCTTTCTTTCTACTTAATAAACTTTTGCAGCAAAACGCCTACGCACTTGATTTGAAGGTCTTGAGTTAGTTCTTTTAAAACTTAACAAGAGAGAAACGAGTGGAAAAAGACATAAAGAGCGTGTGAGATCAGAAAGGAAATTGCAAAAGCCAAAAACACATTCCCAAGTGCAAACACGAGCGTTTGAGTGGTGTGATATCAATTTTTTTAGTGACCGTGAGGTTTTGTTGTGTGAAATTTGATAAGCTCCTATTTTCACATTTCAATTTCTTTAATCGCTAACAATGTTGTTTGATGTTTTATCTTCTCAATAAATGGAGTATGAGAAACAAAGTGAAAATGCATTTCACACTAGATGTCATGTCAATAGTAAAGTTCGCCATCTAATCATTGACGATGGAAGTTGCACCAACCTTGCAAGTACACTCATAGTGCACAAATTGGGCTTAAAAGCAATGCATCATCCGTATCCATATGAAGCACAATGGCTTAATGACGATGAAATTGCCATTACTTAACAAGTGTTACTCCCGTTTTCCATTGGCAAGTATGAGGACGAGGTTCTTTGTGATGTAATCCCGATGAGAATAACTCATTTGCTGCTTGGAAGACCGTGACAATTCGACAAAAGGGCCACTCACGATGGATTCTTAAATCGTTGCTCATTCAACCATGGGAGAAGGCAAACCACGTTGACTCCTTTATCATCACAACAAGTGCTTCAAGATCAAAGTCATCTAAAGAAAAGCTTTGATGCTATGCAAGAAGAACGTTGTGAGAAAACAAAGAAATTTGGAGTTGAAAATGAGACTTTATGTGAGAATATCATTGAAGTGATTGAAAATAAAAATGAAGGCATTGAAAAGATTGAGAGTACAAACAAGAGAGTGAAGAGAAAATTCGATAAGAATGTGAGATTGAAAAGAGAATTCAAAACAAACATGAGCATGAGAGAAAAAAATGCGAGGAGAAGGAAGTTTTGCTTTCTACTAATCATTTTTTTCTTCTATTTGTTCTTTGAGTTTGCAGGTTATTCCAAGGGATATACAAGACGATTCAAGCATCATTTCTTTTGAAATTCCAAAATATGTGTCACTTGAAATTCCAAAAAACATGTTCATTAACCTTCAACGTACATTCACCTCATATTCAAGATAGAATAAATCTTATGAAAGGGAAGATTCAATGAACCTAACCATAGAGAACATTAAGAGTCTAAACTCATTCATTTATGAATTTAATCCTTTCCTTGTCTTTGATTCTAAATTATCTACTTCTAACTTTGCTTTATTTTTCAAATTGTTGATTCAAAAGCAAAGACTTGAACATGTAAAGCATTTTGAGCAAAGAAAATGGTGCAAATTGAGAGTGAAAGAATTTCCAATCCAATGAAGATCAAAGTTGTTCACTTATGTACCAATTATTGATTTGGGGACAAATCACCTTAAAGAAGGGGATGATGTGATCATGTCGAGCACCAAATTCACACTGAACAATCTTACAACTTTGAAGTCCTTTCATCACCATTTCTTGAGATTCTATCTTCATTCTTCACTACCATTTCCATACTTCTTCTTCCATCACCATAACATCGTTCCATATACAAATACTTCTTTAAATCCTTTCAAACATATCATCATCTTCATCTTTATCTATTTCGCTGCCATTTCTATCTTACCATCTTACTCATTCATATTTAACCATTTTCTTTAAAGCCTTCTTATTTTAGGAACACTTGTTGCCTTCCTAGGTCCTACAATCAAAGTGCAAGTCTTACCTCACCAAGTGGAGTAGGCGTACTTATATCATTAGTCCCACTTTAATCTAGGTAAGGACAAAAAAGCATAAGAAAGGGAAGAAGCTGCTCAAATTAATTCATTACTGATTATCAGGATATATTAACCTAAAAGGTTTTTGAGCTTCCACAAGAATTCTACTTGCCTCATTTTGAGCAAATTCATCAGCACAAGAGGCAACCCCATTATACTGTTGCTGACATTCTGTTGCCCAGTTCTCTGATGCTGGTTTGACTTGATTATCATCAATAATAAGTTCCCCACGACTCGTCTTTGAAACAAATTGAAGAAATTTTGAATTTTGCATACCCCGAAACATAAAGAACATAAGTGTATGGTGGTGTTTGTTTTTACTGTATAAGATCTGCAAAGCTCTTATGTTTGCGCCGCACAGACCACGCGCAGACATTGAGCTTCGCAGGCCGTTTGTTTTTTAGAAGACAAAAGCTCTTCTAACGTCTGCGCGTGGTCTGCGCGGTGCAGACGTGGTCTTATGTCTGCAGACGTCTTCTAACCTCTTCAAAGAGGTTTTATATTTAATTTTCTATTATATTTGATTTTAATTTTAATATTAATTTTTTAAATAAATTAAATATTATTTTTTTAATATTATATTATAGATATTAATTTTAATATTATTTTTTTAAATAAATTAAATATTAATTTTTTAATATTATATTATTGATAATTAATTTTATATCATATAAATTATTTTATATATTATTATAATTTTATATTTATTTTAATTATTTTGATTTAATTTTAAATATAATATTTTTTTGGATTTGTTATTTTTAAATTATATTTAAACTTTTTATATAAAATGTAAGTATTTAAACCACATTGCTTAATAAAAAATGAATTCATTGTTTGATAATTAAGATTTTAAAATATAAAAAATTGTAAATTATGTTTTTAAAATTTTAAAATATAATCACAATTAAATAAAAAATAATTATAAAATAATTTGATAAATTAAAAACTATTTTCTAAAAATATCATATAATTATAAAAATAAATTATGAATATATATTTTAAAAAATTAAAAGTATTACATAATTGCATATTTAAAACAAATCATATAATTTAATGATCATTTATAAATTTTATTCTATAAAACTTATAAAACTAATAATACATGTTATTATGTGAGAGTTATAATAGAATTAATAAGGTGGTGTTTGTTTTTCTAAAAAATTTATTATTGTAGTTGTATGAATTATTTAAATTTCAGTATTGTAAAACTAAAATTATTTAAATCTCAGTATTGCAAAACTCTTTTAAGTTAAAAAAAACAGTTTATTTATATTTAAGTTTATTTTAGCAGTCTGTAGACGTTAAAAACAAACAGTCTTCTTCTTGCAAACTGCAAACTTTTGGTCTACCTCTTCTGCTATAGATGCCTGAAGATGTGGTCCGCAGACTACAGACATTTTACCTCTGCAAAAACAAACACCACCTATACATTCACTCACGCATGACCTGAAACTTAGGATCACCATTCTGAGAGAGAGAATGCACAAGCATTCTAGTATGTTGAATTGCAACCAAACTTTCTATATTTCCCCCTCTCATTTGATCTACAGATGTTAATTGAGCTTGTTTCTGTATGTTGTAGCTCATTAATTGTATTATAAAAGAAAAATAAGCTAAAGATGACACGCACATAAAGACTACACAAAGCACAAGATGGTAGAAGAAAAGGGAAACTAAAGTCAAATAGGAACGTATATCCATTGGAAATAGAACAAAAAGTTAGAAATATAGTCCGGAAGAGAGTGAATAGGCTAACTATAAGGATGAAGAGGATCAAGTGTATGATAGTAAATTAGTAATTGATAACCAACAATATACTCCATAAGGAAGAGAATGCAAAGATTCAACTTGGTTAATGATAGAACCTACCTATCAGCTTCACCTAGAAACACCAAGTTTTATGTTGCTACAAAAACAGATCCATGCAGTCAAGCAAGCTACAATATCATTCATTAACTCCAAAGATTTGATAGCCATATTTCATTTAATGCAAAGGAGATGTTTCGTTCTTACCTACTCAAATTCAGAGGCCCAAACCCTAGCAACATGTTGTTGTTCAAACGAACGAGCCCAAGCATCAAGATCACCATGGTGTATTCTATTTTGGTTGAATTGAGTGACCCATCCTTCTAGCAGCGTAAGGCTTCATGACGCCTTGAGATTCATTCCAATGGTCCTCTAGTTCTCTAAACCTCCCAGGCATGGGTCCCCTGCCATGGATATCATTTTTTATTTCCAAGGAACTCAAGAGTGCATTTACCTGGAAACAAACAAGTTACAAGAAAAATGTTAAATTGGGTATAAAATCAGGTGTAAATTCATAACAGATAACACCATGTAGCAGTGATCAAGCAAAGGACACAAAACTTGAGCATTAATAAATTCTTCACTCCTATCAGCAAAAATGTGTCGGGCCATTATGCTGCTACGATCATGTATGCACTGTTTATCACCTTGAGACAATCCTAAGAGAGGAAGTGGGGTCGGTCGTAAAGGAATTCCACTTTGGCTACTGTCAACAAATGAGTACAAAAAACTTGACAGTACCCTTTGAGGTGGTCCTGAAGTACAGATGTAGAAAGATTAATTCTCTTGATATTTAAGGGCAAAGAAGCTTATATCCTTAGTTGAGGTGCTTCTGAAGCATATGTTGAGCATACCCAAATTCAAAACACAGTTTAAAGAGTAGCCAATAGCAAATGTGATACGATAAGATTAGAACCATTTTGTTTGTTCATTTACACACTCCAAAGGAGAGTAAAGTAAAACAAAACAAAACAAAACAAAAAACAGTTATAAAGATGAAAAGGTTGAATACCATCAAGAGTGGGTTGAATCGGCGGTGCTGGAGCAGCAACAGGGTCAAAGGGAGGTTGACGTTGTATCTCTTCCCATGCATCCACGAATCCATTGGCATTGGCACCGCCGAAGCCTCGGATGAACTCAGAACCCTGAAGGGTTTTTCACTTTTAAATCTTTTAAGCCAACAGAAATTTGTATTCAGTTTTCATGTTTATTGAAGAAGAAGAACCTGGGCGTTAGATTGGAGAAAGGGGCGGTCGAGCTCAGAGCCAGGAAGAGCAGCAAGGGGATCATTGGCGTGTGAATAGAATTGGGTATGGGGAGAGGCAGCAGCTGTGTTTGGAATCTCCTTCAGTACACACTGCTCAGAAGAACACACACGTATACATAAATCAAAATTAGGATAAAACTTAACCAGGAGTTAAAGAAATTAATGTAAAGATAAAGATTAAAGGGACCTGAGTCTTGGAAGAAGAACCGATAAGAACGTTGGCGAGAGCACCTAGACGATTGGAGGAAGAGGAAGAAGAGCTGGGAACGGCACAAGCAACTCCTCCCGTTACCAGCTCACACATCGACATCGTGTTCGATTTATTTTGTCTGGTCTTTCCTGATTGTGCTAATTTCCTTCTCTTTGTTGTTTTACAGTTTTAATAATGGAGCCGGTCGTTGAAGATCGGGCTGGCTGGTAGCTGCTGAGCAGCGATTGGATTGGATTGGATTGGTTTTTCCTTTCTCAACTAGGGAGGGCATACCGATATAGTTTCATGGGTTTCGAGCTTTAATTAAAGGCGGGATATATATAAGTTTAGTGGGTAGTAAGTAGATTTAGATGTAAAATGTTTTACTCATCATGTTAGTGGATAGGTGATGGGTTTAAGACTTTACCCGACTTACATTATGTGTCTTACATTCACTGAGCCACTAAATACCTATCATATAAAATTTAGACCATTATGAATTTAGATAAAATTTTAGAGATTATTCTGTAAATCTTAAGATTTTATATGACATAACTTATAATTTAATCTAATATTAGGGTATAAATATTTTTAGAATTGAAAATTATTATTTCTCTTATCTTAAATTGATGGGTATGGATAGGTATAGGCGGTACATATGAATATGAGATAAGTGATGTGTATCCAGTAAGATAGTGAGGGTTGGGATGGACTTGAGAATGTATTTATGTAGGCGGGTGTAGATTTAAAATTTTTACCATGGATAGTGAGTAGGTGGTAGATATGAAAAATATTAGGTGGGTATGGGGATGGGGGAAGGGGTATCCGCACCCGCCCCACCCGTTTGTCATCCCTACTTTCAACGTTGTTTTTGAAAGGATAAACTATGTATTTAATACCTAAACTATTAGTTTTGATATGTTTTAACACCTAAATTTTCAAAACCATACCTAACTTTTAGTTTTCATTTTATTTTAGTACCCACCGTTAAAAACTTAACGTGTTTAGTATCTAAACTATCAGTTTTGGTCCATTTTAATAACTGTACTTTTAATTTTTTTCAAAATTTAACGTTAAATTTTGAACGATATACTAAAATAAAATAAAAACTAAAGTAAAAAAGAAACAAAAAGTAAAGTTTAGGTATGATTATGAAAAAAATTAAAAGTTTAGTTACTAAAACGGATTAAAACTGATAATTTAAGTACTAAATACGTAATTTATCCTTTTTAAAACTATTTTTTTTGCGTCAAAAGTATTTTTACAGCTAAAAGTAGTATTAAATAAATAATTTCTAAAATAAAAATGAGAAATACTTTTCAATACAAATGCAAAAACTAAAAATTGTTTTAAGTTTTGTATAGTTTCATGAAATATATAGAGTTATTACATATTTGTTTATTTTATATATATTTATTATAATCTAAGTCTATAGGTTTTATAAATTATAATATTAGAAATTTTAAATACAATCACATATTTTTTAATTTATAGTATCATATCTAAAATCATTATTTATCTTCGTAAAAATACTTTTAATAATAATATTTAACATTTAAATTTTGGATGAGTGCACGAATCAAGCGACCTCGGCAGTAAAGGAATTGTTGTTATTCCTTGAGGCCTCGAGTTCGAGCACATGAATGTCAGAGGTTTGAGTGTTCAATGTCAAATGGTTGAAAGTTATCTTTGAACATATATTGTCTTGTACTTACCCTGTAATACCCCAAATAGTAGGTCAGTGATTATTTTGAAAGGAATTAAAATTTGGATGACTAAATTGAATAAATGGTAAAGTATAAGAAATGATTTAAGTAAGACCAATTAGTAAGAAATGAAATAACGAAAGGACATTTTGATCTTTTAGAGTGAAATGAATTTAAAACCCATTTAAATTTAGGGATTTAAGAAAAAGGGGAAAGTGAAAAACTATGCTAATTAAGTCATTTTACTCTTCTTCTTCTTCTTCTTCTTCCTGTGGTTGAGTGTCATCCTCCATAAATTAAGGTAAGTTTCATCTAGCTATATCTAGTGTTTCCTTTTGATTATGATTGGTTCTTGCAACCTTAAGTGATATGTAAGCTTTAGGAAATGTTATATAAGATTAAAACTATGACATGGAGGAAATATTAGAGAATTAAGAAAATGGGTTTTGAAATGATATATTAAGATATGAGTGTTTATTGATGTTTACTAGTAGTTTTGACTTGTCAAAGTAGAAAATGAGATATTAGAAGCATTGGATGGGTTTAACAAGTTAGAAAAAGTGGTGTGATCCTTAGATTTGAATGTTCTTGGGAAATTTTATATGTTTTAAGAAGCTAGATGAAGGAAGGTTAGTAGGGATAAGTAAAGAAGAGTTTAATAATATTGTTGGGTGTAAACATAAGGAACTTTGACCAAATTTGGGTAAGAATCAGGCTGAAAATGGAAAATATGGGTAAGGGTATCGGTACTGATAGAACAGTACCGATACTATAGGCTTGAAATTGGAAGAATCAACTGGGAAGTATTGATACTGATGCAAGCAGTATCGATACCGAAAAGGGGTATCAATACTATGAGGAAGGTATCAATACCATTGATAACAGAATGCAAAAATGGTATCGATACCGTAATAGAGTATCAGTACCATAGTATAGTAGTATCGATACCATGGTAGAGGTATCGATACTATTGAGCCATAAATTTTAAAATAAGCTGATAATGTTATAGAAAATTAAATAATATGTACTCTTGAGTAATGTTTAAGTATAATTGTTAGGAAATATACTAATAATTGATATTGAGTGTGTCTTTATTGGATGCTTGAGTAGATCGAAATCAAGCTTCAGAGTCAAGCAAAACAAAAGGCAAAGGCAAATTACATGCGTAATCAACTTTGCGTTTTGGATACAATAGCGAGGCAATCTAGGTGAGTGCATTAATTATGTACGTATATGTTGCGGTAGTCATAGATGTATGATTTATTGATATATGTATGATGATTACCAAATGTCTCTAAGTATGCAAAAACTAAGAAATTCATAATAAGCTTATGAATTTCCGTATAGACACTTTGTGTGCAAAAAGTTAAGAAATTCATAATTAGTTTATGAATTTCCGTATGGGCCCTTTGTGTGCAAAAAGTTAAGAAATTCATAATTAGTTTATGAATTTCCGTATGGGCACTTTGTGTGCAAAAAGTTAAGAAATTCATAATTAGTTTATGAATGTTCGTATGGGCACTTTGTGTTCAAGAAGTTAAGAAATTCATAATTAGTTTATGAATTTTTGTACGGACACTTTGCGTGCAAAAGGTTAAGAAATTCATAATTAGTTTATGAATTTTCGTGTGGGTACTTTATGTGCAAAAAAGTTAAGAAATTCATAATTAGTTTATGAATTTCCGTATGGGTACTTTATGTGCAAAAACTAAGACATTATATGAATTTACGTATTAGTATTGTGTGTGCAACCCACATAAATTATAGGAATGCTTGGGAAATGAATGTATTGGCACTATAGCTGTGAACGATAGAGTGTTTAAAGAATTTGAAAGAATTAATGGACATCAAAATGGTCATGATATACTTTTATTTAGAATTTTGCTTATGATTATTTATGCCTCACTAAGAAATTTCTTAGTGTGTGTTAATTTCATACGTAGGTTTTAATACAAGCTGAGTAAGGAGACCATCGGACATTCAAGTAAGTATCGCCTTGTCAGTAATAGTACGACATCCATGTCTACTTTTGATGTAATTAGCTGGCATGTAATAGATTTAGTAAAAACGCTCTGAAAAATATTTGATTTACCATTATGTAAAATGATGAAATGTTTGAACATCACTTTTGTTTATCTACATAAATTTATTTATTGTTTTATTATTATTAAATTAAAATGTTTTTATAAAAAGGAACAAAATTTTACGGGTTTTCAAATATGAAATTGTTTTAAAAGTGATGTGACATATATATCTCATGTACGGAAGGGTATACGGGAGATGGGTGTTACATTTATTGGTGATATATATTGAATCTACACTCTTCAATGGAAATGAATAGATAGTCTTATTGTTGTCCTGATCTACGAATGACAAGTACTGATGTCCTTGAGTTATAAGTATGGCTGCAACAAAGATAAGAAAGAGATGGAATTAGAAATGGAATAAGAAATGGATAAGTAAATAATTAATGGAATAAAATAATAAAGAGATGGTTGCGGAATTATAATGAATATGTTGGTGGCCTTGATGGAAGATGGTTGATGGTGTTGATGTTGAATGGAAGATGGTGGTGATGTTGTATCTCAAACACGCCAAAGAAGAAGCTATGCTAGAAAGCATAACCCCGGTCTTCACAAACTTGCTTGAGGGGTGTTAATTGTGTCTTCAACCCACTAGATATAAAATCTAGGAATTTGGGAATGAAGGTGAAGGAATAACGCCACAACTATAAGAAATATACTTGTTTAATCGATAAAGTTCTCAAAGAATTTTGAAGAGAGATTTAACTCACAAAGGTTGTTTATATTTTGAAATGATATGAGTACAAATGAAAACAAGCCTCTAAATTTATAGGAAATGAGAAGGCTTGTTCGAATAGGCATCTAATGTTTCGGCTAGGTACATGTCTCTAATGAAAGTACATAATTAATTAAATGAATGGATATGCCCATAGGCTTGGTGTTGGTTCGGCTAATCTTTCATAAAGGGGCTTGATGTTTCGGCCATGCATGAATCAACCTCCCTTTGGCCAAATGTTGGTGTGCTTGCTCATCTTGGTGCCAAATTCATCCTCCTTGGCCGAATGATGATGTGCTGGTTCATTTTGGCGCCCAAAGCTCTCATGTGCAAGGCATGTTGATAGTGGTCGAATAGGCATAGTGCTTTGTCTCAGGTCTCTTCATGATTTAGGCCTCCAATGGTTGTAATCTCTTCACCAACGTGTACCTTAATGAAAAGGCATCTTCATGGGCAGCATCATTCATGAAAAGTCACAATTGTTGGAAGGTAGCCTTTCATGTTTGAGCTAGTTGTAGGGTGAATGAGCTGGAGGTGAGTTAGCCATAGGTGAGTTGTAACATGATGATCATTATGGTAGATCCTTGTGAAAAGGTATCTCTTGAGGTGGCAAATATTCGCGAAAGGGTAAGATTTCACAAAATTTGACTTAGGACATATTTGATGTATCCTAAGTGGTGATGATGATGGTGCAGCTCCCCAGCTAAATTGAAGTCATCTTGTAGCTCAAATATTTAGTTCAATCCAGCTATGAGCTCACGAGTCTCCGGACAATTTCTCACCAAATGTTCCTTAAGCTCTTCTAAACGTTCTCATATAAGTTTTCTTGCCTCTGCTTACACCATTTAGCTCTAAGATAGCTCCCAAGTTGTGTCCGAATGTACCTACACATATAACATAAAGAATAAGTTAAGTATATGAACTATATTAATTTGTATAAGATAAAGATGTGTACTATAGGTTATAGTAATAACTCATGCATCATATGATAATGAATGAATATTATTATAACTATAGATTATATGCATGAATATCAATCAATGATGCAAACCATAGGACATAATGAAAGAATGAACATGTTATGATAATTCAAGTATAGTCTAATATGCAAATGAATTCTCATAATAATATATAGTGCATAAATGAATAAATATAATATAAAGTAAGATAGAAATCCCTTATATTGAGCTTGATGGATCTTTAATGATGTGAGTATGTCATGAAGAAAGTTGGTGCTAGACAGGATCACATCATCCTCCCCTTATTTTGGGCGATTTGTCCTCAAATCGAAAGGTGACTTCTCCAAATTGTATGCCCATTCAATCGTTACTGGTTTACCTCCATAGGTCATCTTTATGAAAGGATTCTTATAAAAAGTCGTATCCCTTGAATAAGTTCCTTGAATTTCCATGACCTGAAAAGAGAAGAAATTTTCATAAGTAAGAGAATTATTAATTATGAGTAAGTGAAAGTTGTACTCCCTGTTCTCATGTTTTGGATAGCCAAAAGTCATGTCTTTTGAAGACATATTATCTTGAATGATCATATCTTTTGGTACCCCAAAAGACATATTGTTTGGCTCAAAAGTCATGTCCATTGAATCATGAAAATTATAGTTTTTGGCACTTGAAAAGATAATTCTCTTAAGCTTCCATGGATCACGCCTACTGGTTCCTCTATCTGACCAATTGCATCATTTGGAATATCATGCAGTTCAAAGAAAATTTCTTTGTTGGAATAGGCATTTGCAATGTGTCCTTTGATGATGGATCTTGTTTCTTGTATCACTCTTTGATCTGACACATCATGTTTTTTAAAAAGAGTATGTAACTTTTTATCTCCACTCTTTGAATCATCATGATGGTTTATGGAGAGTCTTAACCTTTGAAACTTATTGAAATGCTTGAGTTCAATGCACCAATCAAACTTATAACGACAAAGGATCTTGTCATTAATGTTTGGTAGGATAATACAATGTACATAACTCAAATTCCTGCAAAGTAAATCAAAGTTAAATTATAAGAAATTATTAACAAGATGAATGGAAACATTAAACCAAGGTGGATGTTTAATAGGAATTGGTTGATGAATTCTTTTCAGGATTGGCAATGTACTTGGAATATCAACGAACACAACTCTTGACACTTCAAGTGACGCTTCTTTTGGAACTTCAAATGGTATAACCTTTGAAACATTAAGAGTCGCACCTATTGGTTCTTCAAAGGTCACATCTTTTAGTCCTCCAAAAGTCATAATTCTTGAATCATCTCCTCTAAAAGATACATCTCTTGGATTATCCTACAAAACAATAGGAAGAATAGATGAAAGAGTAAGGATAGTTAAAATTTGTTCTTCATTTTCCTATTTATTTCCAAATTCATCATTTTTAACTCTCTCATTTTCAAATCCAACGTCTTCTTCATCCACTCTTTGATTCTCATCATTTTCAACGGTTTGTTCAATTTCAAAATGCATTCCTTCATTCAAACTTTCTTCCAAACGTTATTCTTCAAGTTTCTCATTCATTGCTTCAATGTTTTTCCTCAAGGTGTTTTGATCTTCATTTACTCGATTTGGTGAGAGTGGAGTCAAGATGATTTTTCTTTCATTGTGAAAGAAAGAGTATCGGTTTGTGAAACCATCATGGACAGCCCACTTGTCAAATTGCCATGGCCTTCCCAAGAGTAAATGACTCGTATTCATATGCAACACGTCACATAAAATCTCTTCTTTGTACCTTCCAAGTGAGAATAGAACAAGTACTTGTTCAGTAACCTTCAATTCTTAATTGTCATGCAACCATTGCAATTCATATGGGCTGGGATATTTAATCGTTGTAAGCCCCAATTTGTTCACCATGTATGTGCTTGCAATGTTTGTATAACTTCCTCCGTCAATAGCTACAAGACACACTTTACCATTTGCATAGCAAAGAGTGTGAAAGGTGTTTGTCATTTGTTGTTCGTCCTCCAATGTTTGGAAAGATGAAAGATCACAAGACATTGTTAGTATAAAATAAAGAAAATTAAAAACCTTACCAGTACACTCACAAAGCCTCACAATCTTCACTCCAAAGAAAAGATAAGATCACTCCACTCAGTACTCGTGTTTACTCTCGAGAATATGATTTGGCATTTACAATTCCCCTTCTGATCTCACTCACTCAATAAGCCTTTGTCCACTCGATATCTCTTGCTATGTCCTTTAAAGAACTTACTCAAGATTAGATAAGTTATTTCTTTTCTTGTGTGCGTCGACTGTAAAATAGGTTAGGGTCGAAAGAAAAAGAAGAAATGGAAAGGTAGAAGAAAGGATTCAAAGAAATGAAAGTAAAGAAAAGATTGAAGACAAGGAAAATGAAAGTAAAGAAAGGAAGAGGTGACTTACAACCCAAGAAACAACATTTATTGCACCCTTTCACAAGACACAATAAGGTTATCTTCTCTAGTGTAGATTTGCCTCCTTGATTGAGTTGTAATGGTAGAGCACTTTTCCTTTCCTTTGCTTTTCTTTTTGAAATTCTTTTTCTTTTTTTTTCTCCTTTTTCGTTTTTGTTTATTAACTCCATTTTTTTATTGTAGGATCTTTTGATTTCCTTTTTGAACTTCTTTTCTTTTTGCTTTTGTTGTTGCACGTCAATGACACTTTTATTGTCAATCCAACTATGCTCTGATACCACTTGATATATATTGAATCTACACTCTTCAATGGAAGTGAATAGACAACCTTATTGTTGATCCGATCTAGGAATGAAAAGTATTGATGTCCTTGAATTATAAGTATGGATGTAACAAAGATAAGAAAGAGATGGAATTAGTAATGGAATAATAAATGGATAAGTAAATAAGTAGTGGAATAAAATAAGAAAGAGATGGCTGTGGAATTATAATGAAGATGTTAATGGCCTTGATGGAAGATGGTTGATGGTGTTGATGTTGAATGGAAGATGGTGGTGATGTTGTATCTCAAACACGCAAAAGAAGAAGCTATGGTAGAAATCACAACCCCGGTCTTCACAAACTTGCTTGAGGGGTGGTAATGGTGTCTTCAACCCACTAGATATAAAATCTAAGAATTTAGGAATCAATGTGAAGGAATGACGCCACAAATATAAGAAATATACTTGCTTAATCGACAAAGTTCTCAAAGAATTTTGAAGAGAGATTTAACTCACAAAGGTTGTTTATATTATAAAGTGAGATGAGTACAAATGAAAGCAAGCCTCTCAATTTATAGGAAATGATAAGGCTTGGTCGAATAGGCATCTAATGTTTCGGCTATGTACATGTCTCTAATGAAAGTACATAATTAATTAAATGAATGGATATGTCCATAGGCTTGGTGTTGTTTCAGCTAATCCTTCATAAAGGGGCTTAATGTTTCGGCCATGCATGAATTAACCTCTATTTGGCTGAATGGTGGTGTGCTTGTTCATCTTGGCACCAAAGTCATCCTCCTTGGCCGAATGGTGATGTGCTGGTTCATTTTGGTGCCCAAATCTCTCATGTACAAGGCATATGGATGGTGGTCGAATAGGCATGGTGCTTTGTCTCATGTCTCTTCATGATTTAGGCCTCCAATGGATGTAATCTCTTCACCAACGTGCAACTTGATGAAAGGGCATCTTCATGGGCAGCATCATTCATAAAAGGTCACAATTGTTGGAAGGTAATCTTTCATAAATTGTAGGGTGAATGAGCTAGTTGTAGGGTGAATGAGCTGGAGGTGAGTTAGCCATAGGTGAGTTGTAACATGATGATCATTATGGCAGCTTCTTGCGAAAAGGTACCTCTTGAGGTGGCAACTATTCGCGAAAAGGTACGATTTCACAAATTTTGACTTAGGGCATATTTGAAGTGTCCTAAGTGGTGATGATGATGGTGCATCTCCCCAACTGAATTGAAGTCATCTTGTAGCTCAAATCTTCAGTTAAATACAGCTATGAGCTCACGGGTCTCCAGACAACTTCTCACCAAATGTTCCTTAAGCTCTCCTAAACGTTCCCATGTAAGTTTCCTTGTCTTTTCTTGCACCATTTAGCTCCAAGATAGCTCCAAAGTTGTGGTCGAATGTACCTACACACATAACATAAAGAATAAGTTAAGTATATGAACTATATTAATGTGTATAAGATAAAGATGTGTACTATAGGTTATAATAATAACTCATTCATCATATGATAATGAATGAATATATTATTATAACTATAGATTATATCCATGAATATCAATCAATGATGCAAACCATAGGACATAATGAATGAATGCAGATGTTATAATAATTCAAGTATAGTCTAATATGCAAATGTATGTTCATAATAATAATATATAGTGCATAAATGAGTAAATATAATATAAAGTAATGTAGAACTCCCTTAAATTGATCTTGATGGATCTTTAATGATGTGAGTATGTCATGAAGAAAATTGGTACAAGACAGGATCACATCAATTGGTAGCAGAGCTTCAGGTTTAGTCGATTCTCGACCGAAATCGAATGTATTTTAATCTAAAAAGGGTTTACATGCCACTAAGATATCAAGGTTACGATAGGGTATAGAAAAAATATAATATATGTCTCTCCTTACTAACTTAAGTATTATCTTTATGTATGTTATACTAAATGTCAGATTCTACGAATTCGAGAAGAGTGGCTGGACGAGAGAGTAGAGATGGATCAGGTAATGAAAGTTCTGAAGATAATAGTGAACATCTGATTCCGTCTGAGAATGCCAGCGCACCAACACCTCAGGGTATGCCTGTTCCAGAGTTCAAAGCTTTTATGCAAGCTCTCGATACTATCTTGACACGGTTCCAACCTCCTCTGCATCCCCCTGATCTTCCAACATTACGAATGTTAATCCCTAAGGAATTAAGAAGTTTGAGAGCTCTTGAGTTTAGGGGAAAAGAAGGTGAAGGTCCGATGGATGCAGATTTATGGTTAAATGATGTTATGATGATGTTAGAAAGTCTTCAGTGCTCCGATCATGAAAAATTGGGCGGAGCTGTATCGTTACTCCGAGGATCAGCTCGGATGTGGTGGACAAATACGACAATATATGCATCGCCTGAGCAAGTAAACTGACAATTCTTCCAATATTAGTTCAAGAATAAGTATATCGGGGAACAATTTATGAGGTCAATGTTGTTGAAGTTTCTTAACTTGAAACAAGGCGATCGAGCAGTGCTTGAGTATGAGGCTGAATACAATAAGCTTAGCCATTATACTACCGAGGTAGTTCCTACTGATAAAGATCGACGAGATTAGTTTATTGAAGGTCTGAGGCCTATGTTGAAAGAGATGATGTCGGCCTTAAACTTGCCTAGCCTACAAGAAATTATAAACATAGCTAAGGTTATTGAAAGAACTCAAGCAGAGACTCTAGCAGCGGAGCAGAGTATGTAGCCAGGAAAAAGAATTGGATTGCTTCATCTTCACATCATGCTAAGAGAGGTAAGGGCACATGTTCTCGATATACTGATATAGCTGATTCTGCTGCAGCTTCACAGAAAACTAAACATACCCATTCTTTTGCTGCTAGCTCGGGTAGAGCTTTTGGAGAGAGACCTTTATGTCAGATATGCGGCAGGTCACACCGGGGAGTATGTAGATTGCTCTCCGGTGCTTTTTTTATTGTGGTGAATATGGTCACTATGCACGGGATTGTCCAAAGAAGTCGGGAGATAGATAAGCACAAACTGAGAGATCAGTAGCTGCACCAAGTAGAATAAGAGGAAGAGAAAGATCAGGCAGTCAATATGAGACTAGCCAGAGACAAGAGACTCGGGGAGTGGCCTGAGTTTATAATATAAATACCAGTGAAGATCAGGATGATCCGGAGATCATAACAGATACATTTCACCTTTTTGATGAGCATGTCTTTGTTCTAGTTGATCCTGGTTCTACGCACTCTTATATTAGTACAAAGTTAGTTAGAACTAGAGGAATTCTTTTAAAACCAATTTCTAGTGAAATGATAGCGGTGAACCCTATGGGTCATAGTGCAAGGGTAGCATGTGTAGAAAATGTCCAATTAAGATTCAAGGGGTTGTGTTCTTGGCAAACTTGATGGAGTTGCCCTTTGATGAGTTTGAAATCATTTTGGGCATAGATTGGTTGTCTCCACATCATGGATGAGTAGATTATCGTCGGAAGTGATTATTCTTAAAGGATGCGGAAGGCTCCGAAATTGTAGTGATAGGTGATAAAGCGAAATCTCCGTCCAATGTGATATCGGCCATGACTGCAAAGAAAATGATGTCAAAAGGATGCGTAGCTTTTCTAGCTAATGTGATAGACACTCGTGTGTCGGAAGTTAGATTGAGCGATATTCCAACAGTTAAGGAGTTTCCAGAGGTTTTTTCGGAAGATTTATCGAGTTTACCTCCAGATCGTGAAGTAGAATTTAGGATTGAGATTTACCCGGGCACCGAACCACTTTCTATGGCTCTGTATCGAATGGCTCCAATGGATTTAAGGGAATTAAAAGCACAGTTGCAAGAGCTGCTTGATAAAGGATTTATCAGACCCAATGTTTTTCCTTGGGGAGCACCTGTGTTATTTGTGAAAAAGAATGATGGGTCTATGCGGTTATGTATTGACTAACGTAAATTAAATAAAGTAACGATAAATAACAAGTATCCTCTTCCGAGGATTGATGACCGGTTTGATCAATTGAAAGGCACATCAATGTTCTCTAAGATATATCTAAGGTCGGGGTACCATCAGTTAAAGATAGAAAAGGAGGAAATTTCTAAGACAACTTTTCGGACTCGGTACGGATATTATGAATTTGTGGTAATGCCGTTTGGATTGACTAATGCTCATGCAACATTCATAGACCTGATGAACAGAGTATTCCAACCTTACTTGGATCAATTCGTGGTGGTATTTATAGATGATATATTAGTGTATTCCAAGTCAAGAGAGGAACATGATGCTCATCTTCGCGTGGTTCTTCAGATACTTCGTGAAAAGAAGTTGTATGCAAAATTGTCCAAATGCGAATTTTGGTTAGCTGATACTACTTTTCTTGGTCATATAGTCTCTACGAAAGGCATAAGAGTAGATCCTAAAAAGATTCAAGCTATAGTGGATTGGCATCTCCAAATAATGTTTCGGAAGTTCGAAGTTTCTTGGGGCTTGCTGGGTTATTATAGGCGGTTTGTGAAGAACTTCTCAATGTTAGCTATGCCGCTAACTAAGTTGTTACGAAAAGAGGTGCCTTTTGTTTGGACGAAAAAATGCTAGGAAAGTTTTGAAATGCTAAAGAAAATAGTAACGGAGGCTCCAGTGCTTTACCAACCTGAGATAGGAAAAAATTATGTTATTTTCAGTGATGCATCCCATAATAGGCTAGGATGTGTGCTGATGCAAGAAGGGAAAGTGGTGGCTTATGCTTCAAGACAACTGAAGAACCATGAGAGAAATTGCCCGACACATGACTTAGAGTTGGTCGTAGTAGTGTTTGCTTTGAAAATTTGGTGCCACTTATGTACGGTGAGCGTTGCTATGTTTATACAAATCATAAAAGTCTAAAGTATTTGCTGACTCAAAAAGAGCTAAATTTGAGACAAAGAAGATGGATTGAGTTCTTAAAAGATTATGATTTGGTTATTGACTATCATCCAAGTAAGGCTAATGTGGTAGCCGATGCGCTCAGTTGAAAGACTTTTATGGATTTAAGGGCTTTAGATACACATATGTCTTTAAAGGAAGATGGGGCTTTGATTGTTGAATTGAAGTTAAAGTCGATGCTTTTGATCGGGTAAAAGAGTTGCAAGGTCGAGATGAGAAATGCTTGATGAGATTGGCACAAGTCAAAAAAGAAGAGGCCAAAGATTTTGAAATGGGGGATAATGGATGTTTATATTACCATGGAAGACTTTGCATTCCCGATGATTATGAATTGAGGAAAAATATTCTTTGCAAGGCAAGATTACTCGATAGATAAGTATGCAGAGTTTTATATAAAAGAGATAGTTAGACTGCATAGAGTGCCTATATCGATAGTATCTGATCGAGACCCAAGGTTTGCTTCAAGATTTTGGAAGTCTTTACATGAGTCATTGGGTACTCGATTGAACTTCAGTAACACTTTTCATCCGCAGACAGATGGGTAGTCAAAACGAGATATTCAGATATTGGAAGATATGCTAAGGACATGTGTGATTTAATTTAAAGGAATGGGAAATGTATTTGCCTTTAGCGGAATTTGCGTATAACAATAGTTATCAATCAAGTATTAAGATGGCCCCATATGAAGCTTTGTATGGGAGGAAATGCATAACACCATTAAATTGGTTTGAACTGAAAGATCGAGACCTGGTTGGCCTGGATTTGATAAAAGATATGGAGGAAAAAGTGAAAATTATCCAGAACAATCTAAAGATAGCCTCAGATCGCTAGAAGTCATATGCTGATTTGAAAAGAAAAGAAATCGAATTTTAAGAGGGAGACAAAGTATTTTTGAAAGTATCACCTTGGAAGAAGGTATTGCGTTTTGGGCGAAAAGGAAAGCTGAGTCCGAGATTCATTGGACCGTATGAGATATTAAAAAGGTTGGACCTGTAGCTTATCAATTAGCTTTGCCTCTGGATATGGACAAGATCCACAATGTTTTCCACGTATCGATGCTTAGAAGGTACAAATAAGATCCATCCCATGTGATCACCCTTGAAGAAATAGAGATCCGACCAGATTTAACTTATGAGGAGGAACCAGTGCGGATCTTGGCTAGAGAAAATAGAGAATTGTGTAGCAAGAGTATTCCATTAGTTAAAGTGCTCTGGAAAAATCATAAGGTAGAAGAAGCTACTTAGGAAAGAGAAGAGGATATAAGGA
Source organism: Hibiscus syriacus (assembly GCF_006381635.1). Taxonomy (NCBI): domain Eukaryota; kingdom Viridiplantae; phylum Streptophyta; class Magnoliopsida; order Malvales; family Malvaceae; genus Hibiscus; species Hibiscus syriacus. Next base: position 1,432,153 of record NW_024062697.1, on the reverse strand, counting down.
AGCAATTTTCATACCTCTTCGTTTCAGTTACTTCTTTAAATTCGAGGATAAATTTTCTTAAGAGGGAGAATTGTAATACCCCAAATAGTAGGTCAGTGATTATTTTGAAAAGGAATTAAAATTTGGATGACTAAATTGAATTAATGGTAAAGTATAAGAAATGATTTAAGTAAGACCAAATAGTAAGAAATGGAATAATGAAAGGGCGTTTTGGTCTTTTAGAGTGAAATGAATTTAAAACCCATTTAAATTTAGGGATTTAAGAAAAAGGGGAAAGTGAAAAAACATGCTAAGTCATTTTACTCTTCTTCTTCTTTTTCTTCCCTTGGTTGAGTGTCCTCCTCCACAACTTAAGGTAAGCTTCATCTAGCTATAGCTGGTGTTTTCTTTCGATTCTGGTTGGTTCTTGCAACCTTACGTGATATGTAAGCTTAAGAAAAGGTTATATAAGATTAAAACTATGACATGGTGGAAATATTAGATAATTAAGAAAATGAGTTTTGAAATGATATGTTAATATATGAGTGTTTATTGATGTTTACTAGTAGTATTGACTTGTCAAAGTAGTAAATGAGAGATTAGAAGCATTGGATGGGTTTAACAACAAGTTAAAAAAAGTGGTGTGATTCTTAGATTTGAATGTTCTTGGGAGATTTTAGATGTTTTAAGAAGCTAAATGAAGGAAGGTTAGTAGGGATAAGTAAAGAAGAGTTTAATAGTATTGTTGGGTATAAACATAAGGAAATTTGACCAAATTTGGGTATGAATCGGGCTGAAAAATGGAAAATTTGTGTAAGAGTATCAGTAATGATAAAACAATACCGATACTAAAGGCTTGAAATTGGAAGAATCAGTTGGGAAGTATCTATACTGATGCAAGCAGTATCGATACCGAAAGGGGGTATCGATACTATGAGGAAGGTATCGATACCATTGATAACAGAATGCAAAAATGGTATTGATACCGTAATAGAGTATCGGTACCATAATATAGTAGTATCGATACCATGGTAGGGGTATCGATATTATTGAGCCAAAAATTTTAAAATAGGCTGATATTGTTATAGAAAATTAAATAATATGTACTCTTGAGTAATGTTTAAGTATAATTGTTAGGAAATTTACTAACAATTGATATTGTACGTGTCTTTATTGGATGATTGAGTAGATCGAAATCAAGTTCCCGAGTCGAGCAAAACAAAAGGCAAAGGCAAAGTACCTGGGTAATCAACTTTGCGTTTTGGATACAATAGCGAGGCAATCCAGGTGAGTGCATTTATTATGTAGGTATATGTTACGGTAGTCATAGATTTCTGATTGATTGATATATGTATGATGATTACGAAATGGCATTGAGTGTGCAAAAACTAAGAAATTCATAATAAGTTTATGAATTTTCGTATGGGCACTTTGTGTGCAAAAAGTTAAGAAATTCATAATTAGTTTATGAATTTTCGTATGGGCACTTTGTGTGCAAAAAGTTAAGAAGTTCATAATTAGTTTATGAATTTTCGTATGGGCACTTTTTGTGCAAAAAGTTAAGAAATTCATAATTAGTTTATGAATTTTCGTACGGGCACTTTGTGTGAGAAAAGTTAATAAATTCATAATTAGTTTATGAATTTCCGTATGGGCTATGAATTTCCGTATGGGCACTTTATGTATAAAAACTAAGAAATTATATGAATTTTTATATTGGTATTGTGTGTTCAACCCACGTAAATTATAAGAATGGTTGGGAAATGAATGTATTGGCACTATAGGTGTGAACTATAGAGTGTTTAAAGAATTTGAAAGAATTAATGGACATCAAAATGGTCATGATATACTTGTGTTTAGAATTTTGCTTATGATTATTTATGCCTCACTAAGAAATTTCTTAGCATGTGTTACTTTCATGTGTAGGTATTAATACAAGCTGAGTAAGGAGACCATCGGACATCAAAGCAAGTATCTCCTCGTCTACTTTTGATGTAATTAGTTGGCATGTAATTGATTTAGTAAAAACGCTCTGAAAAATATTTGATTTACCATTATGTAAAATGAAGAAATGTTTGAACATCACTTTTGTTTATCTACGTAAATTTAATGCGTGTTTTATTATTATTAAATTAAATTATTTTATAAAAATGAACAAATATGAAATTTTTTTAAAAGTGATATGACATATATATCTCGTGTACGGAAGGGTATACGGGAGATGTGTGTTACATACCCCATATTAATAAAAAAAATTATATGAGTCTATAGTAAACGTCGCACACCAAAATATATCACTAATGTAACATATCAAAATACACTATTACATAAATTATTCTTAATAAGATATTAAAAATTTCACGAAACTATTTAAATTAATTATTTTTATTAAAAAAACCATTTTTAATATAAGGGTCTGTTTGTTTCACGTAAAATATTTTTCGGAAAACGTTTCCTCATTTTTCCAGTGTTTGGTTAGAGGAAAACTAGTTGGTCAACGTAAAATATTTCTTTGTCAACAAAATTTCCTTTGTGTTTTCTGGAAAATGACTTACGGTCTAATTTCCCGTAAGTCATTTTCTGAACTTTTCACTTCAAAGAATAAATACTCAAAAATAATTTTATTTTAATAATATATAATGAATTATAAATAAATTTTATACTATTTATTAATTTTATAGAAATAATATAAGAAATATAATTTATAATATTTTTATTTCAATAAAATTTAATAATCTTAATATTTTATTAATAAAATTATAGAAATAATATTTTAATAAGAAATAAATAAATTATTCTAATATTTTAAAAATAATAATATTAATTTTTATGATATATAACATTACTTATTGTATTTAATATTTGTAATAAATATTTTTTTTAAACTCATTAACTAGTGGAAAATGGTTTACACAACATTTTCCAAACAATGTAAAATGTTTTCCAAAAAATATAATTCATTTTACGGAAAACATTTTTCAGAAAATGTTTTCAGTGAAACAAATGAACCCTAAGAGTTTGATTTTTTTTAGAGAAACGACATGCCTTATTAAAAACACCTTCTAGTCCTAATAAGGGGAAAAGAGTGCCCAAATTCTATTATCGAGAAACCATGTCACAAGATACATCAGATACAATAATCTTGGGATAAACCGAGTCGAATAATAAAGAACTACTCGACCGTAGTGTCCAGCTAGCCAAAGTATGTGCTACCTTGTTGTACTCGCGTCGTACGAACTGAATTACAAACGATGCATTACAGTCAAACAAATTACGAGCTTCCTTTAAATGAAATCTTGTAGTGGAAACATCAGGTGTCTATCCTGGATCTTGTTTACCACCATAGCAGAATCAGACTCAAATACCACATTTTTCAATTGGTTCTCGATAACAAAATGCAAACCAGCCACAATTGCATGTACTTCGACAATCTCAGCTTTCCTACAAGATGGCGCTGACACTGCCATACCCCCAGGGGTAACCCAGTAGCATCACGAGCTATTATACCTATTGTCGCCATTCGTCGCTGCGGATCGAAAGCCCCATAAAAAATTAACTTTAAAAACTCCAAGGTCGAGCGAACGTCACTTCTGTTGGGTAACACTAGTCGGCGCCTGTCGTGGTGGAACTCCAGCAGTTGTGCGTGCTGCTCAACGAACAATGGAATTCATGGCCGATTTAAACGCATTCTAGAGCACTTGCACATTTAAAGCTATAAGCCACGGAGGTTGAAGTTTATCCTCATGGACTAGTGTTTTTCTTCCATTTCATATATTCCAAAGTAGAACCACAAAGTCACCAAAACATTCCACGGTGAACAACTGCGATAACTCTTCTACCCAACCTAAACTAGATTCTCCAGGCACGAAATGAGGTACCTAGAAAAACCAGCCTCCTGCATGGCCAGCTAGGCAAACCAATAGCCACGCAAAGCATGAGCAGTTGTTTCCTCATCAGCTTGGCACATAGGATACAGTCCAGAACCTAAACCTACTTCCCGAAGACATTTACTAACAGACAATCCATCATTCACCAAGCACTACAAAAATATACGTATTTTTGGAATAACTAGTAATTCAGTAATGACCTGCCAAACATGAGATGTGTGGCCCAGTGAGTGTTGTTGATGTTGTAGCCACCAATACCCGGATCGAACCAAGTACACATCGAAATCATGATAACCCCAAATAATAACCTCATCAGAACACGAAGTAATAGTGGTAGCTATGATCACATCGACATTTGTCCTCATGAACACCTCTCGAACATGCGATTCAATCCATGTCGGACAATCCGACATCATAAATAATGAAGCACAAAATCTTGCTGGCGGGGAGGAAGAGTAATCCCCTGTGAGCATCACCTTTGTAGAACCACCCCATTTATCTGTAACCAGGTTCAGCTGACTATTAATACCAATGCGACTATAAATGGCTCCTTCCATCGACTGAAGTGCCTTGAAAATGCCTTTCCATGCATATAAACTTCTGTCTCCTTGTCTAAGAGTTTAATTTTGTTTTTATAATAAGGGTAAATTATACTATTAACCACCAAACTATGCCATTTTTGAAATTTTATCAACTAGGTTATCCAACCATTTAAATACATTCAATCAAGTTACTTGGCGTTAACATTTAACGGAGAAGTTAGCGTGGCAATTAAATGACTTGATATAATTACAGAGTTGGTCATTTTTACTTTACTTATATATTCTATCAATTTGGTCCTAATTTTAATAAATTAAACATTCGAATCATATTGTACCACGTGTCAGTAGTGCCAAATGTCATGACACACAGGGATGATAGATGGGTACAATTGCACAGATTTCACACCGCACCCGCTCCAATTAGGGTGGGTATAAATATAGTTTAATGGGTAGAAGATGAGTGTAGATGTAAAAAGTCCTACCCGCTGTGGGTAATGGGTAGGTGATGGGTTTAAAACCTTACCCGCTCTGCATCCACCTGCCCCACATCCACCCACCCACTGATTACCCACCATATAAATTTTGGACCATTATAAATTTAGGTATAATTTTAGAGACTATTCTATAAATCTTAAGGTATTATAGGACATGACTTGTAATTTAATCAAATGTTAGGGTATAAACTCAATTAATCATCAGTTTATTTTATTTTGCTTCTTAATCACTACAAGAAATTTCAATTGTTTTAACAAAATTATTTATCACTAAAAGTACTAAATTTGTCACGATATATTTATTCTAACCAATTTTATTTGTTACCATGTTTGTTAGAACAACATTGTCATGTAAAGTACATAATGACAAAATTGTGTTCGTTACCATTGTATAGTATTTATTGTAACAATGAAATTTCGTTACTATAATTAACTTATCACATTAAAATATTTGTCAAAATCAATTAACTATTTCATCACGAGAAATACATTTTGTCATAACTAACTTATATTTAAACATCAAATATAAAGGGTTTTTGTGACGAAAATACATAAGGTAACAAAAATTATTTTGTCATAGTTGATATTTCATCACTAAATGCAAGTTATAGAAACAAAATATTTGTTAAACTAAAAAAATTATTTTATCGCAAAAAGTAAATTTCGTCATAATTAACTTAAATTATAACATCAAACAAAAAAGATTTTCGTGGCAAAAAGACATTATAACAAAATTTATTTTCTTGCTACTTTTATTTCGTCACTAATTTTTTTTATAACTTTTTACTGTGATTAAATAATTTGTTACAATTTATTATTGTGAAAAAATATTATTTGTCACAAATTTTGTAATGAGAAATTAATATTTACTATAAATTGTTATTTTTATTAAATAAATGTCACAATTTTTTATTTTGACAAAATATTATGATGAAATAAATTTTGACATAACTTTTACTTTGATTAAATTTAATGTGTTATTGTGACTAAATCATTTTATTATTGTGAAATAATATTACTTGTGACAATTTTTTATATTGAAAAATTAATATTTGTTACAAATTATTATTTGATTAAATAAATTTGTCATAATTTTTTATTTTAACAAAATATTTTGACTAAATAAATTTGACATAATTTTTTATTTTAACTAAATTTAATTTGTTATTTTGTCTAAATAAATTATCATAATTTTTTGATGTTACAAAATAGCATTTTATTTAAATTTGTTATTATAACTAAAATAATTTGTTATGATAAATAAAAATATATTTTAAAATCTTATAACAATACAACTAATATTAAATAACATTAAAATAAACATAAAATATTTATAATAAATTTGTTAAAAAATAAAGTCCTCCCTACAAATAAAAGTAAATTAAAATCCACCATGAAGATCCATAAATTCTTCCACACTACATGTGAATAAAAAAAGTTAAATTATATTAAGTTTTTAATAAATATTTAAAAAATAACATGAAATATATTTTATTATTAAAAATTAAATTATAATATTACCTTGAATATTCATGCAGATGTATTTCCTCCAAATCTTTAAAACGTTGTTAGTAACAATTACCTTTTTCAGATCACTGTTGTTAGTAATAAAAATCACCAGTACGAACCAATTCAATGGACGGTTTCAGAACTTCTGCTTAAAGCTACCTGACTTCGGATAGTAACGAGGAAAAAACATATTTAAGAGTTATGCCTCTGTCGTTCAGATGGAGCAAGTATTAGTTAAGGCATAGCTTAATATAAACAAAAAAATATCCTTCTTAGACCCTTGCTTGCTGGAATTTTTTTGGTATAAGCAATTTAAAATCCCATATATATGCTTAAGATCGAGAGCAGGTTAAAGTTCCTATGAGCTTAAAGATACTGCTGAACAATACAGTAAAGGTCCTATTCAATACATTACTTTCTCCAATCCTCTTAAGGCAACAAGAAGAAAACAAAATCACACACAAAAAGAACCAAAATAAAATGTGAAAGTAGGTTTGTGACATAGATACCTCTAAAGCTTTCAGTACATGCTCAGGTGCTATGGTTTGTTTCTCCTCTCTGTTACAAACTTCATTGGACTCTGATGAAATGAGATTAATAAACTCTGCAAAAGGGTTAAAGTTATTATTAGTTCCAAGTTCCAACAAACAAGAAACTAATACTTCCAATTATATTATGGTTTGGGACAATAAAAACCCAAGGATGTAAATGAATTACGAGGCATATTGATGGTGCATAAATTTTCCAAACAAAATTCTAACAAGAAAAAGCTTTTTTCACCAAAATCTTCAATGAAGCAACGAATAGACTGTGAGTATAACCATATGAGTCTGAACTGCCAAATAGCACCGACAGTAAGGTTAGGTCAAGTACTTGTGCTTACAAGAGAACAATCCTGACGATCGTACTACTTATCGAGTACTACTGTACAGCGGTAAATGTGCTAGCTACGGAAAAGGTCTCTAACCCAGCTTGACTAGCCATTAGGACATGTAGTGAAAAATAAATATTACCCAGGAGAAGACTATTTCCATTCATTCATCACATGCCTTTAAGAACTAATATTTACTAAATGAATTGACACTAACATGCAAAGGCATAGCTCTTAAATATCATAAGATGTCAGGCAAACAAACAGTGGGAAAGTGATCACTAAAACATGAGTTAAAAACTGATGAATTTGGCTGTAGAAACCAAGTGGAAATACGTTACTTTAAATAGATTGAAAAGGAAGAAAGATCAAACTTATTATCTAACCTACACAACACTCAATCAAAAGATCTTGAGTATCTCTCGCAACACGTACATCTTGCGGTAACATCTCCTTTATAATTTTCTTCATAGTTGCTGGAAAAGAAATACTATATAATTTTCATCACAAAGCAATAAAACAAATCCAAACCAAATCAGAGGTGAAAAATCCCTGAGCAGAGACACTATATAAGAAAGTATAATTTGCACGCGCACAAAAAAGTATTTCAGCTATTTTAGACAAATATTTGACACCCTCGTGTCAAAAAGTAAAATTGAATCAGAATCATAAATTGCTACAAAAGTGAATCATGTAGAGTGTTTAAAAATATTATAGCCCTGTTATTAGCTTATACGCTCCATTTCACCAAGTAAAAAAGTTTCCCAGGGACAGCAAATACATCAACCCCTACAAGGCATAATTGTCCAAACACTTGCAACCCTTGCCAATTATTATTCTATGTGCAACATTGGAATAGATTGTTTTCTTATACAATATTTAGCATCCATTCTCAAAGACATCACAGACCTCAACCAGTGCAATGGAATCCCTCTCATAAAAGCTCTAGACAAGAACATCTCTCTTGAAGTTCGAAAACAAAAAACACCTGTACGTATAAATAATTTATAATATATAATAATAAATGGGCACGCATATAAACTACCAACAACATTTTCAAACATCTTTGACAGACAAAGCAAAAGATAGCTCCTCGGGAAAAGCTTGAAACTCTCACAATAAAAAGCGAATCAACGACAAGATAATGTTTGAACACAAATTTATGCTTTATATCATAAGAGATTTCGTCTCGTTGTGCTTACCTTAACACCATCAAATTCAAGTTTATGCAAACTTTCATCCTTTGGTAGCTTACTCAGAAATAACCGTAATTAACTTTCAATGGCAACTAATTCACTTGTTTACTAATATTCGAAATATAAGTTGACATAGATAATCCAGAACCCTAAATTCAAGTACCACCAGCAAATTAAAGTCTTGAGATTGAGAAGTTTTAGAGAACAGAGAAACCAAATAATTTCAAAATACCAAATAATTTCAAATAGATAAGATAAATATTACGACAAGAAAGCAGACGAGACGTGAAAATTTTACCTTTGGGAAGCGAAGCGTCCTCCTTTGACTTCCCTACGATATCCATTGGCTCCATCTTGTAATTCTTCAGAACAAAAATTAAAAAAAATAAAACCAAACAGAGAATAAACAGATCTAAAACGTGCGTGCGAGGAGACCGAGGGAGAGAATTGACTCACTGAGTTAAGAAGTCGGGGCGTGATATCCCTACGGAGATAGAAACGGTGAACAAGTCAAGAGAGTCTTGATCTGAGTCGAGTGGGGATTCAAGGGGAAGGGCATGGTTGATTTATGGAGTTCTGATAAAGGCAAAGGATGAGGGCTTCCCGATAAAGAGAGGAGACTCTCAACCCCAGTCTATTAGGGCAAAAAAGTATTAACAAAAAAAATTAGGAAAAACAAACGAACTTTCAGTTGTTCGAACGTGAATTAAACGTGCTAGCTTTAGGCAACTCAGAAACAACAACAACAACAAAACCCAATTCCCATGTGTATGGGGTAAGGGGAGGTAGGGTAGTAGGTTATCCCCAACGTCAGGTTGAGAGTAACTTCCGTGGAAGACCTCCGGCAGTCAGAAAATTAAAAATTTAGATAAAATGCAATGCATGTATAAATAAATACATAAATACACAACTCAGAAAGATATGCGGAAAAAGTGGAAGCTGTGCCTAGGTGCGTGTCTGGAAAATCCGTTTTATAGCGTGTGGATGGAAGTGGTTTTAGCTTTCCCTTTAATTTACCCCATTCTTTTATATGTTTGCTTACTTGTATCTTGATCCATGAGTAGAATAGAACTTTGTTAAAAGATTTTTTGACGAAATCATAATTATTTAGATGGATTCGATCATTATTTTTTTAGTTCCAAGGATTCTATCATTATTCATTAGTCTCACAGAATGATATTATTGAAAAAGTTAATATCTCACTTTTTTTATAATATTTATTTTTAATTATATAATAGGTCGAATCTCGGTTAGGGATGGATATGTGTATGGTTTTCGATCAATCCGACCCAACTCAAAAATTTTATACCTCCACCCAAACTCGACCTGACTCGGGTTTAGAGTAATTCCACCCAACTCGAAATCCAAACCGACCCGAAATAATATAAAATTATTAATTTTATTAATAAATAGGGATTTAATTGAAAAATAATATAAAGAGGGGCACTCTTGCAGTTATCCATAAATATATAAAGTATTTCTATATTATTTTCGGATCGGATCAGTTCAGATTTTTTTCACTCTAAATTCGAACCCGACCTGACCCAAACCTGTTCTCTAAAAAACTCGACCCGACCCAAACCTAATTTTCTTTCAAAAAAATCTAACCTAGTCGAATTAGGTCAAATCAAAACCCGTCGGATTTGATTACTGTAACCATCCATAATATCGAATTTTATTATCTAATGTGATAATTTTTCATAATGGTTAAAATATATAACTACAAAAATAATTGATTACAAAAAATTTGAATTTTATTATCTAATGTGATAATTTTTTCTATAACAATAACTATAAATTATAATTATAAAATTTATCAATATAACTTTTTGAAACAAAAAAATGAAAAAAAATATTTATCACAATAATTAAAATTTATAACTACAAGTATAATTTGTCACAAAAATGTGAATACCATTATTTTTTGTGACAATTTTTTTGTAATAATTATAAACACTATAGTTACGAAAATTGTTACTATATGATTTTTTGGCACAAAAAAAATGGAGGAAAATCTTTATTACGATATATTTTGTTACTATATAACATTTTTGACACTAAAAAATAGGGAGAAATAATTCTGATAGTATAATTTTTCATAATAATTAAAATATATAAATACAAAAATATTTTATTACAAAAACTTGAATTTTATTATTTGATGTGATAATTTTTCTATAACAATAACTATAAATTATAATTATAAAAATATAACTTTTGAAACAAAAAAGTGGAAAAAATTAGTTATGACAATATATGCTATCACTATAGTTAAAATTTATAACTACAAATATAATTTGTCACAAAAACGTGAATAACATTATTTTTTGTGACAATTTTTTTGTAATAATTATTAAAACTTATAGTTACAAAATTTGTCACTATATGACTTTTTTTGCACAAAACAATATGAAGGGAAATCTTTGTGACAATATATTTTGTCACTATAATTAAAACATATAATGACAAAAACTGTTTTTTTACTAAAAACTTGAATTTCATTATTAGTTATGACAACTTTTTTTGTAACAATAATTATAGTTTATTGTTACAAAACATGTCACTATATGATTTTGTTTTTGTACAAAAAATTTGAAATAATCATTTGTGACTATACATTTTTTCACTATAATTAAAATATATAATTACAAACAAAATCTGTCACAACAAATCTAAATCTCATTATTTATTGTGACAATTTTTTCTGTTATAGTTACTAAAACTTTTAGTTACAAAATTTGTCACTATATGTCTTTAATTTGGCGTAAAAAAATGGAGGGAAACATTTGTGACAAAAATTCATAATGAAATTTATTTTGTTACCATATGTTACACATGTTTGCTAACTGTGACAAATTATTATGATGATTTTAACTTTTGTCATAATTGCGTATCTTTTTTAATTTAATGCGATGATTATTTATTTTGTCACCAAAAAGCTACCAGTAGTGACAAAAATAATTTTAACAAAATTAAATGTCACAATAGTAGAAATTTCTTTCAGTGAATGAATGTGTTTGTTTTATATTTTGTTATTTATGTAATCTGCAAGGTTGTTGTCAAGTGGGTATGGGCGGGTACAGACGGGTACGAGATGTGTAGTGGGTATCCAGTTGTGTAGTTGGTGTGGGGGTGGATTTGAGAATGTACCCGCGTAGATGGGTGTGTATTTAAAAATTTTACCCATCGTGGGTGGTGGGTAGATGGCAAATACAAAAATATTAGGTGGGTATAGGGTTGGTGGAATGAGTATCCGCACCCACCCTGCGTATTTGTGATCCCTAATTACACATGTCACCCTTTGATTAGTAGAAAAAATAAAGACGTCAAAATAGAGGATCAATGAACTCAAACCTCGATTCCTTAGGTGTTAAAGAAGTCATTCAACCATTGAGCCAAAAACATTATTTGATTTAAAGTAGACTAGATATGGTATATATTATATATATTAGTCTAAACTTAAATTCTTAATATTTTATATATTTTAATTTAAATTCCCATATTAAATTAAATTCACGTCTCAACATTAAAAATATATATTTTACTTTTATCTTAAATAATTAAATATATTTTATGATAGAGAAACGATAACGGATGATGTATACGTTGCTCTCATCGAGGAAACAAACCTAAGAAGGCTCTAGACTCGATGAAGAAACGAAGGGCTTTAAATATGTGCTTAGAAGGTGGCAACAAGATTAGGGTTTTAAGGAGGCTTTTAATTGGTGGACAATAAACAAAGAGATGAGATTAGGACAAAGAAAACAAGGGTAATAAAATTAAAAACAAGAGAAATAAGGGTAATAATTCAAGACAAAAAATAAATCATGTAATAAAATAAAGATGATCTTATCTTCCTTGTAATAGGCGTCCAATGTATTTGTTGTCTGATTTTGATGGATGATGGCTCATTAGAAAGAGGATGAAAAGGTGAGAAAGAAGGTAAAGGCATATTTGAAATCGGAAGGTTGGATTATGAGAAAAATGATTTTGAAAATTTACCCCCGGTAAGTATAGGGGTTAACGCAAACCCTAGCTTTAATATGGAGGTGGCATGAAGATGGATGTAGGTTGATGATGTTGATGATGATGGCGTGATGATATTGATATATGGATATGTCCTATCGAACCCTCCTAATCGCATTGAAAAGGAAAACTCGATAATACATATCTAACCAACCCTCCTAATCGCAATGAGAAGGCAAACCGAAGTGTGAAGATCTCTCTCTCAAGAACTCAGAAGAACTAAAGAAGAAGATGCTTCGAAGGCACAAGACAATCAACTCTTGCAAAAAAGAACTCTCGTTCTATTTTATATAAAAAAAGAAAAATTCGATGATTACAATAAGGGGGAGGGCCCCCTTATTAGGGTTTGGAGAAACCTCATTCAAACATGAACAACTAATAAAATAACAATAAAAACTCTCCTAAATACATGTATATGGTTGCATTGATTGGTGGCCAATGATGAAGCTTTTGATCCGACGGTGAAGATGAAAGATGGCTTGAAAAGGCTCTTGAACTTGATGAACGGTCCATATCTCCCTTCTAGAAGATGAATGGGCATCATGGCTTGTGATAAGTAAGGGGAATGGGCCTTGATAAGTTATCAAGGCTTGTATATAAGGGCCTGGTGTGGTGGGCTTGTTTGAAAAGGATGATAAGCTATAAAAGGTTATATTTCAATGGCTTATTGGGCCAGATCCTTAAAAAAATAAAGTAAACTATTAATTGCTAAATCTACGAGTTAGCCCAGGCTTTATAGATGTAACATTGGGTAACTTCCCATAAATGATTTGAGTTTTTGAGATCTAAGTAGATGATGGAGGCATAATGAGTGATTTTTCTTCCTTAAACTCTTCAAACTCCATGTGGGCCTGAAGGCTCTTGCTGACGAATGTATGGAGTGCAGTTTGGAGTTGATCATTGAGTAGCTTGACTTGTCCTCTAGTCATTGGGCCTGAAGGCAATGTAAGACCATCTTGTGGGCGTGTGGTGCATGTATCATTTTATTTTTATCTTAACTTAAATATATATTTTATACTTATTTTAACTTAAAAATATATTTTAGTCTTATCTTAACTCAAAAAAATATATAATTCATTCTTACTTCAATTTAAATATTTATATTTTATTCTTATAATATTTGAAAATTAAGATTAAAATAAAATTTATATTTTTTTTAATTAAAATTAATGTGAAATATTTTTAAAATTAAAATCAGAATAAAATGTACATTTTTAAATTAAAATTAAATATATAATTTTAGGTTAAAATAAGAATAAAATATGTGTTTTAAATTAAAATAAGAATATATTATATTTAATAATTTAAGGTAAGAATAAACCATATTTAGTAATCTAAGTTAAGAATATAATATATGTAAAAAGTTAAAATAAAAATATGATATATTTGTAAAAGTTAAAATAAAAATAAAATATGTTTTTAAGTTAAGATAAGATTAAAATATATTTTAAAGTCAAAATAAAAATAAAATATATTTCTAAGGTAAGATAAGAATAAAATATATTTAATAATTTTAAATAAAAAAATATTTTTCATGTTAAGATGTGAATTTATTTTAATATGGAAATTAAATTAAAATATATAAAATATTAACAATTTAAGTTTAAACTAATAAATAAAATATATATCAATTTGCTTGGCTCAATGGTTGAATGGTTGCTTTAACACCCAGGGAACCTAGGAATAAGTCACTTACTCTCTTATTTCAAATGTTTTTAATTTTTTTTCATCATAGAGTGACATGTGTCATGACACTTAGCATCAGTGACACATGATATGATATAATTTGAAAGTTAAATTATTTTAATTTATTAAAACTAGGATCAAATTTATAAAATATGTAAGTAATAGTAATCAAATGTGTAATAATTATACTAAGTTTTTCAATTGTCGTATCACTTTCTCCGTTAAATGTTAACAACAAGTGGCTTGATTGAATGCAGTTAAATTGTAACCCACTAGACCCGACCTAGAAGTTATAGTCGAATCTAGAAGGTCACTATACCACCCTTGTAACACCCATAACCCATAAACATCTCGAAATACGAGCTAAAGATATCACATAAACTTTTCAAACATTCAATGAGCATACATGCTTAAAATTTTGTTTCATTTCAAAAACATTCATTTCCAACTTTAAAACTATTTTCTAAAATCAATAAAGTCATAAAATTAATATTTAAACATTGAAAACAAATCTATTTTCAGGTAGTGATTAGGCAATTTAGTGATGTTTTATAAACTATATAGTACTACCTAAACACTATTTAAATTTTTAAAACCATTTTAAATATAATAACATAAATAAGTTATTCATTCATAAATATGGATATAACTAGTCTAGTCAAAATAAAATGGTCCTAATTTACTATTATGTTCATACCGATTATTTCAAGCTATTTCTTCATCAGAAACCTGAAAAGAATCATCTTTGCTTTTATAAAATATCATAATAATCAATATCAGACATAATAATCATATAGCATTTTTTCCATTCATACACTTTTCAGAACTTTTATATTTCGTTTTCATAGCCCAAAGTATATTTAAGAGAATGCAATGTACGTGAGTCAGACGAGTGTGCGCAATAAGCACTTCAATGCTTTTATCAAAATCAAACTATGCACTCCAAATGCAATCATATAATCTGCTCCAACAATGTTATACACAATATACCAACATACCCATTGGAATCAAATTCACTCCATCTCATGACATGCCAATTGTTCCTACGACTCTCAACACAATATACAATGGGCTTTTAAATCATATAATAATCATTTATGATCAACATGTCAAAATCAGAATCATTTTAATTCATCATCATAAAACATAAACTTGGACAGTTCATACCCTAAATTATTCATAAAATTTATACAAAAATAGTATGGAAATAATCCATAATTAAAACATAAATCATACTTTTTAAAATAAAATAATATGAGGTCGACTTATTGTAAGTCGTCCTCGATCAAAATAATTAAAAAAATACACTGCACTCACCTTTACCTCACTACCGAGCCTTTATATAGTACTTCTCTACTCACTTACTTTTGCTTTTCCTTTCGGATCGTTAGATTTTTCGAAGTCTAAAAACATCATAATAATAACACAAATATTCAACTATATATTAGTATTATACTAACATAAGCTAACTTAACAATTATAAAATTTTATAAAATAAAATCGATATTTAATCGATATAAAACTAAATCGTACTTCCATCATAATTTCAAACTTCTCAAAATATTCATTCAAATACATAAATAATTATTCCCCTTCAACTTTTTCTAATTGCAAAATCAAGCCAATAATTATGAATTATTTTTAGAATTCATCTTAACATTTCCATTAAATTCATAATGATCCTTCATTATTATGATCATATACACTAATTACTAAAATTTCCAGCACCTTAATAAAATACTCAATCAATACTTTAACATTCCAAAACTTAAAATTTCATCATAAACTTTCTTAAACTTTTCGAATTCAACCACCCAACTTATAATCCAACAATTTAATGATGATGAGTGTTTTGGCAGCTTCTTGTGAGAAGTCATCTCTGGGAAAGGCACATCTTCGCGAAAAAGGTACGATTTATGAAACGTTGACTTGACCCATATTTGAAGTATTATGGATGGTGATGTTGATGGTGCTTCTCCCCAGTTGAAATGAAGTCATCTTCTAACTCAATTCTTCAGCTCAATCTTGTTATGAGCTCACTTGTCACCGGACAACTTTTCACCAATTGTTCCGTATGCTCTCCTGAATGTTCCTATATGAGTCTCCTAGATTTAGCCTTTATCGTTTAGCTCAAATCAGCTCCCTTGGGTGTGGCCGAATGTACCTTCATTCAAGGATAAAGAAATTAAGTTAAGTATATGAAATATTATAAAATAACAATGTATATAATATAATGAATTGGACTATAGTTATAATAACAACTTCATGCATCACATAATCATGAGAGAAATATTATTATCATAGCTATATATGTAATATGTATATATATATATCATTGTCATAACAAAGAAAATATAATATATATATATATCATGATCATAAAGTAAAATAGGAATGAGTTATAGAAAATTCCCCTTTTAATCTTGTGAAAGGTTGGAGATGCAAGGATGAATATGGTATTGAATTGGGTCACATCATAAAGTGTCCTCATGCTCTAATGCTAAAGAAATTTGGGACAAGCTTGAAGTCACTCATGAAAGTACAACTCCAGTGAAGAAATCAAAGATTGACATTCTCATACTTAATTATGAGAATTTCAAAATGAAACTCGATGAAGACATCAAAGCCATGTCTGATCGATTTACCATTGTCATTAATGAGCTAAAATGTTTTAGGAAATTCTACTCAAATGAGGAAATTGTGAGAAATTTTCTTGATAGTTTGTCTACATCATGAGAATCTAAGAGGATGACCATTGAAAAAGCCAAAGATCTTGAAGTTTTTTCTCTTTATAAACTAATTGGATCCTTTCTCACTCATGAAATGAGACTTTAAAAGAAGAAGAAGAAGAAGAAGAAGAAGAAGAAGAAGAAGAAGAAGAAGAAGAAGAAGAAGAAAAAGGATGTTGGCATTGCTTTTAAGTCCACCAATGTAGATAAAGAGAATTTTAGTGAAGAGGTGGATGGAGAAGATGAAAATATGAATAAACTCTTCAAAAGATTCAAGCGATTCATGTCATTGAAAGAAAATTAGAGCAAGCATGAATCGAGAAAGGAGAATGATTCCTTCATATGCTATAGTTGTAAAAAATCAGGACATGTCAAATATGATTGTCCGCTATTTAAGAATAAGGAATCAAGTAATCCAAAGAATAATGTTTTTGTGGCTACATGGAGTGATGAGGACATCCTTTATAACTCAAATGAATTAAATTCATATTCTTTTGATGAGTTACAAAATGCTTATAATGAATTGATTTTGGAATTTGAGACCCTGAACTCCAAATATAAGAAAATAATTTCTAAGTTTAAAAATGAAAATGATTCTCTTTTGAAAATTAAATTGGATTTTGAAAGCAAAAATAAAATTTTGAAAAAGAATTTGAAGCTTTAAAAATTGAAAATGAAAATTTTGAAAAAGAAAATTTTGATTTGAAAATTAAGTTTGATAGCTTAATAAAAGAAAAATAAATTATTTCTAACAATTCATCAAATCAATAATGGCAAAATGTTCACATTGTTATTATCATGGTCATAATTCTAATATTTTTCCTATAAAGAAAATAAAATTTTATAAAATAAGACAAGTATGGGTTCCTATTGGAACTAGACGAAATGAAACTAACAATTAAGGACCCAAAGCAATTTGGGTATCAAAAATCAAGTAAGTGTCTCTTATAGGTGTGTTGGAGCAATGGTGAGTGTTGACATCGTTTTTCGCCCGAGCGGGGAAAGACCGATACCAACTTGGGGGTTTCTCTTTCAAAATCCATTTAAAAATGTGAGGAGTCACCACCAATCATTTAAGGTGAGATTGGAACACCGTAAAAACTAGGTGATTTTAATAAAACATTTTATTTTAATAAAATACCGAGTTTTAGGGTATGCGAAAATCCAAAAATCAGGTTCGGGAGTCAGTTACACGTGGGGAAGGATTAGTACCCCCACAAGCGCCCAAAAATTGGTACCTAGTTGATTACCCTATATTTAAAATTAGAAATTTTGAGTTCGGTCTTTATTTAATTTAAAAATCATTAAGGATGCAGAGTTTGAAAAGGGTATTCGCTTATTGAGACCGATAGCATTCGCTCCCGAGCGTAAATGTGGGAGATCAAATATTGTGCCTAATAACTGAACATTGCCTCACTTTTAGAAAACATGATATGGTTTTGAAATGGATGTGGACTTATTTAGGGAATTATCAGTAGTCACCCCGTATGTACGATCACGGAGGATACACTATTAACTCCTTAATAAGTGAACAGTTCCTTAAATTTTAAAAACAATGCAATCAAGCAAAATTTTATTTAATCCTGATTATACTAAAAATAAATTAAGGTTTTTTTTAACTTAAAGTGTCAAATTATGAAAATTAAGGAACGTAGGGGCTCAAATCTAAAAATGTAGGCTCTAATATTAATCCTATTTAATTTTAATTAATTATTGAAACAAATAACCGAGATGGTCCCTCGAGCATTTACGCGAGGGTCGACTCGAAATATCCCCTAAATTAAAAGACTATTTTGAAATCTAAGCTAAAATGGAGGCTCTATTTAACTTATTTAGTTATGTCAATATTTAAAGTCTAATTGAAGTTCGGAAACTAAAAGTGTCAATGAACTAAAATATCGAGCTTTAAAAGACTTAAAAATCTAAAGACCTAAATTGAACGTTTTTAAAGTTAAAGGACTAACCTAATTATTAAAATAAAATTTTTACAGAATATTACTCATTAATTAATTTAATCGAACAATTGATTAGAGTATTCGGGCGTATAATGCGAAAACTCGACTCGAATTGCCCCTAATAAAACTACAGTGTCATTCTAATTTCTAATTTTGATTCGAATATTAATCCTAATTAAGAAAAAATTTAGAATTAAAACTATGAAACAAAACAATTTAAAAAAACTAACAATTAAAACAAAAGATAATAAAAATTAAAAATATAAAATAAAATAAAGACGTAATTGCATAAATATAAAATAAGAATGACTAAAATGTAGGAAAATAAAAGTTAATAACTAAATAAGAAATAAGCAGTGACTAAATTCAAAAGTTAATAAAATAAATATGCATATTCGAAACAAATAACAAACTAAATGACTATAGTGTAAAAGAAGATAAAATAAAGGGGGCTTAAAGATGCTTTTACCCTAATAATGAACAAAACATAAATCTCTAAAATTATGAGGACATGGATTGAAATTTACCCTAAAACAAGTGAACAAACTAAAAGACCCTAAAACCTAATGACCTGATGCATGATTAGCCCAAAGCCCAAAATAGATTTACTTTTTCCTCCCCAGACTCCATTTCTGCGTATATTAATCTCCTAATCTTCATTCCCTCTTTTCTTCACTCACCCTTTAGAACTAAACTAACAACTCAGATTGACAAAGCAAAAACCCCATCATTTGCAAGCTCACCGCACCGGTACCAAGTCATGGATCAACATACGCGATGGTCCTTCCACCTTAAATCGGTACCAGCTATTCCACCCTCCAATTGATGATACGACTAACCCGACGAGCACTCCGGAAGCAAGGTAAATCTAAAATCCCTAACTTATTTATTATTATTTTTTTAAGAAATCGATAATACTTACATGCACAAACACAAAAAAAATAGGAAGAATCATAAGTTTAGATACCTTTGAGTTATGATTTTCGGTTCTTTTTTATTGCTAAAAATCTATGTATTTCGAAATAAATTGAAATTGCTTTAGAAACGAAATGTTTTTGTATTTCCTCTGAAAAACGAGAGAATAAAGCCTTACAATTATTTCACTATCCTTGTTGTTTGAATGGTTTTCCTCCCCCCTTTTGATTACATTTTGTGTGGCTTTTTATAGCCAAACTTTATATAATTTTAACACAAAAAAAGTACAAATTGATCCTGCGCAAAATTTTTGCAGGAAACAAGGATGATGGGAGCATATATAGTAGGTGAGCTGCTTTTGACTTTTCATTTTGAAAATTGGTGATTACAACTGCCCCTCTTTGCTTGTTGTTGTGAAACAAGAATAGAGCAAAGGTGTAAAGCACCAATTTTCATCTGTTTGGTCCATCAGTGAAATTTTGAGTTCCAAGTTCTTCTCATTGTGAACTTTTCACTCTTCTGTTCGGATGAGTTCTTCTCATTATGAACCATTCTATTGAAATGTTGATCCACCTCCTTATGTGATGGAATCGAACGAGATATCGGTGTTGATCTACCTCATTCTGTGATAGAATCGAGCAAAATGTTGATGCTGATCCAACTCTTTCTGTGATGGATTTGAGTGAAATAAAAATGTCAATTCACCTCCTTCTGTGATAGAATCGAATAAAAAGTTGACGCTGATCCAACTCCTTCTGCGATGGATTTGAGCGAAAATAAAAATGTCGATCCACCTCTTTCTGTGATGGATTTGAAATGTCGATCCACCTCCTTTTATGATGGATTTGAAATGTCAGTGTTGATCTATCTCATTCTGCGATAGAATCAAGCAAAAAGTTGAACAATCTCTTCATTATGAATTCTCTACTGGCAATTTTGATTGGTTTATCTTCTCTTTGAAAATTTCTAAAAGTTTTTCAAAAATGAAGACTTGAATTGATTATTTGTTGAAATATTCTTCTTCAACATGGAATTGTGAAATGAAACCATCGCTAACTTTGGAATTCCTGTCAAATATTCAACATCTGGATGAAAATGAATAAGAAATCTGTTTTAAGAAAAGCTCTCTCGAGTAAGATAAAATTTCTTGTTTCAAGGGAAAACTGTCTAAAGCGAGACGAAATTTGTTTCAAGGGAAACAATCTCAAAGGTTGGTGTTTCAAGAGAAACTGTCTCAAAGGTTGGTGTTTCAAGAGAAACTGTCTCAAAGGTTGGTGTTTCAAGAGAAACTGTCTCAAGAGAGACAAAACTCATTTCAAGGGGAACTGATTCAAAGATTTTGTGTTTCAAGGGAAACATTTTCAAAGTTTATGTTTCAAGAGAAACTGTCTCAAGGGAGACAATATTTGTTTCAAGCGAAACTATCTCAAGAGAGACAAAATTCGTTTAAAGGGAAACATTTTCAAAGTTTGGTGTTTCAAGAGAAATTGTCTCAAGGGAGACAAAATTTTGTTACAAAGGAAACTATCTCAAGGGAGACAAAACTTTCTGTTTCGAGTGAAATTATCTCAAGCGAGATAAAATCTTCGATTTTGAGGGAAACTATCTCAAGCGAGATAAAATCTTCTTTAAAAACAATCTTGAGTGAAATGAAATGCCTTCTTTTGAGTGAAAACTGTCTCAAGCGAGACAAATCTTGTTTTAAGAAAAACAATCTTAAGTGAAATAAATCATCTTGTTTCGAGTAAAAACTGTCTCAAGTGAGACAAATCTTGTTTTAAGAAAAAAAAATCTTGAGTCAAATGAAATGTCTTCTTTTCAGTAAAATTGTCTCAAGTGAGACAAAGTCTGTTTTAAGAAAAACAATCTCAAGTGAGATAAAATCTTCCGTTTCGAGTGAAACTATCTCAAGCGAGATAAAATCTGTTTCAAGAGAAACAGTCTCAAAGTTTATCAATTTCATTTCCAGTGAAACAATTTCAGAATTTGTATTTAAAAAAATGTCTCCAGTGAGACGAAATTTGTTTTGAGAGAAAAATATCTCAAGTAAGACAAAAATTTTTTTAGAGAAAATAATTTCAAGTGCAATAAATCCTTCGTATTCAATGAGACTATTTCAAGTGAGACAAAATTTGTTTGGAAAAGTAGAATCTGAAGATGATTGTTCCCTCTCTTGAGGATGCCTCGTTGTCTTTTAATCTCATCTTCTCCTGAAAGATTTGTAAAATGTATCTAGATGTAACTATCCTTATGATGGATGTTTGATGCAAAGATGTAAATTCATGTATGTATAATGCATGTTCTTCTTGATTAATAGCAATGAAAATGTGCACAAGAAATCTTGGTTTCTTTTTTATCTGTTCGTCTTCATTTTTCTCTCACACCAGGGTGTAACATCGTATTTCTTTGCAAACATTTACTTTTCTGACTCCTTAACATTCAAATTCTTTGCCCCAATTTATGATTCTAAGCTTCTAGGTCTGAGGGACCTTTGCCAATTTCTAGGTTAAATTCTTCAGAGAGATTGTCCTGTTTGAAAATGTTTTCTTTCTTTTTATTTTTCTAAATATGAAAAGTTTGTTTAAGAAAACATCATTCTTTTAGGCTCATAATTGAAGCAAATCACAGAACATGAGTTCGGTAAATATCAAGAGAATCAACAGCTCTTTTAATCTTTCAAAGTTATACCTATTTGACAAGTGGCAAAATTGATGGGTTGGTTTCAAGTTAGCTCCCTTAAGTTTCTAAGGTTTCAGTCATCGAAATGTCATCTCTTCTTCGGTCTTTGTGAAATTTACGACATGCCCATCTTCTTTGGCTTGGCATTTTAATCAGATGCGGACAAAATGACGCAATTGATATAATCAATCACTAGAATTTCTAAAACACTTCTGTTTCGATTCTTTGAAATCTTTCATTTGTTCAAGCTTCATAGACTTCCTTTAACAAAGGTATTGCACGGGCATCAGTCTAAACATAAAATTTCTGTGTGCTTGTGTGATGTTGACTATAACAAATGTTCCCCAATTCCCTTAGTCCATTTTCATCGAAACTCATTATTAGATCAATTTGAATTAATTTGCCATTGTCTGGATAGCTGAATTCAGCTTTATTGTATATACCTTATAATCGCCCTCATTGGGCTAGCTAAAGGGTTCGTCTCATCACAAGATCTTTGATTTGACAATTACAATGGAGCAAACACCGAACTACTGAGTATCCGAATATTGTCATGGCTCGAATGCAATCTATTCATAAAGCCAGGGCTTTAGAGTTGCCTCTATAACCAATTGCTTTAGTGGAATAGCTCATCTTTATTGTATAATCTATAGTAGTAATTTATAAGCTTTTTGAGCATTCAGATTTAAAATTTCTTAAGCTTATCGAGAAGAACCTGTTATAGTCTAGGTGCCCTTGATTGTCAGGAAATCCCATATTTAGAGTTTAGTTCCCAAACAACTGACCTAAACTAAATTCATCTACTCCACCATTCCATTTACGAAGATTAGCATCGTCACTGAAAGTCTTCAATACAAGTGTAGTCTAGGCAGTTTCACAATGTCAAACACAAGAGATGCCCCATGTTGTCCACTCCTATTCATACCCGAATGTCAAGCCTTTAGTCATTTCCTCATGAGAGGAGAAGGCTCTAGTGGTCCCTGCAAGAGAATGGTATGAGGTTCGAGCATATCAATTGTGGTAACGTCAAGGGTCCTTATTTTATCAGTTTTCAATATTGTCATTTTTTCAAAGATCTATAACTCCGATTCTTAAAAGAGCTTTTAATCCAATAGATATTTAAAGAATTTTGAGTTTGAAAATTATTCATTGCTCATAACCTTAGAAGGTAGATTTTTACTTAAAATATTCGATTTTCAAGTGATTTACAAACTTTTTTAAAAAAAGAAAGAAAATAAATTCAAACAAGACAATATGAGAGTGCATCAAAAGTTTCTAGTGGCTGCAATGATTTTTCTCGGTTTGCATCAGAATGCCCCATCATTCATCGAATGTTCATGCCACCGAATTGATTAAATTCTGAACCTTGCTCTTCAATTCCCCATAATTCTCAGTGAGGTGCCTCGATCTTTAGATGGTGCTAACATCATGTCCATAGCTTTCAATTCTTTCTTGGTATGAGTAGGGCGACTTCATCTCTCCTCAAAACTTTTATCGCAAGATTCTCTGCGAATTACTCTCGGGATCCGTGATTAATGCAAATGTTGAGATACAATATATACCATGTAATGCATAATGTATATGTGTTAATGCAAAGATATGCATGCAAATGAAAAAATGAGAATGCAAAATGCGAAATGCGAAATGCAAATGCAACAAAGAGTTGATCCTAAAATAACTGTTCCTAGAACAATTCTCGAAAAACTGACAATGTTTTGGTACACTAGGGAAGTGAAAATCTGGTCCATCTGCAAGTTGTCTAGCCCCTGTGAGCATCTGAGTATTGCATCATCTTCAAAGCTTCTACTTCATCTTCTACTTCTAGAGATCTTTCGAGCTGGTTCATGATCTTCAACTATTGACTTCAGCGTCGAACCGTCTCGAGTCTAACTTGTTACCTCAACAGGTATACGTTAGACTTCTCAATAGGTAGACTCTTCCTTGACGCTACTCGATCTACTACTTCCAAATATCTTTCGAGCTGGTTTGATCTTCAATTGTTGGCTTCAGCGTCGAATCGTCTCGAGTTTAACTTGTTACCTCAGCAGGCAAATATCTAGATCGTCTCCTTGGTATGTAGACTCCTTCTAGCTCCTCGATCTATGTGAAGCATCTTTGAAATCCTACAAATCTCAGAGAAAGACATTATTGTGGTATTGTTTTTCAAGAACCTTCTACACGATCAGTTATTTAGGGATCAATACCTTTGAATGATATGTCATGTTCATGCAAAAATACGATAAGAGTAGACAAAAGAAAATCAATGTTAGTAGAAACAAAACAGAAAGGATCAAGTTAGTTGAAATGATTAGTCTAAGAAATGTAATCTTAGCAAAAATAATTAAATACGACTCAAAGTTGAGACTGAAAAGCACAAGGCATACAAAGAAAATTAATAATCCTAAACGCATGTGTTCTAGTTCTCTTAGGCTGGCTCTAGCGGGGTAGGCTTACTAAATTCTCTATATGTGGAAGAGTTCTAGAAAATGTTCCCGAGCAATTTTTATAACCTGCTAAGGTTGACCCCGATTCTGACCCATTACAGACTTGTGAATCGTGTCCAGCTCAGGGAATCACACAACTAAAAGCGTACCTCGGAACTGATATCCGGATAGGCAATTTAGGGTGTTGTCCAGAGATACTTTGTCAAACCCACACAAGGAAGCCCAATGTTCCTCGTGGGGTCTGACGTTTCTCTCTACTTAGGTAAATCAGGTTTGAGCTCGGGTTTAGAGCTATGATATGCAACAGTCCTAAATATTCACAAAAATGTAAGCATTAACCAGACATAAATATGTTTTTTTTTCTTTTTTGAAATACCATAATGAACAGTAAATTAAATAAGATCGAACTCGTAATTTCTAAAATAGTAAATATAGGGTAACCAACTCGTGGCTCGACTCTCAATTTGTTTCAAAAACAAAAGTCCCCAGCGGAGTCGCCAAGATGTCGACATCATTTTTCGCTCGGGCAGGGAAAGACCGATACCGACTCGGGGGTTTTCTCTTTGAAAAAGTTTTCAAAAATGTGAGGAGTCGCCACCAATCATTTAAGGTGCGACTGGAACACCATAAAACCGGTTGATTTTAATAAAACATTTTATTTTTATCAAAATACTGAGTTTTGGGGTCTGTAAAAAATCCAGAAATCAGGTTTGGGAGTCGGTTACACGTGGGGAAGGATTAGTACCCCCACAAGTGCCCAAAAATTGGTACCTAGTTGATTACCCTATATTTAAAATCAGAAATTTTGAGTTCGATCTTTATTTAATTTAAAAATCATTAAGGAAGCAGAGTTTAAAAAGGGTATTCGTTTATTGAGACCAATAGCATTCACCCCCCGAGCCTAAATGCGGAAGATCAACTATTGTGCCTAATAACCAAACATTGCCTCGTTTTTAGAAAACATGATGTGGTTTTCAAAAAGGATGTCAACGTATTTAGGGAATTACAAGTAGTCACCCCCTGAACACGATCGCGGTGGATATATTATTAACTCCTTAATAAGTGAACAGTGCCTTAAGTTTTAAAAACAATGCAATCAAGCAAAATTTATTTAATCCTAATTTTACTAAAAATAAATTAAGGCTTTTTCTAACTTAAAGTGTCAAATTATGAAAATTAAGGAACCTAGGGGCTCAAATCTAAAAATGTAGGCTCTAATATTAATCCTATTTAATTTTAATTAATTATTGAATCGAATAACCGAGATGGTCCCTCGAACGTTTACGCGAGGGCCGACTCGAAATGTCCCCTAAATTAAAAGACTATTTTGAAATCTAAGCTAAAATGGAGGCTCTATTTAACTTATTTAGTTATGTCAATATTTAAAGTCTAATTGAAGTTCAGGAACTAAAAAGTGTCAATGAACTAAAATACCGAGCTTTAAAAGACTTAAAATTCTAAAGACCTAAATTGAACGTTTTTAAAGTTAAGGGACTAACCTAATTATTAAACTAAAATTTTTACAGAATATTAATCATTAATTAATTTTAATCGAACAATTGATTCGAGTATTCGGGCGTATAATGTGAAAACTAGACTCGAAATGCCCCCTGATTAAACTACAGTGTCATTCTAATTTTTAATTTTGATTCGAATATTAATCCCAATTAAGAATTAAAATTTAGAATTAAAACTATGAAACAAAACAATTAAAAAAAACTAACAATTAAAACAAAAGATAATAAAAAATTAAAAAATATAAAATAAAATAAAATAAAGACATAATTGCATAAATATAAAATAACAATGACTAAAATGTAGGAAAATAAAAGTTAATAACTAAATAGGAAATAAACAGTGACTAAATTTGAAAGTTAATAAAATAAATATGCATATTTGAAACAAATAATAAAGTAAATGACCATAGTGTAAAAGAAGATAAAATAAAGGGGGCTTAAAGATGATTTTACCTTAATAATGAACAAAACATAAATCTCTAAAATTATGAGGACATGGATTAAAATTTACCCTAAAACAAGTGAACAAACTAAAAGACCCTAAAACCTGGTGACCTAATGCGTGATTAGCCCAAAGCCCAAAATAGCTTTACTTTTTCCTCCCCAGACTCCATTTCTGCGTGTATTAATCTCCTAATCTTCCTTCCCTCTTTTCTTCACTCACCCTTTAGAACTAAACTAACAACTCAGCTCGACAAAGCAAAAACCCCCATCATTTGCAAGCTCACCGCACAGGCACCAAGTCACGGACCAACATACGCGATGGTCCTTCCACCTTAAATCGGTACCAGCTATTCCACCCTCCAACCGATGATACGACTACCCCGACGAGCGCTTCGGAAGCAAGGTAAATCTAAAATCCCTAACTTATTTATTTGTTTTTTAGAAATTGATAATACTTACATGTACAAACACGAAAAAGAATAGGAAGAATCATAAGTTTAGATACCTTTGAGTTGCGATTTTTGATTTTTTTTATTGCTAAAAATCTATGTATTTCGAAAATAAATTGAAATTGCTTTAGAAACAAAATGTTTTTGTATTTCCTCTTAAAAACGAGAGAAGAAAGCCTTACAATTATTTCACTATCCTTGTTGTTCGAATGGTTCCCCCTCCTTTGATTACATTTTGTTTGGCTATTTATAGCCAAACTTTACATAATTTCAACACACACAAAATTACAAATTGATCCTGCATAAATTTCTGCAGGAAACAAGGATGATGGGAGTAGATATAGTAGGTGAGCTGCTTTTGACTTTTCATTTTGAAAATTGGTGATTACAGTGAGAAATATCAAGTTATTTTGGAGCTCTAAAACATACTAAGGAATGAAACTTAAAGAAATGGAGACCTAAGAAATCAACCTTAATTTAAGTGGTAACAAGTTTTTAATTTCATGCAATTTTATGCCTTTATATGATCTAGTGCTATATTGCAATAAGTTAGGGGGAGTTAATATTGCATGAATTGTATCTTTGTGACCTTATATGCTTAATTTGATAAGCTTTGGCCCTAATTTTTTTTTATGATTTTTCCTTTATTGATCTAGTGATTTATTTCTTCAAAAGGTCCATAATATACAAATTACCTAGCGAAATACTCTAATGTAGTATCAAATCATAATTTTTAGTACCTAAATAAGTGTCTAGTGCAATCCATAGTCTTAAAATCATTAGGTGCTTATTCTGGAAGTATTTAAGGGTTAAAAAGGTCAAATTTGATATTTCCAGATGTTTCGTATCGTGACCACTAGATTGGCATCGAAACCAAAATTCTAGTAGTCATTTTCGGTATTAATACTGATATTTAGTATCGAATATCAGTAAGAGAGTCTCGAGACTAGTATTCTCAATATCGAGACTGGGACTCCTATAGGCTTTTATTAGCATATTCCCTTCAAAACTCTCATTTTATCATTTTCTTTAAAGCCCTAACCGATTGCCCTCACACCCTTTTTAAATATGTTTTTGTTCAAATCTTCACTCAAATTCCTCATCCTTTCATAGTATCTAGTGGCACAAGTCTCTCATAAAAAATCACTAATTTCATAAAAAAAAATGTAATTTCTCTTGAAGCCTAAACTTTTTATTTTTGAAATTTATGCTCAAAAAATGTTTTAATCATGATTGTAAGTTATTTTTGCTCACTAAAATGTTTTATACTCCTTTTGAATACTTTTTATTAACTTATATATCATGTTTTGTTCAAGTAAATTTCAAAAAAACATTCCTTCATAAGGGTTCCAATTTTTTTATTTATACAAAAATTGGTTACATTTACTGCAATTTGGTTTATCATTGGTTGTATAAATGTATTTTTTATTGCATGAGAATAACCCATTCATCAATTTTGTTTGAAATTTTTTTCTTTTAGGTTTGTCCACCAAGTTTTTGTCAATTTTCCTAAACAAAAATCCTTATATCTTAGCCATTATTTTTTATTCAAAATGCCTCCTAGTACGAACCTCATTCATTATGGTTGTACAAATGGATATTAACGATGACGGTCTCTTCAAGGAAAATCAAGATGTACAAATGGATAAGTTTCTTAATTATAACCCTACCTAGAGTTTCCCAATCGTCTCCTTTTACTTCTCATTACTTGATTTTTCGTCCTTCTGGTTGTAAAGCTATCAATATGCATGCTTGCAATTATTGGTGGTTTTATCATGTCAAGAACAACAATCATCCTAACTTTTCCATGATCATATTTTTAGAGTTTGTCTATGTTGTCACAAAAGGGTAAAATATACCAAAACTCTTCATTATGGTTGTATTTTTAGTTTTATCTTTAGAGACAAACATAGAGTGTTCACTTTTTGTGATTGTTCCATTCCTCTTGTTAGTGTTATTGATATCAGTCCATAAGACAAGTTGAAATTTTGATGAAATATTCAGTGAAGGAGATCCTTATGGAAGACAACATTTAGAAAATGTTGAGAAGACAACGATAAATTGGAAAAACCGCCCGTACCGCCACCTAAAGAGGAGATCTCCGTGAAGACCATGTATGACTGCATGGTTCAAAACTTTGGGAACTTGAATGCTCATATGGCCGCTATTGATCGTCACTTAGAGGATGTTGAGAATGACATTTGCTTGATGCGTCATCACTCGATATCTTCCTCTTTCTCGCCTCCGTCTCCAGAAAAATAGGCATTTTCATTTTGCTTTTAGGACATTTACATTATGACTAATTTAATGCACTTTATGAATTGTTTTTATTATTGTTTATGTTTGGTATTATGTGTTTTGGGACTTTTGTTTGGATTTCTCTTGTTGGTGATTTTATGAACTTCATTATTTTATGCTAAACATATTTTTTTCAATCTTGAATATTTGAGTTCTCTATTACACTAACATATTTTCTCATTCGAAACTTAATTAGATTTTGCTATAATAAAAATGGGACAAATATGTGTAAGTGTAAATTTTGATTGTAAATTTTTTTTACCAAGGGAGATATTTTATTTTTCACAAAGTTAATATGACAAATTATTTTTAAAGTAATTTTTCGCAAAGGATTTTGTTATATAAAAAATGGGGAGATTATTGAACCAACCTTCGATTTTGATATACCATGAATTTTTAAATATTTTAATTTGTTAAAATTTGCATTTTACTATTCTATAGATAATATCTCATAAACTATTTTCAAGTGTTTTTAATTGTGAAAATAATTATAAGTGTTATCGAGTAATTACATATTTTATAAATATTGTTTTAAAACTCAAAACACTTGATTTTAGCCAAAAATCTCCCTTAGTGACGAAACCAACATGTTATTATCAAGACCCTTTTTCTAGTATACTTTTCTAGTATTGATATCAAGTGTTGATATCAATACTGACAAGTGAGTATCGATACTCACTTGAACAGTATCGATACCGAGAGTTTCAACGACTATTCTTTTTATCGTTAGGATGCTTGAGATTGATACCCACTACTAGGTAACGATATCACTCTAAATCGTTGTGCAAATCTTTCCATTTTTTAGTTGCTTCCACAAAGTTTTTAAAAATGCCAATTCACCCCCTCTTGACATATTTTAGTTGACCGTTAAAGCTAACATATAACTTTTATTCTATTTTGCTTATTAAACTATTTTTTAAAATTATATCTAACATTATATTTTGTTTTCATTTTGATCACTCACCATTAAAAAATAACAAAATTGTTGACATAACATTTTTTTATTTTCTTCAATGATGACTTGACATTGTCTTATGAGATATGTTAATATCAGGACAAAATTAACCCAATAAACCATACGAAATAATTATTTGGGTTTATAGGCGACCTATAAATTAATTAGCAATCTCCAATAATTGCTAGAGTGATTTGCAACTAGTCACAAAGAGTGACGAGTGCCAATAAAAGATTTTTTTCTAGTGAAATTTGTCACCCCTCCTGACAAGTTCTTGTCGTAACCGTTTTTCGTCCGGGTGGGAAAGACCGATACCGACTCGGGGGTTTTTCTCTTTAAAAATTGTTTTGAAAGGTGAGGAGTCGCCACCAATCATTTAAGGTGAGATTGGAACACCATAAAAATCGGATGCATTTAATAAAACATTTTGTTTTTATTAAAATACCGGGTTTGAAGGTCTGCGAAAATCCAAAAAATTAGGTTCGGGAGTCAGTTACGCATGGGGAAGGATTAGCACCCTCACAAGCGCCCAAAAATTGGTACCTAGTTGATTACCTTATATTTAAAATCAAAAATTTGGAATTCAATCTTTATTTAATTTAAAAATCATGAAGGATGCAAAGTTGAAAAGGGTATTCGTTTATCGAGACAGATAACATTCGCCCCGAGCGTAAATGCGGGAGATCAGCTATTGTGCCTAATAACCGAATATTGCCTTATTTCTAAAAAAACATGATGTGGTTTTGAAAAGGATGTCAACTTTTTCAAGGAATTACTAGTAGTCACCCCCTGAGCACGATCGCGGGAGATATAATATTAATTCCTTAATAAGTGAACAATGCCTTAGATTTGTAAAACCATTGCAATCAAACAAAATTTTATTTGTCCTAATTAAACTAAAAATAAATTAAGACTTTTTCTAACATAAAAATGTCAAATTATAAAAATTAAAGAATAGGAGCTCAAATTTAAAATTTAATTTCTAATATTAATACTTAATGCTATATATTAAAAAGGATTAAATATTCACGTATTAAAAAGTTTCTTTCGATAATTTTAAAATACTCGAATATCCAATTATGTTTTGGTCAAGTTATGCATATGAGATTAACATACAAATTAAATAAAATATATCTATACACAAAGAAATATACAAAAGTAGTAACTTTGTATATATACTAAGTTATCAACCAATTGTTTTTAAAAAAAAAATACATATTAATATATACACATATATATTACGTTAACATGGAAAGAAAAGAAATGTCAATTTCATGATCACATATGTATATATAAATATTAAATTCCTTAATAAAAGGTAAAGTAAAGCATGATTAACGTATTTCATTAATAAAGGAATATGTATATATATATATTATATTAACATGGAAAGAAAACAAAACATTGAACATTATAGGGTCAACACACCTATATATATATATATATTAAATTCTTTAATAAAGGCTATGCAAAACATTCATACCATATATGTTTACAAAAGGATATATATATATACATGCCATATCTTGATAAAAAAAAATCATATGTATTATATATATGTGAATATGCCACGTATTTAACAACCAATTATTAACCCAATATAATATAATATATTAAAGGATTACTACAGATTTTTACCTAATACAAAATTACATGTTTTAAGCAAAAATATATGGGATCATTAAAAACAATCATACCTAATATAATAACAATAAAATAAAAGTACCTAATATAATATATATTCAAACATGAAAATACAACTCACTCTATTAAACATGCAAATTAAATTAGGGATTAAGAAGAATTATAATGAAAACACGGTGACATGAAATTAAATAACTCAAAATATTATACCTAAAATATAAATTTTGAAAATAATTAAACCAAGACAAACACAAAATGATAAATTAAAAATCAGTCCTTACTAGTGACTAATATGCAAATAAATGACAAATGTACAAGGGCACGAAAACAAATTACTCTAAAGTTTCAATGACTGAAAGTTAATTTACCCAGACATCTTAATATAAAACCTAAACTAACATTAAACCTAAGCTAAACCCCTCTGTCGCTCAACCCCTCTCGATTCTCTCCCTATCTTCTTCTTCTTCGTCCATTCCTTTCTTCTTCGTTTCAGTTCAAGAATTTCTAGAGGCTCTATAACTTCCACCGGCTACCAAAGCAACCCTAAAACTCCACTCACTCTTACAAGCCTTGGCCTAGGGTCAAAACCACAAAAGATAGATTCTAAAGACCTAATAAATCCTATTTTGACTCTCCACTCTTACATGATCGAAAACAAGGCTCTTCCAACCAGACAAACTATGGTCGGCCACCATATTTTGGTGACCACTCCACGCTCTGACTACCAACAGAGGTGACCTATAAGGCCATACCCTAAACTAGCCACCCTGATTCCCTCTTTATAACTCACTAAACAAAACCCTTAGCACTAAACAAACACCCTGAACAAACAAAAGCTTCGACCCCTCACTTCGGTAACATCCCGAGACCGACGTGACTCCGACACTGCTTCAACCTTGGTAAAGACTCCAACTCAAGGCTAAGGTAATACTATTCCTATCTCCCTGTCTATTTTTGTTTTAAAACTTATCTTCACTAAACTAATCTCAACCCCCTCTTCTCGACAGAGCCCGAATAGAGAAAAAATAGAGTCAACAAGACTCCACTTGAATTCAAACAACCCAGGTAAACGTTTGAGCTATCCCCTTTTCTTTCTTTATTTGGTTTCAAATATAAATAAAATAAAAATTAGAAAAATTAAAGCTTCTGAAAGAGAATTGAAGGAACCTTAAAACTTTTTTATTCCCCAATTACACTGGGTTACATTGCTTATGAATACATAACAAAATTGGGAATGAAGACCCCTATTGTTGGTGAATTTCCCTCTAAAATTGGCCTCTGTTCCCCGTTTTGTTTCGGTATTTCCCCCCTCCCTCTATTCTTCGAATGCTTCCTTTTTATTTTCCACTTCTCATCGAATCCATTGTCCTCTTGTTGCATATTGATTTTTAGTGGGGATTAGGTTTATATTAGGTGAGATTGGATGATGGGTTTATGTGAAATGAAATCCTGAAATTTTCGGGATTAAATTGCTTTCTTTTCTTTTGACTTTGGTTGCTTTCTGATGA
Source organism: Hibiscus syriacus (assembly GCF_006381635.1). Taxonomy (NCBI): domain Eukaryota; kingdom Viridiplantae; phylum Streptophyta; class Magnoliopsida; order Malvales; family Malvaceae; genus Hibiscus; species Hibiscus syriacus. The sequence goes on along the minus strand of NW_024062697.1, from coordinate 1,398,426 downwards.
TATTTTAATAGCTTGTTTGTAGGTCTTGGTTGGAACAAGTTGGGTCAGCATGGGCGCTCGTGGGTGGCCAACATGTACTTGTGGTGGGACGTGCACGAGCTGCTGCTCGGTTGGAGAGATCCATGTAGGAGGCATTGATGACTGTGGTAGAGTTGCTACCACCGGGTCGGGTCTTGTAACCCGTAAAAAACAATTATATTAATATTAATAATAATAATAATATAATAATAATAATAATAATAATAATAATAATATTTAGGACAAAAAAACGAGTGTCAACAGTTGCCCCTCTTTGTCATATTTTTGTGTCAATAAGAATAGGGCAAAGACGAAAAGGCAATGCGTTTTTTCGTCTGGTCAACTTCATGGTTTGGAATATGATGAGGGATTTGTTCCGCTGTTACTCAAGGAATATCAGATCTGGGGATGTTGATCCATTCCACTGTTCTTCAGGGAAGATTGAATCAGAGTAGATTTATTTCGATATCTGGGGCGTGTTTCTGGGTAGACTTGTTCCACTGTCACTCAGGGAATATCAAATCTTGAAAGAGAGGGATCTGTTCCGCTTCTTCTGAGGGAATATCAGATCTGGGAAAGTTGATTTATTGAATCAGGGTAGACTTGTTCCGCTGTCACTCAGGACATATCAAATCTTGAAAAAGAGAGATCTGTTCCGCTTCCTCTGAGGGAATATCATATCTGGGAAAGTTGATTCATTGAATCAAGGTAGACTTGTTCCGTTGTCACTAAAGGAATATCAAATCTTGAAAGAGAGGGATCTGTTCCGCATCCTCTGAGGGAATATCAGATCTGGGAAAGTTGATCCATTGAATCAAGTAGACTTGTTCCGCTGTCACTCAGGGAATATTAAATCTTGAAAGAGAGGGATATGTTCCGCTTCCTCTGAGGGAATATCAGATATGGGAAAGTTGATCCATTAAATCAGGGTAGACTTGTTTCGCTGTCACTTAGGGAATATCAAATCTTGAAAAAAAGTGATTTGTTCTACTTCTTCTGAAGGGAATATCAGATAGATGGATTTGCTTCACTATTATTCCGTGAAGGCTTAAAATGGCCCGGAGGACTTAATCATCATGATGGGAAGGCTTATTGATGGATTTGCTTCACTACACTTCGGTGAAGGCTTAAGATGGCCCAAAGGATTTAAGCATCATGCTCGAAAAACTTACAGATGGATTTGATCATCATACTAGGAAGACTTACTGATGACCCGAAGGATTTAATTTTGAAAATAGTTTACTAGGTAAGAAATATTTCTTACTTTTCAGAAATTTCAATTTTAAATTTAAATGAGAAACATTTCTCATGTGAAAACATCCTGCCCGAGGGTCTTATGGATGACCCGAATGATATATAAATTTCGGAAATATTTTACTAGGTAAGAAATCTTTCTTACTTTTCAAAATTTTCAATTTTCAAATTTGAATGAGAAACCTTTCTCATTTTTTCACTTATAAAATGACTTAATGGTTGGGCAACATGCCCCACTTCAAAGCAATGTTTTCTCTATGGATTAGAACCATCATGTTCTTCAAATTTTGCCTCCTTAAACATGATAACCTATATTTGAGGTTTGAATTCTAGCTTCTATTTCTTGGGATTTGGATATCATGAATCTTTTTTCTTGGAAGATCTGTAAAAACCAAATGTTTATGTGTGAAATGCGAATGCAATGCAATGCATTTTTTATGCAAATGATGTTCTCATGCATGCGTAAATGCTGATTCAGTTTTCCTTTGACTCCAAGGTGGGGAACCAGGCCTTCTTCCTCTTGATCATTCTTCTCTAGGGTTTACACAGATATCGGTATAGATGCTTGCAACTTCTGAATATCTACTCAACCATTTTGTGGTCTTTATTTTCTGTCTTCATTTCGGAGGATACATTTTCTTTCTTGAATTTTTGCTACGTCCAGTAATATGATCTTGAGGCCCCCTTTTGTCTTTGGCTCGATTACACTTTCAGAGTTGTTCTTCCAGGACTCTGCAATTGATTGATGCTCGGTTGGTTTTCTTTACAAGGTAAGCTCTGCTCAAATCCACGGTGTGCCCCTGACACTCCAAGTTGTAAAACTTATTTTCAATGTCTTCTTGGTCTGAATCTTGTCATCTCAACATGATCTGGGTTTCTGGTCATGCCCCATGTGGGTACTCATTGCTCCCTTCGTGCCCAAAATATCTTAATCTTGAATGGTCTCAATCTGGTGTCACTACACAGTAATGTTGTCAAGTAGTTTGAGGGTGCTTCTTCACATTGTCATAAACACTTAAGAAGTTATCAATTCTCCTAACAAAATGTCTTGCATTTTATACAATATGTAATATGTGCCCCTTCTGAATAATGAGGTAATCTTCTTCTTGATAGGTTATTGACAACGTCACAAAGAAATGTTACAAGTTCATATTCTTCATCCACTATGATCTCTTAGACCATCTACTTCAAGCTTGTGGAATGCTTCATGTTTCGGCATTACTTATTCTTCTTCTCCAATAGAGGTACAGTGAGCCTCACCAGCTTCAAGGACCTTTCACATATGAAACTGTCCTGTTTGAAAATGTTTTTTTTCTCTTATTTTGGGGATCAAAGAATGAAAGAATTTTATAAAACATTGCCTCTTAATTCAGGCTCACAATCAAATCAAATCATAAACATGAGTTAACAAAATACCAAAAGAATCAATAGCTCTTTAATGTTTTCAGGGTTATAGCTCTTTGAAAAGTGTCAAAATTAAGGGTTTGACTTCAGGTTGGCTTCCTATTTTCTAAAGTTTCGACTACCAAAATGTCATTTTTTTCTTGATCATTGTGAACATCGCAACATGCTATTCTTTCTTAGCTTGGTATTTTAATCGGATGCGGACAAAATGACGCAACTAGCATAATCAATTAATAGACTTTCTAGAACACTTCTATTTCAGTTCTCTGAAATCTTCCATTTGTTCAAGCTTTGTAGACTCTTCTAACCAAGGCAGTGCAGAAATATCAATCTAAAAATGAAATTTCTTAGTGCTTGTGTGAAATTGACTATAACAGGTGTTCCTTAACTCCCTTAGTCCATTTTTACCGAAACTCCTTATTCATAAAATTGATTTAATTTTCCATTGTCTGGCTAGCTGAAATCAGCTTTATTGTAATTTACCTTTATCGGGCTAGCTGAAGGGTTCATCTCATCACAAAGTCTTTGACTTGACAATCATAGTGGAGCATACACCGAATTGTCAGGTGCCCGATCAATGTCATGGTTTGAATATAATTTATTCATAAAGCCAGGGCTTTCGAGTTTCCTCTATAACCAATTGCCTTAGCGGAATAGCTCAGCTTTATTGTATATATATAATTACATTCTGGGTATACTGATTCAATTTCTTAAGCTTCTCAAGAAAAACCTGTTATACTCTAGGTGTTATTGAAAGTCAGAAAATCTCATCTTTAGAGTTCAATTTCCAAGCAACTGACCTAAACTAGATTCACCTACTCGACTATTCCATCTGTCATGATTATAATCATCATTAAACATCATCAACAAAAGTGTGATCTAGTTAGTTTTGTAACATCATATACAAGAGATGTCCCATGTTGTCCGCTCCTATACATACCTGAATACCAAGCCTATTGTTCATTCCCTTATAATAAAATAAGGTTGTATCGGTCCCTTTAATAAAATGTATGGTGCTTGATTTTATCTTCTATGGATAAAGTCAAGGTCCTTGTTTTTTCAGGTTTCAACCTTGTCATTTTGTCAAAGATTTATAACTCTAGTCATTTAAAGAATTTTTAATTCAGTTGATATTCAAAGAATTTCAAGTCGTAAATTCGATTCAATGTTCACCATCCTTAAAGTAACATAAATTCATTTAAATATACTTACAAACATAACGATGAGAAAGTAAAAAAAAACAATTTCAAACAAGATGCCACAAATGGAACATGCGATTGTGGTGGATCATAACCTTCACTTGTTCTGCCAGAATGCCCTATTTTCCCTAGAATGATGGGTGCCCAGTCGGATTAGGATTTTTACCCTTACTTACTCCCCATTTCTCGATCATGTCTCATGTCAGGACTCCTTTGTCAACGAGCCTTTATATCTCTTCCATCAATGGTATGCACTTGTCAGTATGATGACCCAATGCCCCTAGATGAAAATCACAAGCACTATTCGGGTCATAGCCATAAGCGGATGAGCTAGTCTTTATTCTTAAAGGTCTTGGAGTGAGGTACCGATTCTTGATTAAAGGGGATAACAAGTCAGAAATGGGAACTTGAAAAACCTTGAGGGTCGTATTTTCCCAAGATATCTTTTGTGGCCAGTCTCGGATTACCTCTCTTTTGACTTTTTTCTCGTCACTTCCCACCTCTATCTTCTGTTTTAGCGTCAGAGAGGTGTCGAGATGAGAGTCTTTTATCTCTACCTCACATACCTTGCTTTCCTTGATTTCACACTTCTCCTTTTTCGCATGTACTTCACTTGTTTCGACCCCATCAACTCCATTCCAAGGGTTGACTTTAAATTGTTTGACTGAAACAGACTGATTGTTACCATCCACCTTTATAACTCCATAAGCCAAAAGATCTTGTACTTGTCATTTGAAGTTACTAAAATTCTCGATAGAGTGTCCTCGGGCTCTAGCATGATATTCACAAGAAACTTTCTCATTATACCAGCTCAGATAAGGGGGCAGCAGAGGCTTAGCCAGGCGTGGAGCAATCAGCTGGGCTTGGAGCAACTTGTGAGATAACTGGCTGTATGAAAGCTCTTTTGACCTCACTTTCTCCTTGCCATTATTATGAGCAGATTGAAGACCTTGTGATTGATCACTGAAACACTCGCTTTGAAGTTTTAACTTTTGACCAGCATCTTGGGAGAGACATTGGTTTGCAGATCTCCCTTCATCATCAAGTTTTGAGCTTTCGGAGAGCTTAGGTTTTCCATTTTCAAAGCATAATAGCCCTTCCATGATGAGGTTTTGAACTTTAAATCTCAGGATCGTACAATCTTCTGTAGAGTGGCTAAACTCTCCAATATGATAGTCGCATGAATGTTTGACATCTTGCCAATCTAGACGCGAATAAGTATTGTACCTCGGAGGAAAAGGCGTCAGGAGCCCACTTTCAAAGAGAAAGGGTAACAAGTCAGATTATGAGATCAGAATCAGAATCAGAGGTATCATCTTCTTCTTTTCTTTTCTTTTTGTCCTTCTTTACTGGCATTGAACCTCCTCTATGCCTCTCTTCTTTGAGTCAGACTCAACTTTTGTGTTAGCAGTTTTACCTTCAACTTTTGCTTTTCCACGCATGATATTTGTCATATTTCCTAGAATCGTGCTCGATTCTTTGAGTTGACATGGATTACCACACTCCCTAACAGGTTCTTGATCACTTGTTGTCATTGCATTGGCTACACCACTGACATTCATATTCTCACTTGAAGTCATCATATTTCCTTGCATAATAGGGTGCTCTAACGATTTCTCCCCATGTATTACTGTAATCATCATTCTCATCAACTTGGACATCTGTTCCCTGGACTCAACTTGGAACTTTCTTGCTTTCTCAGTCATTTCTTGTTGTCTCCTTACGAGTTGCTCTTAGATTCTCTCGATCCTACTAACACGTGCTAATATTTCATTCATTTCTTTCAATTTTTTTCAGAAACATGCCTCGGGTAACTTCAGTTTGCTTTTGAAGCTTCTGTCACATCATCTTTCACGAGTTATTCTCACGTTTTCATGATTGATGCATGAAAAAAAGTTTAAATTAAAGTAATACGAATGAAAATGTGGATACCAAATGCAAATGCAACCCGATATTGATTCTAAAATAACTTAGTTTATATAAAAAGTACTCAACAACACACAACGTCTAATCACTTAGGCAAAGAGATTATATCGACATAAATACTAAACGTAGAATCTTACCTTATTCCCTAATCTCTGGAGCTATATCATCAATCCCATGATGCGCCGTTTTTCCTCTATTTCTAGAATCACAAAAACTCTTAAAGTTGTCGCTTCTTCAGATAATTCGTAGAATTGATGAGCCACATCGCGGGTCTGATCCATTGCTTCGTGTTGCCTTTGAATGGTGTCCTGAGCCTACCGTAGAGCAATTCCAAGCACTGGATTAGTTAAGGGTCGAATCTCTTCTAGCTATTGGATTCGCTGATGGCATCTATGCACTATGACTTCTAATTCAACAATCTTCTCTTTTAAGGCCTCGTTTTCTTGCATGGTTACCTCTTGTGCGGATGAGTGGATCAACTATGCTCCTTCTAGCTCCGCTATCTTCTTATTTAACATATCATTTTCTTTTTGAATACTCTTGTAAGGGTTTCGAAAAGTCTCATCGATACTAAGAAGTTGTGCTTCGAGCTGTTCAATATGTGCTCGCCTTTGTGCTAATTCCTGGTTAGCCTCATGTTTTTGCTCTCTCAGTCTTTGAGTGTGCTACAAGGCTCGGATAATTACCTTCTCTGGAAAAACTGATTCTTCGATAGTGACAAGGCTATCCCCAAATCGTGTCTGCCCATATTCATACCAGGTCTGAACATTGATTGCATTCTCAGTCCCATCGGAAGACATTGATGCCTTAAGCTTTTTTATAATAACTAGGTGATTTGAGAATCAATATCGTTTATGAAATGATGTGATGTGACAATGATACATGCAAAAATGCAATAAGAGCATACAAAAGAAAATCAATGTTAGTAGAAACAAGATAACAAGAATCAAATTAGTTGAAATGATTAGTCAAAAAAATATATAATCTTATATATGACTTAAAGTTGAGACTAAAAAATAAAACATACAAAGGAAATTAATGATCCTAATCGCATGCGTTCTAGTTCTCCTAGGTTATCCACATGGCTCTAGTGGGGTAGGCTTACTAAATTCTCTATATGAAGTTGGGTTCTAGAAAAAGGGTTCCCAAGCCATTTTTACAACCTGTTAAGGTTGCCCCTGATTCTAGCCCATTATAGACTTGCGAATCAAGTTCAGCTCAAGGGATCACACCACTAAAAGCGTACATCGGAACTAATATCCGGATAGGCAACTTAGAGTGCTTTCCAGAGATACTTTGTCAGACCCACACAAGGAAGCCCAATGCTCCTCGTGAGGTATGACGTTTCTCCCTACTTAAGTAAACTGGGATTAAGCTCGGCTTTAGAGCTATGATATATAACAATCCTAAATATTTCACAGAAGTGTAAGCATTAATCAGAAAGAAACCCTTTTTTTTGTTTTTTGAAATAACATAATGAACCGTAAATTAAACAAGATCGAACTCGAAATTTCTAAAACCATAAATATAGGGTACCTAACTCGTGGCTCGACTCTCAATTTATTTAAAAAACAAAGGTTCCCAGCGGAGTCACCAACTGTCGTAACCGTTTTTCGCTTGGGTGGGAAAGACTGATACCGACTCGGGGGTTTTTCTCTTTAAAAATTGTTTTGAAATGTGAGGAGTCACCACCAACCATTTAAGGTGAGATTGGAACAACATAAAAACCGGATGCTTTTAATAAAACATTTTGTTTTTATTAAAATATCGGGTTTGAAGGTCTGCGAAAATCCAAAAAATTATGTTCGGGAGTCAGTTACGCATGGGGAAGGATTAGAACCCCCACAAGCGCCCAAAAATTGGTACCTAGTTGATTACCTTATATTTAAAATCAAAATTTTGGAATTCGATCTTTATTTAATTTAAAAATCATGAAGGATGCAAAGTTGAAAAGGGTATTCGTTTATCGAGACAGATAACATTCGCCCATGAGCGTAAATGCAGGAGATCAGCTATTGTGCCTAATAACCGAATATTGCCTCATTTTAAAAAAAACATGATGTGGTTTTGAAAAGGATGTCAACTTATTCAAGGAATTACTAGTAGTCACCCCCTGAGCACGATCGCGGGAGATATAATATTAATTCCTCAATAAGTGAACAATGCCTTAGATTTGTAAAACCAATGCAATCAAACAAAATTTTATTTGTCCTAATTAAACTAAAAATAAAAATAAATTAAGACTTTTCTAACATAAAAATGTCAAATTATAAAAATTAAAGAATAGGAGCTCAAATTTAAAATTTAATTTCTAATATTAATACTTAATGCTATATATTAAAAAGGATTAAATATTCACGTATTAAAAAGTTTCTTTCGATAATTTTAAAATGCTCGAATATCCAATTATGTTTTGGTCAAGTTATGCGTATGAGATTAACATACAAATTAAATAAAATATATCTATACACAAAGAAATATACAAAAGTAGTAACTTTGTATATATACTAAGTTATCAACCAATTGTTTTTTTTAAAAAAAATACATATTAATACATACACATATATATTACGTTAACATGAAAAGAAAAGAAATGTCAATTTCATGATCACATATATATATATATATATATATATATATATATATATATATATATATTAAATTCCTTAATAAAAGGTAAAGTAAAGCATGATTAATGTATTTCATTAATAAAGGAATATGTATATATATATATATTATATTAACATGGAAAGAAAACAAAACATTGAACATTATAGGGTCAACACACCTATATATTATATATATATATATATATATATATATCTTAAATTCTTTAATAAAGGCTATGCAAAACATTCATACCATATTTGTTTACAAAAGGATATATATATATACATGCCATATCTTGATAAAAAAATCATATGTATTATATATATATGTGAATATGCAACGTATTTAACAACCAATTATTAACCCAATATAATATAATATATTAAAGGATTACTACAGATTTTTACCTAATACAAAATTACATGTTTTAAGCAAAAATATATGGGATCATTAAAAACAATCATACCTAATATAATAACAATAAAATAAAAGTACCTAATATAATATATATTCAAACATGAAAATACAACTCACTCTAGTAAACATGCAAATTAAATTAGGGACTAAGAAGAATTATAATGAAAACACGATGACATGAAATTAAATAACTCAAAATATTATACCTAAAATATAAATTTTGAAAATAATTAAACCAAGACAAACACAAAATGATAAATTAAAAATCAGTCCTTACTAGTGACTAATATGCAAATAAACGACAAATGTACAAGGGCACGAAAACAAATTACTCTAAAGTTTCAATGACTGAAAGTTAATTTACCCAGAAATCTTAATATAAAATCTAAACTAACATTAAACCTAAGCTAAACTCCTCTGCCGCTCTACCCCTCTTGATTCTCTCCCTATCTTCTTCTTCTTCGTCCATTCCTTTCTTCTTCGTCTCAGTTCGAGAATTTCCAGAGGCTCTGTGACTTCCACCGGCTACCAAAGCAACCCCAAAACTCCACTCACTCTTACAAGCCTTGGCCTATGGTTAAAACCACAAAAGACAGATTCTAAAGACCCAATAAATCCCATTTCGACTCTCCACTCTTACATGATCGAAAACAAGGCTCCTCCAACCAAACAAACTACGGCCGGCCACCATATTTTGGTGACCACTCCACGCTCTGACTGCTAGCAGTGGCGACCTATAAGGCCATACCCTAAACTAGCCACCCTGATTCCCTCTTTATAACTCACTAAACAAAACCCTTAGCACTAAACAAACACCCTGAACAAACAAAAGCTTCGACCCCTCACTTCGATAACATCCCGAGACCGACGTGACTCCGACACTGCTTCAACCTCGGCAAATACTCCAACTCAAGGCTAAAGTAATACTACTCCTATCTCCCTGTCTATTTTTGTTTTAAAACTTATCTTCACTAAACTAATCTTAACCCCCTCTTCTCGACAGAGCCTGAACAGAGAAAAAATTAAGTCAACAAGACTCCACTTGAATTCAAACAACCCAGGTAAACGTTTGAGCTATCCCCTTTTCTTTCTTTATTTGGTTTCAAATATAAATAAAATAAAAATTAGAAAAATTAAAGCTTCTGAAAGAGAATTGAAGGAACCTTAAAACTATTTTCTTCCCCAATTACACTGGGTTACATTGCTTATGAATACATAACAAAATTGGGAATTAAGACCCCTATTGTTGGTGAATTTCCCTCTGAAATTGGCCTCTGTTCCCCGTTTTGTTTCGGTATTTCCCCCTCCCTATGTTCTTCGAATGCTTCCTTTTTATTTTCCCACTTCTCACCGAATCCATTGTCCTCTTGTTGCATATTGATTTTTAGTGGGGATTAGATGATGGGTTTAGGTGAAATGAAATCCCGAAATTTTCGGGATTAAATTGCTTTCTTTTCTTTTGACTTTGGTTGCTTTCTGATGATATTTTAATTGCTTGTTTGCAGGTCTTGGTTGGCACAAGATGGGTCAGCATGGGCTCTCGTGGGTGGCCAACATGTAGTTGCGGTGGGACGTGCACGAGCTGCTGCTCGGTTGGAGAGATCCATGTAGGAGGCATTGATGACTGTGGTAGAGTTGCTGCCATCGGACCGGGTCTTGTAACCTGTAAAAAACAATTATATTAATAATAATAATAATATAATAATAATAATAATAATAATAATAATATAAAGGACGAAAAAACGAGTGTCAACAATTCTAATAAAAAATTATATTGTTTTAAAACTTGTCACCCACACATGACGAGTTTCAATAAACTTATTTGTTTTGGAACTCATTACTCCTCCGTTACTTGTTCACTATCCACTTTAATAAATGTTGTAGATTCGAAAATAAATTTTGTGCTACCTTGTTGGACTAAATAATTCACCCTACTGAATTATTGTCTTAATTTTTCTCAATTCACCATTAAATTTTAATAATGAGTGACCAAACTAAAAATAAAATTAAATATATTATTGATTAAAATATATATATATAGATTATCTAAATAGAATAAAAATAATAATTAGGATATTAAATATGTAATTGTTAAATAATTAATTATAATTTTGAAAACATTATATAGAAATTCTTACCTTAAAGGCCCAAACAAAGTCTGACAAAGTGTATTTGGACCCATCGCCCCGCAAACTTTTGCGGTCATCAAAGGCAGACGACAACTTAGTCCAGGTAGCTTTCCATATATACGAACCCCACGGAAACAGATTCCATGCATTTAGGTCCTCTACCAATAATATTAGCTCATGAGGAATAGGTTGTCTGGCCTCTCTGCCTAAAAAGACGGCATACAAAAGTAGTAGAAGGCATACTCGGACAACATTGACGTCATTCATCCGAGTAAAACCATCTTTCTTATTAAACAATTTCTTCAGGTCGTCGACGTGTAAGTTCGGCTTCTCTATTGACTCATCAGGAAAAACCCTGGATAACCATGATGGGCGGGTGATATGACGAGTGTACCGGCCTACATCATCGTGTCCGAATCGTAGACCAGTGATTAAGAAGAACTCCTTCCGCCCAAAACAAGTATACGCCGGTGGAAAATGAAACCATATCTCTTCCTCACCACGTTGTATACTGTCGGGTAGATCGCTAGTCATGGTCTGAAGCCACAAATGGGTCAAATTAGCATCTCCACCCGGATGCTGTACTCTCAGCCATGGCCCGAAGCAGGTTTCCTCAAACAATTTTCTTTGTGCAGGTGAAAGCTTCGAAGCAATTGTAGTGGCTAGGCTAACTTTATTTCTTAATGTCAATGAAGCCGAAAAAAATTTCTACAAAAACAATAAACATACCAAGTTAGATATACCAAAAACTACACTGTGAAGATATACCAAAAACAATAAACATAAATAGTAGTTTATTCTTGAAACTAAAATTTGCAACACTGTTTTGTCTTTTGGTTGAAATGAAAATCGGAATGAGATAATGAAAATCGCAACGCGGAAATGACTATCGCAACGAGAGAATCGTAACACGAAATGACTATCGCAACGAGAGAATCGCAACACGAAATGACTATCGCAACGAGAGAATCGCAACGCGAAATGAAAATCGCAATGCGATTTTGGTTTCGCGTTGCGATTCTCTCGTTGCGATAGTCATTTCCGCGTTGCGATTTTCATTCTCGAAACTATTCTTCTTCTGCATTACTTCAACCAAAAGACAAAACAAAGACAAATACTAACTTCACAGGGTTAAATACTAAACAGTTTAGCAGTATTGGAAGCAATCAAATGAATTTAATAAGAAATCTAAGTGAAATGGTTAATCTATTATTGAAATTACCAGTAAACTTATCATCAATTTCAATATGAAAAACCTAAAATAATGCAAAAAATTTCAAAATAAAAATAATTAAAAAAACTAACCCTCGGAGGTTGATTTTCTATTTCTGAATGATTGTGAGGGATTTCTGACCGTGAATGGTTGTGAGGGATTTCGTCGGCGATGGGGACGGAAATCTTCGGAGATGGGGACGGATTTCGCCGTAGAGAGTGAGAGATGGAGATGGGACTGAGTGTTGTGATTTTAGGTTTGAGGTTATGAGTTGCGATTACTGTGGACGGTTCAGTTTCCGATATATTAAGAAAAAAATCGTGTTTGGAATTTGAAAAAAAAAAAATACGCGTTAATACGAATGGCGCTATGTAAATCGCATTGCGATAGTCAGATTCGCATTGCGATTTTCCTAATTCGCATTGCGATTTACGTATTCGCGTTGCGAATTATGAAAATCGCAACGCGAATACGTAAATCGCAATGCGAATTAGGAAAATTGCATTGCGATAGTCAGTACCGCATTGCGATTTTCCAAATTCGCATTGCGATTTACTTATTCTCATTGCGAATTGTGAAAAACGCAACGCGAAATTAGAAAATCGCATTGCGATAGTCATAATCGCGTTGCGAATCTGGAAACTGATTTGTGATAATGGAGATCGCGCTGCGAATTAACGATCGCATTGCAATTTTATTGGTCATTTTGACAAATCACGAAAAAGTTGATTAAAATCGTATATTATATGAGATTTTTGGTTACTGAGGTTATTTTCTCTAAATTAAAATTGAAGCGTTGGGATGATGAAAAGGAAAAGAAAAACGAGGTAAAATTGTTGTTGGGGAACGCTTTTTCATGGCAAAACAACAAAACCAAAATGGGATGGGACCCAGACTGTAATATTTGCCTGGTTTCTTTGCGAGGATTCCTGTGTTTTTTTAGTGAACAGAATTTGCCGATTAATCATTATTTTAATCACCCGACTCTTCTTATTTATTATACTTTTTTTCTGAAAAAGGTGAACCATTAATTTTTGGTAATAGTATTCCATCATGTTAAAGGATTGATGAAAATAAGTTTTATAAATCTCTCATCGTTTTTCATTACTAAATCATAAAAAAAAGTTTACTCATTCTTGAGAATAGATTGCCAGCAAACGGACAAAATATATAGTATTAGAAATATTTTTTTCTTCTTTTAATCTAAATTTAGGACAAAGTACATAAATGATATTTAATTATAGGGTATTATTTTATTGTGATTTTTAATTATTTAAAGCTATAAAATGATCTTATGATTATAGTACGTTTTTTTAAATCTTTCGATTATTAAAATTTAAAACAGTCATCCAAGTATTTATATGTTTCAAATTCGTCATTTTCATGAGCTCGGCGTTAGACATAATAAAATTATATTTTAATAATACCTAATGGTTTTACCGTTACTTTCAAACACTGACTCGATGATATATATTATAAATAAATAGTTAATTCATAAAATATAACTCAAACAGTTATGAGAATATTTATTATATCTTAATCAACAAATTAACATCTAATTTAGATAACTGTCAAATTTATAATGAAAAAAATAAAATTAAAATATATAAAATATTTAAATAATTATTTTATAACTTTTAATAATTAATATATTAAATAATTTTCTACAATCAAAAGATCATTTGTTTACTTTACTCATGGATTTAATAGATAAAGAAAGAGACCAGTTAAAAGATCGTTTGTTTACTTTACTCGTAGATTTAATAGATAAAGAAAGAGATCTAAGCTCATAACCCTAGGTTAGGTCCCGCAACTTACTCTACCTTTTCATAAAAATCAATAAATATGTCATTAGGTTATTAATTTAGTGTTATGCGTAAAATAAATACACGAATCAACCCACCAGTTTCCCCGATAAGAAAATATTGTTGTCACTTCCCTCTCTTACATAAACCTGATAGATTCTCCAATTGTTTGCTACCTGTTATTTTTACCACATTTTTAACTCTCCTCCTTTGTATTACTTACCCCTTTTTTATATAGAATCAAAATTGGTTTTCAATTTTTAATTAAATTATTTTCTTTTAATATTTTTTCTATTTTGTTTACAACAGTAATGTATTATTTCGGCTAACGACTGTTGACACAAGTGGTTGTGATTTAGGAATTTAAACTTGTAAGGTCAAGTTTGAATCCTATCACCGTCACTCTTAGTGATTAATATATAAAATTCTTATGTAAATCTCAATTGAGTCTTAAGTATACTTTAGACTGAAGAGTCAATGAACATGGCAATCTGTACATAACAAAGGGTTTATTATCTACGATTTTTGAATTATTTGAATTTGAATTCATAAATTTATTTGATAATGATTATTTTATTTATAAATTATTTGAGTATTATTATATAAATTTAAATCTAAACTAAATATGCTTATGTATCAAATATTTGAATGTTTACCAAATCGAAACTATTAAATTATATATTGAATATTTGAATCTTAAGAAAATCTAAATATGAATATGCTAAGAGTTAGATTAGTAAGATTGAAATCTCCTCATAAACAAATATATTCTTTACTTTGTAATTCGAAGTCAAATTCACAATCCCTATTCGAATAAGAAATATAAATTCGATTAATACATATCTAAGATATATTTTATACTCGTTTTAATTCACAATGAATAATTACTTTATATCCCAATTTGCAATATCAAATTTACATAAAAATGAATCAGGTATTCACAATTTGCAATAACAACCTCCATCACGGCATCACCTTATATTATTTTACAACGAATTTTTTTTATAATTTTAAAGTACCACGTCACTAATGATATAAACAATAATTGTCACACATATTTTATATTAATGTAAAATTTATATGATAATAATATAACTTAATATTATTATTTACAAATTTATAATTAAATTTATATAAAATTAAATATTATAATTGTCGCGACCGTCTTTTCGGTGGGCCCGAAATTGGGCTTCGACTTAAATAACACGTTAGAGTCGCCACCGATCATTTTAAAAATATTTCGGTTGATCAGAAACCATCTTACCTAATCTGCATTTTACCTGAAATATGTCGGATTCGGGAGTCAGTTACAGTCAAGGAAGGATTAACACCATTGAACTGTCATTTCGGTACCATTTTAATTTGTCGATTGTCTTAATTGCGAAAATTAAAATTAAAATTTAAAGACTCGATTCGAATTAATTAGCTTTGATCGATTGAAATTACCTCTAAAAAAATCAAAAGAATGTTAAGATTGTAAAATAAAAATAAATAAATAAAAGGGAAGAGCAAAATGGGTTAAATTAGGAAAATAAAAAATGTTTTAAAAAACATTAAATAAAATCAGAAAAAAAAATTAAATATTTAAAGAGAGAAAAAAAATAATAATAAAGCAAAATTTTAAAGGGAAAATATAAAAAAATGCTAAAAGAGAATATAAAAAATGCTTTTAAAAAGAATTTTAAAAAAAGGTTAAAAAATAAAATAAAAATCCATAAATAAAAAAAATAAAAAGGATTTAATTAAAATAAATTGAAATTTATTGATTTGATTTATATTAAAAATGAACTGCAAGAAAAAAAATTAGGGGACTGAATTGCAAAATGTAATAAATTTAAACGTGGATCAAATTAAAAAAATTCAGAATTCCAGAGCCAATTTACAACAGGTGACCAAAATGAATTATACATCAAAGTTAGAGGAACTGTGGAAATAATTTAAAAATCTACTAATTACACAAAGGTCCCTCGGCTATAAATAGCCTAAAACAAAAAAAATATCATTTTAAACCCATTTTAAAAAACTCATTTTCTCTAAAAAAACCTCTCAACCTAAGCATTGGTCAGTCGAAGACCGGTCGCCCACCGGTGCCAAACCGCCGCCCAGACCGCTGCCTCCGGTGGTCGAGAAAAACCAAACTTCCCCAAAATGTTCCCCAAATCCAGTGAACCCGAATCCGAAGCCAAAATCTTACAGAAAAGCCCCGAAAAGCATTGATCTATGCCCTAAGTTTCATTTTTTTTACCTTTATCGATGATGACTTTTCGACTCTCTGGTGGTCGTTCCTCCTTTGATCTAACGCCGACATTTGCTTTTTTTCGATGCTTGATTTGGTTGGTTCGATTGCTTTTGTATTTGCTTTCGTTTTTTTGTTCTCTGTTTTCTGCTGGTATTTGGTTGCACTCACTCTGTGTGGTTGTTGGTATATTGGCTCCGATCGTTCTTGCTCGTGTCCTTTGTTCCTCAATAGATTGGCGGGGGTATTTATACCCCCACTGAAGGTAGTTGTTTCCCTATCAAACTAGGATAATGCAGTCTCTATCCTCGATTTTTGGGTTGTTTGTTGCGGCTTGGATGAGGACTCCCCAAGAGTCCTCGGTTTGACCGGTGATTCACCTCTTGACCGATGGATATGCGACGCTAAAGGAGAGCAAAACCCTATCTTCTTTTGGGTTGGGTTAGGCCCTTTTCTCCTTTGATAGGCTCCCACCGGGTTTGTTGGGTCAGGCTACCCGGTTGGGCTTTAGACTTGGACCCTTGGACATGAAATGAACCTGGAAAAATAATAAATAAAATAAGTAAATAATATAAATGAATGAATGAGTGAATGAATGAAATATATACTATATAATATATTACGTTTCCAATGTTTTTTTAAAAAATATAACGTTTTCAAAACCATAAATTATATGTTTTTCAAAAATGTTTTCAAAACTATATATTATATAAATATTTTCAAAATGTTTTAAAAAACTATATATTATATATATGTTTTCAAAATGTTTTCAAAAACTATATATTATATATATATTCAAAATGTTTTCAAAAACTATATATTATATATATATGTTTTCAAAATGTTTTCAAAACATATGTATATTAAATAAAACCTTGGACGAAAATGAGTGACTAAACTGCCCCTCTTTGCCTATTATCGAGTAACGAAAATAGGGCAAAGACGAAAAGACACAAATTTTCGTTCGGCATATGGGCTTGAAAACAAGCATGTTCCTGTGGGAGTTGTCAACTTTTGAGTTTGAAATCCAACTCCATGTCGCCGTTGAAACTTTATCTACTACCGACTACTATGGAGTTGAGATTTGAAGAGAAAAGACGGTTCCCTGTTGTTGAGTTGTATTATAGGTGAATTTTGATATGTCTTTGAACATGATATCCTTCTTTTTGAAGTTGAAATCGTAGCTCAAAATTTGAATCAGAAGATGACTCCTCGTTGCCAGCTTTTTTTCTCGATTTAAAGACCTTGGTGTGAAAATTTAACCGGAAAGTAGTCCCTTACTGCTACCTTACGGTAAATATGTCATCGAGATGAATGGAATCGAACTCGAAGGTTCTTATTAACAGATAAATCTTCTCACCTTGAGTTATGTTGTACTAGGCTGGGAAGTAACCCCTTGTTGTTGCAGATGACTCATTTGTTGTGACACTAGGTCAATCTACTAGGCACAATATCCTTCTTCTTTAAGTTGAAATCGTGGATGAATCTTTCGCTGTGAAGTTGAGCTTTGAATTGGATGTCCTTCGTTGTGAAGTTGAAATCCAATCTTGAAAATTGCATTGGCTCGAGTTTAATATCCTTCCCTGTGAAGTTGACATTGACTCTAACAAGAAAAATCTGCAAAATTATGCATATATGTTATGCTATGGATGCGATGTTCTTATGTGTGCCTAAAATGCATATGTGAAATATGTTATCTTAGAATTTAGAGAGAAATCTTCAATCTCTGGTTGTCGGTCCTGATGACTCTTGATTATGGAATCTTGAATTTCTGATATTGATATTGGATTCTTCACCATGTTTAAATCCGATGTACAGAATTTTATTTCAAGTCTTGGTTTGGGCAATGCCTTTCAGTTATCTCAAGTATAGTGCATAAGCCCAAATTGGATTCTGAATACCTGTACCTTTCAAGAAAGTCTTTGTACAGTAATACATAATTATATTTTTTAAAAATGAATAAATCATTAAGTTTAAATTCAACACAAGATGCTTAAAAGGAATTGACTTAGAGAAATGGTCATATTTATTTATAAGGAAAAATGCACAAAGTATATGACAAACATTTTGGAAAGTCAAAAAAGAAATATAAGTAGATGTCTTAGATCACAATAAAGCGAGCGCCTTTGAACTGATACACTGTTAGATGACTTTTGAGTACAACCTTTGTCAAGGGGACTTTGAAAATGTGTCAATGTTCGAAAATACCACATTTCCCCGAATCGTTAAGTCTGTAGAAGATTTGGATGTTATGACACAAAACCTTTCCTGAATCCTTATCCAAATTGCCTTTTCGGGTTTTCAACTTGGATCCATCCTTGGTCTCAAGACGCCCTTTATGGGTTTTCATCTTGGACCCACTTTTTTTAAATTTAATACGCCCTTTTGGGGTTTCACTCTAAACATTTTTTTCAACTCAGAGCGCCCTTTCGGGTTTTCACCCTAAGCGAAATATTTTTGACTGCATTCGAATTAATGGTATTTAGTAATTCTAGCCCATCTATTTCAGCCATAATCAATGCTCCTCCAGAGAAAACCTTCTTTACTACATAAGGTCCTTCCCAATTTGGCATCCATTTTCCTCTGAAATCTTTTTGAATTGGCCAAATTCTCTTTAGTATAAGATCTCCTTCATGGAATACTCTTGGGTGCACCTTTTTATTATGTGCTCGGATCATTCGTTTTTGGTAGAGTTGACCATGATGAATGGCTTTCAACCTCTTTTTCTCTATTAGATTCAACTGATCATATCGAGTTTGGACCCATTCTGCATCATCTAGTTTAACTTATGACAAGACCCGGAGTGACGGAATCTCTACCTCAATGGGCAGTACTGCCTCCATCCCATATTCTAATGAGAACGGAGTTGCCCCAGTCGAAGTTCATACAAAGGTTCAGTAAGCAAACAAAGTAAAAAGTAATTTATCGTGTCAATCCTTGTATGTCTCAGTTGTTTTCTCCACTATCTTCTTGATGTTTTTGTTTGCTGATTCTACTGCTCCATTCATCTTAGGTCTATAAACAGTAGAGTTGTGATGCTTTATGTTAAATTATTCACAAGCAGGGTTCATCATCTTATTGTTCAGGTTCGTGGCATTATCGGTAATGATTCTTTCAGGTAAACTATACCCGACATATGATCTTTTTTTCAGCAACTTACAAATAGTTGATTGAATGGCACTAGCATATGATGCAGCCTATACCCATTTCGTGAAATAGTCGATTTCCACAAGAATGAAACGATTACCATTTGAAGCTTTCGGATTAATTTGCCTGATAACATTCATGCCCCATATAGAGAATGGCCATGGTACGGTCATTACATAAAGGGTTTGAGGTGGAACATTGATTTTATCCCCATAAATTTGACACTTGTGATAGCTTCTAGCATAATTGATGCA
The DNA here is from genome assembly GCF_006381635.1 of Hibiscus syriacus. Lineage (NCBI taxonomy): Eukaryota > Viridiplantae > Streptophyta > Magnoliopsida > Malvales > Malvaceae > Hibiscus > Hibiscus syriacus. Next base: position 1,378,814 of record NW_024062697.1, on the reverse strand, counting down.
GTCACTTTCCAACGTAGACCAGAAATATCCGCATCTCATAATTTGCCTTGACATCATATATCCATTCGCATGCGTTCCGTAAACTCTGTTATGCACCTCTTCTAATATCATCTTTGCCTCTTTTGCATCTACACATCTCAACAAGATATGATCATGGCTTTTCTTGTATAAGATTTCTCCATGAAGAACATATCCAACCGCCATCATTTTAATAGTTCTTTTATCAGTTTCGGTGGCTTCCTCTGGATAACTTCAGTTTTTGATGTTTTGCAGAATGTCATAATACCAGGGTTTAATGTCCTTTATTTCGTCGAGTTGGTAACAATGAGTCGGTTACTCATATGACTGCATGTCAATTGGCATTATATCAGACTCACCACCAACCTTGAATGCGGCTGCTAAGGTAGCTAAAGCATCGATCATTTGATTTTCTTCTCTTGGTACATAATGGAAAGAGACTTCATCAAATTCTTTGAGTAGATCCAATATTAGCTTTTGGTACTCCACCAGCTTTACATCATTCATTTCCCATTCTCTGCGAGGCTAATAGATCACTAAAATCGAATCTCTATATACATGTAAGGTCTTTATATTTTGTCCAATAATAGCTTGAATCCCCAAAACACAAGCCTCATACTCTGGCATGTTGTTGGTGCAATCAAAATTCAGTCTGCTAGTGAATGGGTAATGATTTCCTTCAGAAGAAATCAATATTACCCCAATGCCATGTCGTAATGCATTTGATGCACCATTAAAATGCATTTTCCATGAATCACATGTGGAAGTACTTGTTTTTTTATAAGGATATGACCATCAAGTCTTCGTCTGGGAATTCAAAGTCCAGCGGCTCGTAATTTTTAGCAGTTCTGCTTGCTAAGAAATCCAATATGGCACTTCCATTTATAGGTTTTTGGCTCACGTACTCAATGTAAAATTTAGACAACGTCTGCCATCGGGCTAACCTTACAGAGAGAGCAGGTAGACCCATCATATACTTTAGTGGGCCTAACTTGGAAATCAACCAAGTGGTGTGGTACAACATGTATTGTCTGAGTCTACGTGTAGCCCAAACTAAAGGACAACAAACCTTTTCGATACGAAGATATCTGACCTTGCAATCAATTAACTTTTTACTCAGGTAATAAATGGCCCTTTCTTTTCTCCCGGATTCATCATGCTGACTTAGAACACACCCCATTGAATTCTCAAATATGGATAATACAAGAAAAGAGGTTTGCCCTGGATGAGAGGCATTAAGATAGGGGTGTAAGATAATTATTCTTTTATCTTCTCAAATGGAGTCTGTCAATCCTCATCCCATGTTCCAGAGTTATTCTTTCGAAGAAGGTGGAAAATTGGGTCACACTTGTTGGTCAATGAGATATGAACCGCACTATGTAATTTAACCTGCCCAGAAAACCTCGGATCAACTTTGATACCTCTTCTGCTGACCACGAAGCCTAACAGATTTCTGGATGTTACCCCGAAGGTATATTTGTTGGGGTTCAATTTCAGTTGTAACTTTCTTAATCTTTAAAGAAGCTTTCTCATATTCTCAACATATTCATCTTCGGTTTGTGCTTTGACAATCATGTCATCAATATAAACCTCGATTTCTTTATGTATCGTGTCATGAAACAAGGTCACTATGACTCTTTAATATATTTCCCCATCATTCTTTAATCCGAAGGGCATTACCTTGTAGCAGAAAGTTCCCAACATTGTGACAAATATGGTCTTTTCCATGTCCTTAGGATGTATCTTAATCTGGTTATATCCTGAGAATCCATCCAAGAATGAGAAAAAAGCATTCCCGACAGTATTATCCACCAAAGTGTCTATGTGCGGCTGAGGAAAGTTATCGTTGGGACTCGCCTTGTTAAGGTCTCGGTAATCAACACACATGCGTACTTTTTCATCTTTCTTTGGAATTGGTACAATGTTAGCCACCCATTTCGGATACTTGACCACTTGAAGGAAGCCATCATCGAATTGTTTCTTGACATCTTCTTTGATTTTTAGGAGCATTCAAGTCTCATTCTCCTTAGCTTTTGTTGCATTGTTTGCATTCAAGTTTTATGGGCAGTTTGTGAACTCCCATATATGTATCTAGTCCTAGCATGTCTTGATACGACCATGCAAACACATCTTTGTATTCTTGAAGTAAGAATATTAGTTTTGTCTTGCTTCAGTTGAAAGAGTTGTGCCAATTTTGACTTCCTTTCTATCATCTTCTGTACCCAGATTCAAGACTTCAATTTTCTCTTCATGTGGCAATATTTGATTGTCTTATCTTTCTACCATCCTTAATAATTTGGAAGGTAAATTGCATTCATCTTCATTGTCACATTCATCAACTTCCCCAAGATAAATGAACTGTTCAAAATCCACTTTCGGGTCAGTATCATCAGTACCTGCATTATCATTATCATTATCTTGGGACCTGGAGGAGAAATGAAATGTGTATATGTGAGAGGAAAATATCCCACATGGAATGATCAAAAATTAAATTCCAAAGAGAATGAAATGAAGTACTGAATGAAAGAAAATTGAGTTCAAAAGAAAAGTGTTGAATGAGAGAAAATTGAGTTCAACAGAAATGAAATAAGAAAAATGTTTGCCATGAAAGAAGTTACATCTTTTATTGAACTTAAAAAACATTTATTCACCCTTACAAAATATCACATATTGCCCCTGATGTAGGAGAATATGGATAGTTTGAGTATTACTCTGAAATATTTTTGAAAACCACATGTAATTCTTCAATCGTCCAATTGCTAAGCACTTATCCAGGTGGTAAAGGGAGGATTCCTAACCTATCCGTATTTTCGGCATTCTCTGTGGTTATAACATTAATATTCCAATCTTTCATAGCAGCCTCCAAATTTGATGAGGTGGTCTTAAACTCATAACCACCATATTTAAATGTTTCATAAAGAGGTCGAAAAACCATGGGTTCCTATTGAAAATCTTTCCAATTTAATCTGACCAATCTTCTGTCTCGGTTTTTCTGGATTTTCTTATTCTTCTATTGTTGACTGGGCTAAAAACCAATCCCGAACTAGTCTAGATTTGTTATAGGAAGGACAAGATTAATCATTCCTTGCAACAAACTCCCAAATCCTCTTCCCACCTTGGCACCTCTTCCCATCTTGCCACCTCTTCCCATCTTGCCACCTCTTCCCAAGGTCTGTTTGATCTCTATTTTAGTTCATTCGGAGAGCCGAGGTTTAGAAATCTTTCCTCTTTCAGCCAAACATGTGGAATTCACAAACTCTAAGGAGCAGAATGAACATTATAATGCTTCATCATTTGCTTCTATGTATGGGGCATCAGTGGTCACACTCGTCATGATATCTTCTTCAGTATTAACAATTACCAGAGTCCCATCGATGAAAAACTTGACTTTCTAGTGCAGCGTAGACGGTACTGCTCCAGCTTGATGGATCCATGGCCTTCCCAAAAGGCAGTTGTAGAAAGGCGTGATATCCATTACCAAGAATTCAACATTGTAAGTAGTAGGTCCGATGGTTAAAGGCACCCCAATCTTACCAATTAGCTCCCTCTTAGTCCCGTCAAATAGTCAGACCACACTCTAGCATGTTCTCATGTGGGAAACGTCTATTGGTAAACTTTTCAATGTAACCAAAGGCATCACATTTAGGGCTGAGCCATTATCAATTAACATACTCGGTAAGACGTGCCTCTTACAATGAGTGGTGATGTGTAATTCCTTAGCTCGACCTCGTTCTCCAGAAGGATTCTCATCATCAGAAAATGAAATGAGATTATCAACTTGAATATTCTTAACCAGTTGATCTATCTTACTGACCGGTATGTCTTGTGGCATAAACATCTGATTTAGGACCTTCAAAAGTGCTTATATGTGAGCCTCTGAACTTAGCATCAGTGCCAACATTGAAACACGTGTTGGTAGGCTATGTAATTGGTCCACGACGTTGTACTCGATGTGCTTTAAAAATTTTAGGAACTCTATAGCTTCTTCCTTCTTTATTGGCTCGTTTATTGTCAGTACATCCCATTTGAAGGGCTCAAGTAGTCTCTGGGGGGACTTAGCCTCTTGGAAGTAGTGTTTCCCCACGACATACCCCACTTTATTGTCAACCTCCTTCAGGGTACTTACTTGGCATTCATACTTCCAAGGAACTTGCTTGTTGTCTTTATAGGAAAAAGGTCGAGGTGCTATGATCACCACATTTTCTTGTGTTTTCTCTACTATCACTTTAGGGGTAATTACCAAAGAAAGACCCCTACCATATCCGCTTTTGGATAACTCTTCAGTCACACAAACATCTACTTCTAGAGAGTCTTGGATTTCATCATAGAATTCCAACTACTTCCAATCCATCATGAGCTGGATCAAATCTTTAAACTCCGGGCAACCTTGCACTTCATGTCATTTTTCATTGTGGTAACAATAGTGGTTACCATTTTCACTCCTTAACGTATCAAAATGTGATACAAGAAACCCTGCTTTTTCCATTTGTCTCCATACCCAAGCCAAAGGGGACTTTATTTAAAAAATATCAGTCTTAACCTTCCTATCTTTATCTGTAGTAATTGCATTAATCCCAACTTCTTGATGGTTAGGAAAAAGATTTTGTGCAACATTTGGTGCTCCTGAGTCAAAGTGGATCCAATTCTTGTCACACATTCTTTGGACGATCCTCTTGAATACGAAGCAATTCTCAATAGTATGTCCCGACACACCACCATGATATTCGCATTGAGATTTTCATCATACCATCTGGGGTATGGGGGCTTCACAGGTTTCATTGGGTATGGTGACACTATATGAGTGTCAAAGAATTGTTGATACAGTTCCTTGTACGTCATAGGAATAGGATCGAAATACTCATTTTCTCTTTCTATCCTAGGTTCCCTCGGATGCTGACTAGAAGTACATGATGATATAGCTGCAGTTGTTTTGAGTTGGAGATTGTAACACCTTTGTTGGCGTTATAGGTGTTAATGTTATTATTCTCTCCATCTTTCTTCTTAATAGGAGGTTTCTTGTTTGATTCCCCTCCTTTGATCTTACCTTGTTTTATGGCCATTTCAATCATCTCCCCAACCATAACTAAGTCAGAGAAATTTCCTGATGTGATTGCAATCAGCTGCCTAAATTAAAGAGTCTTCAGGGTTTACACGAAGAGCTTCCTAGTTTTCTTCTCATCCAAGGGTGGATGTACTTGCACTGCTAAATCCCTCAATCTATGTGCATATTATCTGAAGTTCTCATTATGGTTTTTCTCCATGCTTTGTAGCGTGACTCGATCTGGTCTCATTTTGTTTATATGCTTGTATTGTTCCAAGAATGACTTGGCTAGATCTTTCTAGGTCTTGATATGAGATCGATTCAGCTGATAGTACCACCGGATGGTTAAACCAGACATACTCTCTTGGAAGCAATGAATCATGAGTTGAGCATTTCCTACATATCCTGTCATCTTCCAACAGAACATGGTAATTTGAGCTGAAGGGCAATTGTTCCCATCAAATATCTCAAACTCGGGAACTTTGAATTTTAGTGGGAGCACTAAATCTAGGACTAAACTCGGCTATAGAGCATCAACTCCATAATAATCATGGTCCCCCTTAACCACATTCATTTGGTCTTCCAACAGTTTGATATTTTCTTTCATTTTCTTTGCCTTGTCTTTTTCATCAAAATATGGTATATGGTAATCATCCGGATTATTCTCTTTGTAGCCCTTTTTCAGAGGACGAGTCCCCTTGTAGCCCTGGTAGGATTTCAGGTGAGATAACCACCCGTGGGGTATGTGGCATAGCTACCCCTTTAGATGACCCTGCCCCATACACGCTTACCTAATTCAGGCTAGATAGTGTGGCAATAATTTGGTCAACCAAAGACTCTTGACTTTTAGTGATTATTCCAGAGTGCTTTTGTTATTATGGCTTATCTTTTCTTCTAACTCCCTCTGCAACCTCAACATGTTCTCTTCAAGTTAAGCAATTTTGGCTTCCATTTGTCTTTTCTTTATGCGGGTGTTATAAGGATAATGTGTGTCCAAGGCTTTTGGAGGTATACCTGGTGTTTGTTCCCTCTTCTGATAAGACATTTTCTGTTAGTTAATGTGAATGTAAAAACATGGAAAAAGAAAAAAAATTGAAATACAATGTATGAAAATAATGAATGATGCATGAGAATTTAGAGGCATTGATCCAGAAACATATATGTTATTATAAATAAACTTTATTGAGACAAAAGTGTTTTATTTTTTTAAGAGACAAAAGTATCTTAAAGGTACATTATGACTAAATCCACTAAACCTCGAACAACTTCTAATAGGTTGACAAGTCTTTTTCCTTCCTCTTTCACTGGTTGAATACCTTGTCGGACCACTCCCGCTTCCCTTGCTAAACCGTGCAAATGACAAGCTATTTTTGTACTTGTTCCAGGAAATCTCGAATAACTGCATCTCTAGCTTTCACCTTTTGTTAGGCCTGTTCCCAACATAAACGCCACGGAAATCCCCCATCAAAGGGAACTATCTGAAGCTCACTTGCTTGTTTCTTGAACCCATCTACAATGGCCTCCAACTTAGCTATGGTTTTGCCATTCCATTCTTGCTGCTTATGAAGAGACTCCTCTAAATTAGTTACCTGGACCCTCAAACACTTATTCCGATACTGGATGTCTAATATACGTCTCTGAGTGGTCTTTAGCTATTCTTTCAAGGTTTCTCTTTCCTCCTTCCCATGAAACTTCCTTTCAGGCTGTTGGCTTCACTTTTCCAGTATTCAGAAGACCTCTTCAGATTAGAATTATTCTGGACTTGTTCTTGATATTTTTTTTCTCAAATCCTCAAGCTCAAAACAAATTTTCTTCTATTTCGTCTCTAACTTGTCTGCCCGATCCTTCTATGTATCAGCATCCAACTTTCACTGGAATCTTTCAGCCTCGAGTTCCCTTAGACTTTGTTTCAGCTCCTATTTTTCGGCTTCCAATTCTTTTCTTGCTATCTCTAGCTTAGAGGGAACATGCTTAAGTTGTTCTTCTATGGTTTGAGTACCTTCATGGTCTGGCACTGGGATGGTGTCATTTTCCTTAATCTTCGTCATTCTAAATAGTCTAGAGTGAGCATGTCCTTAGTGGCCACGACATCCATACATAATATTTTCTTCCATGACTCAGTTACTTCTTTGACCTTTTTTTTATAATTGTCATCATGATATGCAAATTCCGATCCAGATATTCCATGTGTTGTTGGGACAAATTGGCATGCTCCGAACTGTAGAAATGCCAAAAGTGTAGAGTATCCTACCCTCCCCATAATCTAAGTAATGTCATAGTTTCCGAGTCTCCATATCGGACACGAATGTCACTATGGGTTAACCAGGGGACTCTCTAGACAATATCCCTATCATGAAGGTATGTGAATACCTTCATCCATTTTTCTTTTGGGATTTCTTGCCATTTTAGGGTGAGGAATTCCCCCAAAGGAGAATAAGTGGTGTTGAATCGACGGTAAGAAATCTCATTAGTTTTCCAAAAGTGACTATGGATCCAAACTTGGAGAATTTGTGCACGCCTTATAAATCTTCCTCCGCCATTCTTTCTGCAGTGGTTGAGGGAGTGAAAAGTTTCAGCTAAAATTGTCAGTGCTGGATTTACTCGTTTCAGGAGCTGTTCGAACAGTTCCACCAAGCTGCCTCAATGTACCCCAAACTCTTTAGGAAAATAACCAAACCATAAATGCCCAGTGCAAAAAGGTTCATTGCCTTCCATTCATCGGGGTGATTCTTCATTAGTAGCTTGATATAGGTCCAAGAAATTCCTTCCCCACTACCTTTATATTGAACCCTGTCAGTTAACCATTTCTCATCTACCCCCACTACTTTTTCCAACCCGTTCTTGAAAGGTTGGCTCTTGATGTGCTTGATGTAAACCCGATCCATTCTAATTCCTTCGCAATGCAGCAAAGCAGTGTATTCTTCGATTGTGGGTATCATGTCTTCTTGGTTAAATGTGAAGAAACTATACCCTCGATTCTAGAATTGTACTAGGGCTCGAATTAGGGGCTCATCTGTCTTGTATAGAGTAGAAGTGCAATATTACCATGCCGCTAGTAGAACCTCCTTTTCTGGTCATTTTTCCAGCTATCCCAAATACTCCGTAGTTCTTGAACATCATTATGCTTTAGACTGACAGAAGCATATTCAACCAGATTTGACACATAGTTCCCTTGCAGACTGTCTCCCTTTTCTTTATGAGTCTTTTCAGACCATAGTCGTACCTCAACATTTTTCATCTCTTGTATTTCAACCCCTTTGTCCATTATTATAGATTATTTTTGTGTAACAAACACTTTTTGTGGATCAATTACCTCTTTTTATGATGCAAATGATAAAATAAAAAAACAAACATGAAAGAAAAACCAGTTAGTAAGATAGAAATAAAATAAAAAAATGATAAACTGCATGATAAAAGTAAAAACATCCTAGGTTTTGAAATGGAGTTTCGGGTTGGCTCTAATTCCCTGTAGTCTCCCGATTTAGGTTCTAAAAAAGGTACCCGGTTTCTCCTTGCTGGTGTCCCCTTGGGCTTGCCAGACTCTCAGTCCAAAGCCCATTACAAGCTCATGTGAACCAAGTTAAACTCGAGAGGATACATTCCCTTATGTCCATACGGAGAATAAATTCACACGAAGACATAAGGTATATGAATCCCGAAGGTTACTTTCTAGGCATATACAGAGAATAAATTCCCACGAAGGCGTCGCTTTCACCTCCACTTAAGAAGGGTTTGGAGCTCGGGTATAGAGCCAGAGATGAAAACTTTAAAAATATGAAATCATTGAAAAAACATCAGTGCAACTATTTCTTTGAAAGATAATCAAAGATAAATAATAAGAATCGAATAAATAAATTAAAATTTAAACTTGTTATTTTCACTTAAAAAGACAACCGAAAATTAATTCTGGCCTAACTCATTTACATATCCCAGTGGAGTCGTCAAGCTGTCGCGACCATCTTTTGGGTGGGCCCTAAATTGGGCTTGGACTTAAATAACACGTTAGAGTCGCCATTGATCATTTTAAAAAATATTTAGGTTGATCGGACACCATCTTACTTGATCTGTATTTTACCTGAAATGTGTCAGATTCGGGAGTCGGTTACAGTCAAGGAAGGATTAACACCCTTCAACTGCCATTTCGATACCATTTTAATTTATCGATTGTCTTAATTGCGAAAATTAAAATTTAAAAACTTGATTCGAATTAATTACCTTGATTGATTGAAATTACCTCTAAAAAAGTCAAAAGAATATTAGATTGTAAAATAAAAATAAATAAATAAAAGTGAATAGCAAAAAGGGTTAACTTAGGAAAATAAGAAAAATGTTTTAAAAACATTAAATAAAATCAAAAAAAATATTAAATATTTAAAAGAGAGAAAAAATAATAATAAAGGGAAATTTTAAAGGGAAAAATATAAAAAATGCTAAAAGAGAATATAAAAAATGCTTTTAAAAAGAATTTAAAAAAGGTTAAAAAATAAAATAAAATCCATAAATAAAAAAAGATCTAATTCAAATAAATTGAAATTTATGGATTGAATTTATATTAAAAATGAGCTGCAAGAAAAAAAAAGTTAGGGGACTGAATTGCAAAATGTAATAAATTTAAGCAGGGATTAAATTGAAAAAAATCAGAATTCCATAGCCAATTTACAACAGGTGACCAAAATGAATTACACATCAAAGTTAGAGGGACAATGGAAATAATTTAAAAATTTGCTAATTACACAAAGGTCTCTGGGCTATAAATAGCCCTAAAACCAAAAAATTATCATTTTAAACCCATTTAAAAAAAACTCATTTTCTCTCAAAAAAACCTCTCAATCTAAGCATTGGCCAGTCAAAAACCGACCACCCGCTGGTGCCAAACCACTGCTTGGGCCGCCGCCTCTGGTGGCCGAAAAAAACCAAACTTCCCCAAAATATTCCCCCAAACCTAGTGAATCTGTATCCAAAGCCAAAATTTTACAAAAAAGCCTCGAAAAGCGTAGATCTACACCCAAAGTTTCAGTTTTTTACCTTTATCGATGTTGACTTTTCGACTCTCCGGTGGTCGTTCCTCCATTGATCCAACGCCGACATTTGCCTTCCTTTTTTCGATGCTTATTTTTTGTATGCTTGATTTGGTTGGTTTGATTACTTTTGTATCTGCTTTCGTTTTTTTGGTTCTATGTTTTATGTTGGTATTTGGTTGAACTCACTCTGCGTGGTTGTTGGTATATTGGCTCATATCATTCTCGCTCGTGTCCTCTGTCCCTCAACAGATTGGTGGGGCGTATTTATACCCCTACCAACGGTAGTTGTTTCCAGATCAAACTAGGATAATGCAGTCTTTATCCTCGATTTCTGGGTTGTTTGTTGCTGCTGGGATGAGGACTCTCCAACAGTCCTCGGTTTGACCGGTGGTTCACCTCTTAACCGATAGATGTGCGACGCTAAAGGAGAACAGCAAACCCTAGCTTCTTTTGGGTTAGGTCAAGCCCTTTTCTCCTATGTTGGGCTCCCATCGGGTTTGCTGGGTCAGGCTACCCGGTTGGGCTCTGGACTTGGACCATTGGACATGAAATGAACCTGGAAAAATAATAAATTAATAAATAATAATAATAAATAAATAAATAAATATAAATGAATACAATATATAACTATATAATATATTATGTTTCCAAAAAAACATTTTAAAAAATATAACGTTTTCAAAACCATATATTTACGTTTTTAAAAAATGTTTTTAAAACTATATATTATATAAATATTTTTCAGAAACTACATATTATATATATTTTCAAAATATTTTCAAAAACTATATATTATATATATTTTCAAAATGTATTAAAAATTATATATCATATATGTTTTCAAAACATATGTATATTAAATAAAACCCCAACGAAAATGAGTGACTACATTAATTTTATTCAAGTTTCATTTGAATAGACTCTAATAAGCCATCTGACTCATAAACACATTTAATTCAGAAATAATAAATTTTTATAATAATGATCTAAAATATAATACTCTGCCAGGAATGTTACATTATCTAAGAAGTGAATGGTAATAGTATTATCTTTATATTTAAGAATAGTATTTACTATTAATAATCACATTAACAAAAATATCTAAAATTATTTTACTTAAATGTAACTTGAAGGCTAGATTAATAAAAAAATTATGACTAAATTTATCATTATATCATATATATATATATATATATTCCTTTTTAATTTGCTTTCCATATATGATTTGTATAATAGTTCTTTCAATATGAGTGATGTAAGAATATTGAATCATATAGACATAGTGCTCATAAGTCATAATTCATATTCTCCTAAAATTCATTGACCTAAACAACCACGTCTTATTCTCTCTTTTTCTTTTCTTTTCTTTTCTTTTCCTTTATGAAAAAAATAATTTTAATTAGACTTATCTTAATACCAAAAGCCAAAAGGTAATCACAACGGTTAGATATTGCCCCCTTAACGTTGTTGCCTTTATTTATCAAATCCAGTTCCTAATTTTTACTATGGAAAAACAAAAACCAATTACATGTTCATATTAATTTAATTTAAAAAAATTCTGACCGAAATAGTTTAAATAACAATTTTAGTTAGAAAGTTAACTCAGTTGTACTAAATCGACCCAAATATTAATTATTTTTAATTGACCTATATATATAATTTGATACTTAAACATATTTATACTACATGTAAATGTTTAAAATAATCACTCACATCTTTATTATAGTCGAGGGACACCATAAGCAAGTTAGAATTAATGTAATCGTACTAATTTAAGATTTATTTGTTTCATTGTAATGTTTTTTCAGAAAATATTTTTTATTTTTCAGTGTTTAATTGGTGGAAAATAAAAGGTCAAAATAATTTAATTCTTATTTAATAAAATTTTCTTTACATTTTTCGAAAAATGATTTAAAGACTAATTTTTTTCGTAAATTATTTTTCAAACTTTTCACTTTAAAGCATAAATATTCAAAATAATATTATTTTATATATTTATTATTAATATATTATTTTAGTGTCATTTTAATAAAAAAATTGATTATTAATATATATATATATATATATATATATATATATATGTATGTATAAATTTAATAATATAATATTATATTTTTTACTGTTATAATAATATGTTGAGTTAATCGATTGAAGGAATTGTCCAAGAGGGGGGTGAATTGGTAATTAAAAATTTGGTGGAAGCTTTTGCAGAAAAGAACACTCACAAATAATTACAAATGAGCACAAATGCTGTTCTTTGAAAGCAAGATGAATATTGAAAGGAAAATTGGCTTGATTTGCACAAACTTGGTGTTTGATGCTTTCTCTCTTGTTTCTCTATAATTTCTTATTGATCAAGGGCTTCAGAACTTGTTTAAATACACCTTGAATCACTTCTGAACGTTGGGGATGATTAGTGAAGATCATATAGCCGTTTTAGTGTGAAAACAATTAATAAAACAGCTTGGAGCGTGGGGGGAATCGGTACCCCCTATGGGGAATCGGTTCCCTAAGTGTAAAATTCAAATATTTCGACCGTTATACAAGGGGGAATCGGTACCCCCTGGGGGGGGGGAATCGGTTCCCTCCGAGCATACTGGAATTCTCGGAGCCAAACCATTCAGGGGGAATCGGTACCCCCTTAGGGGGGAATCGGTTCCCTCTGAGCAATCTGGAATATTTGGCTTTGAAATGGTTCGAAATACTTTGTAAGATTATTTTGAAATTGTTTTAAGATTAAAACTTAATTTTACACTTTGAGTAAGGATTAAAAATGATCTTTGAAAGATTTGGAGTAATGTTTTGATATTCGAATAATTCTATTGAATATACTTAGAAAATCATTTGGAAAATCTTAAAATTCATTTAACTTAATTTGTTATATCGAAATATCAAAATGTTTTCAACAATCTCCCCCTTTTTGATATAACAAAACATTTTAGTAATTTTAAGATTTTGAAATCAAGTTTTCAAATTACTCCCCCTTACTTTAACACTTCTCCCATTTATCATTTAAAAACACACACTTTAACACTTCTCCCCCTTTTTGTTAAATCAAAAAGACATTTTAAAGAATTTAAACAAGGTTTTGAAATCATTTAGCCAATTGATTATATATAATATAAGCTGCTAAGATCACAAGCAAGAGAAACGTTAGCCATTAGTTTCATAATCAATATTCATAATTAATGTGAAATGGCAAAATTGGTCATATATCTAATCATGAAGTAAATGATGCAATAATGAATAAATTTAATCACACCAAATAGATAATTTCTAACCATTCATGAATCCAAACAAATTCAAAGTCAATCAATCCACAAATTCAAACATTCCAAAATATTCAAAATGTTAAGACAACAAGTTTGGAGTTCAAAGCAAAACATTGAATCATATATCCGGATCAGGAGGAGGAAAACGAGCTCGCATAGCGGCCATTTCGTTAGTGATGTCATTAATATGTGCGTTGGTTGCTTCATTATTTGCACGCATTTCCCGAAGAATTTCTAATTATTGAGCTCCCATTGTGGATAAATGGGACTCTATAGAAGTAAAGCGCGAATCCATAGTAGCGTATCGAAAATCGAATGTCTCCATAAAGGATTGGAAATATGGAGGCATTGGATGCGTTTGTTGTGCTTGCTCTTCGGGCTGCTCCTCTGGCTGCTCAGGTTCATCTTAAGCTTCATCGATGTCTCGCATTAATTGCTCAAGCTCGACATCTTCGTCAGCTTCGGGTGGAGCTTGTGAAGAACTAGCTCTCGGAGTATTTGCAGAAGAACGAACCCATTCCTCGGTTTCCTTATCCTTAATCCATCCCGCTCTCGTTAAGGAAAGAAGGTTAATTTGTTTCTTAAGAGGAAAAATGACATCTAGACCGACTCTAAGCCCAGCTTTGGAAAACAGATTACTCAAAATACAACCGTAAACAAGAGATGAACAGAGTTTTTTATTAGGAATAAGATTTACGGTTTCAACAATTTCAGAAAAAATAATCTGAGGTAGGTTGATTTTAATATTGTTTTCGAAACAATGTAACCACCAAAGATCTAACGCTCTAAGAGTAGAATAACGACCTCCGGATGGTCGAAACCACCAAGAAATCATTAGATGAAGAAAACGTTCATGAAGGTCTAGGACACATGCACTATCCCTTCTTTTATAACGTGATCCTAAAACCTGTTTTTCATTTGAAATCCCATCATTATCTAATTCGAATGTATTGGCTATGTAAGCCGAGTCAATATATAAGAATTGTCCTAGAAGGTAGGAACGAATTCCTATGGTTTCGGTTTCAGTTTGGTTTTTAACACAAACAACATTAGAATAGAAAAATACGAACAAGTTGATGGTAAACGATGGGTTCAAGGTCAAAGAGTTTATCAAATTTCCACTCTTGTAAAAGAGGAAGATATTTAAAATTGATAGCTAACATAGCTTGACGAGAAGGAATACGTTCTTCCCGGATTTTGTAAGAGTCGAAATATTGATAATACCAAAAACGATGATTTCTAGGACCAGGATGATTGAAACACGAATTTTGGATAGTCAAATTAGGATCAATAGGATTAGGATTAGAAATTGGAATAGGTGGAGGATTTGGAGGTGGATTTGGTTGACGGTGTGAACGACTAGATGAAGACCTAGCACGTTTAGGATTGGACATGGTTTAGGAAATCGGAATAGAATTGATAACCTACAATTTAGAAAACAAATGTATGCAATTTAATCAATCCCAAAACTCAATTGAGTCCTCAATATTTCAAGGTTCTCTAAATCAATCCTAATGGGCAAAGTTTTTGAAAAACTTTTGAAAAATATGGTTTTGAGAAACAATATATGTATAGTTTTCATAACAACAACATAATTTAATCAAAACACAATAATTTGAAAATTAACATTTTTTTTTAATTTCGAAAATTTAAAAAAGAATTGGAAAATTCTTGTGTTTTTGATGAAATTGGTTGTAATATCTAGTTTCTAATCACTAAACAATCAATGCCCGATCTAAAGTTCATCCTAGAACTAATTAAAACAAGTCCTATGTTCAAAATCAATAAAATAGGGAGTTTAGAAAAATTTACCTTGAAGGATGAGATTGAGTGGATTTTGATGTTGTTTGCACGATTTTAATGATGATTGCAAGTTTAGGAGATGATATTTGAAGTGAATTCCGATTAAAAATCGATGATTTGAGGCAAGAATGGAGATAGGGAGGGAGTTGAGAGGGAATGGCGGAAGAGAGAAAAAATAAGAGAGGTTTGAGCAAAATTGGGTTCTGCCCGTGTTAAAACCAGAACCCCAGGGGGGTATCGATTCCCCTGTGGGGGGAATCGATTCCCTTTCAAAGGGGGAATCGGTTCCCTCAAGGGGGGATCGATTGCCTCTGCACCAAAATGCTAAAATCCGATTTTAAACACCCAAAATGCTAAATTAATTTCCTCTAGTGGTATTGGCAACTCATATATTGAAAATTAATCATGTTTAAACAATTCAATTAATCTTTAAACGATATTTGAACATAAAATTAATTTTTTTATCAAGAATCATAAACTCCCCCTAACTAATAGCAATGAATGCAATCAAAAATTACTATTATAAGCATTTTTCATTTATTATTAAAAGTGCTAAAATTATTTTAAACACTCAGTGAAGATAGATTGGTCAAACCTAATTCTCTCCTAAGTGTCCAAAATTGTTCCTTGTCTAAAGGTTTTGTAAAGATATCCGCTAATTGGTGAAAAGTATCAACAAATTCTAGAACTACATCTTCCTTAGTGACATGGTCTCTAATGAAGTGATGTCTTATTTCAATGTGCTTAGTTCTAGAGTGTTGGATGGGATTTTTAGTGAGACAAATAGCACTAGTATTGTCACACTTGATAGGAATGGTACCTACTTCAATTCCATAATCAAAAAGTTATTGTTTCATCCATAAAACTTGTGCACAGCAACTACCAGCTGAAATGTATTCAGCTTTAGTGGTAGATAATGCAACACAATTGTGTTTCTTTGAAAACCAAGAAATTAGCATATTTCCAAGGAATTGGCAAGTACCGGAGGTGCTTTTCCTATCTAATTTGCATCCTCCATAATCCGCATCAGAAAAAGCATGCAAGCTAAAGCTAGAGTCTCTAGGATACCAAAGTCCTAAACTAGGAGTGTCCTTAAGGTATCTAAAGATTCTCTTAACAGCTAGTAAATGTGATTCCTTAGGGCATGATTGAAATCTAGCACATAAGCAAACACTAAACATAATGTCCGGTCTACTTGCAGTTAGATAAAGTAGAGATCCAATCATTGACCTATATAATTTAACATCTACACATTTACCTCCTTCATCTAAGTCAAGCTTTGTTGAAGAGCTCATTGGAGTGTCGTGAGGTTTCCCATTTTCCAGTCCAAACTTCTTGAGCATATCTTTGACGTACTTAGCTTGATTGATGAAGATGCCATCTTTTCTTTGCTTGATTTGGAGTCCCAAGAAAAATGAGAGCTCCCCCATCATGCTCATCTCAAACTCACTTTGCATTAGCTTAGAAAATTATTGGCAAAGAACATCATTAGTAGAACCAAATATTTATATCATCAACATAAATTTGAACTACTAATAAATCTTTACCTTTATGCTTCAAAAAACAATGTAGTGTCAACGTTCCCTTTTGAAAAAACCTTTTTCAATTAAAAAATTTGACAATCTTTCATACCAAGCTCTAGGAGCTTGCTTTAAACCATAAAGTGCTTTTGTCAATTTTAAAACATGATCCGGAAAATTTGAATCTTCAAAACCTGGAGGTTGTTCCACATACACTTCTTCTTTTATAAAACCATTTAAAAACGCACTTTTAACATCCATTTGATATAATTTAAATTCATTGAAACATGAAAATGCTAATAACATTCTAATTGCTTCCATCCTAGCTACGGGAGCGTATGTTTCATCATAGTATATGCCCTCTTCTTGAGTATACCCTTGAGCAACAAGTCTAGCCTTATTTCTCACAATATTACCACTCTCATCAAGCTTATTCCTAAATACCCATCTAGTACCTACAGTAGATTTATTACTAGGCCTTTCAACTAATGTCCATACTTTACTTCTCTCAAATTGATTTAACTCTTCTTGCATAGCCATAATCCAATGTTCATCATTTAATGCTTCTTTAATATTCTTAGGCTCTATGCATGAGATAAATGCAACATAATTACAAATATTTCTAAGAGAAGATCAAGTTATTACCCCTTTTGATGGATCACCTATAATTTCACCATCCTTGACATGGTTGTACTCTCTTGGATAAGATACTTCCCTTTCTTCAATGGTTGGATTCTCAAGAGGATCATGAGTTTCCTCATTTTTCGTTTCTTCCTTTGATGATGGTTCTCCAACGTCATGTCTAACGTCATTTGTATTTATAACACCTACATCATCATTCACACAAGAATCCTTCCTCGGAAGGGGATTATCATCGAAAACAACATGTATAGACTCTTCTACAACTAAAGTTCTTTTATTAAATACACGATAGGCTTTAGAATTTAAGGAATAACCCAGAAAAATTCATTCATCACTTTTAGCATAAAATTTGCCAAGGTTTTCTTTACCGTTGTTTAAAACAAAACATTTACATCCAAAAGGATGAAAATAACTAATGTTAGGCTTTTTATTTTGGAAAATTTCATATGGAGTTTTCTTTAAAATTGGCCTAATCATTACTCGATTTACAACATAACAAGCAGTATTTGTGGCTTCCGCCCAAAAATATTTTGGCAAATTATTTTCACAAAGCATGGTTCTAGCCATTTCTTCTAAAGTTCGATTTTTCCTCTCAACAACTCCATTTTGTTGAGGGGTTCTAGGTGCTGAAAAATTATGGCTAATACCGTTAGAGTTACAAAATTCAGTAAATCCAAGATTTTCAAATTCAGTTCCATGATCACTCCTAACACTAGTTATAGAGTAACCTTTTTTATTTTGGATTACTTTTGAAAATGTGATGAATTGTTCTAATGCTTCATCTTTAGTATTTAAAAATAGAACCCAAGTATATCTAGAATAGTCATCTACCAAGACAAATGCATATTGTTTTCCACCCAAGCTAGTAGTTCTAGTTGGCCCAAAAAGATCTTAATGGATCAATTGTAAAACTCTACTAGTTGATACATCATTAATGGATTTAAAATAAACTCGCTTTTGTTTTCCTTTAGCACAAGCATCACAGATTTTATCATTATCAAATTTAAGCTTAGGCAACCCTCTTACTAGGTCTCCTTGAATTAACCGTTGCAAAACACTCATACTAGCATGTCCTAGTCTCCTATGCCATAACCAACTATCATGTTCATCCTTAGAAACTAGGCATAAATTAGTCATATCAAAAGAATCTAAATTCACCATGTATATGTTCCATATTCTATGACCAACAAGCATAATCCGATTAGATGCAATGTCAACGACTTTACAACCATTAATTTCAAATAAGACATTGAATCCTTTATCGCATAATTGACTAATACTCAATAGATTATGCTTTAATCCATTCACATATAAAACATTTTTAATTTGTATGAAAGAGGTATTACCTATTGTACCAATACCTTCAATGTGACCTTTTGAATTGTCTCCAAAAGTCACTTCTCCTCCATTTTTGGTGTTAAGCTCAATGAACCGGCTTTTGTCTCCAGTCATGTGTCTTGAGCATCCACTATCAAGGTACCATGAATTTGAATTTGTTTCCCGTGCCTTGTAGCAATGCTCCTTTCCCTACAAACATAGATTAATTTTTGATTTTTGGTACCCAATTTCTTTTGGGTCCATATTCATTAGTTTCCAAAATCCTAGTCCCCTTAGGTATCCATTTGTGTAGGATATTTTTATCTTTAGTAGTAATGAGTTCTTTAGGAACCCACATACTTCTAACGATTTTTCCATTAGAGGTTCTTTGGGGACCTCTATGATTGTAGTTTTTAAAACTTTTTCTAACAAAGTTGGATTTTGAATTTTTGCCTTTTTCAAAATGTTTTATTCCAACTTTATCAAAAGAAGTTTTAAGATCATCAATTTTCTTTTGATGATCATCATTGATCTTTGAAAGTAAATTTTGCAAATCTAAATTTTTCTTTTCAAACTCTTCTAGTTTGATTTGCCAATCTTTGATTTTACTTTCAAGATCGTTGTTGGTTTTGGATATGAGTTTGTTTTCATTTTTCAATTTTGAAACATCATTTTTATATTTTAAAAAATAATTTCTCATAATCCGAAGCCAACCCATTATATTCCTCTAATAACTCATCATAGGATAAATCATCAAAATCGGATGAGTTAGAGGTTACCTTAGAATCTTCCCCAAATGCCATCAAGCACAAGTTAGCTACTTCTTGTTCCTCTTCATCGGAACTTTCTTCATCGCTCCATGTAGCCACACGAGCCTTGTGCTTATTCTTTGATTGACCCTTTTTCTTCAATTATGGGCAATCATATTTAACATGCCCTGGCTTTTTGCATTCGTAGCAAATGATTGGGTCCTTCTCTTTCGGTTCATTTTTGAGGCCTTCATTTCGTTTGAATTTTCTTCCTCGATAAGGTCTCATCATTTTTCTGAACCGTTTGGCAAACAATGCCATTTCCTCGTCATCGTCATCGTTATTCGAATCACTCTCATCTTTTGTGGGATTTGAGAGCAACTCCAATGTTTTTCTTCTTCTCCTTCTCCTTTGGTGTCTCGTCAATCTTGTCGAGGTCCACCTCATCTTCGAGCATCATTTCATGAGTGAGGAGTGACCCAATTAGCTCTTCAAGAGTTAAGGACGTTAAGTCCTTAGACTCGATGATTGTCGTCTTCTTTGATTGCCACGATTTTGGGAGGGAGTAGACTAACTTCCTCACAAGCTTTTCATTTGAAATGATCTCTCCATATGATTTGAGACCATTGACAATCGTTGAAAATCTATCCGTCATAGCTTTGATATCTTCATTTGGTTTCATCCTGAAATTTTCATAGCTATGCGTTAGAATACTAATTTTAGATTTCTTTACCTCATCGGTACCTTCATGAGTGACTTGAAGTTTGTCCCATATTTCTTTGGCGGTTGTACACGATGAAACTCTTCCGTATTCATCTGGTCCAAGAGCACAAAAAATTATATGGATGGCTTTGGAGTTGAGCTGGAGCATTCTTGTCTCTCCTTCACTCCACAACCTTGGATGAGTTAGAGGTTTGATGTATCCTTCTTCTAAAGCATTCCATGCTCCCATGTCACTTGCTTGAATGAAGTACATCATTCTATTCTTCCAATAGGCATAGTTAGCTCCATTGAAGAAAGGAGGCTTGTTGACGGGCATCGAGTCGAGACCGAAGTCGAAGTTTGAAGCGGAGGCCATTGATGACTTTGATTATCGATATAACTCTTCCCGAATCGACTCAAGAGGCGATTAAACCTTCAAATGAGTTAGGCTCTGATGCCAATTGTTGAGTTAATCGATTGAAGGAATTGGCAAAGAGGGGGTGAATTGGCAATTAAAAATTTGGTGGAAGCTTTTGCAGAAAATTAAAAGTAATTGCACAGCGATTTAGAGTGGTTCGACTTTCTCAATCAAAGTCTACGTCCACTACCTTAGCTATCCACACTAAGGATTTTCCAACAAATTCACTAATTTGTTCTTTCTTTTGAGGCCAAAGAGATAACCTTACAACACCCTCAAGAATATACCCCAATTCTTGAGAACACTCTTTCCCAAAAGAGAAGATTACAAATTTGCAAACTTACAAGGAAAACCTCACAAGGTAAGATGTTTGCACAATTCTAGAACAAGAAAAGAACACTCACAAATAATTACAAATGAGCACAAATGATGTTCTTTGAAAGCAAGATGAATATTGAAAGGAAAATTGGCTTGATTTGCACAAACTTGGTGTTTGATGCTTTCTCTCTTGTTTCTCTATAATTTCTTGTTGATCAAGGGCTTCAGAACTTGTTTAAATACACCTTGAATCACTTCTGAACGTTGGGGATGATTAGTGAAGATCATATAGCGTTTTAGTGTGAAAACAATTAATAAAACAGCTTGGAGCGTGGGGGGAATCGGTACCCCCTATGGGGAATCGGTTCCCTAAGTGTAAAATTCAAATATTTCGACCGTTATACAAGGGGGAATCGGTACCCCCTGGGGGGGAATCGGTTCCCTCCGAGCATACTGGAATTCTCGGAGCCAAACCATTCAGGGGGAATCGGTACCCCCTTGGGGGGGGAATCGGTTCCCTCTGAGCAATCTGGAATTTTTGGCTTTGAAATGGTTCGAAATACTTTGTAAGATTATTTTGAAATTGTTTTAAGATTAAAACTTAATTTTACACTTTGAGTAAGGATTAAAAATGATCTTTGAAAGATTTGGAGTAATGTTTTGATATTCGAATAATTCTATTGAATATACTTAGAAAATCATTTGGAAAATCTTAAAATTCATTTAACTTAATTTGTTATATCAAAATATCAAAATGTTTTCAACATAATATATGATATTATATATTCTTATCTTAATAATATATAATAAATTATGTTATTTATTATTAAAATAATATTGACATAAACAATATTAAATTAATTATTTTGATATTTTAAAATTATTATCATTTTTTAATAAATAATATTATTTATCGTATCCGATATTTATAATAAATAATTTTTAAATATATTACCAACTAATGAAAAATGATTTACATTGTTACACAATATCATTCAAACATCGTAAAATGATTTCAAGAAATGTAATTCATTCCACAAAAATCATTTTCCAAAATCCATTTTTTGTTAAACAAACGAGCACGTAATTAAATCAATTTCAGTTAACTCAATTACTATTTTAACTATAATTTTTAATTAATATGGTTTTTATCGATTAATTATCGACTATTAGGCCTTATAATTGAATTGGTTAACCTAACTAACTTGTATATTATTTCAACTATTTTAAACTTAAATATGTAAATGTCTTTTAATTGTTTTAAGTATATTTTAAATTGATTACATTCTTCATGGTCGGTTAAACTTAACTTTTTTGTTTACCCTTAATCGATATTTTTTTTATATAATATCTAATTTATTTGATACACTCTTAAATCTTTAAATAAAATACAATTATATGTTTGATCATACTTAAATTTATATCTATTAAAATATATAATGAATAATAATGGAGTATCAAACATGTTAAATTTGTTGGCCTCTAATAAGTGGCAGATCCACATGTAGTCGAGGTGAACATGTGTCCATTTTAAAATTTAAATCTTCTTCAGTTAGATACCTATTTTATTAATGGTGTCTATTCTAAAATTTTAGTTGTTTCATTCTATTAAAAAATATGAGCGTTCATAATTTGGTTAAAATAAAATTAATTGACTAAACCAAAATTTTGTCGATTAATTGGTCAGTTAATTTTAGGTTCGATCAGTTAACGAGTTTTTTTAAATTTCAATTATCGGTTAATTCATATAGAAATCGGTCAATTAACCAAATTAATCAAAGTTATTACATATTTAATGTATTTATATACATTATTTAGCTTAGGGGTGTCTAAATTTTAGTTTTAATCATATTAACCAACCAAATTAACCGAATAGAAAAAAATATTAAATATATAATATATATTATTTATTCGATTGATTCAGTTAACTGATCAATTAACTGAATTTAATTTGGTCCGGTTAAATATTATTGGAAAAAATTGGTTCGATTAACGATTAAAGAAAAACCGGTTAAAAGATTTTGGGTAATTTGGTTCGGTCAATTAACCGAACTAACCGATTGAACACCTTTATTCAAAAACTTTATATTTTTAACATATGTATGTCTATAATAAATAATATTTGTAAATCCGTCGCTACCTCTACTTATAGATAACAACTTGCTTTTGTTTTCTTTTTCTCAAGGGGTACCAACGACTTGATCTCTTTAATAAGAAGCGTAACTCCCACCTTTTCAGGATATTAGATCTAATTAATTAATAGGATATTATTATGAATTTATATCAACCCTGTTTAGCTATCATTTTTTTAATTATTAATGTGCGATGATGATTATAAAACAATATATATTAAAGAGATTCCTAATAATTTAATAATAAATTTTCAAACACTCTATAGATAATGTACTCATATTTGAGACATTTAAAGATAACAAATAACAATTATCTCTTTAATGATTGAAATTATTTGATTTGTGTCTCATTAATTATCAACTAAATATAAAAATAAAGATATTTTTGGAGATATTTAGGCTCAAATGGATTATATTAAATAATAAGTGAAAACAAGTAAGATGCACCTCCTCCATATGTCCAATATATATATGCATAAACTTCAACAACTACTGTGGGAGACCGACTCTTTCCTTATTTGATGCCATAATTTAGTGTTTATGTTTCGGCCGAAACAACCAAGAAAATGGAGATGAATGTTTTGATGCAGCAAATGGGCGTGGGTTAAAGTTGTGATAAATCCAAAAAGAAAGACGTACGTGCGGTGCGGGGCAAATGGGGGCCCCGGGGGGTAGGGTTGGGGAGAAATTAAAAAACTTTGACCGCCCCTCGCTCCCACAAATCACTCCTTTTCATCTGACATCGCAATCGCACCACTTCGGCGTTTTTTACCCAAAAAATCCAAATAATTAATAATTACCTATTAAGTATTTATTGATTAAATTTTACCAATCTAACACTTATTTGCTGGCGTGGACGGAAAGCGCGGATCACTAAACGTATTTTCTCTGGGTTTTTCTCTGAACTGACACTACACGGGCAAAGCGTGGATCACCATCCGCACCTCCGTGGTAAAGCTGACACGCAGCGAAAGGCGCAGATCACCATCATAGCCTTTCAAAAATACCCCCAAACCATCTGTCGCTCCGCTCCCCCTTAATTACCACCTACTCCTCCCTTTAAAAATATCATCTCATACAACTCTCAAATCATAAAAAAAACACTCTTCTTATTTTTATTATTTCTCCTAACAAACTTTAAGTGAGTTATGTAATTATTTTTAGAAGATAAATTTTTTTATTATATTATAATCATTAAATAGTTTATTATTTATTATATTTTACTATGCTAATTTTTTTGATAACTGCAGAAGAATGAGACATCCGCCGATAACATTTTCCGATAACCAATTGCTCGGCGCATTTCTCTATACAGAGATGCTAAAATCGCGGAGCCCCAACTGAATGAGCCGACAACTCAAAAATCTGCGAGGTGATGCAATCACATACAATGAACTTGGTTGCGATATTTATCAGGCATCAAAATCCCTCCTATATGTCATAATATGCAAGCCCAGACAAATATTTTTGTTTGTTCCTCTGAATAGTCGTCGCTCAACTTTCGAAAATTTATAGCTAACCATGATAACGGTATTCGACCACCGTTAAATTAGTTGGGATACCTTTAAGATACTCCTCACATAAGGAATACTAATTACCATCCACCACACCAGAAATGCATCCCTATCTATCGGAAGCCCCAAATATAAGGAAACATCCTCCAGCGTAATAGTGTGCTTCCCACACGGTAGATGGAATGTGTATATCTCTAGTCTCCACCTCTCAACCCTAAATATAAGGTTGGATTCAAGGTTACAATGGTATTTATATCTATCTATGTAACTGAATCCAACCTCAGCTAAATATGACCAGACACGATTCAATATCTTTAACTTAGTGTTACGAATAAATGGATCTAATATACGCTCATTTTCCTAATTAAATAAATAATATACAAATTAAAATATAAACTAATACTAAAAAATAAATAGATAAAACATTCACAATAATTAACATAACACAATTTAAAATTGTTACCGTATCGAAAAAATGACTCAAGATATGATTCTTATCTAAACGCAACAACCCACCTTCTATTTTATAACTGCAAAACATAAAAAAAATTAGCACAGTAAAATAAAATAATAAACTATTTAATGATTATAATATAATAAAAATAATTTTACCTTCTAAAAACAATTACAGAACCTACTTGAAGCTTGTTAAAAGGAATTTTAAAAGTAAGGAGAATACTTTTTGGTGTGGATTGAGAGTTGTATGAGGCAATATTTATAGGGAAAGGAGTAAGTGGTAATTAAGGGGGAGCGACGGATGGTGATAAGTGCTTTGCTCGCATGATGTCAGTTCAGACGAAGACCCAAGAAAGACATGTTTGATGATCCATACCTTTCGTCTATGTGTTATAACTCGAGAGAAATAGAAAAGGATTCGAGAAAATATGATAGAAGAATGAGAGAATTTATAGAAGAAAATAGTTCATTCATTATTTGCATAAGGAAAAAATGCTCCCACAAGCAGGTATTATTTAGTTACATTGCAATACGGTGAATCTAAGGATGCCGACTGGCAATCCTAAATAACAAACTAATAATATAAATGCTTCTTATCCTTTCTTCTTTTCTACATGTATTGGGCCATCGGGTTTGGGCCGCTCCAGCTCTCATTGGATCTGTTTAGCCTCCTCTAACTCATCGAGTAAGTTCAGCACCTAACCTTCACATGCTACAATTCCCAATTCCCCCTCTTCAATCTCTAACCCTCGCTCTTTAATTCCCAAATCCTCATCGTTTCCTCGTCCTTCTTCTTCTCTGACTGTAACAATACCCGCCCCATGAGACGAGCCTTGTCCCCAAGGATCAAACTTAGGAAACCTCCCTTTGAGAACCGAATAATCTTCCCAAGTATCATTTGCTTCATTAAATTCTCCCATCGAACCAAAAGCTGAGTCACGGGTTTGTTATTTCGATTCACTATACGCCTACCCATAATTTTCAAAGGTTTGATTCTAATTGTCCTTATTCATCTACTGCAGGAGGATCTGTTGCAGAAGTGGATGATTCCCCGATGAATTTGTTCAAGAGACTCACATGGAATACTTGGTGCAGTCGCGATGATTTTGGTAAGTCCAATCGATAAGCCAATGTTCCTATTTTTTGGATAATTTTGTATGGCCCATAAAATTTGGCTGTTAATTTTAGGTTTTTCGATTACTAGCCAATTCTAATTGTTGTTTAACCAATTGTCTTATTTGCTCTTTGTTGTTCATGATATCATTTACTGACTGTACTGTAGAGTATGTAAGCCAAACCATAATAGGTGGTTTGTATCCATATAAGGCCTGGAAAGGAGTAAGTTTTATAACAATGTGGTAAGTGGTGTTGTACCACCACTCTGCATGGGGTAGCCATTTAGCCCATTGTTTAAGTTGAAAGAAACAAAGGCCTCTTAAATATTGCTCCAAACACGATTGACTCTCTCTGTTTGTCCATCTATTTTTGGATGATAAGCAGTAGTGAAAAGGGTTTTAGTACCCAACTGTTTCATCAATTCCTTCCAAAAAGCACTAGTAAAATTCTTATCCCTGTCTGAAATGGCCATTTTAGGCTAGCCATGCAACTTATAAACATTGTCTAGGTATACTTTAGTTACCTCAACTACAGAATAAGGATGAGATAGTGGCAGGAAATGATTGTATTTGGTAAACTTATCCACTATTACCAAAATGCAGTTTTGTTTGAGGGAAGTATGTAGGCCCTCTATAAAATCCATAGTAATTACTTCTCAAGCTTGATTAGGAATAGGCAGGGGCTGTAGCAAACCATGTTTTGCTATATGTTCCACCTTAGTTTGCTGACAAGTCTCACAACACCTCACATAAGTAGCTACCATAGCCTTAAGTCTAGGCTAATAAAACTTTAACCTTATCCTGTGATATGTAGTATGTGCTCCTGAATGACCACCTTGAGGAGAGTCATGTAAGGTTTGAAGAACCTTTAATCTAAGACTTCCATTAGTACCAATATACACTCTGTCATTGTATCTGAGAACACCCTTTGAATACTTCTATTTAGTGTCAGCAGTAAGATTGATAGTGATGATTGAAATCCAATCCTTAGCTAGGTTGTCTCCCTGATAGTTGTATTCTACCTCTTGAGCTCAAGTAGGTATTAAAACTATTACCCCCAAAGTAAAACAGTGAGCTTGATCTTCTCATCTTCTAGATAAAGCATCTGCAACTACATTTAATTTCCCTTTTATGTACTATATAGTGTAGTCCATTCCCAATAGTTTGGTCAACCCCTTCTTTTGAATAGTGGTAGCCAACTTCTGTTCTAAAAGATACTTTAAAGGATCATGGTCAGTCTTGATGACAAAAGATATGATTTCCAGATAATGCCTCCACTTTGAAACAACTAATAAGATAACAAGATATTCACATTCATAAATGGAAAGTGCAGAGTGTCGAGGGCTGAGAGATTTACTCAGATAGACGATAGGTCGACCATCCTATGAAAGTACAACCCCTATACCACTAGAACTAGCATCTGTTTCTAAATAGAAACTCTTAGAAAAATCTGGTAATGCTAAGACTGGAGTAAAACACATACCTTTTTTAAGGTTTTCAAAGGCAGTATAAGCTTCAGAATTCCACTGGAAATCATCTTTCTTTAACAGCTGTGTCAAAGGTCTGTTAATAAGGCCATAGTTTCTGATAAACCTCCTGTAGTACCCTGTTAAACCTAGAAACCCGCATAGAGACTTAAGGGTTTTAGGTCTAGGCCAAGTCTGCATGACTTCCACCTTGCTGGGGTTAGTAGCCACCCCTGCAGCCGAAATGATGTGGCCTAAATACTCTACCTGAGTCTGTCCAAAAAAATATTTGGACAATTTTGCAAATAATTTGTTTACTTGTAAAACTTCTAAAACCATCTGCAAATGATTAATATGGTCTTGCATACTGCTGCTGTACACCAAAATGTCATCAAAGAATACCAAGACAAATTTTTGAAGAAAAATTAAATAATTTATTCATAAGAGCCTGAAATGTAGCATGAGAATTAGTAAGGCCAAAAGGCATCACCTTAAATTCATAATGTGTAGTACCCTGTTAAACCTAGAAACCCGCATAGAGACTTAAGGGTTTAGGTCTAGGCCAAGTCTGCATGACTTCCACCTTGCTGGGGTTAGTAGCCACCCCTGCAGCCGAAATGATTTGGCCTAAATACTCTACCTGAGTCTGTCCAAAAAATATTGGACAATTTTGCAAATAATTTGTTTACTTGTAAAACTTCTAAAACCATCTGCAAATGATATATGGTCTTGCATACTGCTGCTGTACACCAAATGTCATCAAAGATACCAAGACAAATTTTTGAAGAAAAATTAAATAATTTATTCATAAGAGCCTGAAATGTAGCATGAGAATTAGTAAGGCCAAAAGGCATCACCTTAAATTCATAATGGCCTTGATGTGTTCTAAAGGTTGTCTTGTAAATGTCTTTTGGTCTGATTCTAATTTGCCAATATCCTAATCTCAAATCAATTTTTGAAAAATAAACTACCCCATGCAATTCATCTAATAAATCTTCCACCATAGGAATATGAAATTTATCCTTGATTGTCATGTTGTTTAACTCTTTGTAATCCACACAAAATCTCTAAATTCCATCATTCTTTTTTATAAGAAGGTAGGGAGAGGAAAAAGGGCTCTTGCTAGGCTGTATAACAGAAGAAGATAGCATGCTTGCAATCTGTTTCTCTACCTCAGCCTTTTGATTGTGAGTAAACCTGTAGGGCCTTAGATTAACAGGTGTTGAATTAGGATTAAGTGGAATGGTATGGTCATGAGTTCTCTGAGGAGGTAGTCCTTCAGGTTAAGCAAAAAATGTATTGTATTTCTCCAATAAATGTTGGAGTTCAGTAAGAATAGGATGAGGATTTCCTGTCATATTCAATAGAATAATGTGGCCCATAATATATGAATCTCATACAGTCATTTTAAGTAATGTAGCCCCTGAAATCTGATG
The DNA here is from genome assembly GCF_006381635.1 of Hibiscus syriacus. Lineage (NCBI taxonomy): Eukaryota > Viridiplantae > Streptophyta > Magnoliopsida > Malvales > Malvaceae > Hibiscus > Hibiscus syriacus. Next base: position 1,349,874 of record NW_024062697.1, on the reverse strand, counting down.
TAGTTCTATAGAGGGTTGTTTACCCTGAATAATAATATGCTCTCCTTGATGGTCAAAGCTTATTGTCATATTTTTTAAATCCATTAGTATTGGACTAAATAACTTCATACAATCAACCCCTAAGACCATGTCACTTCCACCCAGTTTAAGCAATCTGAAATCATGTATAAAAGTGTGTCCTTGCATTTGCCATTCAACTTTGTTTCATCTAGCAGAACTGAAAAGCTGCTGTCCATTAGGCACAGTGATGGCCAAAGGGTAAGGAGTAGTAATTTGTATGCCAGCATCAGCCCATTTTGGGGTCAAAAAGCTGTGTGTTACCACTATCAATTAGAATATTCAATGGTCTGCTCTGAATAGTTTCTTGAATTCTCAATGTATTATGGCCAATGCAGCCAATAATAGCATTAATAAAAATTTCTAGGTTTTCTTTTTTTGTTGTTGTGGAGATTGATCTGACTCAGTAGGAAAAACTTCCAATGGATAAGTGTCAGCTTCTTCAGTAATCATGTTCAATTGCCTGTTTTTACATTGATGACCTGGAAGAAATTTCTCACCACACTTAAAACAGAGGTTATTTTGCCTTCTGTGGTCTATTAGGTCATGTTTTGAGTTTGGTAATGATGTGGACTTGGGAGGTACTGGCAGTGAATTTGTCTTAGAAGTAGTAATGGGGTTTAGGTAGGGTGGGTTTTTAAAAGAAGGCCTCATTCTTCTGTTCTCAAACTCAACAAATAATTCATAAAGCTTAGCTTGTTTGCATGCTTCAGACAAAGTTTTAGGATCTAGAGCCCTAACCTTATGTTTGATGTCTTCTCTAAGTCCACTGATGAAAAGTGATACAAAGAAATCATCACTTAAAGTAGGATTTTGTAATAGCATGTGAGGTTGTAACTCTTCAAATCTTTTTGATAGTCCTCAACAGACCCCTTCTGAGTCAACATAGTGAATTCTTCTACTATATCATAAAAAGACCTGTCACTGAATCTGTGACGAAGATCTGCTTCAAATTCATGCCATGTCACATGGTGTTTCTGCATGATATAGCCATCAAACCAAATCTCTGCTTTTCTCGTTATATACATAGTAGCTACTTCTACTCTCTGATCTGCAATAACAATACAAAAGGAAAAAATATTTAAGGCATTTTTGAAGCCACCCCTAGGATTGACCCCTTCAAAAAATGGCAGTTCAATTTTAGGTCTATGCCACAAGACCCTGAACTATTAAAAAAAACCCCTGGACTTCTTCTTTCTACTTCAGAACCCAACAAAATAGTCCTAGATTCACTGTTTTCACTCATTTGATTCTCAGGTTTAGAACTATTCTTAAGGGCTAGACAAGCATCAAGTTTAGCTTTCAAAATCCCAGGTTCATCAGTTTTATAAGTAAATATGGATTTATCATTCACCATAGTAACCAAAATAGGGTTATTCCCTTTATTTTTAGAGGTATTAGGAGTTTGTACCTGTTCACTAGCAGAATTTTCTTGATCACAATTTCTGCCTATTAAAATCTTTAACAACTCCTCAACATAGAATTAATTAGTGGACATCCTGGATTCCAGTACAGTGATACGGTTCTTTTGGCTTTCCCACCATTTAGGTGGATTAGTTTCCTCTTGGCCTTGTTTCACCACCATAGCTAATTCTTCAATCTGTTTTTGCAGCGCAGAGAGGTCATCTTTAGCCATATTCTAATTCTTCTTTGGCATACCCACTGAAAAACTTGCCAGGAATTGAGGCTTTGGATACTAAATTATTATAACTCGAGAGAAATATAAAAGGATTCGAGAAAAGATGATCGAAGAATGAGAGAATTTAGAGAAGAAAAGAGTTCATTCATTCATTGCATAAGGAAAAAATGCTCCCACGGGCATGTATTATTTAGTTACATTGTAGTATGGTGAATCTAAGGATGCCAGCTGGCAATCCTGAATAACAAACTAATAACATAAATGCTTCTTATCCTTTCTTCTCTTCTGCAGGTATTGATCCATCGGGTTTGGGCCGCTCCAGCTCTCCTTGGATCTGTTTGGCCTGCTCCAACTCATCAGGTCCTGACCTTCACGTGCTTCGATTCCCAAATCACCTCTTCAATCCCTAACCCTCGCTCCTCAATTCCCAAATCCTCATCGTTTCCTCATCCTCTTCTTCTCCGACTGTAACACTATGTCAGTAAATAGATGTTAGATCGATAAATTTTGGTCAATGAAGTAATTATTGATTCTTTAGTTTTTTTTTGTATAAACACCCCCACGCTAAGTTGTTCTCTCTTTCTTCTTTCTATTCTGCTTTTGCTTTGCCCGCACCACCCACTATTATCTATCTTCATAGATTATGCCCAATTTTCCTCTCCCTCCAAACATCACCTGCTGCTTAATGTTGACACCGCTTCACCTGCGATAACACACAAATACTGTCAGTCTCCATTTGTCCCCAACAACATCAGACTTGTGTTCTGTTTCATTTTCCCTTTTATGGTACCCAACCCACCAACTACCACTTGCATGCTTTCAGTTTCTGCTCATCGTACATTACACCACTCCATCCAGGTACTTCTCTCTCCCTCTTCACCGTATATATAAGTACAAGTTTCTTCTTTCCTTTTTGTTTTTTCTTTTCACCCTTTTATACAAATTGTATGTATTTGTTAGAGGTTTCTTCATATTGGTGTTCAAGTTTCAACAAGAATACCTTTTAATGCTCCCCACTTGTTGTTTTCTTTCCTTTCTCTTTCAAACGATTCTCCGTTTCTTCTGATCCCCATGGCACCTTAGCCAAATGGACTGGAGATTCTCTGAGCCCCTGCTCATGGTGTGGCATCTCCTGCTCTCGTGATGGCCGTGTTACTGTCCTGAACCTCAGTTATTCCGGCCTTGGTGGTGCTTTACAACTCCCGAACCTGACAGCCTTGTGGTATCTCCGTCAATTGTATTTATAAGAGAACTCGTTTACTGCTGCTGATCTTTCTTCTATCTTATCGTGCAACCTCGAAACTCTCGACTTGTCATCCAACGCCATCTCGAACCATCTACCTGAAACATCATTTTTCTCCACCTGTAACAGTCTGACTCTTGTTAACCTCTCTCATAATTCGATTCCTGGGGGAAATATTATGTTTGGTCCTTCTTTGATGCAGCTTGACCTCTCTCGTAATCAGATTTCTGATTTTTCCCTATTGAGCTACTCCCTTTCCACATGCCAGAACTTGAAGCTTCTCAACTTCTTAGATAATAAGCTCAAGGGTAAACTTGAGCTCTCTTCCCTGTCTTGCAAGAATTTAATGGTTCTCGATCTTTCATGCAATCTATTTTCTGGACCAATACCGTCGAGTTTGATGCCAAATTCTTTGGTTTCTTTGGAGCTTCTTGATCTTTCTCACAATAACTTCTCTGGCAAGTTCTCCACCTTACATTTTGCACAGTGCAGCAACCTCACAAAGCTCAGCTTGTCTCATAACAGCTTCTCTGACTCTGGGTTCTCACTTAGCCTCAGAAACTGTCGCCTTCTACAGGCACTCGACTTGTCCCATATTGGGCTGCGGGGCAAGATTCCAGGGGACTTGTTGGGAAACTTGAGAAACTTGAAGTTTCTATCTTTGGCTAACAATGAGTTTATTGGTGAAATCCCTCCTGAATTAGGACAGGCTTGTGGGACTCTCGAGGAGCTTGATCTGTCATCAAATAAACTAATAGGTGGTTTGCCTTTATCTTTTACATCATGCTCTTCTTTGCAAGTTTTGAACCTGGGAAACAATCTACTTTCAGGATATTTCCTCAGTGCAGTTGTGAGCAGTCTCCCTAATTTCAGATATCTTTTTGTACCATTCAACAATGTTTCTGGTTATGTGCCCTTGTCACTCACCAATTGTACTCGGCTTCAAGTGCTCGACCTTGGTTCTAACGCCTTCGAGGGCAGTATCCCTCCAGGATTTTGCTATTCTACCTCTTCTTTGGAAAGGATTCTTTTAGCCAACAACTACCTCTCAGGAAGTGTGCCGGTGGAGGTCAGAAACTGCAAGAACTTGAAGTCATTAGACCTTAGTTTTAACATCTTGAATGGTCCTATTCCCACAAATATTTGGAATTTGCCTTATCTTTCTAACCTGGTTATGTGGGCAAATAACATCACTAGTGAGATCCCAGAAGGCATTTGTGTCAATGGAGGAAACCTGGAGACACTCATCCTTAATAATAATCTCATCGGTGGAAGAATACCGGAGTCCATTTCCAAGTGTACCAATATGATATGGGTATCACTTTCTGGCAACAAACTTACAGGTGAAATCCCTTCTGGTTTTGGAAATCTTCCGAAGCTTGCTATCCTGCAATTGGGTAACAACTCTCTGACTGGAAAGATTCCACCAGAGCTTGGCAAATGCCAGAGCCTCATCTGGCTTGATTTAAATAGTAATGGCATCAGTGGTGCTCTTCCACCTGACCTTGCAAACCAAGTCGGTCTAGTCATGCCTTGACGTGTATCGGGGAAGAAATTCACATTCGTAAGAAATGAGGGTGGAACAGCTTCTAAAGGTGCTGGTGGTTTAGTCGAGTTTGAGGGAATAAGGCCAGAAAGGCTTGAAAGTTTTCCCATGGTTCATTCTTGCTCATCCACTAGAATTTACTCCGGTATGACAATGTACACCTTTGTCAATAATGGAAGCATGATCTACCTTGATGTCTCTTACAATAATCTGTCAGGTTCTATTCCCGAGAATTTTGGTACAATGAGCTATCTCCAGGTCTTGAATATGGGACATAATAAGCTAACGGGTAACATTCCTGAAAGTTTTGGAGGTTTGAAAGCTATTGGTGTCTTAGACCTCTCTCATAATAATCTCCAAGGATATCTGCCAGGATCATTAGGGACTCTCAGTTTTCTTAGTGACCTTGATGTATCCAACAACAACCTAACCGGTTTGATCCCTATCGCAGGTCAGCTGACCACTTTCCCAGCCTCCAGATACGAGAACAACTCCAGACTCTGCGGGGTTCCCTTGCCTTCTTGTGCCTCCGGAGCTCATTCGACAAACCTTCACACTCGAAACAAGAAGGCACCTGTGGCAGTCGGGATGGTGGTTAGCATTACATTCTTCCTTTTCTGCATTCTTGGATTAGCAATTGCTCTTTATCGAGTGAATAAGAACCAGCTTAAGGTGGAACAAAGAGAGAAATACATTGAAAGCCTACCAACTTCAGGTAGCAGTATCTGGAAACTCTCTAGTGTACCTGAGCCTTTGAGCATCAACATTGCCACTTTTGAGAAACCTCTACGAAAGTTGACCTTTGCCCATCTGCTCAAAGCTACTAATGGTTTCAGTGCAGAAAGTTTGATAGGGTCCGGAAGGTTTGGCGAGGTCTACAAAGCACATCTGAGAGATAGCTGTGTAGTTGCAATCAAGAAGCTAATACACATCACAGGGCAGGGAGACAGAGAGTTCATGGCAGAAATGGAAACTATTGGGAAGATAAAGCACCGGAACGTGGTTCCCTTACTCGGTTACTGCAAGATTGGAGATGAGAGGCTTCTCGTTTACGAGTACATGAAATGGGGAAGCCTGGAATCTGTTCTTCATGACACAGCCAAAGGAAGAGGGTCCAGGCTTGATTGGGAAGCTAGAAAAAAGATTGCTATCGGATCAGCTCGAGGTCTTGCGTTCCTTCATCATAGCTGCATTCCTCACATTATCCATCGAGACATGAAATCTAGCAATGTACTCCTTGATGAAAACTTTGGGGCTAGAGTTTCTGAATTTGGGATGGCAAGATTAGTAAATGCTCTTGATACTCATCTCAGTGTCAGCACACTTACAGGAACTCCAGGATATGTTCCCCCGGAGTACTATCAGAGTTTCTGTGTACAACAAAAACCGATGAATCGCCAATGAATCTCTTCAAAAGACTGACGTGAAATACAGGATGGAGTCTCGAAGAATCAGGTAGTCCAACTGATAAGCCACCTCACCTATTTTTCCAGTATTTGAATGGTCCATAATATTTGGATGCTAATTTGATATTTTTTCGCAGAGCAATTGAAGATTGTCTATACGGCTGCAACTTCAGGTACACCAATTCTCCAATTTGAAAAACCCTTTTTGATCTATTTTTATCAGCCTGTTGTTTCATTTTTTTACTGGCTACTGCTAATTGATGCTTGACCATTTGCCTGATATGCTCCCTGTTAGACATAATTTCACTTACTGACTGAACTTTAGTATCCATTGGCCAAACCATAATAGGTGGTTTGTACCCATATAAAGCCTGAAAGAGAGTTAATTTTAAAGCAGTATGGTAAGTGGTGTTGTACCACCATTCTGCCTGAGGTAGCCATTTAGCCCAATGTTTAGGCTGAAAAAAAACAAATGCCCCTTAAATATTGTTCTAAACACTGATTGACACTCTCTGTTTGTCCATCCGTTTCTGGATGATAAGCAGTGCTGAACAGTGTCATTGTACTCAATTGTTTCATCAATTCTTTCCAAAACAAACTAGTAAAGGTCTTATCTCTATCAGAGATGGCCATTTTAGGCTGGCCATGTAGTTTATAAACATTGTCAAAGTAGAGTTTAGCAATCTCTGCAGCAGAATAAGGATAAGCTAGGGATAAAAAATGACTGTATTTGGTAAATTTATCCACAATTACCAAAATACAGTTTTTCTTGAAGGATGTAGGCAAACCCTCAATGAAATCCATAGTAACAATTTCCCGTGCTTGATTAGGAACAGGTAGAGGTTGTAGCAACCCAGGTTTTGCCACATGCTCCACCTTAGTTTGCTGACAAACGTCACAACACCTCACATATGTAGCAACCATAGCTTTAAGATTTGGCTAATAAAAATTTGACCTAATCCTATAATAGGTAGCCTGTGCCCCCGAATGTCCACCTTGAGGAGAATCATGCAAAGTCTGTATAACTTTCAACCTAAGACTTCCATTAGCTCCAATATAAACTCTCCCATCATATCTGAGAACAGCCTTAGTATATTTCCATTTATTGTCAGCAGCAGAATTAATAGTTAAAATGGAAATCCAATTTTGAGCTAGAGAATCATCCTTATAGCTTTCCTCAATCTCCTGAACCCAAGTAGGCACCAAAACTGTCACTCCTATAGTCAAACAAGAAGCTTGATCCTACCATGTTCTAGATAAAGCATCATCAACTACATTTGATTTTCCCTTTCTATATTGAATAGTATAGTCTAAACCCAATAGCTTTGTCAACCCTTTGTTTTGTATGGTGGTAGTCAGCTTCTGTTCCAAAAGATATTTCAAAGGCTCATGGTCAGTTTTAATAACAAAAGGTCTGCTTTCTAAATAATGTCTCCATTTAGAAACAGCCAAGAGAATAGCAAGATATTCTCTTTCATATATAGACAGATCTGAGTGTGTAGGGCTTAAAGCTTTACTCAAATAGGCAATAGGTCTTCCCTCCTGTGAAAGAACAGCCCCTATACCCCCAGAGCTAGCATCTGTTTCCAGATAAAAAGTCTTAGAAAAATTTGGTAATGCCAAAACTGGAGCAGAACACATAGCTTTCTTAAGATCCTCCAAAGCTGTATAAGCAGCAGAAGTCCATTGGAACCCATCCTTTTTTAACATCTGTGTCAATGGTCTGCTAATAATGCCATAATTCTTAATAAATCTCCTGTAGTATCCTGTCAAGCCAAGAAATCCTCTAAGAGATTTAAGGGATTTAGGTGTAGGCCAAGTATGCATTGCTTCCACTTTACTAGGGTCTGTAGACACCCCTGTAGCAGAGATAATATGGCCTAGATACTCCACCTTAGCCTGTCCAAAAAAACATTTGGAGAGTTTTGCAGATAATTGATTCTTTTGTAAAACTTCCAATACTAACTGTAAATGTTCAACATGGTCTGCCATACTGCTGCTGTACACCAATATATCATCAAAGAAAACCAAAACAAATTTTCTAAGGAAAGAATTAAACAAGTCATTCATAAGTGCCTGAAATGTAGCAGGAGCATTAGTAAGGCCAAAAGGCATCACCTTAAATTCATAATGGCCTTGATGTGTTCTAAATGTAGTTTTGTAGATTTCTTCTGGTTTTAATTCTAATATGCCAATAGCCTGACCTCAGATCAATTTTTGAAAACTAAACTGCCCCATGTAGCTCATCCAATAAATCTTCCACTATAGGAATAGGAAATTTTTCCTTAATAGTCATACTATTAAGCTGTCTGTAATCCACACAAAACCTCCAAGTGCCATCCTTCTTTTTAATAAGAAGGTAGGGAGAGGCAAAGGGACTTCTGCTAGGCTGAATGATAGAAGAAGAAAGCATTGTAGTGATCTGTCTTTCAACCTCAGCCTTCTGATTGTGAGGAAATCTGTAAGGCCTTAAATTAACTGGTGTGGCAGTAGACTTAAGTGGAATGGCATGATCATGAGACCTCTGGGGAGGTAGCCCTTCAGGTTCATCAAAAACTGAATTGTACTTCTCCAATATATGTTGAAGTTCCGTAGGAATAACAAAAGAACTTCCTGCCATAGTAAATAGGATAATATGGCCTATAATATCAGAATCCCCTGCACTCATTTTAAGTAATGTTGCCCCTGAAATTTGCTATAGTTCAGTTGAGGGTTGTTGTCCCTAAATACAAATCTGCTGTCCTTCATGATTAAAACTTAAAGTCGTAAGATTGAAGTCCATTAATATTGGACTGAATAACTTCATCCAATCTACTCCTAAAACCATGTCACTCTCACCCAGTTTAAGCAGCCTAAAATCATGCAAAAAAGTATGTCCCTGCATTTGCCACTCTACTTTATTGCATCTAGAAGTACTGAATAATTGTTGGCCATTAGCCACAGTAATAGCCAAAGGATAAGGAGTAGTAATCTGAATCCCAGTATCAGCCCATTTAGGAGTCAAAAAACTGTGTGTACTGCCACTGTCAATGCGGATACTCAATGGTTTTCCTTGAATAGTGCCTTGGATTCTCAATGTAGTATGACCAATAGAGCCAGTAATAGCATTCATAGAGATTTCCAAAGTTTCTTCTTCTGTCTGTGGAGTCTGGTCCAAATCTGTAGAAAAAATTTCCATTGAAGGAGTATCCACTTCTTCCGTAATCATGTTCAACTGTCTATTTTTACATTTGATGACCTGGAAGATACTTCTCACCACATTTAAAACAAAGATTATATTCTGCCTTCTATGCTCCATAAGACTCTGTTTAGGATTAACTACTGCTGTAGGTCTTGAATTAACTGGCAGTGCAGAGGGTTTAGAAACAGTACTGGGGTTTGGGTAGGGTGGGACCTTAAAAGAAGGCCTCAACCTTCTGTTTTCAAACTCCACAGATAATTCATAGAGTTTAGCTTGCTTACATGCTTCAAATAAGTTCTTAGGATCTAAAGCCTTAACCCTATGTTTAATATCATCTCTAAGTCCACTAACAAAGAGTGACACAAAAAATTCCTCAGTCAACGTAGGATTCTGCAAAAGCATATGAGGTTGTAACTCCTCAAACTTCTCCTGATAATCCTCTACAAACCCTTTCTGAGTCAATTTAGTAAACTCTTCAACAATATCAGAAAAACATCTATCACTAAATCTATGACAGAGATCAGCTTCAAACTCATGCCATGTAACATGGTGTTTTTGCATAATATATCCATCAAACCATATTTCTGCCTTGCTTGTTAAATACATAGTAGCTACCTCCACTCTCTGCTCAACAGGAACACCACAAATAGAAAAGTACTTATGGCATTTCTGAATCCACCCCCTCGGATTAACTCCTTCAAAAAAAGGCAGTTCAATTTTAGGTCTATGCCACATATTCCCTGCATTACTAAATGAACCTCCTGATCCCTTGTTTTCAGCTACCATTCCCATCATATTAGGTCTAGTGTTACTGTTTTCACCTACCAAATTTTCAGGCCTAGAATTGTTCTTAATGGCCAAACAAGCATCAGGTTTATCTTTCAAAATTCCTGGTTCATCCGTTTTATAAGTGAATCGTGATTTATCTTTCACTACCGTCACCAAAACTGGATTTTTCTCCCCATCTTTAGAGTTGTTAAGAGTTTGTACCTGTTCCCCCGCAGGTTGTTCATTTTCATCTGTTGTGCTTGTTAAGATCTTTAACAGTTCTTCAACATAGCTCTGATTAGTAGCCATCCTCGACTCTAATGCAGTAATTCTGTTTTCTTGCATTTCCCACCATTTAGGTGGACTCGTCTCATCCTGTCCTTTCTTTACTAACGCTGTTAAATCTTCCATTTGCTTTTGCAAACCTGAAAGATCTACTTCAGCCATGGACTGATTCTTCTTTGCCATGCTCAATATTTTGCCAGAACCGAAGCTCTCGATACCAATTTGTTGTGGATTGAGAAATAAGAAGATGAAATTATCGAAGAATAAGGGATTTTAGAAGAGAAAGAAGGGAGATTACAGAAAGTGAATTCTCATTCATTCAAATCATAAAAGAAATGTGCTCTACATGAGGTATTATTTAGTTACAATTCGTACTGGAAATGCTAACAAGCCAGCTGGCAATTGTTGTAACTGAATTGCTTAACAAACTGATTCTTTCTTCCTTTGTATTTTAGGTATTGGGCCACTCAACTGGGCCACGCCGTCTTGCCCCAAACCTCCCTGGCCTGCCTCCACATCATCAAGTAAATCAATTTCCTTCCGTGCTTTAATCTCCTTTCTGATTTCAATCCCCAATCTTCTCTCGCAAATCCCTAATCCCTCATCCTCCAAAATCCCTAACCCTCCTTTCTCCAATCCCAATTCATGTTCGTTCCTCCATTCTTCATCTTCTTCTCCCACTATAACAGAATTCAATTATGTTCAGTTTAGTGATTAGTGAGCAATTACAAAATGAATTTAATAGCAACCGGATCCAAACCGATTCACAAATATGATTTATAACTCGGTGAAATCTCCAACTTGCTCAGAAACTGGACTACTTAGAATCTGGTTAAGGGAAGTTGATTCCAAACCGATTCACAAGTATGATTATAACTCGGTTTTCGCTCAAAGCCCCAAAAATGTCAAAGATGACTGACCCAAAAATAAAGTAACCTTTGCTGCAGTGGCATTATAGGAGTTGGAAAATAAAGCTTTTGGGAATGATAATGTATTATACATGTTTCTTTAGACAAATTTATCTGTTTTTGATGTCTTGAGATCCAGGCTTTAGCTAATTGGTAAAAAAAAACAAGTCATCATGTTAGTTTGTAGTGTTTGTTTATGTGATTATGAATGGAGTGTTGTTGAGGATGTGGCCTTTTTGGTGGCAAATCAGATTCAAAGTTTGATTTATTTGAAAAAGCAGCAGCAAATACTAATGTAATGAATGATGTTTTTGACAGAAGTGTCAACACTTTTATGACTATGATTCATGTATTATAAATATATGACCAAAATAGGAGAGTAGCAATTCTACGTTGTCAAGGTAAAAATAGTGAAATACTTGCATACTGACGAAGTTTTGCAGCAACAGCAATAGCATCTCTATTATGTACCCGACATTGATTTTATAAGAATAATACATGCATGTGCATGCATGCATACATACATGCATACATACATGCATACATACATGCATGCATGCCGTTGTCAAGGTAAAAATAGTGAATACTTGCATACTGACGAAGTTTTGCAGCAACAGCAATAGCATCTCTATTATGTACCCGACATTGATTTTATAAGAATAATACATGCATGTGCATGCATGCATACATACATGCATACATACATGCATACATACATGCATGCATGCATACATACATGCATACATACATGCATGCATGCATACATGCATGCATACATACATACATGCATGCATACATACATACATGCATACATACATGCATGCATGCATACATACATGCATGCATACATACATACATGCATGCATACATACATCCATGCATACATCATATGCATACATACATACATACATGCAGACATTCATACATACATACATACATACATACCATACCATACATACATATACATACATACATACATACATACATACTACATACATACATACATACATACATACATACTACATACATACATACATACATACATACATACTACATACATACATACATACATACATACATACATACATACATACATACATACATACATACATACATACATACATACATACATACATACATGCATACATACATGCATACATACATACATGCATACATACATGCATGCATGCATACATACATGCATACATACATGCATGCATACATACATACATGCATACATACATACATGCATACATACATACACATGCATACATACATGCATATATACATGCATGCATGCATACATACATGCATACATGCATACATACATATACATGCATA